>NC_071395.1:9247677-9885295 GCF_022682495.2 Desmodus rotundus
AAAACAGTCTCTTAGTATTTAGAACCTTAGGCTGAAGAAAGGCATCTGGGGGCAGTTTTTGCTGGTTGGGTCATGGGTACAGGCCATAGGTTCATGTTTTTGTGTGCCTCTTTGTATTACCTTACTTTGTACATAAAATTAAATATTACAATTATTAAAAAGCCCTAATTTATTTATTCCTTTTAGAAAGTCACGTTTACCTTTATTCACTTAGCTGAAGAACACCAATTTTTGATAGCTCTGCTAAGTGAAGATCAAATACAGAAAATATTACTAAATGTCTGAAATATGTTGAAGGCTTACCATTGGCCAGAGACTAGGCAAAACATCTGTACCATAATCTTAATGTACCTCTTAGAATAATCATATGGAATAAATATTCATAAACCCATACTCCAGAACAGAGGATCAGAAAAGTTAAGAAATTTGCCAAAACTCATGCAGGCATTATGTATCAGAATTACACTTTGAATGCGTATCACTTCCTATAACACACATTCTTACACATAAAGTATGTTCTTGACATGTTCCTTTTAAACCTAAACATGTCTTAGCACCCATTACATAGCATAATGTTTTCAAAGTTCATCACCTTGTAGCATGTATCAAAATCTTTCACTTTTAGGCTAATGATATTCCATTTCAGACACCCAAGAATGGGCAAAAGTAGATTTACAGTTGTGAGTACTCAAAAACACAGAGTTTATTCTTGTATTAGTATTTATTATTGCATTATTTCCGGATGAACTGTAAACCTACTTTTCACACTTCTGGGTACTGTCCTACATTCTGGTTCTCCCTTCACCTTTGGCTGTAATAATGCTTCCAGGAACCCTGAGGTGCTCATATCTGAGTCCGTGCTTTCATTTCTTTTGGATATATAGCTGAACTGCTGGATCAAATGGTAATTATGTGGGTTTTTTTTTAAGGAACAATCACACTGTTTCCTATAACTGCTATATTTAAACAATGAAAGTGTGCAAAGAGAAAGTCATTTGAAGAGTCAAGTAGTGGTTAGGGAATGGGTGGGAACGGCATTGGAAAAAATAAAAATTTTGAAATAGAGGAAATAGCATGGCACACAGGCTACGAGGTCAGAAAGACATGTGCCAGTTTTCCGAAGAAAATATATCAGCACGTGGTTGTTCACGGAGAGAGAACTAGTTAGGTTCGAGACCAGGTGTGGACCCAGGTAAGGGCCAGATCAGACAAAGCCATGAATGCCATTGCAGTGTGCTTGCGTTTTAGTCTGTGCACAGGAAAACACAGAGAAGGATATTTAAGTAGAAACAACCTGTGACTTAAAATGTTTATATGAAAAATGGGTAGGAGTGATGCAAGAATACATAAAGTGAGGCAGATGAGACTAGAAAGCCATTCCCACAGTGCTCCAGGGAAGACTTTATCATTGCCTTGTTTGAGAAAGGGGGAGTTTGTGATTGACACTCGGGGAGCTAGGGGGTCCATCCAGTGTAGAAAGTGTAGGAGGTAAGGCGGGGCGAGGCATCCGGAAGGACTTCCAGGTTTCTGTTTGTAACCGCCGAATGAATGACGGGAGAAGCTGGTTGTAGGAATTCCAAACCTGAAGTGCCTATGAGCTATCAAAATTCTTAGTGCTCTCATTAAAGTCTTCCCTTGACTTTACACTTATTTAAAGAGGGAGATTTTGGAATTATTTTTTTCATTTGTCTCTTGCCAGAGAGTAACCCTTATAGAGTAAGGAGTAACTCTATAGAGTAAGCGTTTTATTTTGCTCTATTCCTGCAATAAGAAACAACGGGTTTTTGTTTTTTTTTTAAGCAAGATAACTAAATACACTCGAAACCTTCTTTCAACAATCATTTTATTTCACA
Organism: Desmodus rotundus; assembly: GCF_022682495.2. Lineage (NCBI taxonomy): Eukaryota > Metazoa > Chordata > Mammalia > Chiroptera > Phyllostomidae > Desmodus > Desmodus rotundus. The sequence continues at coordinate 9,249,531 of NC_071395.1, forward strand.
GAGACAGTAAAATGTATTCCTGACTATTATCTGGTTAATAGTTTACCCAAGCAATTTGTCAAACCTGGTCATTCATGCAAAATATGTAATACCTTTGAAATATATCCCAAAATGGCTTGACTATACAGAGCTAATTTGCTGTATAAATTTGAAATCTCACAGTTCATTTCACTTGCCAGATTTATTCTCAATTTCATTGCCCTCTACCTTAGTAGACTCTTCTCTCCTGTTACGTGTTGGTCAGCACCACTGTGTGGCTGGATTTCCTGACATCTGTGTTTTCCTTTCCCACATGAATGGAAGTGTCCTAGCAAAGATAATCTGTATGTCACTTATTGTTAGGAATTCAACACTGGTGTCACTAGGTCACTTATAATCTTAGTGCTCTTGGAATTGTGTTAGTTTTATGTTACTTCACAAGGAGACCCTTTTCTCTGATATGTTGCAATGTAAGTATTTAACCTAATGCTTTTACTCCATGCATTTCCTCTCCCTAGAATACATTTTTAAATAAAATGCCTACTTAAGAGCCTGGCGACACTTTAAATAAGCCAAAAGTATGTTGTATTTCCACTGTGCAATTCTTATGGAAAACAAATGGTCTTCATTTGGTAATTTAGGTCTCCTGTTATCATTACCAGAATGGAATACATTAGAAAAGGTATCCTTGACCTTGTACCAGGATGTAGCAAGGAGAAATTATCACTTTGACTTCAAGGCTATGGATTTTTTCATATTTTTATGGTTACATGACTCTATCATGTGTATTATTGTTTCTCCCTCCAGCTCTTCATTACTCATGAGCAAATAAAGCTATACATGGAAAAAACATACAAGAAAAAATATAAGGCAGGGAAGAGGGGGAGGAGGAAGAGAAGCATAAGAAGGAAAAGTTCAATTTTGAAGGACATTTTAATTGAAATTGAGAGTCATATTAAACACATTTTATGATTATAAACATAATATGTATTACATTAGAAAATTAAAAATAAAAAAACACAGAAGGTAATGCCATTGGTAATCTTACTAACAAGAAATAAGCATCATTACCATATTAGTGTATATTCTCCAGTATTTTATATAAAAGCAGTCTGACTGAATATTTTATCTGCCTTTTTTTTTCTATTTGGAGAGCAAATTATAACTTAAAGGAATACAAATATTGTAAACTCTTTTCTTTTTAAAAATATATTTATTGATTATGCTATTACAGTTGTCCCATGTCTCCCTCTTCACTCCACTCCATCCTGCCAACCCCACATTCCCCCCCTATAGTTTATGTCCATGGGTCATACTTATAAGTTCTTTGGCTTCTACATTTCCTATACTATTGTTACCCTCCCCCTGTCTATTTTCTACCTACCTTTTATGCTGCTTATTTTCTGTACCTTTGCCCCCTCTCTCCCCCTCCCATTCCCCTGTTAAGAACCCTCCATGTGATCTCCATTTCTGTGGTTGTGTTCCTGTTCTAGTTGTTTGCTTAGTTTTCTTTTGTCTTGGTGTGGTTGTTAATAACTGTGAGTTTGCTGTCATTTTTACTGTTCATATTTTTTATCTTCTTTTTCTTAGATAAATCCCTTTAACATTTCATATAATAAGGGCTTGGTGATGATGAACTCCTTGAACTTGACCTTATCTGAGAAGCACTTTATCTGCCCTTCCATTCTAAATGATAGCTTTGCTGGATACAGTAATCTTGGATGTAGGTCCTTGCTTTTCATGACTTTGAATACTTCTTTCCAGCCCCTTCTTGCCTGTAAGGTCTCTTTTGAGAAATCATCTGACAGTCTTATGGGAACTCCTTTGTAGGTAACTGTGTCCTTTTCTCTTGCTGCTTCTAAGATTCTCTCCTTCTATTTCATCTTGGATAATGTAATGATGATGTGCCTTGGTGTGTTCCTCCTTGGGTCCAGCTTCTTTGGGACTCTATGAGCTTCCTGGGCTTCCTGGAAGTCTATTTCCTTTGCCAGATGAGGGAAGTTCTCCTTCATTATTTGTTCAAATAAGTTTTCAATTTTTTGTTCTTCCTATTCTCCTTCTGGCACCCCTATAATTCAGATGTTGGGACGTTTCAAGATGTCCTGGAGGTTCCTAAGCCTCTCCTCATTTTTCCAAATTCTTGTTTCTTCATTCTTTTCTGGTTGGATGTTTCTTTCTTCATTCTGGTCCACACTGCTGATTTGAGTCCCAGTTTCCTTTGCATCACTATTGGTTCCCTGTACATTTTCCTTTGTTTCTCTTGGCATAGCCTTCATTTTTTCATCTAATTTGCTACCAAATTCTACCAATTTTGTGAGCATCCTGATTACCAGTGTTTTGAACTGTGCATCTGATAGGTTGGCTATCTCTTTGTCGCCTAGTTGTATTTTTTCTGGGGCTTTGATCTGCTCTTTCATGTGGGCCATTTTTTTTTTTTTTTTGTCTTGGCGCACCTGTTCTGTAAAGGGGAGGAGTCTTAGGTGTTCACCTGGGCAGGGTAATGCTGGCCACTGCACTGTGACACCGTATGGGGGAGGGGCCGAGAGGGAGCAGTGGTGCCTGCTCCACTCTGTGCCGGATTTCAGTCACTCCCTCCGCCACCCACAATCAAATTTATCCCCTCTGGTGCTGCTTCCCAAGTGGGTGGGCTCGTGCACACTCTAGGCCCCTGTGGGTCTCTCCAACGATCTCTCCTGTGAGGCTGGGAGTTTCTCCCACTGCTGCCTAAACCCCCACAGGTGTTTTCAATCAGAGGTTTGAGGCTTTATTTCCCCACGTGGGAGCCCTGGGTTGCATGGTCTGCTTTTCTCCCCTGCTATTCCTCCCAGTTTACCTATGTGCGGATGTGGGGCCGTGGGGTCTGCCAGCCACCACCTTGCGGGGTCTGCTAGCCACAGCCTGGCCTGCCCAGTTCCACAATCCACCACCTCACTGGGTCCACCAGACCCCACCTTGCCGCAAGTCCTCTGCCTGGCTGCCCATCTCCACCACTCCTACAGGTCTGGATGAGTGTTTCTTCTTTATCTCCTTGGTTGTCGGGCTTCCATACAGTTGATTTTGTCAGTTCTTCTTGTTTTTTGTTTTTAAATTGTTGTCCTTCTTTTGGTTGTGTGAGGAGGCACAGTGTGTCTACCTATGCCTCCATCTTGGCCAGAAGCTCTGTAAACTCTGTTCAAGCCCAGATTCATCTAGTGTGTAAAATGCTAACATTGTTCATATATTTCTCATAAATTTACATTGTAAAGCTTGTCAGTCTTGATTGACAAATGACCGTGGCTCTGTACTTCCTGTATAAGTGGCCTACGCAGACACATTTTAGGCAATGAGGGGACAGGGAAGACCCCATGTAGACACAGGTGAAAGGTGGGAGGGGGCGTGATGAGCTGATGTCTAGAGTAGCTGAGCAGTGTCCCATTTCCTCTGAAAAAAATCTGTGAAAGATTTTTTCATTGAGGATTCAGAACTTTAGGGGCCTTTTCAAGGACCAAAGAAATACGTCTCATTGTGTAAACAGGACTGTGGAAAGACAGGTATTACGTCTATAGTAAGGAGTCAAAGGGAGGCTACAAATGGACTCCACTCTCAGGCTTCTTTAAACCTTCTAACATTTGTGACAGGCTATGCACAGGGACAGGGACACTGTGCGTGGAGTCACAGGCCTGGTCCAAATTCTGACTTTAGTTTTTACATCTGCATGAAATGAAAAATATCCTGCAACCTCTCCAACTTGGCTGAATGTACTCATCATTAAAGCGAGATTAATAAGACCTCCCTACTGATTTCTGTGATGACTGGATGAAATCTGTGTGAGCAGCTTACCATAGTGACTGGTGTATGGTGATGTAGTAACAGTGACCGATGAGTGGGACAGATTAATCAGAGTCAGAGTTGTGTTTCTTACACCACTGTTTCCTTTTCCAACAGGAATTGCTACGATACTGCTCTCATAAACAGGTGCTGTCTGTCCCACCCCCATTGCTGATACTACAGTAACAGTTCGGGGAGATGTTATTTAAGGCTACAAACTTGAAACTAGTAGGTAAGTCCCGGAGACCTAACATGCATCGTAATGATTATAGTCAATAGTACTCTATTATAAACTTCAAAGTTGCTAAGAGATGTGGTCCTATTTGTGCACAACAAAAAAATAAGTGATAATTATATGGCATGGCAGAGGTGTTAGCCAATGCCACAGCGGTAATCATATTGTAATATATAAGTGTATCAAATCATGACATTCTATACCTTAAACTTATACAATGCTATACTTGAATTACATTTCAATGAAATTATTAATTAATTTATGCATGATGTTACAAATGTGTAGAGAATATGCATTTTCTTTGTTCTCCTTTGGAAATTCAGAGAACATCCTGTCAGAAGATCCTGTCTACAGTGCTCTTTCAATCGAGGCCTTTGGAGCCCTTTGATGACAGAACTTGTAAAGACAACTTTATTTTCTCAAGTGTCCTTGGGAGAAAACTTACTCACTAGTAGAGAGGAAAGCATGTAATAGGAGAAAAAGCGTTACCCGTTGAGATAAGAGATCTGGTTTCAGCCCTTGTTCTGCCACTCAATGATAATAGTATAATCTTCAGCAAATAATCTATCCTATGAGTCTCTGAGACACATTGTATCTTGGTTGTGAATGGAGGGGTCAAATTAAATCACTACATTGAGCTCAAACATTCTCCTTCACCTCCTGTGCATTTTCCTTTTTCTTTGCAAATACCAAAGAACTCACATAGCAAATCTTCTCAAACATTAAAGGCCAATGTTGATTATAGACAGAAGATAGTGATGATAATTGAATACATGGTAGGAAATAACACTTTCCTTTATTGAGATGTATGAAAAGTATGGGAAATATAATCAAAGTATCAAAGATAGACCACTGAGGAAGTCTATTGCCAAAGGAAAGAGATTTGGTTCTCAGTAGCCAAAGTAGAGTAAAAGCTCACAGAAGCCTAGAGCAGAATCTTTAGAACCAAAGACAGAAGAATCAAACTGGAATGAGCCCCCTGAAAAAACAGATGAATAACTAACTTAGTCTAGTCTAACAAAGAGATTTCACTCGGGCCTCAATGAAAGATGCTTGAGACTAAAATGTGTACATTAGTATCTGGTATCACTGTTAAAATATCCCAAACCCATACCTGTGGAAAGAAGCTTCAGCTGCTGGGTGTCTGCCTTTTCGAAGTCCCAATACTAATCAAATACAATACATCTGTTCTACTCATCTGACAAGATTGTTGAAATATATACAGTTTTTTTAAGATTTATGCAAGCTATAAATCTTAAAATAACTTAACACCTACAGAAATATATGTGTGTGTGTGTGTATTCTTTAAGTTGTCATATAGCTATTATATTTTAATATATAATTTTGTAATTTATATTATAACTAAATCAAAACAACAAACATTAATCTAAATTTTTAAAAATAAAAACAAGTTTCTCTATTCTACTAAAACAAAATTCAGAAGAAAATATAAGGTACATAGTGATATCATTGACTTTTTACAATGTTTTTCCCTTGAACTATTTGGTTTTATCTAGACTTTATAGAGTGATATATGGTGATAATTTCTTATAATATATATTTACTCCTGCCCTGACTGGTGTGGCTCAGTGGATTGAGTGTAGGCCCACGAACCAAAGGATGGCCAGTTCGATTCCTGGTCAGGACACATGCGTGGGTTGCAGGCCAAGTCCCCAGTGGGGGGTTCATGGGAGGCAACCACAGATTGATATTTCTCACCCTCTCTTTCTCCCTCCCTTCCCCTCTGTCTATAAATAAATACAATCTTTAAAAAATAAAAACTGCTTATTTTTCTAAAATACCATAGTTAATTTAGCAAGCAAAGTTTGTTTTTTCAACTATTTTACTAATTCTGATATATACATTAATGTAATTGAGAAAATACCTTGAAATTCTAAAAGTCAATAGGCTTATAATTATGCTCTAAATACACATTTGACATAACATCAATATGCTATCACTTTGCACTTATAATCTTATTTTCATAAATATTTTTCATGTTTTCATATATAAATACCTATGTGCACACATATTAATATATCACTATTATATTAGTAGCAATTAATGGGTTAGTAATAATAATGAAGTTAATGGAGTAATAATGCACACTATTAACAATAACTAATTTATTGAGTGTCATTTATATTTTAGTCACATTATAAGGTTACTTCCTCCTCAGATTAACCTTTAAAGATATATATGCATTTATTCATTTAGATGCTGTCGTTCAAAGAAATCAAAAAACTTACATTCAGTCCCTAACTCAAAGAATCTAACTCTATTCTGTTTGATTATGATGTTTTCCCACTGCATTGTCTTTGTAATCTATTTTCCTAATAAATAGATATCAGTTTATTTTAACTTTACTACTTCATAAAACATACATTCTATGTATAATTTGATGTGCCTTAGCTTCAAACTGGTGTGTTTTATACTTAAATTTTATAAAGATACAAATCACAATTTTAGCTTTACATACTCACTATGAAACCAACTTCATTCTAAATTTCCAAATCCTAATAACCCTTATAATAAAAACAATTTATTTAAACAAATATGATAAAGTGGCAGGAAAAATAATTATGTAAGTAATAGTTCTCATATCTTTACTAATAAAATAAACATTTCATTTCAAGATCTGACATAATTAAAATTATTAATTATGCATTTAAACTGAAGCTTATTTTCTCAATTGTTTTTCAATTAAATATAACCTGTGTAATATTTCATTCATTATTTCAAATATTTATTGAGGATAAATATTTATCATAAAGAAAGCATTGGAGGAAAAGCCTAAATAAGTAAAAACACTTATTTTTCTTTAAAATTATTTTTTATTTATTTTTTAATATTTATTTTTATTCAATTACAGTTGTCTGCATTTTCTCCCCATCCCTCCACCCCACCCCAGCCAAACCAACCACCCTTCCCCACCTCCACCCTCCCCCTTGATTTTGTCCATGTGTTCTTTATAGTAGCTCCTGTAAACCCCTCTCCCCAGTAGTAAATAAACGAAGTTACTGCAGAAAAATAAGCATAGCAGTCCTACTATTATAAATAATGAAGGAGAAAACACCAATACCCATGCAGTGTTAAAACATGAGGAACAAGTTCACCCAGAAAAAATCAAGGAATTTGTAAGAAGATCATATTGGAGGATAATTTTCCAGTTGACTTATAGAGACAGCATTCTAAATCAAAGACAGAAGACTGAGGAGAGAAGATTAACTGGCTACTCAGGGAATAGCTGATTTTTCATTTGTGCTGTAACACATAGTGTATATAGAAAAAACTAGAAGGTGATAAGGTTTGAAAGCCATGATATAGCTTGGAGTGTCAAAAAGTTTATATTTCACATGACATAAAAAAAATTAAAAGAGGTTTTGTAGCCAAGGCACAACGTGAACAGAGCTTGCCTTAGAAAAATTTATTTTGTGGCAATGTTGAAGCTAAAGTCAAGTGAAAAAGGGCCTGTCACAAAGCTGCATTCTCCTTTGTGGCCCCTGGGAGCACACCAGACCGCTTTACAGATTTTCAGTACCTATTTGAACACCTCCTTACATCCGCCATGAGAAATTGGAGTTTTTGTGGTCTAATCCTTATCCTCACTCTAAAAATGCAGAATATCCTTTAGAAAGCTTGTTCATGATAGTTACTTGGTATTCAACCACCCCCTGGCCCTTCAACGCTCACAAAACTAGACACATTGCCCAGGGTCTCAGATAAGATCTTTCTCTTACTCATTCTGCTCTTTGACCACACCGCCATGCGTCCAGTTACCCAGACATGAAATCAGGCCACTGTCCTGTGCTGCGGTCTTTTTCATCCCTAGCCCAAAGAGTGAACGTTTATCTCCGCTCTCTGCTCTATTCCATTCTGTCCCTTGTCCTCACCAACTTCCGTGTGCATTATGCCATCGAAGGTGTCTGTCTCTACTCTGACTTCCCACCAATTTTATTCCTTATGTTGCCACCTAAATAGTCCTTCCAAAACATCATCCTCAAAAAGTCCTCCTTTCCTGGAGGATGACGAACACACTACTTAGCTTGACATGCAAGACCATGGGGGTTTTCTGGCTTCCATCTTCCTTGCTTCTTCTCACATCACCTCCTCTTGAGATTTGAGTTCTAACAATGATGAACTCCTTTGAGTTCTCCAAAAAGGGTCATCTAATTTTTCATCACTAGGCATGAGCTCTCCTTCAAAGGTCTTTTCTGGTTCTTCTTTGTTTCTCCTACAAAACACTGGGCTCCCATTGATACCTTGCACAATCTCTTCAACATATATATCTAAAACCTCTTTGAAGTTATGATCTTGATCATAATTAGTGATTAGCTTTATGTAGTACATCCACATGGTATGTTTCTATTACTAAATATGTCACAAGACATTCTAATTGGTGCTATGTACATTTTTTTTTGCTGTTATTAGACCAAAGCAAGAGGAAAACAGGGAGTACCTTTATTCTTATTTCCCGGCAAAGTGCATGAGACACAGATGACGCTCAAAGGCAAAGCAAAATGGAACAAGACAAGACACTTGCACAAGCAGAAAATGGGTTCTAGGCAGAGACTTTCACCTAAGGAAGAAAAGACTAAATCAAAGATTATAGTGAAACCATCATAAATTCTGATTAATGCAGTTTATTTTCAGCCTAGACTATACATTTCCCTGGACCTCATTCCATGAGAGAAAACTTTACAGAGAAATCTCTCATGACAAGAATCATTTTCTCTGCGGGAACTGGTGAGACTTTGAGTATTTTACTAAATATTTGTTTTCCTGAAACTTCAAAGTTAGGATTTCAGTGAAGATAGAAGTATCCAAAGAGAGGCAAAAAATGTGGAGATTTTTGGTTAGTATAAATATATTAATCTAAGAATGTCCTTATGAAAATTTAGGGATATTATAGACTTTTTATTCACTAATTTAATTAATAATGTATTTGTACCTCATTGTGACATTACCCACTCCACATAGACTCACAATGATACCCATATTTTACAGTAGGAACACCCAAACATATGATAATAAAAGCCTTACTTTCTAATGGAAGTCAAATCCCCACTGAATATGTTTAAATACTAAAAGAGCATGATTAGAAAGTATTTTGCAGTTTGTGTTCAATTATATTTTAATATATCTTATTTTTAATATAAACCATACTTTGATTTCTTATGGTTATATTTTATATGTTTGAAATAAATTATTGGATTGTAATTTTACTTTTATTTCTAATTTAAGAATAAAATAAAATTGACTATGACAATTGAACATGTGCTATGAAAAATATGCACTATGATATTATCCACATGCAGGTGATACCTTAAGACATGTACACAAGGATAATAAGTGCATTTAATATATTAAACGATCAAAGACAATGTAATAAAATAAAATTAATTATATTATTAAGAACCTCTCCAAAAATATCTGAACTAACAATTGTAGAATTGAGGGCATTTTAAATAAAATTATAAATACAATATATAGGTAGTATTTAGGGATAACCCCCAAGAGAGTGTCACAGTATTATCAGGCTGACAAGTGAAGCAGGGAGAACTGTAATGAACTCTATGCATGAAGGGGTAACATGAGGAGCAGTTTACTGGAAACCAGAGATGGGTGCTGTATGCAAGGTAGGGATGCTCCAATGTGCTATGTCTTTGCATAAAGCCAACCAATGTCGACCTGGCATTGATGGGACGGAGAAAATATATATCTTGACCCCACTGCTTTCCTCATATATTATTCTGATGACTCCCATTGGCCAAATCTTCTTGAAAGTCTATAGTTAGTGGATATGCAGATTGGTGTAGCCACTGTGGAAAGCAGTATGGAGATACTTCAAAAAAAAAAAAAATGGACCTGCCTTATAACCCAGTAATTCCACTTCTTGGAATTTATCCTAAGAAACTTGAAACACCAATTTAAAAGAATATAAACACCCCTATGTTCATTATGACATTATTTATAATAGAAAATATTTGGAAGCAACACAAGTGTATCAGTAGGTGAGTGATAAAGAAACGATGGGACATTTACACAATGGACTACTACTTAAAAAAGAAGAAAATTTTACCCTTTGCAACAGCATGGATGGACCTGAACATTTGCTAAGTGAAATAAGCCAATGAGAAAAGACAAATACCATATAATTTCTCTCATATTTAGAATCTAATGAACAAATTGAACTAACATGCAAAATAGAGACAGACTCACAGGTAGTGAGCAGGCTGACAGCTCTGGTAAGGGGGTTGAGGGTGGAGAGAAAGATTGGGGGTGGAGGGATTTAGCAAAACAGAAAAAAGGCTCATGGACTTGGACAACAGTGTGGTGATTGCTGGAGGGTGTAGAGAGATGGGTGCGGTGGAAGAGGGTATGGGGGATAAACGGTAATGCAAAAAACACAATGAAAAATGTAAAAACATAACAAAACAGAAAGTCTATAGGGATGCAATCTGCCTCCTTAGGCCCATACCAAGTAGAGAAAAGTTAAAGGATCTGTAGGATTAGTCATTTCATAAATATATTAAATATTTATCAAATATTTCCCTCCTAATAAGTAGTTTTAACCTTCAAAGTATTTATCAGTGGAAAGAATGGAGATTTGAACCAATACATCTGAATGAAATTCAAATTCCATTGTTTACTAGCGATTGACATTAGGCAAGTCATGTTCCTTGACTGTAACAGCAAACTCTATGAATTGGGGGCAATATTGCTTGGTAATATGGATATTATTAACATTAATATTGGTAATATTAATATTACTTGTTAATATGTAAGGGTTAATTAGATTGTAAATACAAAGGATCTACACAAAATTGAGCATATAGCAAGCATTTAAAAAGTTTTATCATTCTCTTCCCCTACAAATGAGATTTTATTCAGGATACTCAAGCCCATGCATGACATGCTTGTATGTATGAGTGTGTGTGTGTGTGTGTGTGTGTGTGTGTGTGTATGCTAAGTTCTTAGCATCATATTCTAATCAGTTTCACATTGTTTGAAGGTAAGAAAGAATTTGACTCATTTAAAAATTCTGCTATAGTCAATACAGAAATATAAACCATATGCTACAATTGCATTGTAGAATTTATGATGTTTCATACTTTGTGCCAAATAATTCTACACATAGTAATAAAGAAAGCTGATAGATTCTAACCATTGTGCTTATTTGGAGTAAGTGCTTTTAACATTTTTACCTATCCTTGTTTGAGATTTTTAAAAATTAAATTTATGTCTAATAATAAATAGAAATTTTCTTTTTGAATTAGTATTTCAGGATACATAACTAAAATCCTAACAAATACATTTTATTCTGAACTTTAAATTTGTGATGACTAGTGAGCTAGGCTGTGCTTTATCATATTTTCATTGCATTTAAAGAAGGGAATGGGCAACATTATACAATCAAATTCCCCCGGACTACATTAAAATATCAAAATATTTCACATAGAAACAGCATTTTCAGTAGAGTTTCAAAATCCTCCTTGAATTAAAATAAAGTCACTTATGAGCCATTTCACCTGAATATGAAAAACAAAATCATAAAAATATAAGCCATTAATATCTGTGCTTTCTCAACAATTCTCTTCACACTTTCTCAGCAATTCCTTTTGCTGCTATCAACCAGTGTGTTGGGCTATAGGGAATAATGTTCCATTTCTTAATTCAAACATAGAATTATAGGTGTGAGTGAAAAATAGATAAATGCATAGACGCTTTGCTAAAATCTGTTCATTCTTTATATTTATTTTAGAGTAACTCATATTTTAAATGCATTAAAAGAAACTTATGAAATAAAATTTAACAAATTTCATATTTATAATGTGTTATAGAGCTCATTTTCCAAATAAGCTAAAAAATAAAAATGAAATTGCAAACTAACAAATTTATACTACAGATTTTTTTCAATCTAAATGGTTCACATAACCAATATTGACACAACAGGTACAATATTGAATGAGAAAATTAAGAGAAATTAAGAGAAAATGCAATATAAATCAAGGCTTTGATTAGTAAAATTTAAATCAGGTTTCTGGGCCTTTGCCAATTAGAGAGACAAAAATATCTTGTTTTAAAATTGACATTTTAAAGTTTTAATGTATTCATTATTTTTTTTTGTGGGATGCAACATCCTTTATTTATGAAATGAAGTCGTTTCCGAAAGGACTTTCCAAGCCCTAATTAGCACTCTGTGAAGATAACTTTATGTGATAAGCTTATTTTTAATTTAATTTATTAGGGGGGCATGGTTCACAGAATGATAAGGTTTCAAGTACACAACTCTACAAAACATCATCTGCATCCTGTATCATGTGCCCATGACCCCAAGCAAGGTCTCTTTCTGTCCCCAGTTTTCCCTCCTTTGCCTACCTCCCCCATCCCACGTTCCCCTTCCCATTTGGCTTTCACCACACTGTTGTCTGTGTCTACGTGTTTTATATATATATTGTTGTTGTTGTTGTTGTTTAATCCCTTTGCCTGCACTTAAAGCAATAGGAGTCTACGATCTACTAGATGTTCTTAAAGATTATCTACATTGTGTCTTGTATTTGATTTATGGCTGGACACTCACTAACATCCATTTCAATGTTTCCATGTGAGGCATAATATTGTGACTTAAAGTAATAATTAAAAATAATTTTCTTCATAGATAGGAGCTCTGGGAGCTTTCAAAGAAGTAAATGGTCTCTAGCTTCAGCAGGCTTGGAAAAAAAGTCAAAGATAAAGACCCTTTTAAAATGTGTCCATAGCTTTCAAATAATTAAAAGAAAAACTCTATGGACTTCCACTGAAACACATCACTGACAATTAATGACCTATCTTACACATGCAGTCTGGAAATAACTAGCCTCAAATGGTCATCTTTTCAGGTAACTAACTTTGTTAATTATTTACTGCTGCCCAGGTGCTTAATTAGTAATTGTTTTTTTCACAGACATTGTCTTATTTTTTTTAAAGTGCAGAAATTTGTGAATGAAAATTGTGTGTATGAAAGAATGCTGACACTTTGCTAAATACTATAATAAACTACATACCAAGGCAATAATAATCACTATTCACTTACTTTATTTATTTTTTAAAGGTTTTATTTATTTTTAGAGTGAGGGGAAGGGAGGGAGAAAGGGTAAAAGGTAAATAAGTCACCAAAGATTCAGTTTAATGGCACGTAGAATTAGATACTACGGAAGCAAGGGAAATCCATAGCATGGTACAGTAAAGAGGTGTTGAAGGTTAACCAAAGAATATTCAGAATGTCAATATGGGTCTTGCTTGGAGATATTTCAGAGACAGAAACAGAGAAGCAACATGATTTCAGGGCTCAGAAACTAGTGATGGATATCATGGAGTCTGGAATGGCTAGTATAGTATTAAATCTATTTCTAGCCAAAATAAGAATTAAAGGAAAATGGCAGAAAGTTTAGGGTGGAAGAGAAGGCACACTATATGGTAATAGTTTTGTAATTGTTTAGGTTAAGTTGTTTGTAGGACATGTATAAATTGATTAAAGAAAACTAGCTACACAGGAAAACATTGCGATATGAAGTAATATTGCTATTTTAAAAGGCATCATGGAAGTTAGTAAGAATCATTTTAATATCAACAAATACTTTCTCTATATAAATATTTTAGCGCTAAACCTAATTGTGTGTGAGTAATCTCACACCAACCTTCCACTAGGCCATTAATCACTGAATATAAGGGTAAAGTGCAAGTTTCTCAAGACAAATAATCACAATTTGGTTTAAATCTCATTGTCCTAACAATGAAAAAAATGGTAAGAAGTGCAATGAGGATGTTATATCTAATAACACGTAACAGTGAGCAACTTTACAATAGTCCGCACATGAGGATGATGGTGACGGCAACATTCACACAGCACTTCCTACGTTCCCGGACATGCACGAAGCCGTGAGTTGTTCCAAGTTGATACGTTCCTCAGAGTATGTTTATGAACTTCACTCAGAAGACATTTAGGCTGGAAGAGGTTTTAAATAACTCGAGTCAGAATTCCAACTCAATTCATAGACTTTATACAGTCAAAAGAGATATTATTTTGAGAGAATGTTTAAAAACATACTTATTAGTGTTCTTTACTGTCCACAAAATACACAATATTTCTGGCTTTTGGCTAGTGTCGCAAACTTTATTTTTGTGGAAGTAACATACAAGTTAATTTTTTCGGTATCATGGAATATCTTACACAAGGCGATTTAGACTCAACACAAAGTAGATTTTAATCAACTAAATAATAGCAGACTGTTAAAACCTGCTGTAAACTTGTAACTCTCTTTCCTCACATCTTGAGATTATTTTTCATACACTTAATGAATGCCTTCATATTTTATTTTAAAATATTTTACTAGTGTGGTTCTAATATAAAAATATGAAGAATCCAACTTATTTACCTTAAAAATCCAGCCTTATAAGAAATCCAGCTATTAGAAAATATATCCAATTGGGCTTGTCTCTTTAAATTTTTTTAAGATACTAGCAAAATAACTCTGAGAAGAGTCACATTGATTTTAGTTAACAAGGGAGATTTAAACGTTGCACTAATTATTCCTTGTACAAATCATATTTCTCTCAACACAGTTCCAGGTCTCTATGAGAAAAATCTGCATAGCAATCCCTCGCGTAACTGAAAGCAATAGAATATTCTCTGTCCCATCTTTGTCATTACAAGGCCCACCAAGAATACAAATACATTCCCACTAAAAAAATCAAAGTGTAAATTAATTGGATTTATTAATATCTCATTAAGCTTATGTTTTATTAACACATCCCGTTTTAAGAAAGTCATGTCCTTCAACAAGAAGGTTGGGGCTTAGCCATCAATAGTTAGGGAAAATTATAGTTTTAGTCAGTGCCCACATTAAAAAGACAGTTCCACAACCAAATTAAAAATCAAAATAATCCATAAAGTCAGAAGGTAAAACCAAAGTTACCAAGGGCTTTGGGGAAGAGGAATGGGTACAGAGTTCCTATTTGAAAGGATGGAAACGTTCTGGAAATGAAGAGTCGTGATAGTTTTATGTTATTGTTTAATGCCAGTGATTAATATAGTTTAAAATAGCTTCAAAAGTCTATGTTATATATAGCTTGTTCTCCAAAACACAAAAACAAAAGAAGCATTATTGGACTGTCTCCTAAGTGTACGTTTTGGTTAAAGAAAACCATGCTTAAAACTGAAAACATTTTATGTTTTTCTAAGTCCTATTCTGATTGTTTTCTCACATTTCCTTTTAGAAATGTATTACATTGGGGCATTTTACTCTTCTTAATAAAAATTGTATAGGGACTTATTTAGAAGCACAATAAACCATTTCATGGTGTGAATTATGGGGTAATAAGTCACACCTTGTGCATTAAATGGAGCTCAGTAGAGTCTTGTATCTAACAATGCATAGGGTATGAAATATTACATCATAACTCATATCCTGTTGTGTTATGTTCCTTAAATATCATCTCTTCGTAGAAAAAATAGCACTTTATAGTCATCTGTCTCATTTTTAAATTTGGGTTTGGATACTTGCCTTGGGAGGATATTTTTGTCTTTGCCTATATAAAAATGCAAGTCAAACCACACTTTAATGCTGTAGATTATGCTATGCTTTGATTGTTTTACATTTGAAATATTGTTGTCTAATGTAAATCAATACATGTGACTGTACTAACAGGGGATATGGACAAACACCTGAATAGGTATTACGCGTTTGTTGTACGAACAGACTAATTGGTCAGATGATCTTGATTACTGTCCTTAATATCAAATGTTTGTTTACAAGTTATTTTAACCAGGTGAGGCAAGAGTCATAAATCACTTATTTGAACATTATCCAGTTGGTAACATCACTATCACATTCAGGATTCCAGCTTAGAAATACTTCAAACATTTTCTTGTGAGACAACTGTACTTGAACAACAATTAAAAAAAAAAAAGAAAAATTACTTGTTAATTCTGGAAGTAGAAATAAAAATGCTTTAGTAATTATATCAATTTTGTTAATATTAAATATTTTCTTTAAAATTAAATTAAAAAGTAAATATTAATTTTGATGTAGAAATTCTTACATGTCCGTGTTTGGCTTGGACAAAAATCCGTGATTTAAAATGAGGAGCTGTTATCAACGTCAGAATTGTACATAAAGAAGCAGCGCCGGAAATTGTTTGGCAAGGTCTATCTTTCTTTGTTTGCTTGTTTAAGACAAAAACTTAATCCCAGACAGATGAAGATAAACAAATTTGATAACAGAGGGGTTCACTATTTTGACTTTTTAATCCCAGGATCTGCTTCATGATTCTCAACAATTTCTTCTATTATATACTTTTCTTAATACTGTAAAAGCCAGTACTTGAGCCTTTAGTTAAGATAGATTATATATATATATATATATATATACACACACATACATACATACATATATGTATACATACATATATATACACACACATACATATATGTATACATACATACCCAAATGTATATCTATTCTGTGTGAAGACACTGGCTGTATTTTTTATTTAAATTTAAATTTTAATTCATTATAATTGAATAAAAATTTAGTTTCTCAGCCACACTAACGATATTTTAAGTGCTCAATACTTACATGCGGCTAGTGACTACCATCTTGACCAGTGGAGATGGAGAATATTCCCATCCTTACAGAAAGTTCCATTGATAGGAGCTGATTTTTATATATATATTTTACATATAATGTATATACCTTATATACATTATGTAATATTTCATTATTTAAAACATCAAACATATAAAGTGGATGCTTCTACTACCTTACCAAATTGAGTATTTAACTAGAAATCCCTAGGTGCTCTAGCTTAAGAATAATTTATCCCTGGCTGGGTGGCTCAGTTAGTTGGAAGATTGTCCTGTAAACCAAAAGGCCATGGGTTTGATCCCTGATTGAGGCACATGTGGGAAGTAACTGAGCGATTTCTTTCTTTCTCTCTCTCTCTCTCTCTTTCTCTTCTCCCTCTCTCCCCCTTCCTCTCTCTCTAAAATCAATAAACATACTTGGGTAAGGATTTAAAAAATAATAATAATGTACATTTCTTAAGGTATTTAATTTTTTCATTAAATAATTTATCTTAATCAGTGTGTTGCTTTTATTTGTTTGTTTTTAAACAATCCTCTTCCCCCCAACATATCATTAACATTTTGGTTACAAACTGCAAACAATTGTACTTTCAGAAAATATGACTGTGGACTGAAGGGGTTGGGTAAAGGGGAAAGAACTTACAGGGAGGATAAGCAGTAATAAAAAACACAATTAAAAATGTAAAAAAATAAAATAAAGGTATTAAATAAAAACCAAATATGAACCCAGAATTGCTTTAAGAAGGGTTTAAAAAATAGAACTGGATCCTAAATGGATTCCTCTTTCAGCTTATACACATTTGAGAGAGAGTATCTCCCTTGATTTATGTCTAATATAATTATTTTTTCATGTCTCTAGGTTGTCTAAGTATTTTGTTGATTTATAAATACCTAACATAGTTTTGACTCCAGAACTTAAGTAGACTATAACATAATTGGATTTGACTGTGGTTGTTTTTATAATTAATGTTCATGTTTGTTTGCTGAATGTATTATGTACAGTTTGAGCAGTTTGCCACATGCAATTAATTATAGAAGATTTGACCTGATGTGCTATTTTTTCCTTTAATTAAAACTCCAACTCATTGCTATGATGAAGATTGGTGCAGTGGAAAAGGAAAATAATAATAATAAAAAAAGGAGTATAAATTTACTAACCAGCTTCAAGAAAGTGAACACAGTGTGGGGAAAAAAAGGGTAAAGATTAATGTTACCTAGCATTTATCTTGTGCTTTAGCTTATGGAAATTATCATGATGTTATTTATTCAAGTAATCATCTTTTAACCATTTAGTTAGCACCTACTATATATGTTGCCATGTTAAATAAATGTAAAGCTAGAAAATTATAAAGCAGAGAAGCAATGAGAATTATAAAGCAGTCATCACAAGACTACCCTCCTGGGAGGATGTTCAGGTACATTAAGCTTCTCTGAATTAAGGTAGAATTAAGCAGAGGCAGACTTTTGAAGGCATGGTCAGTCGCTGCACGCTGGCCTCCAATCCTTGGGTCCTGCTGCACAGTGAGAGTTTGCTGCCTGCCCAGGCCTGGGTGTGGCTGACCCAGGATTGCAAGAACACTGTTGTGGAGCCAGGGAGGGTGTAAACATCTAAGGAACACAAAGCATTTATTATGCTGCCAGACAATACCTACCTGTTATCTGACTTAATTCTTTCTACTCTATCTTTGGGCCCCTATTCTGTGGTTTTCAGGCCCCTAGATTCTCATTCCTCCATCATTCTGTGTTACTTTTATGGTCAGGTTACTTTAACTTTAATGAGATTCTCCTGTCAACACAGTCGTTTTCATGTATCCTCAAAGTGCAGGGTGCCCCGGCCACTCACACTTCCCTCTGGTCCTCTCAGGCACTCTTCTTGTCACTGGTGAGGTGGCCTGCCATTCAAAGTAATCCCTTCTGCCACTGGCCCACCCCTTATTTTCACTACATACACGATCCATGCGATCCCTTTTTGTCACTGAACTCTACTGCCAAAGACCTCCCTTATTTCAGGTAGAAACTCCTAAGAACTTTTCTCATCAAAATTACTCTATTTCTAAAGTTACAAACTCTGTTTCTATCTCTCCTTCTATTTCTCTGAGCAGTATTCACTGAACAAATCAATAACATAGATGTTGAGATTTGACTGCTATCCTATGAATTTAAAAACATGATAGGGTGTACTTATGGTATTTTTAAAAAATGGTATTTTTACAGGAAAGAAATCCAGCAAATTTTTACTGTTCATATGTCAAGCATTTCAATGTGAGGAAAAGCACATTACATAAAAGCATGTTATAAAATTCACATGAGGCTCTGTTTTATGGAACTGCATTCTTTACAATGAAAGGGGTTTGTCAAATTCTAACTAATGTGTCTTAAATTACCTGTCTTGTGAGATTTTTCATAGAAATAAATCCCCACACATGAAATTATCCTTTGTTGCATACCACAATTATTACTTCTTATTTCAAGGATATCACATACACAGTTAAATATCTGAATGCAGTATCAGATTCTAATTCACTTGGTACGTCATTTTATAATGTATGGGAAGTCCTTGCACAGACAGGAAATGGAAATATACATGCATTCCCTTGGTTCCTTCTCACACCAATCCTATGATGTGCGTAGTATGGACCTATTTATGGATGGAGGCATGGAGGCATAGTGATGTGCCCAGGGTCACACTGCTTTGGGAGTTGTTTCCAAATGCAGCCAGCCAAAGCCTCATACCTCTCAGCAGAATTTACTGACTGTGGCGAGAGCTCTGATTATGGCAGGTGATAAAAGAGCAGTCTATTTCCTCTGTTCTTTGTTTTAGAATACAATTGAAGGTAAGATCTCTGAGATACATCACAGGAAAGAAGACTTAAGGAAAGCACTGACATCCAAAATGATTCCGAGAGCATTCCCATAAGAACAAACAGGAAGGAAAGCAAAAAATGGTCTAATTTATATAATTACAATCAAAATAGCTGTACTTCTCAAGAGCCACAGCTCTCTGAACCCACTGAAACTTGTTTTCAAAGGTGTATTTATCACGCGTTGTGATTTATGTTCAAAATTACACATTTCTTAATTCCCTGACTTCCTGGGTATAGTGCATTAGGTGTTACCGAAAAATGAGAGCAGGTACACATTAAAGCCCCCCATCACTCTAGCAAAGAAAAAAATGTCTGAAGTTAGTGTAGGTCATGCTGATGCGAGTATTTTGGTATTTTTAGAGTAAACAAAACCAAAAGGTAAATATGCAAAATATCGATCTTGAAGCCCGTGCTGACAAGACGATATGTGTAAATAAATAGTTATTATTAACTTTTTCAATCGAAGAAGCAAAATTAAAAATATGAACCCTTTCATAGGTCACGGGGCAGATAAAGACAGCAGCAGTCTAATTGCAATGTATCCTGTAATGGAATCACAATCTGTGTAGAAGCTGATTAAGGTTAATTTGAATCACATCAATTTGAATTAACGTGGCCTTTGCAGACTGAACAACACCTTAGTGCCAACATGATCGATTAGCACCTTTACCTCCATACATCCGCCAGAGAAGGCTGGATTTATTAGTTATCAAGATAGCCTTTTAGAATGCAAATCCATGTTACTTCCTCTTTTCTAACCCACCTCACCTGAGCACCTGGGCATTCTCGGTACAGTAGTATCTTGGAGGAAAATCATCTATAATGTAAAGAAAGAAAAAAATGCATGGAGAAAAGCATAGCCAAATTTACTAAAAAGACACCATTTAGAATACCTTTGTATGTTGTATTTGGCCCCTCTCCATTCCAACATTTTTTCATTGCTCACATTTTCAGTCACCCATGCGATGTAACAAACCACCATAATTGCCTGCACCTAACATGACAAAAACTTCTCTCCTCATGATTTGGCACCTTGGGGAGGTAAGCATGGCTCATGCATTTCCCTAGTTTTATGTGGTATCTGGGACAACCTGCTAGAAACTGGAGCATCCAAAATAGAGTCACTGACAATCTTTTAGGGCTGACTTGGTTGAGGATCGTTGTCTTTTCAGTTTAAGTCTGCTGACAACCAGGGCCTCTCCATTTCGTGGGACTAAATCTTCGTAAAGGTATCCAGGCTTCTTTATGATGGCTGCCTTCCAAGAGAAGGTGAACAGAAGCTGCTAGACTTCTCAAGTCCTAGGCCTACAAGTCACATGGTATCACTCCCACGAACTTCTGTTGGTTGTCACAAGCCTCAGGACCAGCCTGCACTCGAGGCAATGGGAAACCGACTCCCAGTCTGTAGGAAGGAATGGTGCATCCCTCCATGGATGGGAACGCCGATGCCATGTTTGCAATCAGCTGACATAGCACAGCTGAGTCTGCTGAGTCCTGGTACAGATGCCTTTTCTCATACCACCGTCGACTGAGGCTAGACCAAGGGCTTCCCTTTTGTCCATTTCTGCCCCTTCCCATTATACCTACCACATTTGAATGATGGTTTGTAACTGCTTCCTTGCAAGACTATAAGAAATAAAACACAATCAGTTCTTAATCATCTGTGTGCCATCTTTAATTAGCGCATGCCTGGCAAATCAAGTGCTGGATGAAGGACAGCCAAACAAAACTCGAACTTGAACATGACTTCCCAAGATAGGCACATGGCCAACTGAGGAAAGTTGAATTGGGGAATAGGATCAGTAACACAAAACTTATGGTGATGATGTAATTAGAATTTTTCATTAAAAATAACAATAAAATGAAGCAATGAGACAAAGGAGACCCAGAAGATTATATTACAACATGAATATATTACTCTGCGGGGGATGCATGAGACGTTTCATTCCACTTTATTTGCATCTCTGCTTTAGTTACAGCAGATAATTTTTGTTTATTATGAGTATCTGTATGTATTAATATGGGTATCTGTATGTATATCTGTATGACATTGGTAGGTATTTTTCCTCATGGTTGTAATTTTTCATACATCTAGATGTTTCAGGAAATGAAGGAAGGATGGGTAGTGCAGGGAGTAAAATTCTCCTGAGGGCAAAATTTCAGGACTGAAACTTAAGTGAGCAAACTATTCATTAAAATCCACAGTCTGCATCAGTATATTTGAAAGGCATGGGCCTCTTCCTCCACCAGCATTTCTGTCTGTCTCTTAATTCCTTTCCTCCCTATTGGAAATAGCTGTGAGCTTGTTGAAACAACCCACATGAATATTTCAAAGCATTATTTTAAATGCTTAATAAACACCATTTAATGGGTTGTTAGTTTGTTTCTTCCCTTAATGCAGCAGAGGGCTTGAGAGAACACAGGGCTAGCTTTCCTAGCCTTTTTAAAGGCATGCAAAAAAAAGAAATAAGGATCCAGATATTACATATTCTTTAGTCCTGAAATAAAACTGCTTTCAATAAATACAGTATCTGTAAATTTCTTATAACTTAAAATGAAAAATAACTATAAATAATAGATATTTTATAGGACTATTGAAAGATAATTGTATGGGCCAAGAATTGACAAAATACAATAGAAATTTTGTTTTCAACTAGGAATCACAATGAGGAAGGCAAGAGATAAACTGTTACTTTCCTGTTTCAGCAGTAGCTTTGTTTATATACGTCAGGATTTAAGTTGTTAGTTTGTCAATTAATTTCATTAGCTTTCTATTTCTGTTCGTTATGTTGAAGGCTATAAGAAAGGTCTGTTTGAAATGTGTCCCCAGAGATATCCCTTTTTTACTAGAAAATCACTTAAATGTGAAAGTTATCTGCTAGACACAGGAACATGAACACAATAAATAAAATTACAATTTGTTTCCAGTTCATATGCATAAGTCACATGGTTAGAAACTCTATAGGAGATAAAGGACAAAAATCCAAAGCAAGGAACAATTTGCCCATCTTTTTTTTTTTTTTTTTTAACTAGGGAAAAACTTGTTAAGCAGGCAGAAAGCAGAGTGTGAATGGGAGCCCTTCTCACCCAACTGATTGATGCAAAGGCTGGGGTGAACAGCGCAGCTGAAAGAACTTGCTCCTTTTCCCGAACTAGTCAGAGATAAAAGTGAAATGAGGAGACTTGCCTACCAAAAACTTCTGAGACTAGTCCCTGTGGTTGATATAGGAGAAATACAAGGCTGGGCAATGATATTCATAATGTCGCCTCCTCTCACATGTGGCAATTATGGCATGAGTGTCACGGACAATCTTAGGGAACAAATGTCCATCTTTGGAAACATTACCAGCACATTCTAATTACTTAATATCTAAAACCACAAGTGACATTTTCATAACTGTCTGTAACTAACACTGCATGTTTCATTATATTTTCTAGCAGATGTTATAAAAATATCATGAAAGTATCTTTTAGCAAACACTGGTCTGTGAATTTTAAATATTGACATCTAGTGTTGAAATATGTTGATATAAACTTACTAAAATTAAAAATGTAACATATTCATCTGTATTTTGTTTGGCTGAATATGTCTGTTTTCTTTTTCACTTTCATTACAAAAACATTCTGGAGCTTTAATCTATATGCCTGGTATTTATTTGTTCATCTTAGGACATTTCATATCCATCCATGTAAATAACCTTTTTATTTATGGAACTCTAAACAATGCTTCAGTAAACTATTGCTGATTCATTCCATTTGAAACGCTTGCTGTATACATCTCTGTAGTTGGTATTCCACTTAAGCACACAGGGTTTATATATTCATGTATGTATATATATGCATACAAATATAAATAAACACAGATATACATTCTAATTCATTGTTGTTATGTGTAACAATGGGTAACTGGTTTATACTATTTGATATAATGTTACCATAAGAGTAGTATGAAGTACATGAGATGATTTAGGACACAATGAAAAAAGATTTGACCTCATAGAAAAATAAACAAATAGATAAAATTAGCCATAATAAAAAATAAAATTAAGAAACGGAAATTAACTGTGTTGTTGGAGACAGTTGTTAAAATTAGTTGTATTAGTTTATGAAGTGATAATCTCTTGAGCCTAAATTTAATAATATTTAAACTAGATAATATCAAATTTACCTCATTTGATTCTAGCAGTGATTAAATTTTAAGAGAGTCTGGCAGATACAGGATGCTAAATAAATAGTCTATTCTTCCTCTAGCATTTTTCAAAACAGATGCATGGTGTTTGTTCATTCTTTTTGATCTACAGAGAGTATAATCCAGGGGAAAAATAAGAGCTTCTAATTTAGGGAAATCTAGGTAGCAATCCCGGTCTGTGCCTGGAATTAAACCCAAGTGACCTTTCCAGGCTTAATTTCCATATCTGTGAAATGTATTTCAAAGTTCCTACCATATAAGAATACAATGATTATGAGTAAGGGTAACATATATCATTCACCTAATATATTACTTGTCACAGTTGTGACATTAGCAATATATTACATTTATAGAATATGTACTCTATGACAAACACTGGACTAAGTACTTTACATACATTATTTCATTCTCAGTGTGATGTTTATTCCAAATTATGTTGATGGATATTAAGATTATCCTTGGAGCAATACTATATCCTGGAGAGCATATAACTTTGAAAACACTAATGTGTAATAAATAAGCAAAATATGCTTTGTGAATAAGAAAGTGTTTGTTGCCAGTTATTTTGAAGACCTATCAGCCTTAATTTCATTCAAGATCATCACACATTCTAACTACAGAACATCATAATCTTATGACCCTAGGTTATTATAAAGCATGCTATGAGTCACTTTTGAGATGGTTATCCAGGCTTATAACACAAGCTTAATTCACTTTATTCTGCTACCCAAGTATTAGACTTACTTAGGACATTTTTTCCCATAAGCAATAGAATCAAAGAGCATATACTAAACTTTGATCAACATTTTCTTTCAACTAATATACTACCAGTGGATAGAGCAAGAGAGACTGACCTCTCTCCTGTTTTAAAAAGGCTTTTGCCTATGCATCTCCACAGTGTTGATAAATGTTGTAGAAACACATTAAAAACCATGCTAATAGGTGTCATAGAAACACACAGAGAGAAAGATAGATGGATCGCTCAAATTAGCCTTCCCAGCTGCCCAAGGAGGCCTTCCCGGCTTCCCAGGCCTTGCAGGTGAGACAAGAGTTGAGTTGCCAGGCAGTTCCCCTCCAGGGTCCTCAGCACCATATGACTGTTCAATGCAGTTTTATCATCAGCAGAAGTTATTGATTCAAATCCGACAAACCACCGTACATGGAACATGGGCCAGGAAACAGCTGCATCTGGCTAGACAGCACATTTACATTTTATTCTTGGCTGATAGAATCCAGGATTTTCAAGATATGATTTTTATAGATTAATAACGTGTGACCACACATAATATTTTGTTACTGAGAAATCTGAAAAGAGCCTTGTTTTTAAAGCCCTGAGAAAAATGCTGCTGTGACATGTATAACTCTGATTCAGGCACAAGGAAAATAAACATCTATTTAATGCTTGCATTCAGTTGGTCAGTGAATTGATGGCTCTACATTTGTAATATTCACATATATTACATATTCATATATGGTGTAGTTGTAGGGTAATGTGACCCCTCTAATTCAGCATGTAAGTCACATTACATAGTTGTGTAATCACAGAGATAAAAATACTTTCAGGAAAGTCTTGAGAGATGATATAAAACAAGAGTAAGTCTTTAACATCCCAATTTTGTGGCGCCAACAAACTGTGAATGCTGTAGTTCCTATATACGAGGAAAACACACCTACAGCCATTGTTCAATAAGTGTGGATGATTCGCTGCCCAAGCGTGCTGTGCCGACCTGTGCCCGCTGCGCCGGGAGCCCCAGCAGCAATACTGCATTTAAGACATGGCATGAAGTTGATACAGCTACTAAAGAATTACTCGTATTAAGCCAATTCTTCAAAAAAGTGGCAAGACATTGTGGAGATTAGAGGACATTCAGGATATACTCTGTCTGTCTGTCTGCCTATCTATCTACCTACCTACCTATCATCTATCCAGTAGCAATTTCTGTCACTATTCATGTGGAATCTAAGTTTCTCCCATATTCACCTGGGGCTTCTGCATACTGTATTTTTCCCCCACAGCTTCCTGTACCTGCTGACAGGGCACTAAATATACCAAGAACCCCTCAATATCATCCCAGATCCTAGTCCCTTTTTAAGTCTCCAATAAGCATTAACACAAAGATTTGTCTTCAGTCTGTGTTCCCACATTACTTATCCTACTCCAAGAAAGACCGTTTAATCATAGAGCTATTCTGTTATGAATCTTTTCCTATTTATCATAAAACGGTGGGTCATCAACATCATCTACTACAATATCTTAAACACCCATCCATCGTGTGTGTCTTAGGTGTCAGTCCTGATCACCACCAGGTGATGCAACTGTGTCTAGGCATTCAGTGAGTGATTATTCGATGAGTGAATTTACTTATCATCGCTCGATAAATGAGGTCATTTTAATACTTTTAAAATTAGGTGAAATAATAATTGGGTGGGAAAGTAACGCTTACTTCTTTGGTGTGCATAACATGAAAAGTTGAACTTCATCTACTTTCTTCCACTGATCAACATGATAACAAAAGGACAACTTTCATAAGACCCATCCACGTCCATGCTACAGTAATGCAAGCATAGTATTCACTTTATCTTATTTACACTTGCAAGGTAAAAGAGATAAAAACTGTCACAAAGCTCAGAAGTTTACATAAATTTATGTCTTCTTCAACATTTTTCTCTAGAACATAAAAGCTGAGAGCATCATGTTGTATTTTATTGTCATTGTAAATTGTTTTTAAGATTTCTTTCTTTTTTAAAATTTTCCTTTCTCCTGTTGCTTTCCACAAGCCTCAGGATCAACCTAAGAATATACACAACCAAATACTTCTTCCTCCTACTCCCTGTATTATGTAATCTAACCTCTGTGTTCTCATGCAAAACACTCCGTTTGAGACTGTGAAAAGAGATGACGTCCTTAAAGAAATTGTCCAAATGCACCTAAACTAAGGACTTACAAAAATCGTACAAATACTGTTTAAACAACCATAGTGCAAGTTATCTGGCCCTGGCATGCATTTTGAGGCAACACACACCTATTCACTGCACATGTCTTCAAGCATGTCTATTCTCCCTTTAGTTGCGACAGCAGCTCCCTGACATTGCAGGGTTCCGCATGTGGCCTGGAGAAAACGAGCCCCGACTTGGCTGACGGAAGGCAGGATGGCTCAGTCGCTATAAGGATGATTATGCAATTTTCGACTGCCTTTGTATTTTCTTCTTTAATATGTACAGGAAACATCAGATCATCATTTTCCACGTCACGCTGGCAGTGAGGCTCACCGTGTGCACAACTTGTTGTGTGGCTCCCACTGCGTGCTGAGTGTCCACGATGGTGCCTGGTGTGTGACGGATTCCACTGAAGGAGCTGGATCTGGCTATTTTCAGTCACATTGCATAGTAGTAGAGAGAGCCTCCTCTTCAGTTGTTCAAATCACCTGATTTCCTGTCGCAAACATAAGGGAAGCCAGTTTAAAAGATCTACTGAAGGTGCGTTTTTTAGGCCTTATACGGGCCTACCAGTATTTAGAGAAACTTAGCGACACAGAAAAGAAGACCACAAGGATAGCAGGGTATAATTCTAAAGAGATTATAGAATCAACCCCTTCCTCCATTTATTCTTTAATCCTATGGCACTCTAATGATCTCTTTGTGTGGCCAGTCTAGTAGAATAGAAAAAAAAAAAAAAAAAAAAAGGAAAGGAAAAGAAATGGCTTGCAGTTTTGGAAATACCATGACATTGAATACTATGTTAAATTGTTTGAACATTATATAATGGAGAAAATTGGAAAAAAAGGTTTTAATAGAGAAGTAACAATTATGTGAGTGGAAATACCATAGCCTAGATGTCATTAAAAGGACATATGAATACTTTATACATTTTTTATTCTTGAAATTGAAAAATTTTATTAAAAATACATTTACACAATGGAAGACTACACACAGAAAGAAAGGAGCTCCTATCCTTTGCGACAGCATGGATGGAAGTGGAGAGCATTATGCTAAGTGAAATAAGCCAGGCAGTGAAAGACAAACACCATATGATCTCACCTATAAGTGGAACCTAATCAACAAAACAAATAAGCAAGCAAAATATGTTCAGAGACATTGAAATTAAGAACAAACTGACAGTAAGCAGATGGAGGGTGGGAGGGGATAATGAGGGGAAAGGGGGGAAGGGTTTTCAGGAACATGTATAAAGGACCCATGGACAAAGCCCAGGTGGGGAGTGGTGGGGGGTAAATGCAGACAACTGAACTTGAACAACAATAAAATAATTAAAATTAAATACTACTACTAAAAGTTCTAAAATAAATTAATATAAGGCTTGCTTAACACCTAGAGGAAAAAGTTGACTACTAGGGGAGAAATATAGATTTACTAAAAGCAAGTCATTTAATTTATGTGTTCATTTATTAAATTAATTTCTCTATTATTGAAGTATAACAAACCTACAGCAAATTACACATACCTTGTGTATACATCACTGTAAACATTTATTTATTTTTTTGAAAGATTTTACTTATTTATTTTTAGAGAGAGGGGAAGGGAGGGAGAAAGAGAGGAAGAGAAACATCAGTGTGTGGTTGCCTGTCACACCCCCCCAAATTGGGGACCTGGCCTGCAACCCAGGCATGTGCCCTGACTGGGAATAGAACCAGTGACCCTTTGGTTTGCAGGCCAGAGCTCAAACCACCAGCTAAGGTAAATGCTTACGTATGTAATCACCCATGTATCCATCATGAAGAAGAAGGTTACAGAAACATTATATGACTGTACTTCATGAATGAGAAGAAACAATGTGTGTGCACATTTGAGTATAATGGGGACGATGTTAAGAGAACTAAACTTTATTTTTATCAAAAATCAATCTGTTTGTCTATCCATTCATCCTTCTCTCTATCTGTCCATCCATTCATCCTTCTCTCTATCTGTCCATCCATCAATGCATCCATCCACTGAACTTGATAATGAATTGCAAAATAAGTTGTTAAACATGTGATTCAAATATATTGGAATATATTTTTTCTAGAAATAAATACTTGTATGTATGTAGCCCTGTGAAATTATTAGACAATAATCAATGTACATATATTTTAATAAAATTAAGCTTTAAATTAAAAACAATAATCTGCATAAAGATGCTAGGAACAATGTTTGATATAATCATTAAAAGTTTTATGGTTGTATTAAAATTATGCAAATTTCCTGCAAGTTATATTGATAAGAGAGAAAAATATTTTTCAAGGTGAAAGTGAAATAATCAAACCTCAACTAATCTAAATATGTTCAAAATAAAATTTTAGGTAAAGGTTCTTAATTACAATATTTGGTTATATTATTAATAACTTATTTATTATATAATGTATCCATAGGAAATGACATGTGCACATAAAAGCACATATACATTATTTATCATACATTGATACTTTAATTTCACATTTCTATCAAGAAAACTGACTCTAATACTGTTTGCTTCCACCTTCTCCTTTCATTTGTTTTTACCTTCAAGCTAATAGCCAAATTTATTCTCTTTACTATTTTTTCTTTGAAGATTAAAGACATGCCTAGCTTTGTACTGCAGCTGCCTGGACTGTTGACAGCCCATTAAACTAAAGTCATACAAGCTGTACATTTTAACGCCTTGATTCCAAAGCACAGCCGAAGTGCCTTTTTTTTCCCTATATAAGAGCAGTGCTTTTCTGAAACACTTTGAAATGGATACACAACAGTTTCGTAAGACTCTCTTGGCCTTTTGTATTTATTAAAAACATTGAAGTCAACGAAGCTGATTAAAAGTCTTTTTTTTTCAGTTGGGACTTCTGAAAAAATCTGGGTACACATACAGCATGCGATTCTGAAGTAATTTTGAGGATACACATACTTGCACAATCTTGAACAGACTATGAAATCCCCACAGTTGAAAGCAATCACAATGAAAAAGGTAAAAAAAACACATCTGCATATGAAGTGGCCTTATGTGACGATGGCTGTCATCATCATTCTAATTCATGACATTTAATTATTGTTTTCCTGTTTGAGAAAATGATGTCATTTTATACATACACTTTAAGATTCCATCATCACACAGATTGTTTTTCAACTCCATATCCTGAATTCCCTACCTCACAGAGACTTACAGGTCAAGATATTTGCCTTTCAAAATGTCTATCATAGTATTGTTAAGCAAGTAGCTTGCTTTCTGATGTACCATTGATTCCATCTTAGCAGTGCTTTAGCTGGAAACAGAATCAGCAATAGAAAAAAGTGAAATTGGCAAAATTCGATGTGTTCCTAAAGTAAGGACAGATTTTACAAACGGAGATATTTTTTTGAACACTTCTTCATCAAGGTCTCCTTGTTTTAAGACTGCCAAAGTGTATGTCCTTAACAAGAGTTCAGATCACTGTGTGTAGCAGTGATAAATGCTGCTTGTTACGTGGTCAGATGGCTTACTCAGATCTGAACAAAATAGTAATATTTCTCACCTCTCTTCTGCTTAAACTCTCTTAAGTAGGAATAAATTGCATTGTGTTTTATGTGCATGTTTTTCATTTGGAAGCAGCCCACATCAGTTCAAAAGCATTACATTTTTATGTTTTGGCACTACACAGATAAAAATTTAAATAAGTAGATAAAGTAAGCTGTTTGTTTTTTTTATTTAGATGAAGAAGCACTGAGAAAGTAGGACAAATTGACATAAATAGCAATGATCGTAAACACAAATGTAACAAGACTAAATTATAATAGCGTATTTTCCAAAGCAATTGAACATAAACACTACTTTTTTAAATGCTCAAACTGAGGGCTGAGAAAATAAACTAAATATTTTGCAAAGAATGATCAAAGCAACAAGACTCTCTATTTTCATTTTTATTTATTAAGTGAGTCAAATGACAATGGCATGAAACTGTTGAACACTAAGTGGAATTCAGTATGTGTTAATTGCCACATGCTATTTTTGGCTTTGAAATTTCATCCAGAGAGACAATATGTTTTTTAAATTTAAAAAGGGAGTCACAATTTTTGACTCCTTCAGTGAATTTGTATGTAGTTTTATATCAATTCATTCTATTAATCTCAATTTTCAAATATTTCCTGACTTATTATTTTGTAGAAAACCGAATGTTCAGAAAATTCACCACCAAATTAGGTCTTCCATTTTCATATTTCTGTTACAGAATTAGGTAGGGGTTGCAATTAATGGTAAACATGTTTGGCGGTCCACTTTTTGTGCAAACAGTGACATATCTCATTCTCCAAGTGTACTCCATAGATTATAAAGTAACCTATATTTTTCAAAAATTTTAAGATTTGAACTATGATCACATTTTATGTATTAAATGTAAAGATAAGTTTTAAAAACTCTGCTGAATGCCCTGGGATAATATCAGGTTGGCCAAGAAGGGTTTTTTTTTTGTTTTTTTGTTTTGTTTTGTTTTGTTTTTTTTCCTGTAAGATGGCTCTAGTAGTGCTTAGTTGTCTTTTAACCTCATTCAAAAACATGTTGTTAGATTGTACTTTCAGCACACATTTTCAAAAAAACTTATCAAAACTGGTGAGTTTTTGTGTAACCATTTTAATATTGAAGATGGAAGAAAATAAGCATTATTCCCAGCATATTATGCTTTATTTTTTTCAAGAAAGGTAAAAGAGCAACTGAAATGCAAAAAAAAAAAAAGACTCATACAGTGTATGCAGAAGGTGCTGGGACTGATCGAATGTTTCAAAAGTGGAGTGAGGTTTTTTTTTTTCCTTCTTTTTTTAAAGACTTTACTTATTTAGTTTTAGAGAGAGGGAAAGAGAGGGAGAGAAGGAGGGAGAGAAACATTCCTGTGTGGTTCCCTTTTGCACGCCTCCCACCAGGGACCTGGCCCGAAACCCAGGCATATGCCCTGCCCTGCAGTCAAACAGGTGACCCTTTGGTTCACAGGCAGGCACTCAATCCGCTGAGTCACCAGCCATAGAAAGACAGACCAAAGAGATGGCTACCAGAAAAGAGAAAGGGGATGAATGAGAAGAAGGCAGATACAGTCAATAATATTATGATAAGTTTACACTGTGGCAGATGACTACTAGAATTAATTGGGTGATCACAATGTAGGGTATAAAGATGTTGACTCACTGTATCGTACACACACCTGAAACTAATACAACCAATGTAAGATTATATACCAACTACACTTAAATAAGAATTAAAAAAAAAGTTAGTGGGCACCATTAATAGGGAGTCTGATTTAGTAGGTTTAAAGTGATTTGGGGATGCAGAAAGGTCTCACAGCGAGTTTGGAGGCTTTACAGCCAGAGACCATAAATGCGTTCGGTGATGGTGCATGTGGTAAAGGTGTTTCACCCCTCGGGATATTAATGGGTGTTTTTCATTATGAACACACAATGTTTTTGTTTGTTTGCTTAGTTTTTCTTTGTTTTTGTTTCTAAGGAAGGTTCATAAAAATGTGATACAAAATTTTTGTCATCCATAGGTAGGTTCAGAGGATATAATAAAAAATTAACATGAACAATTGTTATTCTCAGATTTTGTGAAATTGGACTATAATCATTCATCCTTAGACTCTGACAAAGTTTAGAAAATTTAAATAAGAATTTCAGAGATGATTACCATTTTAGAATATGAAAACCAAGATGGAAATTATCCATTATTCAATTTTTAAAGAAAAAATACCGAAGGAAAATTTAAATAGTCTTCAAGCATGATGGAACTGGGAGGTTAAACTCTTACTCTAAGTCTTAATTTTTCTCTCTTACATTTACTTATATAAGAGCAGTGGAGAGTAATGGGGGAACAATTGGGACAACTGTAACTGAACAACAATAAAACAATTAAAGAAAAGTAAATGTATATATAAAATTAACATTATGTGTTTATTCAAATTAGTTCACCATCCTTTCAGTGAAAGTTAAAATATAAGCATTTGGAGAATTAATTAATAAATTGATCAACTCTGCAGATTTACTGAGCCAGTCAAAAATCTGAATGTCAGGATTGACATTTAAATATGCATTCAGAAAAGTTGGATACGATGCTTAAGCCGACAGGTTTACTTTTTCCCAAATATTAAATTTTATTAAATAAACAAAAGTTTTAGACAAAGATTATAGACAAAAGTTTTTCATTCTCTGTGGAAATGAGAGGGATTTAATTTGACTTGTTAACCTATGGAGAAGCTGAAGAAGGACACTAAAAATCCCACATGCCCCACTGGCATTCCTCTGCTTGGCCACAGGAATTCTTGAACTCTTTCCAACGGCATTATTGCTTGCATTCTTTTTAAAAAGCTGAGCATTTTGCCTAGGTTAATTACTATGACCCTCTCAAGGAGTGACACATATGGGTTTGCTTTTGTTCCCTTGGTACTTGTTCTTACCTGATGTGCCAGAAAAAGGAAGAAGTTGTTGAGGAACAGGCACCTGTCTACACAGCTAGTTAAGTAGAAAGGAGTGGGTGGTATCTGCTAGAGGATCATTAAAGAAAGTGCTCACTCCTTTCCCTTGTTGTCTAGGGCCAGCAGGAGTTTTATTCATTTCTACAAACTGGTATGCTAGCAAATGTTTTCAGATCTATTGTAGCGTTTGCCAATTTCTATGGTGAATGTATTTCCACTATGTTTTCATGTTAACTATTGTGAAGCAAGCTCACTTAAATCATGTATTGTTTTGCTACAGACTATTGTTTAATATTTGCTTTTTATGTTACAGTACAAATGTTAAGCCCAAGGGTGGCATGCTACAGATAAAAGAATAAAATTTCACTGTTACAAGGGTAGAGTTCCAACCAAGTGATCTTACATGCACATTACTATTTTACAGTAATGTTGCCTTGAAGATATCAGCAAAAGGAATACAATTCCAAACACTATCCTGCAAAACCAGCAGTGCCTGAAGGAGATGGTGATTAAGAAATAATAAAAAAAGACTATTTTGTAGAATTTCCTACATATTAACTATAATAAATGTTTTCATTCAAGGAAAAATGTTAGAAAGAAAAATCAAATAATTATTGACCTAAGAACTTGTAGGACATTTTTAGCTGGAAGCAAATATGTAATACAGAGATATAAATCTCTCCAAAAGAGTGTACCTTGAAAGTGAAGTGTGCCAATGGCAATTTACTACTCAATGTAAGATGTTGCATTGCACTTTATTTATGTAACCAACATCATCTGAAAAGTTCAGATTTGTGTGAAATCAGAAAAGAACAAGGAGATAGAATTATATCTTTGGAGCTCAACATACCTTATTATCTTTCCCTAAAAATATAGTAATGTTCCCTTTATTCTCTTTCCAAAAAAAAAATAATCAAGACTATCCTGGATAAAAGAGATAGAGGCTTTGAAAGAAATACACTAGCTTGAAATCCA
This sequence comes from Desmodus rotundus, assembly GCF_022682495.2. Taxonomy (NCBI): domain Eukaryota; kingdom Metazoa; phylum Chordata; class Mammalia; order Chiroptera; family Phyllostomidae; genus Desmodus; species Desmodus rotundus. The sequence continues at coordinate 9,283,600 of NC_071395.1, forward strand.
GCTTAAAATTCTTGTTTCGTTACTCTGGAAAATTGCCTAACAGTTCTGAAGTTCCATTTACTTAACTGTAGAATATGGAAAATAATAACAATATATAATAACAACTATGTGGTGACTATTTTTTGAGTTATCATAATAATTGTATGAACCTTCCCAGTAAAACTGCAAACAATACAAGATCCAGATGCTATTTTGCCATTTTTAAATTAGATGAAAATCTAAGACACAAAGAAGCTAATCAATTACTATCAATTAATCTACTATCAATTCCTTATTGAAAGTCATAAGAAATAAGTGGCATAGAACAAATTGAACTCAGGTACCTGATTCCTAAATTCACACTCTTAAACCCTTCACATACTTGATAATATTTTCTAGAGAATTAAGTAAATATGAACTGTTAGCATTGTGCTTAGTACCTAGTAGAGATTAGTAACTATTAAATCCACTCCTCTATTTCTAAAGGATCTATGGTGAAAAGGTAATAGCTTTCTTATTTAACAAATCATCATAAATATTCTGTTGGCCATTTCAGACCCTGCTCATGAGTTTTCTGTAGGGGTGGAGAAAAATACAGAGAACTGAGAGAGACGGGGGTGGGGGAGAGGAAAAGGGAGAAGGAGAGAGAGAAATCTCCCATTTGAACTTACATAAATTGAGGATCTGCCTTTCAGCACCAAGCCAGCTATTAAATAAAGTAAAAGGTGCATACCGGATGCAAAGCCATCTTCGCTGTCACCCTCTACAAACTATGACTGAGTAACGGAGGAGTATTTGCATAGAGCACCATATTCCATCATTGCATGTCAGCCTCGGTGCTGACTAAGTGAGTTTTGTTACTCACTGTTTAACTTGAAATACAGGGGACGATCATTTCCATCAACCTTTATCAGAGCTTGGTGGTTCAAGCTAAACAGTTGGTGCCATGCCACGACTATTCTTGCAGGTAGTTCTGGAAATTTCAATTTGTCAGTAGAATTAGTTTCTCTGTTTTTTTCAGATTTGGATTCTCAATGTACAAAATCACCTTGATGAAACAGAACTGACTTAGGACCTTTTATTTCACAATCATTTTACAGTAAACAAGTTCTCAAAATAATTACCAAAGAATTTGTATGTTGCATTGTTTGGGTAGTAAGAGAAACAAAACCTACACCAACAGCAATCTGCATGTTTGGCTAACATCGGCTAACCAAAGGCAAACCACAAAACATTGTCTTGAACAAAAATAAGCTATTTTCTTCTAGCTTTTCCCAAAGGTCTTATTATGGTTTGTATTCCTATTTTAAAAGCAACAGGAAGGATCACAGTAGGAGAAATTTCTGAGATAGAGAGTGGGTATACACAGATTATTATTAAAAAGTCTATATTTCATACAAAATAATATGGCCGATTTGTTAGGAAGCTGAGAATATTTGTCCAAAATACGAAGTATTATCATTTTCCATGATCTCACTAAATCAAAGCCTTATGTAATATCTTTGGAAACTTTATCATCTAGAATAATTCACTTAATTATTTTGATACTCTCTCCACCTTTTAACTCATACAGAGAGTCCTTTTCTTTATTCTTGGAAATAGATCTACCAAAGTTGTTATCATTTATGGAGAACCACAAAGAGTAATTAAAAAGGGTTGTAAAAATCATCTAATGATTAAACACTTGTTCAGTGTTCACAAGCGGTATTCTACAAGGTTTCTGCTACTAGTCACTGAACAAAGACGCCTGGTTTATGACAGATGAGAGCTGACCAATGAGACCAGCGAGAGAGATAAAACCAGAAATGATGATAACCATGGGGAAAAAGGAGAGGAAGCACTGCCTCATCTGAAGGTGGCAATTATACTCATTTCTTGCCAATTTCTGGAGGAATTCAGATTCAGGCTGTCCATTTTGAGGTAAGTTCATCAATACTTCTCTAATTAGTAAGATAATGTGGTAGGCTGATGTTAACATGGTTTTAAACACACTACTGGGACTTAAAATAATTTTAACTTAGGTAAACTGAACAACTTCCAAATGTTCAAGAGGAAAAGGCATCTATTTGATACATATTAGTTTTTAATTTTGAGAATTCCCTAGAAATAGCAGCTAAAATATAATGTTATATAAATATTCCAGCATAAATGAAATATATGACATAACTTATTTTTTCTTAATAAATAAGGAACTCCTATTTAATATTTAATTATAAACCATAAAAGTAGGTTTCTTTTAATACAGGAGAACAAAAAAACAAAAATCACACTTGGATAATCACCATCTTATTAAACACAAATAAAAATGATAACAATTTTAGAAGTCAAATTACACTGTGTACTGGCCTAAGAATTTTACACATATTATTTCATTTAATTCTTATAACAACCCCAGGCACTGGGTTCTATTTTTACCTCCAATTTATGTATGAGGAAGCTGAGACCCAAGTAAGAAAAGTAATTTGTCCAAGATCGGATAGTAATAAAGTATTTGAACTTTGACCAGTATTTGAACTTGTTCCCTTCCCCTTTTTGTCACTCTCTCTTCCCATCTTTCCTCTCCTTCCCTCTCTCAAATGTGGCATTAAAAAAATGTGCTCATATTTTATACACCTACTTGCCCCTTGTGTTTTTACATGTTATTAAGTGTTGCTCATATTTCCTATCAATATATACAGATCTACCCGACTTTTTACACTTACATAATTGTATTAAGTGGATGAATCATTATTTGCATAATGCGCCACCTCTTTGGAGAAGCAGCACTGAGTAGTGGTTGAGCACACAGATCTGGAGTCTGACCCCTGGGACGGGCATCGTAGGGCTGCAACACTAGGTCATTACCGCACTGAATAACAGCTCTATGGCCGTGGTGTAAAATGGGACTATTAACAGGGAGTACCTCACAAGGTTGCTTTGAGGGTCAAATGAATTAATACTATGAAAGCATAGAGAACAGAGTATGATGTAATTAACAACTTGCACAAAGATTATTAAAAACATTGAAGAGTATTTTTAAATTATTTCTAAGGTGCTTATATTATAAACCACACACATTCATCAATGATACAGCATTTCTAACTTTAACATTGCCAAATGATGCTCCTGGAAGTGCGCCACCTTATATGAAAAACTTGTCAACGCTTTTATGTCGGTTAATCTTTAGGTAGAAATGTTGCTCCATTTTGAATTTCATTTATTTACTTATGAGTGAGGTTGAGGGACTTTTGAGATGTTATTGAGTAGTTCTATTTATTAATAAAACTCACCAGATCTACCAAGTTCTCACCTTTCTAATAGGTTACTTCCCTTTTTATTAACATATAGAATGAGGTGTTTTTTCCAAATCTGTATCTTATTTTTCCAAATTTATCTTTCATAGTTTTATTTATGGATTTTTCCATATGACTTTTTTATTGTGCTTAATTTGTAAAATTTCACTTATTGATCTGGGAAAACAATTGAAAATTGTTTTACTAAAGATTTTTTAAAAATAATTTTCTAATAATGATAATATCAAATAGCTTTATCACTTATAAAAATTCTATATAGAACCCAAAAGGTCATATATTTTAATTTACTAGACATATATAATCAATTCGGTGTAAAAGACAGAAATTTCATATTCAAACCCTTTAGAACCTATACATTTTTGAAAACTATAGTATGAATTAAGATAAGTTTGTTTTATTTTATATTCTAAACATATTAAAAATTAAATAATTACCTTTTAGGAAAGCCAAAACTTTGATATCCAGATTAGTAACTGAATATTAAGAAAATATTTTTCCTTTCTTTTCTCAAATATGTAAAATAATATCACTCAGCTGAAAATTAAATGTATTTCAAATAGTACTGGTCATTTTTCAATTGTCAATGAACCATTAGACACTACATTATATTATTAGAGTCTGTTGTTGTTATTCTATGACACTTAGACACCTAATAATTCTTTTTTGCAGTTGACGGATAGTGTCATCATTCTCTGAGACAAATGATTGTAATTTTTTTGGCAAAGACTGCATCATAATCATACTTTTCTTCTTTCATTAACATACCCCTACTCTGCATTGTATTGGCATAACATAGGACAAGAATAATTTAATGTTTATTAAACGTAATTTGAAGGAAAATCAGATCTACTTGTGATGTATTCATCACGAACAACGAATTCTTCTCATTAGGAATGATTTTCCTACTGTTATACAAGGTGACGGTATTGTAAAATAATGCCTTGGCACTATGCATAAAACAACCCTTCGAATACACAAGATATTATGGTCTATCTCAAGAGCATATAGTGAAAATGGATATTGTTAGATTAAGAGATTTTGTTGGTGAAACAATGAGTATTCAAATATAAAAAGGAGATTTTGAATTCAATATTCTACTATCAGGGTGAGTGTAGCCGATGTAGAAGAATTAAACTAGATAACCCTTCGTGTGAGGCAACAATATGGGGCCACGAGCCACGGCACAGATGTGAGAAGTTCCCAGAGAAGGGTCTGAGAGAAGTCAGCTGTGACCAAACAGAGGGGACTGGAACACATCACAAATAAATAAGTAAACTACACAGTCTGCCAAATTATGGAACAGATGCACTAAACCACAAATTCAGGAACTGGATTAAGGACACATTTAGCACCAATAAAATCTTGTATGCTATTGTATAACAAAGGTCCAGATGTGTTTATAAAATGTAAAGAGAAAAAAACTTAAAGTGTCACCTGTCTTTTAGCTCTTCATGTTATGCTAACCATGCTTATGATTTCATTGGCTTTTAAGAATCTAATTTGATAAGTTACAGTTACTATTTTTTTTATTTTGACATACTATGCTATTAACTTGTAATTACTAGTAGTCTCCCAGGTGAAATAGAGATGAGTTTCAAAATCATTTTTTAAAGAGGGAAGAAATTAATAAATGAATGAATCTGTCTATAAGGGGTTATCTCTCTAATGATAAATGTTTGTACCTGTTTCCATTTAAAAAATCTATAAATGCTCTAACATCATATATAACATTTCAGTATTAAGGTAATATGTGATCACTCTATACATTTGAAAAAACATAAAAATAAAGAGGAAAAACACATATTTACACAATCTAAAGTCAGACAGCCTTTCATTGTTTTTCTTTTATAGTCTTCTAGAACACTGTAGAAAACTCTCAAAACAGTTAAGTACGAGGACAGGGAAGTCACATAGATGAAGCCATGTCTTCTGACCGAAGGGACATGCAGATAGTCAAGGAGGAGGCACATGAGCTCTGCCCTGGCACCTGGCGCACTGGGGAGGGAAAGGCTCTGCAGCCAAAAAAATAAAAGTATGAAAATATTGAGGTATAAATAGTGTTGAGTGTAAGGTGATTGTAACTACTTCAGTTTGTTCTGTGTGTAATGTGCCAGGTGGGGAGTTGTAGTAAAGAAGACGTGAGTTGGAAAGGGTAGAAGAATGGAGACTCACACTTGCCAGAGTAAGAAAACTGTCTTCGATCCAAGCTAAGCTGTTCATGGAATCTCACTAGAGAGGAGGCACCACCAAACTGTTGCTTTCGTCTTATTACTTTAATAAGAAATAAGATGACTGGTTCAGTATGAGAAAAGGCGTGGAAACAATGAACACTAGAGACAGTGAGACAATTTGGATGGCTGTTACAATAGCTCGTGTAGCAGATGATGGGGCCCTGACCTCAGATAGCAATGGTAAGAAAGGTGACGAGAACATTTACCTAGGTCATTAGTACTTAGAATGTAGTCAGAGACTATAGAATACCCAAGAGTTGGTGACCAACTGAACTTAGGAAGAAAGAAAATGTAAGAAGGTAGAGTGAATCATAAGCTTCTAACTCAACAGATGGGGTCATCATTTCCAGAATGAAGAATGCCAGTAGAAGTTTAGGCATGGGAGGGACATGATGAGTAAATATACACATACGCATACACTTGAAGATGTACAAAAGTATGGGGAGGTTTGAATCTGATCACAGACATACAGTTTTCCCAAAGGTAGATAATTTTACCATCAAAATGCAAAAATATTTGAGGCTATATAAATTTGGAACTTCCTTGGGTAAGAGAAAAGTACATAAAGAAAACATATGAACAGAAACCCGTCTAAATGGTAAGCAGAGAAAGACCCTACTATAATTAAGAAACAAAGAACAACCAGACACAGAGGAAGTTGACTACAATTTTGTACTATTATGGCAACCAAGAAAGGAGAAAATGTTAGAAGGAATGTAGTAATGAACAATGCCAAATATCACAGAGAGACCAATAAAATAATGTTTAAAAAGACACCCAAAGTGTTTGGCAATACCCCACATTTTTGGCTACAACAGCAAGAACAGTTTCAGCAGAGGGATGTGGAAGGAAACCAGGTAGCAATGGAATGCACGGGGAATGAAGCGTAAGTGGGTAGAAAAGGTGACGCACACTACTCACTGGAACGGCTGGGTTTTGAAGTGAAGGAACGGATAAGATAGTCATAAAACTTCACAAAAGGTCATGGGCATTTCGTATGAGTGAATGGAAGGAACCAACTGGAAAGGGAGAAGTTGAAGAAAAGAAAACCAAAAAATAATAAAGCAAAGACTTCTAAGTGATAACGCAGAAGGAAAAGTCCTGAACAAAATAAGGAATATTTATCTAATCGAAGCAGGAGAAAAATAGTTAAGCATAAATTTACGGAGGCAAGTGCAGTTTAAGATAGGAGAGAAAAACTGAAGTCTTGTGTATCATATATGGATAGAAAAACAGCATTCCAGAGATAGTCTTTCTTTTTCTTCCTGATATGTTATATTGCAGATATTATTTCATCTCACATGTCTCTAAATTATAATGAAAAGCTGATTAATAGCAGGGGATGAGAAAGAAAAGAAACAAAAATGTAAGACTGTTTTATTCCATGGTATTGACTGAATCCTAAAGAGCAAGTGCAGAGAACCATTTAAGAAACGTTATGAGGGTTACATCATCACAATGATATCAGGCTGGCAGGGATCACTAGCTCTATCCAGACCCATTTCCAGCAGAACTTACATGTTCACCCACTATCTCCTTCTATCTTTTCAATGTCCTCCATATGTCCTCAGTCTGAAGTGCCCTATTTGGTCTGTAACACATATCTCCTGCTAGGCATTCCAGAATGGAGTGGCTCTGGATTAACTCATAAACCCCCGCCTCTCTCTCTCTCTCTCTCTCTCTCTCTCTCTCTCTCTCTCTCTCTCTCTCGCTTATTGTGAGTAACATCAAAATTAAGTGTGGAATAAAATGTCTTGGGGCAAATAACACTGGATGCTTGGGCATACTTGACTTTGAACAAATCCAAGTTATGAGCTTGTTTCTTGATAAAAAGATAAACCTCAGTGAACTGAGTAAGACGTTATAAATTGAAGACACATGTCTTAAAATGAAACTGGATACCTGATGTTTAAAAAGGTGTTGAGCTACATCACAGTGATGGAATGTCAAAGCAAAAAAGAGTTTTCAGTCCACATTTTATGGTAAAACATGAATAGTCATACCATCTTTCCTTCTTTTTATCTTCTTTCTCTATTTTAATCTTTCTTTTTTACTTGGTAAATAAAATACTCAGGATTTTGTCAATTGTTCTAAAAAGTTAAAAAAATGGGTGTTTGAAAGTACCCAAATAGCACATTCTGTGCCATGTGATGCAACAGACAGACCCCTGTCTGAGTCTGGCACCTACCCAGGATATTACATCAGTATGCTTTTTTGGTGCCTACTTTGTACAAAAACACAGCTTCAGAAAGAGAAAAGTTATACGTGGCTTTTCATGTCTTTGCACTTTGTTATAGGGGACTTAGACTATCACCTAAGACTTCAGCAGTTGGAGTGAAGGTGACCTCATTTAATATTTAGATTAAACTAATAAGAAATACATGTTTGTGCATGATAAGCCATACAAAGATAATTCCATGATCTTGATATAATCATTAGAATTAAATTTCAAAATGTTGATGTAAAAACGCCTTTTAATTAAGCCATATGTAATGATAAAGAAATTAAAATGTTAATGATCGTGAATATAGACCTTCCAAAGCAATTGAAATAAAACAATGAATCCCAGTGGAAAACAAAAAAATATTTGAGATGAAATTTGTAAGAATCTAGATCACATTTTTAAGTAAACTATAGCTTATTATTAGCATATGTTTATAAGTTAAATATGGAAAAACATGGAAAAATATAAATCATCAATCAGATATAAAAATTTGTTTTGAATTCTCTGGTTGTATATCAAATTTGCCCTTCATATATACATAGAATTTTTATAAAGATGTTTACACTAATAAAATACTATTTCAGATGGCATGTTTAGTAGATGCACTATCAATTGCTAAGCCAAAATCAAAATTCATTTGATAACATTTCAAATAATAGAATTAGTTATCACAAGTCAGGTATTTTATTTCACAGAATTTTTATACAGTTAATAAGAGCAATTAACCAAGACTAAAGACAATAATTTACTTAGCTGGAGGTCACTCTTTACTAAGTACGTACTCATCAAAGATCAAGCCTAAGGTTTCTTCTGTCTTTTCTCTGACCTCCCCATGGTCATTAGACATTTTGCTTGACAATTTTGACCTCCATGCTTCAGGACTTTGTGGAGCAGTCTGAGCTTTGTCCAGCTTTAACAGTAAACATTGCACGTTACGTTGGCGTAGGCATATGAGTCTAATCCTAGTATGCTTTCTCTTTGCCTTATTTTGTAGTTATCTGTCTTTGTGGAAGAGGTTATTATACTTTTCTTATTCTTCATTCACAATAATAAATCACTTAAGGTCATGGACACTAGTAACCTCTGATTCTTGTAGTATTATCAAATTACAAGTTCTATAGTTAGTTAAATTTAAGTCCATTCCTTTAATTTTTTCTTTTGAAATAACAAGTTTTATTTTTTAAAGAATCTTATTATTTAATTTTAGACAGAGAGGAAGGGAAGGAGAAAGAGAGGTAGAGAAACATCAATGTATGGTTGCCACTCACATACCCTGGTACTGGGGACGTGGCCCACAACACAGGCATGTGCCCTGACTGTGAATTGAACCAGTGACCCTTGGGTTCATAGGCCAGCCTCAATCCACTGAGCCACACCAGCCAGGGAAGTTTTTATTTCTTAACTTTTAAAAATTTTTGTTGTTTATGCTACTACAGTTATTCCCACTTTATCTCCCTTTCCTCACCTCCACCCAGCTGCACCCTTTCCATTCCTTTAAATCAGTGAATCTGACCTTTTGATCTGCCAGCAAACATCATATTCAGTAATTTTTACATCATGGACACTTCTGGGTTGCATGGATGCAGAGATGAATAACGGAAACTACTTCTCTGAAGAAACAGTTATGGGAGGTATGCCAGAAAGTAAAAATATGCAGCAAGTGTTATCAATGTTGAGGTAAAGATATAAAATATGCCCTGGGAAAACAGGAAGAACTGTCTCATTTTTCTGCAAACAAAGTAGATTTCCTTAAGGAAATGACTCCTATCCTGAGATGCTGAGGATGAATAGGAGCACACTAAATGAAACCAAGATAGTGCAGATAAGGGGAAAACTTGTGTAAAATTTCAGAAATGTGAAGAAGGATGCAGGTGGCACAAATATAGTGGGAAATAGATCAGACTTAAATAATAGTTTGAAACCAGATCACGATTACCGCTGCATGACTTGCACAGGTGTTGGGAGTTAAACTCATTCCTCTACCTAGCTGTGTGCTGCCTCCCCACCAAATGATGTCTGAATGATAATTCTGTAGGATTATAAGAGCTGTTACTGGGATAAAAGAGATTCTGGACTATAATATATAGGATGGACTGGGACTCAATAATATTAGTATTTACCACCCCAAACAGGCTACCTTCTAACACACACAAACACACACAATCACAATCCTAACTCCTACAGGTCTTCTTTGTGTCATTAGCCTACTTCAATGTGAAAAAAAAATGTCCATTGAGCCTATCAGTTTTATATATAATGTAATCAGTGAAAGGTGGAGCGTAGTAACAAGCAAGGAAAAATAACCTGTATTTTGCTAGACAAAGAAGTCAATTGCTATTTTGGGGAGATAGAGGAGAGAGAAGGAGTAGTAAGTGAAGGACTTACATAATAAAGAATCACCAAGAGAAAAGAGAGGAATTGAGATTCGCAGAAGATAGCTGACTACAGACTCTTTGTTTCTGACACAACCCCAAGGACTAGAGATCAGAGGAGAGACACTACAAAACATCACCATGAGAAGTTAGAGAAGCATCCTAAGGGCTTCAAGAGTTGAATAATCTTATCAGCTTTGGAAATGTAAATGTATAAGAGTGATTTTTTTACCTAAATATTCTGAAAATAGCAACCAATTATAAAAATCGTTTACTTTTTTTCATCTCTTTTACTATTAGAAAAATTTGGACAATCCTCTTTGCAGGTGGCTTGTCGAGGAAGAAGACTGTAAGGATAGTTTACTTTTCAGTGTGTGCACTAAGTAGCTACTTTAAGATCACCACCAGACAAAGGGGACGTGACCGTGGTGACGTTCTTCTCTGCAGTCAGGGCAATCCAGGAAGAGGCTGACAATACTCCTGAAAGCTGTCGAAACAAATGATTCCTTGAAGGGAGATTTGATGGGTTACCCTTCCCAGTTCATTACCCTCCACAAATCTGTTCTTTAGTTGAAGATAGTATCTACCTTACCCAGCAGTCATATCTTCTCTGAAGCAGGTTATTCCCCTCTTTTTCTATTCCTTTACCTTCTATGCCATTCTGGGCTGTAAGTTCAAAAGTGCTTTCAGTTGCTTCTTCATTTCTGAGGTGTAAGCTCAGACAAATAATTCTGTTAAAAATGGGCTATGAATCATGGCATGGAAGGAAACAAAAATAAACACTTTTCATTAATAATTCTATTAAGAGATACATGAGAAAATTCCTAAATGGAAAATAGGGAAAAGCAATCATTTACATTTAGCCTCACATTTTAAAGTTTGAGTTAAATAGACAGAAAAGATTGGGTTCCTTTTAAAAATATTAATTATTTATTTTCTGTCAATCCGATCCTTGTGAATTCCTTTAGCACATAATCTAGTGCCAGGCCTCTAAAAGTAAATACCTTCGAGAACATCTTATTTTGAGTATGTGAGCAAAAACAGGTGAACTAAAGGTAAGGATAAAAGGCATCGACCTGAATAAAAATTATTTTCTGGGAGGTTGTATGCTGTAGAGCTGGCTGGCATGCATAACAGGTAATTTTCCAGGAAAACATAAACTGAATACTGTCCCGTCTGAGGCTGGGCTGTATGTACGTCACCACTGGCCTTTCCGCGGAACATGCCGTCTGCCAACCTGCAGGCCCGTACAATCTCTGGAAAGGCTTCTGCATCATCAAAGGAAAGAAGGACGTTTATGAAATATGCTACCTTTTGATCTCTGTTTTTGACAATTTCTGTCACCATTTTTCTCTGGGTACCAGAACTTTTTTTAAAACAAGATGAAGACTGCCCTCATCCTTAAGCATGTGATACAGATTATTAATTCATTGAACTGGTCAGGCCTAACTGTACATATGCTCAGCAGCTTAGACAAATTGCTGGAAACTGCAGCTATAACCTATTTCATCTACTAAACACATGACATATGATCAAAAAGGAAAATGTATAAACCAAACAAAACTGCTAAGATCAAACACCTTAAGCATTTGCTTTCTGTGTGTATTATCTGAAATTATGAATACATCTGGTTTTCATGCCAGCAAAGGGAACAAATACCCACAGGTATGTCTTCATTTATACATTCAAGAATAAAATGCCAATAATAGGAAACATATTTTTTTCTGCTTTGCGATTTAAACTTCCCTTATGTAAGCACTTATTCCAGGTTTCAGAGGCAGACTCATTGAATTTCAACAGTGAATAATAAATGAGATGTATATCTCTATTTGGTTTGCAATATAATTTGGTTATGCTGTTTGGAATTTCAGAACTCGTTTTGAATCTAAAGCTCTGGGTCTGAAAATAATTTTGAAAGTTGTAATCAGTAAACAAAGGAATTTCTTTCTTATGATATCACTGAGTCTGGTCATATTAAGTGAATTTAGTCTTTAGTTCATTTTAGTGCTTTATGGTGTGGAGATATCTGTCTTCTTTAACAATTGGTTTATTAGTACACTGGTCTGAGCGTGCACATGTGGATGGCATGTAGACACTGACATTTGACATAGTAAAGACACAATGAGAAAAAATCGCCCACTCTGCCATGACAAATATCGAGCAACCTACACTGTAAATATATTCTGCTGAAGTTAAAGGTCGTTAAAAATGATAGAAAATACTATTCTACCATGGAGGAATGCAGTGGCCAAGATTGAAGTATAAAGATTAAAAACTTACAGGAGTAAAATTTTTAAGTAAATGAATTGCAATTTCCTTTATTATTCTGGGAACCTTGAATGGGATGTAAGAAAGGTGATCTTGCTCAGAGGTGAAAGGAAAAGAGTGTATATATATATATATATATATATATATATACACACATACACACACACACACACATGAGAATTTATATATGTGAGGATATATAAAGAGGATATATATATATACACACACACACATACATACACACACATAGAGATTTTATTATCTTATTTTTTTAGAAAGGAAGGGATAGAAAAAGAGGGAGAGAAACATCAACATGTGGTTGGCTCTCACGCCCCCTACTGGGGACTTGGCCCTCAACCCAGGCCGGCACTCAGTCCACTGAGCCACACCAGCCAGGGTGAGGACATGCATATTGAAATCAAAATTTTCCCCCTCGATTCATGCTGCTCACATGCCGGCTCGCCTCATCTTAGCTGAGTTAGCAGAGTTCTGGAGGACAGAAGATCTGGCAACCACGGGTGATACTTCTCAACGATTTCAGAGACTCTTGAGCTAACAGAGCAAAAGCAACACCTCAGGAAAGAAGTGATTGGAAATGATACAGTGCACAGGCCTCAGGTTCTAAAGGAATAAAGATGAGATCTTGAGCATGATAAGAAATTTAGAGTTAGAAAATTTGTTTTATTTAGGAATCGATGTTTTTAACTTGGTTAAAAAATTGTCTTCATTTCTTAGGATCAAACAGCACAACAAAATTCAAATTGCTTAATAAATTTATAAACTGCACTGCATTTTTCTTTTTTTAATAGAAATGAAATTATATGCATTTTTAGTATCATTTTTAAAGAACACAATCTTCAGGTCAGTCTGACTTTCCTCAAGTTGTTCCCCTTTCCAGCTGTGTGACCTTGAATATATTACTTTACCGCTTCAAATGTTAGTTCCCTCATTGTACAATGAGCTTTAATACAATATCCATCAGATGCTTGTTCTGAGTATTAAATGAGGTTACTTCAGAGATGTGATAGGCCCAGTTAGTATCTAGCAAATACTTAGTTATTGGTTTATTAATAGAATTTCTTTTTCTTACTGTAGTTACTAGGTTTGTCAGTTTATTAAATAAAACAGCATAGGATTTCTAGCTATGTTTAATTTATTCAAAGGGAAGGAGCAAGCAAAGGAACAGGAATAGAGGACTCACGGGCACCGACAATGGGCAGGAGTTAACTGTGGGAGTGGAGGGGACAGGGTAGGGTGAGCAATGGGGAAAAAGGTGGGACAACTGTAACTGAACAACAATAAATTTTTAAAAAATGAAAATACCCAACCATTTCTATTTTTTCCAGCAAATTTATCATTTCTTTTAAATAAATGGGGACAAAGTAATCCTTTCATTATTTATTTTTTTGAGTTTGCTTCCCACAATGGAAGAGAGAATTTTCTAGAAGAGGAAAGATGTAATGGGTCTGCCTAGCTGTTGAGTGCTCACAGAGAAAACAGGAGAGTGGGCATGTCCTTGGTTTGGTCCTTTCCTGAGATTTTAATAATCACGTGGTTCAAACAAACTTGTTCTCCATTCAGTGTACTAATTGGATGGATGATTAAATGCTATTCTGGGCTGCATGAGACATTTTAAATTCATATATTTATTTGTGTATGGAAATATACTTGTCTTCTTAAAAGAATGAGTTTCATGGCCTTCAGTAGTCATTCATTATTAAGTCAGATTAGTAAGTTATGGACTAAAACTCTGTTTTAGATGAGAAAGCTAATAAGTAAAACTCTAAAGCTTTCATCGCCAAGATAGAATACTTAATGTTTAATATTTGAGTTTCTTTCTCAGAAAATAAGATAACTGGTTTTAAGTCTCCTAAAAATTCCTCCCACAATGCTTTCTAAATTAAACTACAATCTCTGCCACCCGTACCCATTTCTCTTCTTTGTAGAATCACAAGGGGGAAACTGCTGCATTTACACATCCTACAATATCATTTCCAAAGTCTGTGCCTGGTCCAATTTTTCTAATAGCTCTGAGAGCCTAATGTAGTTCCCATGCTCAGGTTTATAAAGCCAATAAACATTAAAATTGTCTATTTTTTTTTCTTTCTGCCTCCTACCCCAACCTAACCTCCCTTTCCATTCTTATTTTAAAATGTATTTAGCTCTTAGGACATTTTTCATACTTTTATTCTTAGTATCCTGGAGCTCAGAATTTAGCTCTTCAAAATGTGAAACTCATTTAGCTCACGCTTACTTCACATGTTAAAAATAAATCACATATAGATTTCTTCTGGTTGAAGTAAAATATCAAAAATGTTTCTCTATATAATATCAATATAAACTTTTTAAAGTAGTCTTACTTCTCTCCTGCTGTATGATAAATAACTTTTTACTTCTTTAAGTTGTCCTCTATAAAAATGTGTCACTAAATTGTATAATTATTGTCGAACATATTCTCAGAGTCTTTTTATTCAATTACAGTTTATATTCAATATTACTCCATGTGAGTTTCAGATACACAGCAAAGCGGCTAGACAGTCATGTTCAATACAGAGTGGCCCTCCTGATATTTCAAGACCCCATATGACTCCCTGCAGTGTTATGGCGACATCAATGATTATGTTCCCTATGCTGTATTCTACGTCTCTGTGACAGTCTCGTGACTACCAATTGCACTTCTTAATCCTCTCTCCTTTTCCATCCAGGCCACCGAGCCCACTGTCCTCTGTCAACTTGTCAACTGTCCGTCTGTTCTCTGTCTCTAGGAGTCTGTTTCTAATTTGTTTGTTTGTTTTGATCTTTAGATTTCACATATAAGTGAAATCACATGTTTTTTTTTTTCTGTCTGAGTTTTTTCATTTAGCATAATAACCTCTAGGTCCAGCCATGCTGTTGTAAAAGGTAAGATTTCATTCTAACATATGCTTGTTGAAATGTTATAGGTAAAGCTACCTCAACACATGCATACATGTTAATTATAATATTTTAAATATGTCTTTACATTTTTCCTTTTGTAGATTTCTTCGGTAGTCAAACAAAAAACAGCAACATATATTTTTCCACTAAATATGTTATGTATGGCACAGTTGACCAGCAATTCGAAACTCATCATTTACCAGAATGATAGCGTCAAGAGATGTGATACAGGTTGTGTGACAAAGTGTGAGAAATACCTGGGAATTGTGTGACACACATTGGCATTATGAGTTTTGGTGGAATATGGTGTCATGACACTGATTTAGCCTTGTTTAACTCAAAGTTTTGCATCTTTATTTACAAATAGTAGACTATTAATTTATCAACAATTAATAGTTGTTTATTGAACCAATATTTTTAACCATTACTGTATGACAGGCTTTATTCCAGGGAGAATAGAATGATCAGGATCCTCTGAAGTTTATACTCTAATAATAATGATCTTCTTAATATGAATAACGTCAATTAATCATTTAATACCATTTTGAACATTTACAATTCACCAATTTTTTTAATTAAGAAAAAATAAACCCTGAAATAGAGCAAGAAAATATGTAAACTCTCAAAGCAGCGAACTTTTGTAACAGATCTCTGTTTCGAAAGCAGGAGTCCCGCCCCAAACTCTGTGTTTCTGAGTGTTAGACTACAGCTCTTTCCAGAACATGACTTTGCCAGCACTACAGTCAGCTAAGGGTTGCTTGAGATCAGAGACCTGTTCTATCCTGTTAAAAAAGTATCCCTTCTGCTAACATAGTTCCTAACATGTTAGATTGCTACAGACGTTGCCCAATAAATAAATGGATTAGTGAACAAACGTATCCATTAGTACCCTAAAAAACAAGTAACTTCTACTTAGCTGTTGCTTCCTACTGCACAGAGATAATTAAGATTAATACCTTTCCTATTTTGCTTTCCCCTTTTCCATTTCCATGTCTACACATTTATCTAAAACAAATCTATTATCAACTATTTGGTTTTAAGATCAAAATCTATTCAAGACCAATTTCTTCTCTTATTCCCATAAAATGAGCATTATCCACTCAGTACCATCTCGCTCTTGTTACCATCTACTATTCCTCTCTGTTGGCTCTACTGCCTCAGTTCGTTCCAAATCTTAAACCTACTTTATGCACCATGGACCTCTGATGCTCCTCATGTCAACTTTCTAAAGGCTAGTTCATTCTCTTCAACTCCACGTTTCTTTACCTTAAAGTGCATTTCCAACTGAACCTCGAGTCATGATAACATCATACTTTAAACTACTTTCAAATCTACTTAGCATCTGTTCATTCACTTACACAGTTTATCAACAATACTTTTGAGAGTTTCAGCCCTTCCCCTCTCCCATTCTGAGGTGACATAAATCACCATGCACTGTATATGCTCTTTCTCTCTTTCTCTTTTATTGAATCCAGTTACTTCCTTTATTTTCTGTATTTGATTCTTTTTAAAATTATTTTGTTGTTGTTCAAGTGCAGTTGTCTGCATTTACCCCCAACCCCAGCCATCCCCAACTCCCCCCCCATCCTCCCTCCCTAGTTTTGTCCATGTGTCCTTTATAGTTGTTCCTGAAAACACTTCCCCCCATTATCACCTCCCACCTCCCCTCTGGTTACTGTCAGCTTTGATTCTTTTTGAGGCCACACTGTTTGTTGCTTGGATTGCTGCCATAACCTCCTCACTGCTGTCCCTGCATAGTCCACCTTCTCACCAAATGCTGTCACCCCAGCCAGATGGATATTTGTGGGAATGTGACTGAGACACCCCTGCTACTATTCTTGTGGCAGGAATGTGCAGACCGTGTAGTGCCATTGTTAAAAATAATTCAACGTTGGGAAGAAAGACACCATGCTCCATATGGTCCTGTTGCTGGTGCCAGACCCATATAACTCGTGTCAACGTTCCTGCTGAACCATATTTGTTTAGGCTTTTGCAGGAAGGAAGAGAAAGTAATTGTCATCTTGAGAAGAATATTTCATGAGGTATTAATACTTTTCCTCCCCCTTTCCTTTAAAGGGAGGGTGGATCCAATGCTACCACCACCTCTTCATTCTTTTTCACTCCTAATTTGAGAAAACTACTGAATTTTGATGAACCTTCACGCTGCTGATGGGTCTGTTATAATACAGGCATGTAAAAGGAAGGAGAGACATTATTTTTCCTTATTTTAAAGATGAAATATCTAAATGCAACTATGCAATACTTGCATTTGTATTTCAAATGAGAGACCTCATTATGAGAATGAAGTTAACGTAAACTGTGGGTTAAGCTTTCTTTATTTAATACAGAGTTGAGAATTGTTACAATTGAAGTGGCCCTTAACATATGGATTTGAATAATAACTATTTTCTTCTATTTATAGAACATATCCATTCAATTGCTATTGTACTAGATTTCTAAAGCATGAAGCCAATAGGGTCATTATGACTTACTAATTTTAATTCAATTCTTTTCACTTTTGATGAATAATACAACTTCTTGTCTACTCTGATACACATTAAAAATAACCTGGAAAACATGTCTACAGTGGTTTAATTCCTCTACTTTATCACATTTTTTAAATTTATATTTCCCCTTCATTTATTTTCCTTTGTTCATTTATCTTTCTAATACTGCTACATGGAGTTTTAAAATATTCCAAAATTGGTACTTCTGTCAAAATCTGTGTTTCCTTTAGCTAATGCTTCACAAGTACAACTTTCTAAACCAGCATCCTTTTGCTTCAACTGTCACATTTTAAAATAAATTAGAGACTCACCATCCACTGGCTATTGAAGTTCATGAATTAATTGACTTGAACATTGTAGCTTTCTTTGATCTGAGCTATTTTCTCAGAAATAATGTGATTTACCTGACGTTAAAGGGCAAACTGAACAATGAGTTTCTGGAACTGCATTTAAATAAAACTGCTCCAATACGCCAACGAATGGCATTAATTGCACTGGAGATATTTACATAGAAGGGTGATGTTAATATAACATTTCTAGTATATATCCAATCTCAGATATTATCATCAGAAGTATTGAAATGGAAGATGTATTTTGTTCTATTCAGCAAATGTAGTTAACAGCTACTATGTGCAAGCAGTTTGGAGGACACCAGGAAAAGTCTGTTAAGTATCCTTAAAGTTGCTGAAAGCGAACACAGTCTCACTTTAGAGAGATGCCCTCCTATTCCTTTCATTTTAGTGCTCCTTCGGAAAGGGGACGAGTTGCTTCCAGATTCATTCAGGTTGCTGGCCGAGCCCAGATGGCTGTAAAATTGTGGTAACCACGTTCTTGCTGGCTGTCAATTAAGGACCACTCAATCTCTAAAGGCCTCTCTACTCCTTGCAAATAGGTCTTCACATGGTAGAGCCAACAAGGCAGGTCTTATCTTTCTGACACTTAGAATGTCTCTGTCTCCTTCTGCTCCATCTCTTCTGTCTCCAGTAATCCAGGCTAATCTCCCTATTTCAAATCACATCTACAAAGCCCTTTTTGCCATGTTGTCTAATATAGTCACAGGTTCCATAGGTTAAGACATGGACATTCTGGTAGGACCATTCTGTCTATCACACCAGGCAATTTTTGTTTTCTCTAGCTCATATATTTCTAAACTATTTTTTGAATGAGCATTGGTGTGATGTTCATCACAGCTATAGTACTAGAGTACATGGGAGTGAAAGTAACTGTTAGGAAAGAATACACATAATATATTTACTATGGGTCCAACTTTTTAAAACGTATTTTGGAAAAAAAGATATGTCATTCCAGTTAAAATTTGTTAAAACACTAGGAAAATATTTGTAAATATTTTCTTTTTGTAAAAAATAAGGGGGTTAATGGTATTGTAAGAAATTTGTCTAAAGATCTTTCTTTCAAAGTAAAAACTTATTGAATTAACTGTTTATTAATAATTAACCATCCTAAATGATTGTAGTGTAGAAAGGAAACGTCAAAATAATTCACTGCCATTGCTCTCAATGAATTTATAATCTAATTGTAATATAAATAGGAATGAGCAAACCCACACAAAAGGCCATTAAGGCCTCAGTACAACAAAGAAGATAAAATATTTACTTGATGCCTTTTTAAATTTTCCTGAGTTTCCTTTCCCTCAATACAAGTGCATTTACCATCTTCCCACCAATTTTTTTTTTTCTTTTAATTCCAGTACTGGCCACTGCTATGTAACGTAACAGTACCGCATCTTCATCAAAGAGGCATTAGATCACGCAGGTCCAACTCCTCAATTTACAGGGCATGACCAACCCTTTTTCCAGCTTTGAAGTTCTTTAAAGAAAAAGTTCAAAAGAACAAAAGATTTGCCCAACCTAGTCAAATTCAAAAGCTATGTGACACATTATTAAGTTCCGAAAGGCAGTTTTAAAAGAACATGACCACGCTTCACAATATCTGTATCATGCATGAGCCAAGCCTACAGGCTTGTTCCCTTAGTTATCCACCAGGTTTCTAAATTTCAAAAATTTGGAAAATTGTTACTTAGGGTACCATGCTTTCCATTTTAGTTCTACATATAACAACCATTTGTATACATTAAATTGATTTTAGTCTTAAAGGCTTTTATCTTAATTAAGAAAATTAAGAAAAATTATGAAATTCAGAAATTGATAAAGAAATCTTCCTCATGTTTCTGTACATTTTATAAAAAAATACTTAGCTTCTCTGGACACTACCCCACAAACTTAACTAAATTGGAATAAAATGGAAAGAAAAAGAGAGAAAGAAAGAAAGAAAGAGAGAAAGAAAGAAGGAAGGAGGGAAGAAAGAAGGAAGGAAGGAAGGAAGAAGAAAGAAGAAAGAAGAAAGAAAGAAAGAAAGAAAGAAAGAAAGAAAGAAAGAAAGAAAGAAAGAAAGAAAGAAAGAAAGAAAGAAAGAAAGAAAGGAGGGAGGGAGGGAGGGAGGGAGGGAGGAAGGAAGGAAGGAAGGAAGGAAGGAAGGAAGGAAGGAAGGAAGGAAGAAAAAAGAAAAGAAGAGAAAGAAAAGAAGGAAAGGAAGAAATAATGACCTCTTTATTTTTCCAAGAGTCCACCAATGGATGGATGTTATTAATATCAAATGAGAATTACTGGAAAGGAATTAGTCTGTGTCAAGCAGTAATGCTTGAATATTTTGTAGGAATAGAGAAAAATCTAAGTGGAGAATTCCAATGTTTATTTAAATATGTCACTGAGAACAACCCTGGCTGGTGTGGCTCAGTGGATTGAGCATTGGCTTGTGAATAAAAGGGTTGCCGGTCGGATTCCCAGTCACGGGCACATGCCGGGTTGCGTGCCAGGTCCCCAGTGGGGGTTGCGTGAGAGGAAACCACACACTGATGTTTCTCTCCCTCTCTCCCTTCTTTCCTTTCTCTAAAATAAATAAATAAAATCTTTAAAAACTAAATAAACATGCCACTGAGAACAAAAGCTAGTGAATTAAGCATTAAAGTGGACGCATGTGATGATCATTTTGAATCCAGGTTTTGAGCTGGGCAAAACACTTTGCTTAAAGTTGCAGTGTGACTACATCACTGCAATTTCCCACTCTAGAAATAGAGATCAAGGATGCCACTTATGGCACCCCAAATGCTATTTTGATATTATTTTTTTAATCTACTCTTTTCATATAAATTAACAGCAAGGAAAGAACAAAAATTTTGGAAAATGAGAGTTCAGTTTGCTTAGTTTTTTAAAGTGAGCAAATACGATTTTTAGTTTAATGGTTTTTATTCACATCAAGTAAGGGCTTGCTGACCCAACAGATAATTCTAGCACAGCAGCCTTTTCACAGCACATGATTCTGAGAAAAAAAGATTCGAGAGTGGAATAAAACCAATCACAAGGCTGCCCTCCCACTGAACCAGCAAGCTGGTAGCCTCGGGCCAATACAATCCTAGTAAAGGGATTGATTTCAGAGCTTGATCTGAAGACCGAGTTAGCATGTGGTAGTTTATTGTATTTTTTCATTGCTTCAGTTTTATTTCTGTACTAAAACCATAGGTTTTTTTTGTTGTTTGCTTTTTCTTTCTTTCTTTCTTTCTTTCTTTTTTTTTTTTTTTTTTTTGGCTTGCTGGCTTGCTTGTTTGTTTTATTTTGTTTTTATCTCAGCTGCAAGATAAGAAGGCCAGTGGGGCATAGTGACAGGTTGTTGCTGTACCTGGTGGTTGTTACAATTGTTTTAGCTTTGGGGGGGGGGGGCGGGGGGGCACGTGTGTGGTAGAATGTGTTGAAGCTCAACCTCATTTAATACTTAACTGCCCTGCTTGAAGATTATTTTTCTAAATGAAGGTGAAAGACCCTAAAATCTGTTTTGTCAGTCATCTCACAAAAAGGCCACGTTCCTTTTCCAGTCATCAAATAAAAACACCAAAACAACTATCTGTTTTTGTTGGCGTTATTTACAAACCCCAGTATATTTTAAGCCTCTTTCTTCTTACCATTACTCTCTGGAGTTCATATACATTTTTGGATTTTTTTTATTTCTCCATGTTATGAATCTTCCCTTTTATAAAGCTCATAAAAGATTCATGTGCACCTAAAACCTCTTTTTCTTTTCTTTCTTATTCATATTCATGTTGTCAATATTAATTAGAAAAAAAACTTACATACCCATGAGTCACAGTGTAAAATAACTTCATTTTCAGTTTAATTCCATCTAACAAGAAAATAACTCATGGGTGATGGGAAAGTCTTAAGAGTTTTTAGTGATTTAATGAAACTTTGATATTATCAAGTTTCTTATGTATTTTATACATAAGAAAACTGGAGGTCAGAGATAAGTGAGTTGTGAAAAATCACATAAATAGCATGAGGACTTATGCTCAGCTATTTGACTCAATTTTTAATGTTATTTCAGATTAAAAAATTGTTAAGATTGAGTCTATAATAGGAATAGTAGGAAATATTACCCATAATCAGAATTTAGAAAATCTTATTTTACAAATTTAATAAAATATATAGAAATAGAAAGTTCTTATGTCTGCAGATAAAAGTAAATATGAAATCATTAGGTTCTCATTCTCAAGAATCTTGGGAGGAAATTATAATATTTTATAAAATGGGGAAAGTGGTTAAGTATACCAGATTGAAAAAAAAAAAAAAAAAAAAGAGAGAAATCAGCATGGTTTGGACAGTCAATAAAAACAGGTTTGAAGTTCTATTACAAAATTTCCATAAAAACTGACTATTCTCAAGGCTATCCTATGTGGACATGATTTGACATAATTTTCCAAACTGGAAAAGTATCTTTAAAGCAGTTTAGCTGAACTAGACTATTTCATACACTTGTGTGCTTGATGAAATAGAATTCTCATTTGCTTCTCATTAGCGCTGACATGAACACATGCCGCTATGAAATGTCTATTGTAATAATGATTAGGGTTTAAAAAAACAAATAAGAAAATTTCCATGCTAGATAGAAAATGCTGGAAAACCACCTGCCACAAAATTTGAGACATTTTTCATTTTTTTAATTATATTAAAATCTCAATTAAGAAACCTATGTTTGAGACAAAAATTAGTCCAACATTAAGATCAAGAGCCCTCTTAAGAAACCAATGAAACAAGTTACATAGAGGTTTGGGTCATACATGAATTCCTGTATGATCTTTAAGAACCTCAGCAGAACCTCAAAACTCTGCAGAATGCAGAAGCCGTGGAGAGTCCATGGAGAACTTACATCAGGTTTATAGTTCACCTGAGCAGCTACATAAGAACAGAGCCGGAGCACAGCTACACCTCATTCTGAACCAGGAAAACTGAGCCAGGAAGATAGCTGGATCACTGTATTACCAAACTGGTAGATCCATGATGGACCAATAACAGCGAGGTTAAAAATCAGGCACTCACTGATTTCAACTCTGACTCATTTTCAATCATCTGCAGAATAGGGATAAGTGGATTAACAAAGTGTAACCTAGTAAATGTAAGCATTGTTTCAGTCTCTGATTGACATGAAGTACTGGAATAAGGATCCAAACACCTGGGCATGTATTCCAAATCTTCATACTGAACTATTTACAGACAGAGAAAATTTGCCAACTCTATGTAAAAAAAAAAAAAAATTCAGATAAAAGAGCCAGTCTCAAGATGTAAAAAACAGTGAAATAATAGAAAGCTTCCATGATTGGAGAAATATTTAAGTCTCCTGATCAATAGTATCCAAGCAACACAAGACAATTTTAAAAACAAATTTTAAAAGATCATCCATTCATATATTTGTTTATTCACAAATATCCTAGACATTGAAAATATGCCAGTGAAAGAAACAGATCAAACTTCCTACCCCATTGGTGCTTAAATCCTAGTAAAGAGAGGCATGATATATTAGTAAATTATATGTTAGAAGATAATAAATGTTAAAAAGAAAAATAAGCATGTGAAAATTGATGGAAGGGAAAAAGTTGGTTAGCATTTTTAAATAATATGGTCAGGGAGTAGCTCTTAAAGAGGCAATATTGAGGCTGAGACTGGCAAATGTGATGGAGGACTCTATAATACCTAAGGGAAAGTATTCCATACCTAAACATAATCTGTGCTGCACTTCAAAATATATAACTCTCTCTTGACGTTTTTAATGTCAATGAAAGATAAAAGAGTACAATATCATAGATAAACCTAGGAGGAGAAGCAGAATTCCCAACAAAGGGTAATGCCAAACATCAAATTTTCTCTTCTCAAGTACAAATACCACAGAAAATTATTTACCAGGTCCAGAAGAAAAGTTTGTGTATAGAATTCTAACTGAGTCGAGTGCCATTCAGGTTTGACAATTCCTGCATGTCATCTGTGCTCGCGCTGAGTTCAGAAATAATCTTATTTAAATATCTTACTTAAAAATATCATATATATTGATGAAAATAGATTAAAAGTTTAATCTAATGAAATATTCAAAGAATGAAAAACTTAGGGTTTGGGGGGAAAAGTAAAAGCCACATAGAAGATTGAAACAATCTTTCAGTTTTGACTGAATAATCATTATGAATATAGCTACACAATGTCAAAATGATTTTCAAAGGCAAAATGGTTTATTTCTGTTATCCCTTAGCTCTCTGGAGGCTCTTATTTATGGGTAATATTTACTTATGTTCCTAATCATCTTTGTTGCACTTTGTGCTTGAAGGGAAGAAGCATATATGTTTGACTAATTAAAAGCTAGTTTTAGTAACATCATCCTTCAGATAGTGGTATCATTAAATTCTATTGGTGCAGTTCATGACCACCGGTCTTCACTCCCGTAAACCAAATCTCATGCTTGAGAGTTCTTGGGCCACCCAGGTAACTCAGAGTCCAGCTGACTGGGAGCGTGGAGGCTCATCAGGCAAGGGCTGTTTGAACTTCTTTGTCTTCAGACCCTTACTCTGTAGATAAACACACACACATATGCATATATACATACATATATTCATTTACATATATGTATTTATTGTCTCTATAACAGATTACCAAAAATTTAGTGGCTTAAAACAATACAAATGTATTACCTTACAATTCCTTTTTAATATAAACTTATTGGGGTGACATTCATTAGTAAAATTACATAGGTCGCAGGTGTACAGTTCTATAATGCATGAACTATGTATTGCGTCATGTGCCCACCCCCCGGAGTCGAATCTTCTTCCGTCACAATGTATTTGACCCCTTTACCCTTTACTTTCCACCACCACCATCCCTCTGGTCATCACCATACTGTTGTTCATTTCTATATGTTTTTGTTTTTCTTGTTTGTTCAGCTTATAACTTTTGAGGACAGAAATCTAAAATGAGTCTTCAGGGGTGGGTTCCCCCTCGAAGTTCTAGGAGAGAATCAGTTTCCTTGTGTTCTGTTGCTTCTAAAGATTGCCTGTGTTCCTTGGCTTATGGCTCCCTTTTCCATTTTCAAAGCCAGCAGTGTGGCATCCTTAAACTCGATCTGACTCTGCTATCGTTCTCACACACTCCCACATCCCTTTACAAGGACCCCTGTGATTGCCATGGGCCCATGCAGATAGTCCACACCTCCAGGATAATGAAGATCCTAAGTTAGGTATATCTGTAACATCCTTTGGCCATGTAAGTTCATGTATATTTATAGGTTGTGGGGATTAGAGGGCCATTTGCAGGCCATTACTCAGCCCAATGTGAGTGTGCGTGTGTGAGTGCATTGTATGTGTATGGGTGTGTGTCAAGGCATCTTGGTTGTGGTGCAAAACTTCATTAAGTTTCTTGGTATTTGTTTGCTATTAAGCTATAGTCTGTTTTACAAATGAAAAATAGAGTAATCACTAATTCCAGTTATTTGGAGAACTGTCCCTAGAAAATGAATATGAACAAGTAGTTATTCTACATAAATGCAAAGTTCTACAAATTTCTGCTCTTGGAGATAATATAGCTGCATACCTTTAAAAGACATACAAACATATCTATGCAATGAAAATCCCTGAGGGTATAGACAAGAAATTATCGGAAAAGAAGATATAAAATATTTTAGGCTTTTCTTAGCATTAAAAACCCCCAAATCCCTTCTAGCATGTAGAAAGTGATCCCTGAGCACTTTCAACCTTTCAGGTGCTTTCATCCAAGAGAAGTTTGGGTAGATTTTGGCCTACAGGCATTAAAAGTATGGAATCCTATAATACGAAATACGACTTATGTGTCCAAGATTTTCAACGCTGCATTCAGGATGCTCTCTCATTGAGGAGCATTCTAAAATAACTTTAGGGAGGATGAGATACCATTTAAATACACATAGAAGTTGCTGTTTTGAAAAACTCTCAAAAGCAGCTAACTTGAATTAGCAGCACCAGCAAAGTAAATACTACCTACATAACCGTGGAGATGATCGTTCAGAGGACACAAGTTCTAAGACAAACACTGTTGTAAGGCGAAGGAGCAGTAGACGAGAGGGAAGACATCTGTTTCGTTCGACGACCTCTCACACACGGAGGGAATTCTTGGCACCTTCAGGATCAGTGGTGATATTCCAGGTCCATTTCCAGATGACAATTGCCGACGATCGTAAGCTAGGACCTGATAGCTTGAAAGCTGATGGCAGGCACATGCAAAGAATTGTGGAGAGGAGCTGTTACAGCAAAAACGCGCCTGGTGAGGCAGCGCTGCAGCATTTTGTACATCGCCATGAGCTGAATAGAAGGTGGTTATCGGTAGAGATCTGTGTGCAGGTGCTGGAGGAAAACTAAAATTTAAAAAGATGTGTCCTGACCAAATAGTATATCTGCATTATGGACACAAATGAGGAGAAAGCAGAAGTTTAGAAAATAGCAGTTAGAAATAAATAAATATGTACATGTACATTTGTCTTTATATATGGGAAGAGAAACATTATATTTCTTTTTACTTTTGGGGAAACACAGGAGAGTAAAAGCCCAAAGGCAGGCAGAATAAATGAGAAAAATGAAATGACAGAAAGAATTAAGTCTCAAGTGGCTTGGCTAAGCAAATTTAAATGCCTGGCTGTGGTGTTAAAAAAATGATTTAGGTTTGTTGTGTGTTTGTTTGCTGCCTTTCCTTGGGACTTTGGTCAGTCCTTGTTATTTATTTTCTACAACTGAGCAATTTTTGTTTGGTTATTTGTGTTTCTGTTTAAAGGAGTGAATCCTTTTAGGGACACTGTACAAGGATTTACATTCCTGTGTCCAGTTGGGCAGAGCTGACGTTTTACCCTAGAGCATATTGGCAGAGATGATAAGCATTTTCTTTTTTTTTTTTAGGTCATTTAACAACTAGCCTGTAGAATTAGATAGTTCTTTACATGTTTTGTGGCTCTCACATGAAATGATTTGGGATCAGTCTCCTAAGGAAAGTGACTATACATTACATTCTCCTAAGATGCTTCTTATTCATTTTACAGCTTTTGCCAAGAATTTTTAGCACAACCTATTCTAGTGCTAGTAAGCTCTTGGACATGAGAATAATTCGACTTCCTCTTTGCACGCATATCATCCTGACAGCTGACTCTCCTAAGGGGGTCACGGTCGCACAAAGCGGCCCCGCTATTACAGCCCTTCCTGAACGATCTCCTGAAGTGACGTCGCATCAGACATTCAGCTCTGGCTGACACTGAAGCATCACCTACAGAAAACGGTTGCTTTGGCCATAATTTAATTTGGGCTGTGACAACTCCATTTAATCACCTAAATGTCACACTTGTGGTAATAACATTAATCAGTATCTTATTCTATTACTTTCATTTATTTAATTATTAATCACCCACCCAGTTTTTTACTTCATTGTTCAGTTTGCCACTTGTGGCATTTGTATTCAAAACTGATACAGAGTGATAGCAGTTTCTTATCTTTAATAGCAGAGTAAGAAAACATCTTCGTTTTCAAGATCACCAAAACTACCACATGAGAAAATTTTGAATGCTTCCCATACTACTTTGGTTCAAGTCATATACGTAATAAAAGAAACTAGTGCACATGTCAATGATCAACAAATAAATGTCCGCAAGAGCACTATAGGGGATTAAAGAGAAAATTTTAGAGGAAATGCATCAGGGCATAAATGAAGAAGAATAAAATGTTAAATGTAACATTTATTTCCATACTGAGGAAACTATGTTTACATTTCTTGTCATTAACTGTAGGGCCCAAGGAAGATCAAGGCAATACCCATGAATTATTGGTCTCACGATCTATTTATTACTACTTTCTTTGTTTCCTTCAAAAAGGCATTTTCGACAGCTCTAAAGTGCACTGCTGTACCAGGTCATAATATACAAACTTGGAGATTATTCCATGCAGTATTGTCTCTTATGATTGTATTATACATCTTCTAGGTAAAAAAGCTCTTGACCACATTATTCTAAGGAAGAGAAAAGAAAAGTAACTGACATCCGCATCACTAGCTCCCTTTTTGACAGTCCCAGTAGATCCTCACACTGCTACTCAACTTCCTCTCCTGCCATCAAGCCAGGCCGGCCACCAGTTCAAATGACAGTTGGGGAGGTTGGGGCAGGTTGGGACAGCTGGGGGAAAGGAGTGAAACCTGTTTAAACATGAGCTTGAAAATAGTTCTCATAGCATGATATATAGTGTACCATAGATCAAAACAATGTATTCTAAATATTTTGGCTAACATATTCGAACCTTGTCTCAACAACAGGCTAATTCTAACTAGGATTTGCCATTTCACCTCAGATTGTCTCTTCTTCCACAGTCCTGCATATTATCACTTAGCATTACAGGTATCATCACTTCATTCCAGGAGACAATTTGCAGGATGCCCTAAACTTGTACCCTTGGTATTTTAATGTATGGAGGTGACTGAGGAATGACACCATGGAGAAGCCAATGCCTTTGGGGAAGGATCTTAGTCACCACTTACATTTCCTGAGGAAAGAGCGACAGCTATAGCAGGCAGAGCCATATGGCCATGCACTGGGTTTAGTCAGGATGCAGAAGCAGGAGCAAGGGGGAAGCCGAGGCTGAAGCTTTATGGCAGTATCCATGGAAATGAGAGCAGGACAGAGTGTGTGACCTGGAATGGGCTAGTCTGAATAATGGGGGTGTTCTGCAGTTGCCTGGTATGGTACCGGCTCTGGAATGATTTAGGGAGTGGATATATTGGTTTGTTGTGTGTGAGATAAGAAGATGGCTGGGGCTACAAACTAAGGGTTGGTTGGTTTACACAGGGAAGGCTTGTTCATAGGTGAGTTCTTGTTATCTTTGGGAATTACCTAAGTTGGGGAGGCGTCTGCCAGGCCCCTAATGCTACATCAACAAGAATACAGAAAATAAAAAAATACAGTTAACATAATTGGCTTTGTGATGAATAATGTCAAATAGACAAATACTGAGTGTATGGATCATAGAACATAGAACTCAGATTGAAAATATTGCTATAAAAAGGCAGATTTGTGGTTTGTTTTAAAGAAATATTATTTTCATAAGTAAGGCCCAGTAACTTGACTTCTTCTGACACAGTGATTTTTACTATGTCAAGTCAAAACAAAAGGGAGATTTTCAAAAGGTTATCAAAAATAAAAGGATTTCCATTAAAATATTTTTTCTAATAGTAAAATCTGAAAGCAACTTAGTTTATTCCTGTATGCGAATGACTAAATGCCATCTATCCAAATTAATTAGTATGTTCTCTTAAAAAATGACATTTTTCAAGAATATTAATTAATATGGAAAGGTACTATGATGTAAAAATAAGTTAAAATGCAGGATATAAAATTTTTTCTTCTTAAAAAACATCATTTTCTCTATATTTATTGAAATATATGCTCCCCCTTATTTTAGAATAGCTTTAAGCCTTCCTGAAAATCTACTTTCCAGATATTTTTTCAGAATTTTCTCCCTCTTATGTCCAACACTTATGATACTTTCATGTATCCTTGCTGATTAATTTCTCTTGTCACATCGCCTTTCCTCCATTTTATATCCTATTTCCTCAAAGTGTATTTCAAAATAAATAAATAAATAACTCTACAAAATTTTCCATGGTTTTCTTTGCTCTAAATAACTCCGTAACGTTTCTCTCTCCTTCTACCTTGGCCTTGAGTTATTGGGGCTTATTTCCTCTACCCCCTACTGAGCCATGACCATCACAGTATTGGTGTCGTTGTCAATGCGTGTTTTGTTTTTGCATAAAAGATTCTCAAGTTCTTATGGCACAAATAAATTAATTACGGTAATTATATTTGTATGTACCACACAATTACAAGGAGTTTAGAACCCACATTGCTTCCTAAGTGTGATAATTCATTCTGCAACAAGTAAACAACTTGCAAAAAAGAAATAGCTGTGAATTGATCTTGTTAATGTGAACCATATGAATCTTAGTACTTGCTCATTGAGCTGTGTATTATGATGTTCTCAGATATCAGTAATGCAAAATCAATTGTGGCGAGGTGCTCAAGTTTTTAAATCTCACTAATGATAGAATTTAGTCTTGCAAATATGATTCATTCATTTTTTAATATTAATTACATTTGATGTTACTCTCTGAATATTTTATTGAAAGTAAGTTAGTGTATGCATACTTAATTAAAGGAGGTATTTAGAAATCAGTATTTATAAACTCTAATAGTCATGGTTCTCATTGTAAACATCATTAATAAAGTTGTTACAGCAAATGCATTTTGGTTTAATGTTTTATAGGAGGAAAAAATATATCCTTATAATTCTACTTCCAAAGGCAGGAAATTGTTTTGTCTTCAAGCAAATAATGATTTTTTTTAAAAAATAAAGCTTTCATTTATGAGGTCTGTCCAGAAGGTATTCAGCCATATAATATGAAAAATAGAGACATTTACTAAACAAAATACAAGATACAAGAAACACTGTACATAGGACAATGATGCCTCAGTCCCCTTCAAAGTAGGCACATTAGGACCTTACACAGTTCTCCTAGTCTCCATCTGCTGCCCCATCATATCTTCTTAAATCTCATCAATAGTCTGAAATATCTTCCCTTTCAAAGTTGATTTTAGTTTTAGGAAAATCCAGAAGTTGCAGGGTGCCAACTCTGGGCTGTAGTGGGGCTGAGTACCTGGGTGATTTGATATTTCACCAAAAAACTCTTCATAAGGCATGATGCACGAGCAGGTGCATTGTCACGATAAAGCTGCCAATCACCAGTAGCAAATAGCTGCGGTCTTCTGAATCATTCCAACAGTTTCTGTGGAGAAACGTTGAAGCTTAATACAAGATTGGATGCATATTTGTTGCTCCACTCATTCAGTCATTTTGAATGTGATGGCCGCACAGTACACACACTCTCTCGATGTTGTCTACCACCCCCACTGACTAGTACAGTGAGGTTACCATTATTCACGCTTGCACATTCCAGTCCACTCTCCTTGGCTGCCAGGTGACATGATGTCATGCAAACCATTCTTGTTATATTAACAGTGGGTGGACTTTTTTCCAGACAGACCTCATATATACAATTTTGCTTTGAGTTTTGTTATAAAAGTTTTTCCTCCCTAACTTCTATTTATGGAGAGTTTATTCTCTGGTGGAACGAAGTAATTAATTTGAAGTGGGAATACATTCAAAAGCAGAAGTTTATAAGATGAAAAGTTTCTTTACTCATCTGTAAAATTGCTTCCTTTATCAAAAAAGAGAAGGGGTGCAAACAATCCCCGAGACAGCTCTTCTGGGGAATGAGGACAGCTTGTGAAATGCATATTGAAAAGAAACAGGGGAGAAACTTTTTTTCCTATTGTAATATTACCAAGCTGTAATGAAGTATATTTGAGGACACCAAATGCCAACAAGGAACATAATTTCCCTGATTCCAGTTTTGTATTTGATATTTACTTCCGAAGTCCAAGCCTCATTCATTATGCTCTCCCTCTTCCTCTATTTTATATTTCTAGGGTAAGAGTTGTTATATGCAAAGAGGAATAGCAGTAGTTTTGTCACATCAGTCCTGTTTGTGTCGCTCCTTTCCGAGCAGACATAAATCCATACTAGTTCATTTGCTAAAAGAAGAGGCCATGGAGATAATGAAGAAAAAGAAGACACAAACACAGTAGAAAAAGTGCAGTTGAGCCTTGAATAATGCCGGGGTTTGGAGTGCTAACCACCTGCATAGGCAAAAATCTGCATATAACTTAAGTTGGACCTCCATCCACATCCATGGACTGTTGAACAAGATGGGTTTAAATTCTGCATGTCAACTGAAAAGCGTGGGTCAGCTGAGCTGCGTGAGTCAACTGGAAAAAATCCACATACATCCGGATTCCTGCAGTTCAAACCCCTGTGTTGTTCAAGGGTCAACTGTACATTATTGGTGAAAGATATCTTTATATTCATTTTTGCCTCCTAAATTTCCAATGGCCTAATACTAATCACTTCTCTATACAATATATTATGTGTGAACTTGATCTCATGTTCCTCTTTAAATCAAAATTATATAGATTTACTTATATATTAATTTATATATTTATGTTGCAATATGTTTGACATATGACATTGCATAAATAGTTACATGTTAAATAGGTTTCTGCATTGTAATATGATTCAAACTTTTAATAAGTAGGAGTTCTTACTAAAAATTAGCATAGTTTTTTTTTCCAAAACCATAGCATTGTTAAAGATACTCAAGGTTTTTACTCTTGTTTTCTATTACTATATCATTATGAGAAATCAGACATTTATTTGAGGTGAGCATTCAAAATATCCATGCTTTATATCATGACCATAAGTCCCACTGAGTCACTGCAGCTTACATTTTATAATGTATTTTATCTGAAACCAAAATCATCCTAAGGGCCTTTAAGAGGTACATTTACCACACTATATTTTATACTTGCTTTTTCCAAATTTTACACTAGATTATAAGATCCTTGGTAGAAGGAATTAAACTTTTGTCATGTAAAATTGTATAGCTTTGTCAATATTCAACTATTTTTAACTCCTAAAAATGACAATGACACCTGATTCAACTTAATAAACCCATCACCTCAGCGTTTAGCTCTATTTAAGAAACAGAGTTGGTGTTCAAACGTTTGGTGGGCAAATGAAAAAATGAATAGCAACGTATATGGTAAGAATTCTTGAAACTATCTGAGTGTTCTTACCTATTGTTTCCCTGTTCTTAGTCACTAAGGAAGAAGAGTCAAACAAAATTCCCTTTCCTGAGGCCACACACAGAGAGAGAACCCAAAAAGTCTCACAGACACTTTTTCTAGATTACTTCCCACTGTTCTCCACTCTTGCATGCAGGGCCCAGAAGTTTGCAGCCTGTCCAATCACGCATGTAAACAAAAGAGAAAGGGATACAGCGAACTATCAACGATTGTCTTCTCCGTTTCCTCATTTCACTTAAATCTCTGCTCCCACTACTGGCTGTGAACTTCTTTATGCTTACTAGGCACAGTTTTTTCCCCATGACTTCTAACTCATAGTTCTCCTGGGTTTCTTTCTACCTCACTCCCATTCTGGTCAGGGGAAGCTTCCTATCCTAAAATACTCAAAGTCCATCCTCAGCTCTCTTACATTGGTCACTACTCACTTTCTTCCTGGACATCTTGTCCACTCCTTTCCTGAATTGTTACCAGTTGCCAATGCCCTCTGAAATGCCATATCCAATCCAGACCTCTTCCCTGAGGTCTGGGACCACACTGTCCACATGAATGCATCAAGGATTCTGAGTCTATGCTACATGAGTGAATCGTGTCCTCTCACAAACCACTGTGGCTTTCTCCATGTTTCCTGTCATAAAATACCATGCCATGAATGATGTGCTCTCTCACATTCAAGCAGTAAGAACTCTCGATCCTACATCTTCAATTATCTTGTGACTATTCTGTGTATTCCTCCCTGGTTAACTTCTACCATATTTCTTTGTGGCTATCATCTCTTGATTGGATAATTTTTAGGTTGTTCTCACTATAAAACATTTTCCAATTCTACTAAGAGTTATCTTAAACATCCGCATCATATCATTAAATACTCTGATTAAGTTATGATAATGACTCCATATTCCCGACTGGCATAATTGAAAGGGCTATTTAGATTAGAATCTGCACTCTGCTCCAGTTTCAAGCTTCATCCTTCCTAATTACCTCTACCCCTTTCCCACGGTGTTGCTCTCGCGCTGAAATATGTACAGTTAGTTCCCTGGATGAAACAAATTTCCTCTCTCTGGTACTTCTCATATAATCTCACTTCTTATGGACTATTTTTCCCCTCAACATACGAACTCTACCTGCACTTTTCATCTAGATTTTTATTAAAAGGACACCTTTTCTTTCAGGTCTTATCGAAAACATCATTTTTTGTGAACTCTAGGTTAGTTTTCCTTCTTTATGCTATTTTACCAGGTTGTACTTACTCCTGACTAATCATTTTTCACACTAATTATAATCACTTTTAGAGGCGTGTTCTCTCTCTGTCAGACAAAGCAAGTAGAAAATGGCACTTAGGTACGGTGCCTAATATATTACCCGACACCCTTAGCTTTTGTGTTTCATTAAAAAATTAATATAGTGATTATTATACTTCAGGTATAATAAGCTAATCCTCATGAACGTTTTATGAATTAGGCTGCAATATTATTTAATTTCACAGATGAGCAAACTGAGGTTGAAAAAGGTTAAAAAAACTATAAAACGTCAAAGAATTATTAAGTTGTGGAACTTAGATAAACCTTCTGGCTCACAATTATTATTAACTCAATAAATAAAATATGTGTGACATGAAATGGTGCAAACATTTCCCTTTTCTCAGGTCACTAAGTATTGGTTAAGTGACTGGGGTACATTTTCACAACTCAGTCTCTCTTCCCTTTGGATAATTTTCCCCCAGAAAGTTTCTCAGTCTCTCTGGCATAGATTGTTCTGGAAGTCCACCAGCCAGCAGGTATCTTCATCAAGCAGTAGACACAACAGGTGAAACTGGGGCACCGGTTACGTTAAGTTCAGTAAACCCCTTCGTTACTTTAAAAGGTGTGTTCCCGTGAATAGCTGTGCAGACTGGGTCCAGAACAAGGGCCTCTGGCCAAGGGGACTAAAATCCAATGCAGAATGTACTGTCATTAAGGAGAAAGAAGTGGTATTTTAACTAATTAATCTTCTCAGCAAGCAGGGACATGTTTTCCAATTAGTCTGCCAGACTCAGTGTTTTATTTTTTTCTAATTCTAATATTTTTCTATTTTTTTAAAAAGGTACACATATGCTAGTAGAGAGCCTTCCCAGGAGGGCCTAGCTATTCAGGTATATATTCTTTTCCAAGCCATGTGACCTTGGAAAAGTTCCTTCACATCGATTTTTTTTCTGTGGGAGAGGAGGTAATGTAATATCTAACCCAAAGTATTGTTAAGAATATTAACTAATATAATGCATGCAAAGCACCAGTACTTTGTGTTACAGACAGTAACTGCTCCATAAATATTGGCTCTTGTTGTTAATATTTTACTTCTATTAATACCATCATTATTCTCTTTAAAAGTTTGCAGTATTCTCCACCTATTGACAAAATAGAGCATGGGCTATAGGTAGTCTGAATTTACTTGGTTTCTGTTTTGATTTGTATGAGAGGTTTTTTCTCTGGGGGGTGTGGGGTTGGTTGTTTTTTGAAAATATGTGGCAAAATTTGGCAACTTCCATAATCCCAAGAGAAGTTAAAACTGCCACTTAATATTTTGTTATTATTCCTTCCTCCTATTAACATATACAGACAAAAACTTTATTAAATAAACCCTGGCTAAAAATTATTGTGATGTATTACTGATATAATTCAATTGGAAAGAAAGAAAACTCAAAATTACTATGCCATTTAATAGTTTATGAGTCTAAAAGACTCAAAGGAAAAGTAAAAAATCAAAAAAATAAACTTAACTTCTATGTACAAATGCAAAAATGCAAAAGCGTTTGTAAAAATGAGGATTATCAGGACTGATATTTCTAAGATATTTTAAAGAATGTTATAAAGAATTCAAGTTAACATTTACTAATAAAATTTAATAATCTGCATAAGCACATCCATTATACGAAGAAATGACTGCAGGCAGGAATGTGAAATTTTCTCTTCTGGAAGTCATCAGAAGAGAAAGCAGTATTTGTTGTGTGTGTGTGCTGGTGGAGGCCTTGAACGAAGGACTTCCTGAACAAGAAGAGATGTTTGAGATCTCAGTGCGACTTTCAGCCATGATATCAAAGTCTACGATCCGGCTATGTTTCTCATTATTACTGTGCTGTCTTTATTCTTTCTGGTATAATTTATTTTTATGTTTCTATGGTAACAGGAGAAAGTTACCACTTGGTGCTCCTTACACTTTCCCAAGCATCACTTTTATCCAAAAAAAAAAAAAAAAAGTGGGGGAATTACTATAAAAGTGTTCACCAGCTGGAAATACATGAGCAAAATTTCCTGTAAATGTTCATGGCTTCAATTTCATACTTAATTTATCTATATGACTCAACAAAATCACTTAACCACACAAAAATACTTAACATTTGAAATTGGAAAATTACCGCACTAATATCATTAGTAAGAACCATCATCAGCAACATAGAAAACACTCAAACATCTCTAATCCAGAAAATTTTAATTACCTAGCTATGCTAAAAGTAACAAAATGATTTCCCTCGCTGCTTTTCTATTGCTTGTAAAATAAGCCCTTGAGTACAATGATAAGTTAAATGCTACTTTTGTATTCATGATAAAGGAAGCATTCTGAAAAGAGCGCAGCTGCCTCAACACATTGAAGAAAAGCTTTTATCTTGTGCAGAATCACATACACACTCACATACATGCACATGTGTGCAAGTGTGGCACACACACAAATTTGAAGAGGTAAGAAAATTATTATCTTGTTTTACATTCTACTAAAACACACTGTGGCATATCAATTGATGATAGGTCAAACAGATGGAATGGAAATAAAACTTCCATTTTTTTTGCCTCTGTGTATGTATGCATTTTATCCCAAGTAGTGGCGTACTTGAAATATCCCTCATAGTGAAACATTTCATTAATTTGCAAATCTAGGTCAAAATCATATTTGATGTCTTCCCCCTTCTATTCAACTACCATTCACACTTAGCACATTCAAAAGTTATAAATTAACTTCTCTATTTAACTGCTCCAATAAAGAATAGTGCTATTCTTTAAGTTTCTCAGAATGCTGTATTTAGACTTATCTTATGCTCTTCTCTTCTTTTATGTCCTTCATTGCAAATGCATTAGGAAATGATGAGTAAATCCTGTTGATCCTACCTTCAAAATACAACCAGTGTCCATTCACTTCTTACTGCCTTTACTGCTAGCATTCTGATCTGAGCTGCCATTATATCTTACCTGGATTGGTGTACCATCCTCCGAAGTATTCTCTCTGGTTTCGCCCTGGTCCCTCTAATGTGTACTCTCAATTCAGCAGCCAAATAATCCTTTGAAAATTAAATCAAATCAGATGACTCTGCTTGAGATTATCCCATGGCTTCTCCCCCCCTTGTACTCAAGAGTTCAGTCTCTCTTTCCCTACACTGCACTGCAATGCCCCGGAAGATCTTCTATGGGTCTTCAAATGCCCTCCATCTTTTCATTTTCTGACTTGTCTTATGATTCCTGCTGTTCATTCCATTCCAATCACTCTGCTCTGGTTACAAACCCTCAATCATGCCAAGCATGTGCTTACCTGAGGACTTTACATTCACAGTTTACTTTGACTAGAACTTTCTCCTAGATGTGATGCAAGAAATATTTTCTTCACCGCTCTGATCAAATTTTACAACATAAATAAGACTATTTTTGAACACACTAGGTAACTCTCCCTCCCTCCCCACAAGCATTTCCTGCTGCATCTCCCTCCTACTGATTTACGGCACACTGCTTATCATAGGCTTTCCTGCCTAGTATTTACTTCTGTTATGGCTCCTCATATTTGATTAGCCAAATAGATTCATAGAAAAATCTTCTTCCAAAAGCACTATTCTTGGAACCTTTTGAGAAAATTTGATTCTACCTCAGTTTATTAATATCCTTTTCTAAAATTTTCCCTGATATTCATTTCTATCCATAATTATTTACCTTGAAAACATTCCCTACTCTCTACATTTCCAGACATTGACGTTAAATTTTTACTGACTTTTTTCCTCCTGTCCTTGAACTTTCCTTTGAGAATATCCTCACTTTCTGGTTTCTGTGATATTATTCACTTAAATAATTTCTTAGACTTTTTCAAACTTGAAAAATCTGCAGTTTATAGTGTTCTCATTACTTCTATTGCTATATTAGTATTTTATTTAGAATATGTAGAAGATAACATCCTTGAAAACACTATGATATTTAAGTAGCCTGTAGCTATCGTAGCTTGGGTAACAGGCTTTCACCAGGACGTGTATTAAAAAGAAAGGCATTCGGAAACACACACAAGGACACCCACACAAGGTGATTTTTGTTAAAGTACCTTGTGACTTTTGCACCATGAAATTCTTAAAGTTCTTCTACCATGACAATTGTCTTAGAAAGATGATCACTTAATAGAAAAGCCCCTGATAATTACATTTAATTAATTTCTACCAAAGCCACCCACCATTATTTATTAAAATGTTTTTTTCATGTATTTCCATATGTAATGATTTGATTACCTAAAGTTGATACAATGGGAAAATATATTAAAAATCAGATAAAATAATATGTATGAAGAACAAAAATAAAAACACTGTGTAAAATTAGAAATATAACCAAACTTTGTGGCTAAAATATGTATATAACTAACAACTTATTATATTCAGTCAATAGCAATTTAGAATATGGCTAACCACATAATGTAAGTTTCTGACCATAAAGATCTCTAACTGGAGAAATCTGAGTAGCTTTCACAAGTATATATAGTATAAAAATAAAGATATGAAATGAAATGTTAACTTTCATCATTATATTTTATAATGTGCTTTCATAAAATGGTTTATTACAGCAATCATTCTAGTCTTCCTTTAATTCTGCACGAGTCAAAATGGTCTATATAGAAAGAATTGAATTCGCCTCAGGTACATGTTGGTTTTTATTCATCATGCACTAGTTTATTAATATTACTTTGTATTTCCATAGATGAAGTGCAGACCTCTTTCTAAATAGAGACCACATGTTTGTGGAATGTCTAGGTCATATTCTTGTGCCACAGGTAATAATTACTACAGCATTTATCAAAGTGGTTGTCTGCAAAAGAGCCATGTGTACCTTCTCCCTTGCCATTGTTACAAATAGAAGGAGACTAGAAAATTAAAAATAAAACTTCAAGGATGAAGGGGCATAAGAAAATATTAATCAGTTTCCAGCTGAGTTAGTATGAGCACTAAGACATAACTTTGAAATAAGCAAAGGGCCCATCCTTGGGGAGAAAAGAATGAACATAAAGGTAGCATTCTGAAACATTCTCTCATCTTCTTTGGGATATTTGTTTCTTAAATTACCCATTCTTGTTTGTATTAGAATTTAAAGGCTTCCAACTAGGCTTTGAAACTGATATGTTCTTGAAGTTGTTACAATGAAGTGGAGAGCTTGACAACTTTATTAAAGCTTTCCATGATTATGATAAACAATTCCATAAACTGTTCTACTACTTTTGTAAACAAACACTGCCAAATATATTTCACTTCTTTATCTAAAGCATTTTCTCAGCCAAGAAAAAAATGTACACAAGTGAAACATTGGTCTTTTATGTTGAAAATTTTAATTCAATGCCTAATACTAAGATGTTATCTCACATTTTCTATTTGTAGTTTATTTAATTAGATAACTAAATCATTCAGACTCAACTATCTCATTTCCCAATTCACAATTATCGTGAAGTAACTTTTGTTATTGCTCATAATTTATGCATTAAAAATTACTCTGCCTTTTGACACACCTATTCTACAAACTTATTTTTAGCTGATTCTAACTGTTATGTTTGATTAATTATATGCACAATCTTTACTGCAAATTTATGACAGACGTCCAGAAACCCAGTGATAGACACTTAGTACTTAATCTCTCCTTAGTATTCTCTACTGCCTTCATTGTGATGCTTCCATCTTTCCACTTAAAATAATATATTCACACACTATGTCTTCATCTTATCATTGGAGGTAAGGTAATGTAATTACACTATCACATCTAATTAAAAGCATTGGTTAGCTATTAGACTTCAAAAGTTCAATTATATGAAATACTCATTACAATTTTCATCAAATAGTGGCAAAGTCCTTTTATTTAAAATGATGCTACTATTTTTTATTGATTTATTTTAGAGAGAGAGGGGACAGTGTGCAGGGGAGAAAGAGAGAAGGAGGAAATAGAGAGAGAGAGAGTGAGTCATTGATTTGTTGTTTCACTTATTTATACATTCAGTGGTTGATTCTTGTATGTTGCCTGACCAGGGATTGAACCCACCAAACTTGATGTAACAGGACAGTCCTCTAACTAACTGAGCTCCTCCACTAGGGCTGATACTGCTGTTCTGAAGAGGAGAAGCAGCAGCCAGGGAAGTGCCCTGGGAGAGGGTAGGTGCTCTGCCTCCCCAGCATCTTGTGGTTTGTTGAGTTGGGCTAGATGAGCTCTGGAATTAAATTCACAGATATGGTAATTTGCATGTATTCAACTCAACTAAGACTTTGGATACTTCTTAACCCCCTTTCAATCTATAAAGTAACAAAGAGAGTTTTTTGAATTTTCTAAATACATGAATTTTGCTTTCAGTTTTTATACAAAAAAGATAATTTTTAAGTAGGTTCTTCCACATTTCTACATGCCTATATTTTAAATGTTTATACACTTTATAAAAGCCTGAATATATGTCTTTTGTAGTTTTATTTTCTCTTATTCATATACAAAAATCTTACTCTTAGGTATTAATTTTACAGTAAAAATGAGAAAAATGAGATGTCTTCATTTGATTCCAATTTATCTCTTTAGACATACTACATGACATGACTAAGCCTTAATTAACTTAGCTAGTGTGTAGGAATATTAAGACTGATTTTTACACAAAACATCCCCTTAACAAATTATTTTTTTTGAATATTAGCCATGTTACAATCAATCGTGTTCCTTGAAAAATGGTAAAATTAGTAAATTTTAACTATTGTTTGCAAAGCCAGGTACGGTAAGACTTTCCATTCCTTTCCAAGATGTTATCATTATTGAAATACCTATGAGAACTTTGTGCAATAAGTGTGCTTGCTTGCAACTTTATTATTTCTATTAAATAACAGGGAAGATGGGGAAATAAGGATCCTTAGTGCCATGAATGAAGTGAAGTGCTGAATACGTGTCAGTGTGGCCCATCCTTCCTCCCTCAATGGAGGCAATTAAAGTCAAATCGTCTTGCTGCTTTTAAGGGTTCCCGAGCAGCCTTCATGGAGTTCGCCTGTGAAAAGCACTCATGAGTTATGAATATGTGGGCAGACATTTGGAAGAAAAAAGATATACATCTTAAGCTGAAGTTTGCATATAACATAACATTATCTTAGGTAGAAAATTAAAAAAAATAGCAAAATACCCTCTTTAAAGTTATCTTCATGGCAAGAAACTTTTATCTTATTAAATATAATCTCTTAGAACTTAACTCAGAGAAAAACATCATTTGTTATTTTTTACCAAGTTTGAAAACACTATCTCATAGGGCTCACAACATAATCAAGTAAAAATGTAAGGTGGTGTCTTTCAAGATGGACTATAACATACATTTTTGTACAAACACTCAGGTAATATTACTTTTTTATGGTAAAATATGTCATCATTTTATGCTAGAGTCAGAAAGCACCTTAAAACTGTATGGTTTGACCTAACAGTCGCTGGTTCAATTCCCAGTCAGGGCACATGCCTGGGTTGCGGGCCAGGTCCCCAGGTGGGGGCGTGCGAGAGGCAACTGATCAATGTTGCTCTCCCTCATCAATGTTTCTCTCACTCCCTTCCCTCTTTCTAAAGATAAATAAAATCTTTAAAACAAGCTGTAATATTTAACAATCATTTTATAAATTAAAAAAAAAGGCAAGCCATAACATCTGAGTGACTGATCAGGGAACTCTGAGTTAGAACAACCCAGTTTGTCCTAAGTTTCAGCCTGTGTTCTCTCAATCAGTTTTTAGCCTTGTTACCTTGATTTATCAACTCCATGACAGCAGGAACTCCTTCTCTGCCTGGACCTCCCGTGGTGTCCAGCACAGCTGCCAACACATAATTCCTTTTGATATTTCCTGGTAAGTTTTAAACTAACAAGAGTGCACCATGAGGGTACGACTGTGCTGCTGGAATGCTGAGGGGACAGAAAAATGGAGCAATTCTCAGCCATGCTGGTGGGATGGGAACCAGAGCATCACGCCAATCTGGAAATAAAATATTATTTGTCCTCACATTGTGACATTACATGTATTATTCGGAAATCTGTGGGTTTCTCTTTGTGTTGGCTTAGTAAAAAGAAATGTCTCTGAAAATAATGCACCCAGAATTAATCCTATAATACTTTTTCATAAAACAATAAGCGAACAAACTACGGCAACTATATTAAAGTTTTCATTAGAGCCTCTGATGATTCTCATATATCGTTTTCCCTTGTTTCTTTTCAGCCATTAGCCTGTGGGCTGCCTTGTTAATTTTCTTATAATAGAAAATATTCAGTTAAAATCATCATGACCAAGAAAAAAGGAATTCATGTGTAGTCACCTACACTAGCATCTGTGTAGCCGTTATTTTATACCCATTATGCCTTAAAAATCTTGGCTTGAATCACTACATTTTTCTAGTAAACAGCAATACTCATCTTGCTTTACATATTTAAAAGAAGTCCAGATTATTTAGTGAGAATGTAAATTCTTTGAGGATGAAGAGTTTCATAAAATTCTTCTAATGGCTCCACTGATTGGAACGGTTATTTTCTAAATATGCAGCTATTAGAAGATGAGGGAGATTTCCAAAGAAATAGATGCCAATATTTTGATTCAAATTGGTGAGTAAAGTAGCTTCTGCTTTGAAAATCATGCCTAAGTGATTAGGGGGAAAATGAGACTTGGTATTCTTGGCTCTCTGAGACCCTCTCCTGTAAACACATGGAATTGAATGGGGGATTAAGTCAAGTTCGGAATCAGCAGCTCTCTTCTACCTCAGATTTCTATTTCAATCTGCTTTTCTTTTCCTTTTTAACCCAGATAGAATCTATTGATATGTTGATTTCCCCTAACTTGCTTTTATGTTACATTTAAAACCCAGGGGTAAACATTATTAACCATAGTTCTAGCCATGAGTCTCTCTGCCCAGCATCATACAATTGACTCTCCACAGAATTTTATCTGTATATGCAATGCTGACTAATTTAACTTTCCATTGAAAGTCTTTTCAGAATCCTTTAAGTATGAAGATTTATCTTAAGTAATATACCCAGAAAGGGGGAATTTGAAGTATTTTAATAATAATAGTCAAAGGTCAAGCCTAAAATTAATTTCCTTTTATCTTTTAAAAAGT
Organism: Desmodus rotundus; assembly: GCF_022682495.2. Taxonomy (NCBI): domain Eukaryota; kingdom Metazoa; phylum Chordata; class Mammalia; order Chiroptera; family Phyllostomidae; genus Desmodus; species Desmodus rotundus. Next base: position 9,326,826 of record NC_071395.1, read on the forward strand.
AACAAGAATATATATTTGAATAAGAGTTACATCTTTGTTTAGAGTATGGAAGCATGTGAGAAAAAAGTAAATGTAAACAGGAAACATGTATAGGGAAGAAGAAAAGGGAAATATAATTATTCTGAATATTAATGTAAAATTAGATCATATGACATTGAAATAAAGTTAGCAATTTTGATATTATGTGAATACATAATTTTACTACATTAATGTAATTATATAGAATATACATGTTTATATATGTTTTTCATAATACTTCTTGTACATATTTGTTTGAAATATTTAAAACATTTAAAAAGTATAGTTTAAATATTTGCTATTTTTGAAACACTTTTGCAGATTATAAAGGAACATGAATAAAGGACACATGGACAAAACCAAAGTGGGGTGGGATCAGGGTGGGAAATGGTGGGGGAAAATGGAGACAACTGTACTTGAACAACAATAAAGAAAAAGAAAAAAGAAAGAAAGCAATAGATCTTTATGAATTTAAATTCTTCCACAGGTATAAAAGGAGACCTAGATTTCAGGATTCTTCCACAAAAATCATTTCTACCTAGACTACAGATATTATAAATATCAGCTCCCAGGAGCATAAGATAACACACAATCTACTGAAATACCAGATGCAGAGAGCTAACTAGAGAAGTTTTATGGAATTTGTTCCTCAAACAGGGCACATACCAACATAAGTACCAAACAAACAATCACACACTCATGAAATACTGACAGTAAACAAAATGCATGAGCTTATTTGCCAGGAAATGACAGATTCTTTAACTGAGTAAATAAATTATTTTACAAGGTTCACTCGCTCGCTTTTCTTTAACCCATCTACAAAGGCCCGTCAAACGGAGTACTCAATGCTGGGCCCACAGCAAATAAACTCTGGCCCTCGCTGGGTGCAGAAGGAAACCGTAAAAGTGTGAACACACACCTGCTTCTCTTATTCTTGATTTCTTGATCCGAAGGCAAGAGATACTCAGGGCTGACTGTAAAATTCCTTAGAACTAAGATCTGTGGGAAACAAAGATATGTATGTGGGAAACAAAATGTTAGATTAATGGCGCATCTTGGAGAATAATTATTGTGATGCTGGAGATCATTTTCCAGCAGGCTTTGTGTGATTGGGTTACATTGATTTTCAGCCTCCAAGTTTACATGATGCTCCCCCTGGGTGCTCCATTCCCTAATCAGAGCTCAGCCCACCTGGAGTGTACAACTGCTTCCTATCCCTCAGAATAAGGCACCGACTCCATTTTATCCCCAGATGTTCTCCTTGAGAGGAAAACAGACTCTCTCTTTGACTTATTTGTCCTGAAAGACACACAGAGGAGCCAACTGCATGAGTTTCTGTGTGTAAACCAACTTTTTATTCAACTTTTTACAGTGCTTAAATATAAATTAAATAATTCTTAACTAAAAAAGGTTTTTATAACCAGGAAATTCTATTTAGCATAAAATTAATTCTAACTGTAACACTAAAGCCACTGATATCACAATATTAATATATTTAGTGTGTGGTTTTTATTTTCAAAATGGAAATAATGACATTGTTCTCTTGAAATTTCTGTGTGCCTAGGATGACCCCAGCAGTCCTTTACTCTAAGGTGAGGTCATCAGAAACAGAAATTGAAGGGTTTTCCTATTTTAGTAAGGTAAGTTCACTTGGAACAGTAGATAAAAACATCACGTCTTGATAAATAGACCAGGAAAACTCTCATAGAAAAGATAGGCAACGCTTTATATCACATGCGCCTGAAGTTTTAAAGTTAAAGGCACTTTTGGCAAGAAAATAGTGGAAATCGAAAACAGGAGAACAAAACATTAGTTCAAAAGGACCTACTTGACTGGAAACCTGGAATTATTGAGCGAAAGCCTTCCTCTTGGGGTTTACCACGTGTACTTTTTCCCACTTGTAAATTGCTTCCACTCTCTCTGCGTGATGAAACCACCAGCTTATAACACAGAGGCGTTTTAAAGACAAACACTGGAATAGGTGCATTTTGTCTTATGGCAGGTTTTTGTTTCCCGAGCAGTGAGCAATTTTAAAACGTTACCATGTCCTTACAGAGGCCATTCACGATGCCAAATACTTTAGAATCAGAAGAGACTTCGGAAATCCTTGTACCGTTTCCCCAAACACTGTTCCAGAGTTTTTGTTCTGCCGAATATTCTAAGGAAAAATAACGATGGTGGTCATAGAGGAGTTACATGGTCAAATACATTTAGAAAACTGCCAATTATATCTGCTCTTGACAATTTATAGAAAATAATGTATTAAACCCAAATATTTCAGAAGAGAGATTTTTTTTAAATTAGATTTTTAAATATATATATCACTATTTACAATTATGTAGAACATCTTCACTTTAATACAGATATATTTACATTTTTGGTCCCCTGAACATCTTGTATTATTTGAAATAATATACAGTGTTAAAAGTAATATTTAGATGTAAATGAAACTGAAATGCATTTTTTCTTGTTATATATTTTGTGATATTTTAAGGTACTAGAATTTTAAGGCAGTGTCAAGATAATTTTTTTGACTTTTACTACCTTTCATTCCATGTTGTCCTATTGAAATCACCTTGCCTTATTATATTTTCTTGCCTGAATTTATTCTTTAGTTTGTCTAATATACTTCTGGAAACTCCTACCTGGATCACTTAAGTTACTGAAAGAAGACAAAACAAAACAAAAGTTGTCTTATGTTTTTGTCTAATAAGCTGCATGAAAGCTCGGTGCCTTAAAACAGCGACCACTGTATTAGAGTCCACATTCCGGATGGTCGGGGACTGGGGCAGAGTTCAGCCTGTCGATCCTTCTGTTCAGTGCTGCACTGTCTACAGCCATCTCGTGAGGGCCCAGTGAGCTTCACTCAGGTGCCTGGCGCCTTGGTGGGAAGGCTAGCAGGTGGGGCTTTAGGCTTCTTTCCTTCGTCATGTAGTCTCACAGCCTCTTCACATTGTCTGAAGAATAGTCAATGAATTACATATGGGGATTCTCAAAGACTAAGCTTGGAACTGGCACAATGCTACTTGGACCATATTAGTCCAATCAGCCACAGCCCCCCCCCCACATCCAAGAGGAGGTGAAGTAGACCCACCCTCCATGGGAAGTATAGAATACTTTGTCATTATTATTCCTCCTTAGCACCAGTTCCAATGAAAGTGATGTCTTGTATTTTGCAGCTTCTAAAGTCTTACTGCCATGTATTGCAACTTTTGATTTAAGCAAATTCAAAATTAGGTAATATTTATCAAAGTTGTATTATATTTAATTTAATGATAAAACTATACATATAGATCTAAAAGTGAGGTTTTACATACTAGAAAGGACATGACACAATTGGAGGGTGTTGATAATTTCATTAGATTGGCTTTATGATTATAAAACAATAAACCCTAATATCTTAAAACAATTAAAAACAGGCACCGTTTTAAGTGTTTTGATTTTCTTTTTTTGTTGTTTTATTTTATTTTTTTAGTACTTCCCCAGGAAGGGCAACATTATCATCCTTGTTTTATACATGAAGAAACTGAGCCACAGGTTGATGGAAATTTCCTAAACTAATAGACCTGTATTTGGGGTTCAAATCTAGTCAGTCTGGCCTTAGAACCTGTACTGACTTCCTATTGATTCTTTAAACATATCATTATATGTTTATCATTATATATCATTATATGTTTAAAGAGTATTTTAAAATATTTCCACATTTGAAAAAAGTGTGGCATATAAAGAAGTTGCACAGATTTTTAAAACCTCCCAACTGTTTAGCGTCCCAGTAAAAATATCAGCAATTTATCCTCACTATCATTTCCACTATAGATGTTTTTGAGCTGTTGTGTTTTTACAAACTCCCAGATAGAATAAAGCCTGGGAGACTTTAAGAATTAATCAGTTGGACAGCCAATTAGTATTAAAATAATTTATATAAAGTTGGCAATTCTCTTTTAGGAATTAGAAAGTGCTTCTGGTTAGAAATGTACATCTGGAATCAGAAGACACAGTAACCTTGAAGTCATTCTCCACTCTCATTTCTTACAAAGCTGTTTTGATATTTGGAAAAATACCCTAAGCAGGAAAGCAAAGCATAGGAATTCAATCAAAGCAGTGGTTAGTATTCATCCAAGTCATTACAGAAGTAATTCTAGATATGCTTTTTGAATTCCAGCATAGACATATAAGGTACCTATTCTGAAATAACCCAGATGCCTATTTTGTTATAGAGGAATCATAGTGTATGGTAGAAAAATTTTAGTAGGATGCTTTTGAGTGTGTCAAGGAAAAAAATTAATATTTAAGGACCCTTCGCTGAAAATTCACAGCACATATTAGCATAATAGAGCCTTAAAAGGCATGCTGTTTAGAAACCCTTCAAATGTTTAATCCAAAATTTCCCTAAACACATATTCTAAAAACAACATTTTAAATAAACTCTCTGGATGTCTTGATCATTACTGAACACTTTAGGAAACGCTACGTTAAAATGTAATTTCAATCAATATTTTGGACCTGCTCACAGAAGATGTATTTTTGAATGGCATAGCTATCTTCTTAGTGGGATTATTTACCTCTTTTTAAATGTATAGCTGCTTGTTCGGTTCAAAATATAACCCAAAGGATAATACAAACACAACCCAAAAGTTCAATTCCAAGGAAACAGGTGAAATTATATATTTATATATAATTATGTATATATATTATATACTTAATGCATGTGATATATTATACATGATATACTGAATATGTATATTTAATAATTGAATTGTATATTTTAATAGATCTAATATATCCAAATTGTTATCATTTTAATGTATACTCAGTATAAAGTGTTGTTAATCAGTAATTTAAAATTGTGTTTTCACACTAGGGCTTAGAAACATGGTATCTTTATACTTGCAGCGCATGTCAATATGGAATAGCCACCTTTCAAGGTTTTAACAACACCTGTGACCTGTGGCTACCAAACTGGGCAGCCCAGCTTTCATTTACACATTTTATAAATTTAATTTGACAACTTCTACAATTATGTTAGTTTTGATAATTCAAAAGCTCATGAATTCAGAAATATTTCTCAAAGTTGATATATGTATATATTTTTAATTTTAATTAAACTTACAGTAATATAACATATATATGATAAATTGCAGCACTCAAAGAACACAGTTCTATGAGATTTGACCAATGAACACAGGCATGTTACCACCATCACAACGAAGTATTAAAACATTTCAATACTCCAGAGTTCTTTCGTGTGTCCATTCAGTCACCTCCCTCCCCAAGTCCTAGATAAACTCTGATTTATTTTCTGTCACTAAAGATTAATGTTGTATGATGTAGAATTACATACAAATGTATACTTATGCAGTATGCATTATTTTTTTCAGGCCACTTTGCCTAATTTTTTTTGAGATTCCTCTACTTGTCCCAAAAGCTCCAGCCCCCCCGCCCCAAAACTCCCAATTTGTCTCTTCAATTCAACAAGACTCTCATGTTCTGCTTTGCCCCCCTTTTCCTGTTCTGGAATCCAGAACTTGCCTCTCTCCAGAAGAAAGGCAGGGCAATTGTATGGTTTGCCTCATTGTCTCAGGAAAGAAAACTGTAATCCCACGGTGCCAATGAATGAACATACAGGGTCACACCTCTGTCCAGATTTCTAGCTGTTTGCACTGACAGAACATCTCCATCACATATTGCTTTATAAAATTGGCAATAAGCACCGCTTAGGAAAAATGCAGAGTAAAGAATATTTCTGGGTACGTTTTGCTTTGTTTAAGAAGTAGGATTAATGTGGGTAGGAATTAAACATGAGAGGAAAGATGTTCTAAAGGCAAGCAAGTTATGCAGTGCGTACATAACTGAGAAGCGGACAGCTAAGAAGCATTGAAAAATAAGACAGGGGTTAAGAAACAGGCGGCTCATGCATAGGTATTCACCACTTTTTCTCCTAACACTCCATTAAAATTATGGTATAGGAATGTAAAAATTACAAGAGTTTACAAGAGAAGAGTTGAAAGCAAAGATTTCAATGGTTTGAATTATAAAAAGCAGTATAATCAATAACTAGTTTAATGAGTAAAGCAGTGTTTAATGTCAATATATTTTGAGAGGGATAGATGCAAACAACCAAGCTTATTTATCTCATTGAATCCCTGAGATGTTTGGTACTAGGAGAGACCATTTAAAAGATAACAAAAATCACTGAGGTCTATTTTATGTTAATGTATCAGCTTTTGTTATAGGAAATATATTTAAATATATTAGGGCAACTTCTTTAATTATAAATAGAATACTTTACTTCTAAACTATACATGCAAATTCTCATTTGTATAAAGAACTTGATAATAGATATTACTAATTCTGGTCCACATATTTTCAGTTTCCCACACATTGAGCTAATATACACAAACTAAGTTATAATTTGTGTAATCACTGCTGTTTTGAAAAATGTGCACTAAAATGTCTTCTGGCTATTTTCTTTAATATTGCCAAATTAGTATTTGTTTCCTTTTTATACCATGAAAAGTTTCATTTCTTAGAGAAAGATGGTAAACATTGCAACATTTGAATGACAGAATTCTCATTAAAATCAACTGCAAACATGAAAACATCACTCTGTGGTTTTAGACTCATCTTAATACATGGTGTGGTCAATTATTTATTTTTGCATAAATCTGGAAAATAAGAAGCAATTGAATGTTGTTTGCTCAGAAATGTAGCCATATAAGATAACTAAGAGAACAAAATGTAGGATTTCATTTGTTAGTAATTTGAAAATATTTCATGAGTGTTATATAATATATTTTGTAATCTGGGAGATAATTAACCTCTAATGAAATATTTAACAATTACAGTTGGAAACATAAACAAAGACATAGAGTTGCTCTTATTCAGTCTATCACAAAAGTAATAGCAATATTTCATAATTTAATCACTTCAGAGCATTGTAAAAGACTCCCTTCAGCTTTTTAAAGACATATGAATTCCAACCCAAATAAACAGAAAAGGAATATGAAGGCAAGTGGTTATTAACTTTGAAAACCTAGGTCTCCCCTTTTTTTTGGAGACGTAGTCAAGGCCAGTGGTCAGAGGAAATGCCGGATAGGTCCAGGCAAGTTGTCCCTGTTGACAGATACTTATGGTTTTAACTAGCAAAGTCAACCTCTTTCCTCTTCTCCCCCTAGACAGGAACTGGAAAACACATTTTTGTAAGTACTATAAAATGATTCACGCATAGGAACAGGAAAGTTTTAATATAATGCTGTTCTCAGAGTCCTGACGGGTGAAACAGTACAATGAATGGAAATTCTGGTGTTTATAGTAATAAAATCCCTTGGAGAAGGTCCAAAAGCCATTTGCCTAATACTGGATGGTGTGTTCCTGATGGTCTTAATAGTGGCATTTCAGCCTATTCCGGAAGAACAGATGCCCACTGTTTTGGTTTTGCAGATTTTCACAGAAGATTGGCTATGTCTACTCACTAAACGGCAGAACAATTTAGAAAATACCTCTGGCCGTAACTTCAGTAAAATTGATTAAGAGTGCGATCTGTATAGTAATATAATTAAACTACATATAATGCAGTGTTTCCAAATTGTGTTGCCAGGTTGATAAAGAATCTGAGTGAATTTGACTAAAATCCAAAAACAATTAGTGTATAGTATTTTATGGAACGATGCATGCCAACCAACTTTAATGCAATACATATTTAGACATAGATGTTAGAACTTTAGATATCTAAAGTGCCACACTTTTTAAAATCTGTCATTAGTCTCTTCATTACACCAGGATTAAAATAATGTTTTTGTGCAACTATAATAGTAATATTTCTGATTTAAATACCAAAAGACTATATATAGTTAATTTTTATTTACCCATCAGCAATAGATTTAATGGATACAAAGTTTCTGCTAGCAACTTAATATTTTAATTCTAATACAAAGGAAGGTCATAGATCTTTTGGAAATAGCAGTAGCCTATGGTGATATTTTATTTATTGCTCAAAGAATTTGAAAAAGAATGCAGAACTGGTCATTGTAAATTCAATTTCATTCAACTTCAATTGTGTTTTTTGCTGCTGTTGATCAAGCCTATAATTAATTTGTTTCTGATTCCCTAGCTAATTCACCACATGGGATTTTCTCTCTTCCTTCTTCAGTGCTCTAAGCAGATAATCACTCCTTCTTCTATGAAATTTAAAATAGTAAAAAGACTATACAGTTTGACCTTAGAAAATCAGGATTTTAAATTAGATTTTTCATTTATTAACTGTATTGGTTTTTATAAGTCACTGCATTGTCTTTCTGTTTTTATTTATAAGTAATGGTAACTAATTCACAAGAATAGTATGAAAAGAAAATGTGAGCAAATATGTTGAAGTGTTCTGTGTAGCTTGTTGCAAATAAACCATTATGTGGGATACCGGTTCTCAAAGGCTGATCCTGGAAAGAGCAGTGTCAAAATAACTGAGAACTTGTCAAAAATGCAAAGCAATTAAACCCCAATTAAACCTACTGAATAAGAAATTTTAAGGGTGGAACACAGTGTTTAAACAAGTCCTGCAAGTAATTTTGGTTTGAGTAAATACTGAGAACCGTTAATGCAAGGAATCCTGTTCATTTGTTTCAACTTGGCATCAGTCTTGTCTGCTAAAGTCCTCACACCTGATGCTTTTCCAGGAGTCATTGATAATGACATTGCTCTTCACATTGGGCTTTATGCCATGAATTACTGAATATATAAAAAGTAATGAAAGTCATTTCCAGATAGGATTTAAACATAATTACAAGAATCAATGTAACTCATGTAAATATCTTTTTTGATCAGTTTTATTTTTATTTGTAGTTTTTCCATTACCATTTATCCCCCTGGTACCCTCTTCCACCTCAGATTTCACCTACCTATGGAATTGGTGAAGACATTGTACATCGTATACATCATGTTTTGTTAGAATCAAGGAAATGCTTTGCTCTAATTTAGAGTTCATTTTTATAATTTTCAAATTCTGATGACTCACTCACTCATTCCCTCCCTCTCTCCCTCCTTTTTTTCTCTCCTCCCTTCCTTCCCTTCCTCCCTCCTTCCCTTCCTCTCTCCTTCCTTTCATAAATGTTATATGTCATCCTCTGCCATGTTTGTTTGACATAAATTGTGCTGTTGGTACTATTGAAACTGTGGAGAATACCTTTATGCATTTTTTAATTGACTTTAGGTAATTTCTGTTGGAATAGCATAGAAGACAAAGTAAAGTAAAGAGCAGAGAAAAAACAACTAATAAAGGTGTTATTTAATAATACTTTTGATTTTTCTATGTGTGTATGTTTAGTTGTAACAGAGACTATTTTCTTACTTTCGGTTAAGGGAAAAAAAACCTTCGCGCTTCATGTTTACCTTCAATACATTTTTTCATTCTTTTTCTCTCTCAACACTCAACACTTCTGCCAAGACTGCTGTAATGGTTTTGTGTTTTATGCTTCATTCCTTTAGGCAAAAGGAGTTAACCCAAATTGTTTACAAGCTAAAAAGCGCGCTCCCTGTAACAAAGAAATATAGGTTTATTAAATATATCTAGCTGCAGTTGTTTAGGGGTTCACCACCTACCCATTTATTTCCCACTGGTTTGGTGATTTACAAAACCATTCTTACACTATAAAATATACATTCTTACAATTCTGATTATTTTATCTCCTATTTCAGCAGTCTTATTCATAATAATCTAGTGATTTGTTATAAGTATAATTGGATTTATAAAATTACTTATATATCATGCAAAATCTCTACCTGCTTTAATTCATTTAATATTAATTATGCTTCATAAAGGAATCATTGTTATTGTTCCTCATTTACAGATGAGTAAACTGGAGAAAAGAGGTTAAATAACCCGTTCAAGATCACGTAAGAAGTGGTAAAGAAGAGATTTAAAATAATTAGAGTCTTGTAACAGAGCCCTTGGTCTTAGCTGCTTCAGATAACGCCGCAGCCTGGACTTACAAGCAGCCGTGCTATTTCAAACACCTGGATCCACTGTATTTTCTTTAGCAGGGCTGGGAGCGTGTCAGCATTAGGCCCTAGGATTTTATGTAGTTTTGAATTTTAACTTTTGAACATGTGAGGGAGGTGGGAATGGAAGACACGTCTCTCAATTGTCAGGTTACTATTTCTGAAGAAGAAATGTCCACTTGCAAAGAAAGTGGCTCAGGAAAGAGTGAAAAAGGAGTTGGCTTTCTTCTCTCTTCTCTCCCCTCCCTGTGCCGGCAGGCCCATCGCTCAGGACTCCAACCAGACTCAGCTGTGCCTGATCTCAGCCTTGCCCGCTGGGAATACAGAGAGAATGCCCACGTACATTTATTTCAGCGGAGGGCATATTTGACCAGCTCTTTTCCTTTAAAATATCCATAGCCTTGGGAAACTTTATCTTGCATGATTTCATAGTTTTTGTTCAATAAGTTTGCCTTTGACTTCTTATCACATTTTTTCTTATGTTTCATTCTTCTATGCCTTTATAGATTTAGCTTCTTTGTCTTTTGTTTTGTTCTTTAATTATTTATATTTATTTAAAAAATCTGGTGTTTTCCAGAGCAGAATGAGGTTAAAACTAATGAAGTAATTGCCTAGAGACACAACATGTGTGCGAGCAGCAAAATTCAGGGAATAATCTTTCACCTTTAGGTTAAACAAGTCCTTAAGCAATAATTTTGTCTACACTTTACTTTGTATATCAAATTCCCACGTCCAACAGAAGCAGCCAACAACCGTCACATGTCAGGAAGTTGTGCCAGTGTTTATTTACAAAAGTGTCAAAGTCGGATGTTTCCCTGAATTAAAAATGGCACGTTGTCCAGCACAATCAAGGTGAAGTTCAGCAAGCCAGTGCAGCAAACTTATTTCCACTGAAGCCATTTGGGTGAAGATAATTCTAACATTACACAGAGGCATGAATTTGATTGGGTCCTCCATCACAGGAATGAGAAAACAAAATTGGTCTAAGTAAAAAAAAAAAAAAAAAAAGGATGCAGTGGAAATGGGTATCTTTAAACCCTCTCCGGCCACTGTGTGCATTGTGAATTGTAACAGTATGTTGCAATGCAGAATAAAGGACTTCCCTCCTAGTGAGCATTTTACTTGTTACCATCCCTACAAGCCTAAGGAATAAAAGACAGTTCATAAAAACCACTTCAAAAAAGTGACAAAAGAAAGCGATCTGTTAATTTATAAACACCTTCTAAAGCTTTTCCTTGTTAATAATTTAAACACCTCAAGGTAAATAAACCATTGGCCCTAAATATCACCATGTGTCTCATACCCATAGTCACTAATTGGCTCTGAATTTTGCCTTTCTACTTGAAAAATGACATGACTCCCACGTTTTGGTTTCTGAAAACAGTTTGCTAACCACTGTCATCAGGAAGTTTGTTTGTCCCTTCATGAACTTACACAAACAGCAGTTTGGGCTGGTGTTCCAAGGCCTTCAAATACTGTGCTCCTGCTGTAGTTTTGGCATCTATTACAAGTGGTGCTTTATGTGTTACAGGGAGTGGCTGCGTGCTGGCACTCCTCACAGCCACCGTGAGGCTAAGCCACATACATGCACATGGGGCGGCACGAGAATTTTTCACTATTCTTTCTTTGCTGTTCTAAAATAACCTTACCCCTCAAAAGAAAGAATCCTTGAATTTTTTGTAAGTTTAGTGAAAAATACAAATTTTGCAACTACTTTTTAGTCTTTCATCTGACATGTAGGCAGTGATGTTGTAGCCTAACTCAAGAAATATATACCTCAGACATTTATATTCTATGATATATTTTTATATCATAGAATTTTTGATGAAGTCAATCAATTTGAAATTTTTATAATTGGCCAAGAACATAGCCTTTTAAAACCTGGGGTTTCATCCCAACTAACCATTTAATGTTCTAGAGAAACAGCCAAATCTGCCTGCCACCTGCTTTGTATGGCTGATGAGCTAAGAATACTTTTATTATATTTGTAGGCAGTTGAAGAAAAATCAAAAGAATAATAGTGACATGTTAGAGTTATACAAAATTCCAATTAGTGTCTATAAATAAAACATTGTTAAACACTGGCTTACACAGTGTTTATTGCTGTCTCTGCACTAACAGTAGAGTTGAGGAGTTGGAACAGAGACCATCTGACATGCAAAGCCTCCATTAAAAACAACCTGGCCCTTTACAGAAAAAGGTTGCAGACCCCTGACCTAGAAGAACTGAGTAGGGAGTCAGCTGCATGTACTAAACGGGGACAGAACTCCTTTTCTATAACTGCAGTAGGTGGTCACATAAAACGGTATCTTGGGTCAGATGAGGGTTCTTTAATTTGGGATGCTAGGGCTAGCCATTGTGCATTTACCCAATCAACGTTTCATTTTATACACAAATGATTGGATAACATACCTAAGTTTACTCAGCTTAAGAGTAGTTGAGAAGTACTGCAAGCCAGATTGTGATTCTAATAGTTGCCAAATTTGCATGCTTAAAACATGTTGGCCCTTATGCCAAAATTATGTGTGTGTGTATATATATGTGTGTGTGTATTTATACATATATAAAATTAATATATGTGTATACACACATATATAGATAGATAGATTGATTGATTGATTCTGTCCAGAAAAGGTCCAACCATTGTTAATATAATGAGTACAGTTTATGCAACATTGATGTAACCTAGCAGCCCAGTAGAATAGACTGGAATGCACATGCGTGAACAATGATGACTTCACTGTACTAGTCTGTGGGGGTGGTAGATGACACTGAGTGAGCATGCGTATTGTGTGGCCATTGTATACAAAATGACTGGGCAAGTAGAGCAATGAATCCGCATCAAATTTTGTGTTAAACTTGAACACTCCTCCATGGAAACTATTCAGATGATTCAGAAGGCCGCAGCTCTGGGCACCTGGTGACTGGCAGCTTCATCATGACAACATGTCCACTCCTGCATCACGTCTCGTGCAGTTTTTCCATGAGACAGCAAATCACCCCGGTGACTCAGTCCCCTACAACCCAGATTTGGTGCCCTGTGAATTTTGGATTTTCCAAAAACTAAAACCACCTTTGAAAGGGACAAGATTATATTCTGGAAAATACAGTGGAGCAGCGGATAGCAATTGGGAGAACTGTGTGAGGTCCCAAGGTGCCTACTTTGAAGGGTATTGAGACATCATTGTCCTCTGTACAATCTTTCTGGTGCCTTGTATCTTCTTGAATAAATGTGTCTATTTCTCATAGTACATGGCTGGATAATTTCTGGACAGTATTTAATATACAGAACCTTGTATGGGAGGTATTGCTATCACCATTGTGTAGCCTAGCCAACCCTGGTGGGAATGATGTAACTTCCTCTTATTCAGTTTTAGAAAGAGGCAGAGGCATTATTCTAACTTCGGTGTCTCTAACTCCTGGGACTTGAAATTTAATTGCAAACTAATGCCTTCCTTCCTTAGAAAGAAATCTGTATTTCCTTTTACTAAAATTATAAGAAAATACCTATTTGGAGAAAGAACTGAGTACCGTACATAATAATACATATTAGGGAACGTTGAGTTGTAATCTCTTTTTTTAAGGACAAAAACAATGTTTATTAATTCGTAAGGGGGGAATGTTTCAGCTTTATATGTAGTAGCATAGCATATGGATGAATAGTTCTAAAACAGTACTAATCAGTACCCAAAAAAGCAGCTGAAAATAGACGTATAAAACCCAACCCTGAGGTGTTTTTCAAGAGCATGTTTTCATATCTCCGTTTATAAAGCAAACTAATATAGTTACCTTACGTGACTTTGATGTTATTTTTATTTACTAAAAAAACCTTTTTTTATATATTATATTGTATCTTCAAGTCAGGTAGTTGGATATTTTCATTTTTCATTAACAAATGAGAAAGTTAGAAGAAATTAATTTCCCGGAAAGTTAGAAGAATGGGCAGATCTAGCACCAAATACCATGGACCCAAGCACTATTGCCGGGTTTGTTCATTGTTACTGGCAGAAATCTACTGGTAACACCCCCATTCTTTGACGGTAGCCAGAAATAAAGCAAACCGCCTGGGCTTGAGGGAAAGAGGGGCAAAGAAATTTTTTACCATTCCCATACTAATAAATAAACTTCACTAATCTATTTTAAGATGTGAAGCTTGAAATGCAGTTTGGCATTTTATGCAATACATGTATCGAAACTTGTTTCCACTGCTCAAAACAGTTTTTGAACTCATCAATTTTGATCCCTTTTAGTGTTTCTGCTGTTTTTTGTTTCACCTCTTCCACATTGGCAAAATGTTTCCCTTTGAGGACATTTTTGATCTGGGGAAACAAAAATTGTTGCTCAGGGAGAGATCAGGTGTATAGGGAGGGTCGGGCATGGGGGTCATGCTGTTTTTGGTCAAAAATTGCTGAACACTCAGCACAATGTGGGCCAGTGCACTTGTAAATCACCCATGATGAAATGGGCAAACATTTCAAAAACATTTTAAAAACAATCACTGAAGCCAAGGCAGTCTCACAGCATAGTACGCTGATACAGGTGGGTTTCTAGAACATTCACCTAGAATGGGAAGTCTGTACTATAGGGGGACCACCCTTGAGAAGATAATTTCTTTTTTGGGTGGGTCCCTCCTCATATTTTTGCTTAAAGAATTAGAATAAACAGAATTGGCAATACCTTTCTATTATCATAGAACCATCATGTGAGGAGACTTTAAAAAAGACTGGAGGAATCTTCAATTGTAAAAAGAAATATAGTCCGGAAGAGAATTGGATTCAGACAAGAAAAATTTATTTTAGTGGAGTGATCTTGGAAATCTTGGAATATTTTTTCTCAAAAAAAATGTCTGCTGAGTAAAATCCACATGTCACCTTCCAAATGAAAGTAATAATAACAATGAAAAATAGTATTATCAAGGTATAAGTATATTGAGTACTCTGAAAGTCAGGCATATTTTTCAAAGAAGAACATAATTGGCAGTTAAGGTTTGTGCAAGTGATAGGTATGAATAGAATCGTCTGGTATATTTTCTCTCTGAAGTAGGAAGCAATGTGATCTCTTGGGAGTAAAGGAGGAAGAGCAGGATTTGCAGGTTTAGAAGGAGAGAAAAGGTTTAACTAACCATTGCCTGATACGCACCGTCTGCACACACTGGCTGTCCGTTGACTTGAAATTATAGACAGCGTTTGCAGAGCCTGAGACTGTTTGTGATCCTGCCATTTCAAGTGAACTGTTGAATCAATTTGGTCAATCATGTTAATAAGGTCAAAAAGCCAGTCAAACTGGTTGTCTGACTTGAATGATTGTGTGACTGAAGCGATTAGTGGAAACAACCTGAAATTCACACTTGTCCCCAAGCCTAGTCTTTCAAAGAGCTGCGGTGTTTCAGAGGCTTCTGTCCACATTAACGATCCTCAGGGTTTTAGAGCCCACACTTCTCAAAAGCATCCTCAATGGTATGCCGTCTTTTAAAGTTTTTCAAATGCAAAACAAAAGTTTTAAATGCCAAAAGACAATGGGACTCTTCAAATGGTTTTCAAAATAAAGATACCATTTCTTTATCTGGGTATGCCTCAAAGCCCACTTTACAGAAAATTGTCAGTTCAGCAGTGGCTTTGAATCTTTACTCTGCCCCATTGTATCCATATACCCATTAAGCAAATTGTGTGCTAATAAAAGTCTTTTAATAAGAAACCCTTCCTATTTTCCAAAATGTAATTCTTGTTAACTGTATGTTGATATTTAACTGAATTCACTGGGTATTAGTTCTGTGTGTACCGCAGGCCATCCAACACAGTCATCATTGGTTACGGAGGTGGTGGGAAGTAGGATATGACACTAGGAGACTGCACTGGAGTCAGTAAAGTCTCGTGTGTGGCTTCTCACTTGTTTACAGATTAATCTACACAAATCTATCTTTGTATGAAGATGGTAGGATAAATGAGATCCAGATCTAGACTCGGAGTACTTTGTTGTTTGGGGGATGTCTCTGTAGGGCAAATAGGATCCATTCGACATTTCTGTCTGATATAATTAACTAATTATAAAGATCAAAATTGTTTACTAAGTGAAAAGACTTAATCAAGCAATGAAATGCTATCATACCATGAGCATCCCTGAATGGTCTCTTAGTAACTTTCCTAAAAAATAAAATCAACATTGATATTGTGTGTCCATAAAAGAAGATTAAGTTTCAACATCTTACTGTTCACTCCTGTGCATTATACCCATCATGACCCAGGCAACCTCTCATTCCCTATTGGCCCAACCAAAAGAGGTACCTGATGCTAAGCTTCCTGGAGGACTTTAAGAGCAAAAAAGAAAAACTTTTCTATCCCTGTGTCAAGTAAATTTTGAGTGAAGGAAGTCAAAAGGAATGCCATTTGGAAAGGGAATACTGTACTAAAACAAGGAAAACTTACTAAGAAGGAAATAATGGATTAGAGATCCAAAGTACTGTGCGACAGAGAAGTAAAGATGTTGAGTAACCAGTTTATATATATATATATTTATGTGTATGTGTGTGTGTGTCCTCCTACGCTTCTAATTTCTACTTGCGCCACCTCTTGCAAGTCTAGCTAACCAGTTTTCAAAAGATATGTTTTTCCCAAGAATGGGACCTTACTATTTGACCCAATCCCCCTAAACCCTCGATTTAAAATTCTGTTCATTATCCTGAGGTCAGTGCCCAGGCCTTGCGCAGCCTGGCCATAGCCTGTCCTTCCCTCCTCGAGTTGTCACACCCAACACCCGTGGTCCAATCACTATTGCTTGCAGTGCCTTCCTTCCACCACTCTCCTTCCCCTGCAGGCATTTCTCTGTATCTTGCTTATATTACTCATTTCACCATAAAATATGGTCCAGTACAGCTTCATCAAATCAATCATTTGAGTTACTATTTGCATTCTCTGAAGTGCAGTGTACACAGGGAGAAAAAAGGAAAGCATAAAGAAGAGGTCATTAGCCATTCAAATATGAATAAAAGAGTTTGAGTGTAGCCACAAAATAAAAGAAAATAAAACACTTTGGAATGATATATATTTCTAATAGTTTGACAAGAAATTATAGTGCTTAGTTATATTTTGGGAGCACTTATTTTTTCCACTGGGAACACAGACATGAAGTAGTCTCTCGTTCTTTTATTTATTTTTGGCTCAATTATCCAGGCCATTAATCCTCTTTTAGTATTTAAAATTAAGTAGTTTTGGGTTTGTGTCATGAATCACATACTATTTTTCTTATATCCTTTACTTGATAAAGATCGGTGTTTCATCTAATTTAAGACAGTCTTTCCTAATAGAAATAAAGTGAATGCTACTTTTTTAATTATGCCCCTTGGTCTTTAGGTAGACAAGTAAAATGAATTCTAGTTTATTTAATGAGTAAAACTAGATGTAATTGAAGAGGTTAGATTTTTTTTTAAATGTGAGCTACATTCGTATGCTTCATAAATTTTAGCTGGCTAAATGGACAAAAGATTCTTGAATCATTTATGTTTTTACAATTGGGGAGCTTCACAGGTTTCATAACTTTCCTTGTTAAATTGCAAAAGCCTGTGCTTATAGAATAAGTTTAATTTTCAAATTAATTGTTTAAGTATTTCAGGCTGAATATTTGAAATCTAATTCCAGTATACTGAAAAGGTTCACAATTTTCTAATACCTGGTAAGATTATTGAACACATTTTCTCAGAAAATTTACAATATATCTTAATTATGATAATACTGAATTTAGAGTATTAAGATAATTAGATAGATATTATCTAGGCAAAAAATATTAGTTATTTACTGTTTCTCCTATGCTTTTCCTTATTTACTATGCATGTCCAAAACACATAAAGTAGAAAGTAGTCATTGAAAACAGAAACCACTTATAAGAATTCTAATGAATATATTACTATCTTTATTGTGTTTCGTAGTGTCCTGAGATTCTAAATATATCTATCATTTGGGTAGTAATATGTAGTTAATTGCAAAAAATTTCAAAATGATTTTCAAAACTTCCGCACCATGAGGCGGAAAACTTGCAGTAATGTAGAACAGGTCTGCTTTTGGTCAATGTTGCATCCACATGACTGACCTTTGCCCACTAGTCAAAAATAATTATTAAAAAGGAACTGAATTATGTATTTTGCTTAATTAATTTCCTATCTGTGATGTAGATATTCAGGTAACCAAACATTAAATTTGGTATAAGCATTATTTTGATCTACACATGTCTACAGCTTTGAGCAAAATTTAAGGAAATGGTTTATTTTATTAAAAGAAGAGAATGTGCCCTGGTCGGGTGGTTCATTGGTTTGAAGCATGATCACATGCACCAAAAGGTGGTGGATTCCATTCCTGCTCAGGGCACGTACCTAGGTTGTGGGTTCCGCTCCTGGTCAGGGTGGGTACAGAAGGCAACCAATCAATGTTTCTTTCTCTCTTTCTCTCTCTCTCTTTCCCCCCTTCCCACCTCCTCTCTCTCTCAGAACAACAAAAATACTCTTGGCTGGGGATTAAAAAAAGAAGAAGATGATTATATAAATTTGATTTTCATTTTCTAAATAAACAGATGCTGAAAACATACTTGTAGATAGTCACTGATTGCCTTTAATAATAATCGTAACCCATGGATATGAAAATAATGATGGCGTCTCAGTACCAGACTGAAGTGACTTTCATCTAGCTCTTTGTACATTAATCTTTGTTGATTTAAGGACAGCAAAGATGGGACTGGAGAGCATTATGTTAAGTGAAATAAGCCAGGGAGTGAAAGATAGATATCATATGAACTCACCTATAAGTGGAACCTAATCAACAAAACAAACAAGCAAGCAAAATAGAACCAGGAAATTATGGACAGTGACCAATGGGGAGTAGGGAGGGGGATAATGGGGAAATAAGGGGCATGGTCAAGTCAAGGAACATGTATAAAGGACCCATGGACAAAAACAATGGGAGGGGAGGATTGAATGTGGGAGGGGAGTGGATAGGTCAGGGGAGAATAGTGGGGAGAAATGGGGACAACTATAACGAAACTACAACAAAAAATAATATGTATCAGAAATTAGTAAGGTGTACACTTACAGGTTATTTTGTGCTCTCATCTGGTAGTGAACTGAGTGTTTTTTCCAGTCACCAGGTATTCAGCAGCAAAACAGGTTGAGAATAGTGTATGAGGCCATGAATAAGCATTTCAGAATACTTCCAAATGCCTGAGATAGCCCTGGACTTTTATAAATCACTCCTTAACACACAGTCTGAAGTGTCTTTAGGATATGATAGCATGGTCCTTTAATTTAGTCATTTAAATAGAGAAAGCAGTAAATTTATTTCTGTGATGTAATGGACTACTTACTACTCAGCCGTAAGATGACATGCTGCCATTTGCAATGTGGACGGACCTTGGGGATATCAAGTTAAGCAAAGTAAATCAGGCCGAAAAAGTGAAGAACCGTATGATTTCACTCACATGTTGGATGTTAAACTCAAAGCAGCAAATGAACAAGCAAGAAAGTCAATTGAAAACTCACAGACACACCCTGGTTGGTGTGGCTCAGTGGACTGAGTACTGGCCTGCAAACTAAATGGTTGCCAGTTCAATTCCCAGTCAAGGAATCGCATCAGATCCCCAGTTGGGGGTATGCAAGAGGCAACCAAACATTGATGTTTCTCTCCTTCTTTTTCTCCCTCCCTCCCCCCGCTCTCTAAAAATAAATAAATAAAAGTATGGTTGTTACCAGATGGAAGCGGGTAGCAGGGTAGTGGAAAGGAAAGGAAAGGTAAAGGGGATCAAATATATGGTGTTGGAAGATGATTTGACTTCAATTGGCAGGCACACAATACAATATATAGATCATTCAATCACAGAAATGTATGCT
Source organism: Desmodus rotundus (assembly GCF_022682495.2). Taxonomy (NCBI): domain Eukaryota; kingdom Metazoa; phylum Chordata; class Mammalia; order Chiroptera; family Phyllostomidae; genus Desmodus; species Desmodus rotundus. The sequence goes on from NC_071395.1 coordinate 9,346,699, forward strand.
TAAAATCTATGTAATCTGATTAATCAATGTCACCCCAGTATTTTTTAAAAAGGATAAATATATATAAATAAAAATGAGGAAGAAGGGAGTTCTAACTGCTTTTCCTAATCTCGCCCATTGAATCTACTCATATCACTTAAAAAAGTAGGGGAATAAAGTTCATCTGGCGTGGCTGTTCTCCTCAAGTGCCCTTTACTGACACCAAAGTTGCTTCCAACTTTGATTTTGAATTGGAAAAACCCAGTTCAGACCGGTAGTGACAAACATCCCATTAATATCAGTAAGCCATGTGGATTTTTTTAAATGCAAATTACACAATAAGAATCTTCTGCTTAAAAGCCCTAGGTAGTTTTCCATTGTCCTATGGATAAAAATTTTGATTACTTAGGCTAGCCCTTAAGTATATCTCAACCTCACCTGCCCCTCATGCTTCTTCCTTATCCTCAGCCCTCATTTCAGTCCCATTTCAGGACACTCCATACGTATTTCCCCTTTCTGCCATACTTCATCTGATGTTTTAAGGTTACTCTGCCATGATGCCTTTTAGTACCGTCTCCCTCCTCCCATTTAGCCAGTACCATCATCTAAAAGGGTAGGTACCATGAAGGCAAATATCCTATATGTATCTCTTCTATTTGCCATAATATAATCTCTCAGCATAGTACTAAAGGACCCCTAAGATGACCAAAGCCCATATTTTTGGTTGTCTTTGACAAATCTGACCTTAGCCCAGAAAACCCAAAGCGCTTCACACTCAGACCCTGATAAAAGCGTGTCCCCAGGTCCTGTCACTCTCTCTGCCTACACCCTGCCTTGACATCCCCACAGGTGGCCCCTTGAGGCATGCTGTGCACTTATCCAGGATCTGTGAGTAATACATTCTCTGTTTCAATTCCCTGCTGGCCTTTTGTTTAATGAGGCTCACCATCTGACACCCCAGGCTCTATCCAACAAATATTAATTTACTGAAGTGAAAATAATAGATTGTTTTAAATTTCTATTATATATATTGGGTTGGCCAAAAAAGTCCATTTAATTTTTCTATAAAATAAAAGACATGTTTTTTATTTCCACCAATAACTTTATTGATTAGAATACATGCATTTTGAGTATGTCAGTTATATCCCACATGATATAATGTTGATTGTTCACTTTGATTGATGTCAACTTAACTAGTCTACCTGACTATGGGGCATCGTCCAGTAAGAAATCTCTAACAGGAAATTCTGCAAACCACTTTTGACGTGTTCAATCAGTCTCAGCATCTTCTCCATACACTGACCATTTTTTTTATGTTTTCACCTTTCTTGAAATAATAAAGCAATATACATAATAATATTAATATGCCAAAAATGTCATTTATTTTCTTCCATCTTCAATATTAAAAAGGCTACACAAAAATTCACCAGTTTTGATAAGTTCTTTTTTTAAAATGCATGCTGATATGACAGCTGTCACAGAACAATCTAATAAAATTGTTTCAAATGAAGTTAAAGGCAACTAAGCACTACTAGAGACATTTTACGTAAAAAAATGAAGTTTTTGGCTAACCCAATATCTTAATTTATTTTCTGCCTATTACATGATGAAAGTTATTATCTTTACAAAGTATTCATAGACATGGTATTTCACTTAAGTTATGACTTTGGGAACAGGCAAAGTTAAAGAGCAATTAAAGAGAAAAATGTTGAATCAATGATGGATTTACAAGTTTTTTATGCCAAAAATATTCACAAGATGGAAGCAATAAATGGAGGTTCTTAGAAAAGCAATGTGTAATGATTACCATAATTGATTAAATCTAAGACACCCTCAATTGAAATGTGCATAACTCTCTCATGTAGAACCACAAAAAATACTGCTAATTAAGCAATAACAGGATGTCTTAATTATTCATTTTCAAGATGTCTAACACCAGGCTGATGTTGTTGGGGTTTTTTTACAAAAGTTTTCAGGGAATTTGTTAATATTTCCCCCTTCAGTTTTATTGCCTGACAAGTTCTATCCGATCATCCTAGAGGTATGTCAGTTACAAAACCTACTGTGATTTAAACTATTTCTTATCTTCCTTCCTAAATTCTGTAACCACATTGTCGCTTTGCAAGTAAATATGAAATTCTAGATATTATCTATAACATGTGTTTTCTTTACTGTTTATAAAGTTACATCATGATTTTTTTCCATATCTTTCAGTATACCCCATATAGTAATTTGTTTAAATTCCCTTCATAGTGCCATTTTCTATAAAAGAGTTGAAGAACAATTATATCCAAAATCACATTATAAAAATTGCACGTAAATTAACTGAACAAAAAATGTATGAAAATGTTACGATTGATTTCATATATTTACAGGCCATATCAACCATTTCATAATAGCTTCCCAGCAAAGAGCAATTGTTAAATGTCATCAATGGTATATGTCCCAAATTTAAGACATTCTGAGCTATGAAGAGAGAGAAAAAAAAAAGAAGTGTGACTTGAAAAAATTATATTGAGTAGATAACTGGATTTTTTCTTCTATACACCAATGCTTTTTATTAAAATGCAGACAACTGTAATTGAACAATAATAAAAATTAAAAATGGATAACAAAAGATAAAAATAAATAATTCAAATATTTTGCTTTTGTGTCTTCACAATATACGTAGAAGAATAAATATCATTTGAATTAGATTAATATTGATTACACAATCACAGATTTATAAACAAATATATATATATAAATTTAACAGTACTAGTAATAAACATTTGCATCACCTTTACTTTCTAAACCATCTACATTTAGCTCAGAAAATGTACAGGTGCAAGTACTTGCATAAAATTCAGATCTCATCAAGACAAATTATGTAAAAATGTACAATCCAACATACTAACATGCATTTTCTTCTGAAGGGCAAACATGGTCTTCAGATATGCAAATGCACATTACTCTGATTACTCTGTAGCATGTTCATTGAAAGAATTTATGAGGCAATTAGGTAACTTGTTTGCATTATTCAAAAACTCAGCGCATGACGAAACTCAACTGTATCTTTGATTCTAAACAGATTATTGCCTATTGATAGTGAATGATTGCGGAGCTCTGTTTCATGAAGGAGAGTGAACACTGCATCTATACTTGCTGATTACTTGTGTAATGTATTTTTTTAACTTACAAAATCCACTCTTTCAGAAGAGATGTCTTCTTTTCATCTTTAAATCTCTCATAAGTCACACCTATGTTTGTCTTTCTGACAACTTTTAACCTGAGGTCTCTCTTCCATTAAGTCTTCAGTGACACAAAGGGACTCAATATTTAATCTTTCTGTCAAGTAAGGTCATATCTTCTTGTTTATTCTGAAATATGTTAAATATATTCCATTGACAAAAAAGGAAATTAAGTCTTATATTTTTTAAAATAATGAGATAAAATTGCTTTATAAAATGTTCCTAGAAAGTATGACAAAGCTTAACAAACATACATTAAAAAAATAAAATCCTTAAATAAAAAATAATCCCTTGATTACAGACTGCTTCTCTCGTACTATATCATTTTACAATATCACACACAATTTTACATAAATGTTTTCCTTCATTAGTATCAATGATTTTATTTTGTTTTTTTATGTTATTTTGTTTTTTTTCATTTTTATTTATTTTTATTAAATTTATTGGGATGACATTGGTTGATAGGTCATATCGAATTCAAATGCACATTTCTATGATACTATCTCTGTATATTGCCCATCACATAAAGTCACACCTGTTTCTATTCACCTTCAACAAATAGTATTTGAGGGGATCATTACTGAAACTGTTCTATCCAGTAGATGAGAAATATTTAAGAGCATTGAAAAATGATGCAGTATCAAATTAGTTTTTCAAGATATTTAGTTACAACAAATGGACCCCTTACTGAAATTATTCCCGTATCTCATATTATTATGTCAATTGTGAATATCAATAATGGAACTATAATAATGTAACATCTTTGAAAAACCAATGTGTCCATAAGATCCATTTTTTTCTATTGGCAAACCTCACATATAAGTATTCTTTTCAGTGTGGTATGAAAATGTTAACATATAAGTTATTTCTTGAAGTACTGAACATTTAAAAATGGATTATGCCATTGGTCATCTGTGAAATCTAGCCTAAAACTGTGTAACACTTATATAGTTAGATTCAGTGTTTTCAATGAGCCATGTCAAGAGTTAATTTTGACCCTTGCCTATCAATTAAGTAATAAGTGATAAGTTTCATAACAATTTAAAAATTTGAAAAGTGTATATAGTAATAAAAATATCAGGAGAAAGCCTGAGAGATTAAGTATGTCCCTAAGAAGGCTGAGTAAAAAGGAAAGAAAATATACAACAGCAACAACAAATGTATGTGTATATACATATATATATATATATACACACATACACACACATACATATATATGGAATATGGATATATATATTTATGGAATATGGAATATTGACATATATATATGGATTTCATATATATCCCATATATATATATATGAAATAAAAACAAAGCTATATCTAACATGTAGTTAAAAGCATTGCCAGAAAGGGAGAACTTACGACTTCTAAGTTAGAAAAATCATCAAATAGTAAAAGAATATATTCTAAATTATAGAAATACCTGGATCTTTAGAAATACTGGCACCAAGACAGGTGAATTAGGTAAGATCAACATTTTCCACATAGTGTTAAAATTCCAGAAAATTCCTAACTAAGAAAATCCTTACATCTCTCAATGATGAGAAAATGCACATATACAAAAGAAACATCTATCAGCCTGGCATCAGACCTTTTATCAGAAAAGCTGAATGTTAGAAAAACAGTGATCTAAAGAGCTAATAGAAAATTATATTGAATGTAAAAAATCAATACCCAGCCAAAATTGCAATCAAATAGGTGAGAACAAATCAAGATACCTTCAGACATCTAAGACTCCAGACAGAGAATTCTGTTTTTTAAAATCTACAACAAAAGAAACTGCATTGAATAGGTACACTGAAGTCACATTCTGGAAGCACTTCATATGTGGTGAAGAATACATATGTTTCTTTACTCAAAAAAAGACACAGAAATTCAACTGGAACTCTACTAGAAAAAAAAAAAAGCCATACTACCATGTTACCATCCAAATATAAATAAAATAATGTGTAACAGAGTCTGTGATATGTATAGTAATAGATATGTCATTTATACTTAAAGCTTAGATAACTGAACTTTTAAAATAAATATCTAGAAAAGTAAACTATGGTAACTATGAACCAATTTATACATAGAGTAAGCACTGACAACGTAAAAGATATAGTGCATTTACTATAGTTCTAGTCTTTGTTCTTATTCCAAATTCGTGTGACCATTGAGAAAATTTGTTGATATTGCTTAGATAACATTGTATGTGTTTGGGGTGACTTCTCATAATCACCAACTTGATGAACTTGAGTCCTCTTGCCACATACACCTCAGCATCTTTCCCCAACTTCTCTGTGAAGTTCCTTGGCTCTTGAGACTTACTGCAATATTCATCCTTTGTACTAGTAATGAAGTTACTATATACTAAACAATTATGACATGTTGGGCAATGGAGAATTTTCATAACACTTATAAAACACAGAATGACGTATAACAGATTTTTCAGTGCAGTTATGAAAGTCCTATGATGAGTATAAGCACATATTTGTTTGACAGGAAATTTATATACCGCTATTTGACCACCTCTCCAAAGCAGGCCATGCCTTCTATTTGTAGAAATTTATAGAAGTAGTCCATAACCTCCATAATACACACTCAATCTCAAAGGAGATTTAAATATCAATGCAGCCACTTAGGACATATTTCATCCTTGTCGGCTTGCATATTCTTCTGAGCTTCAATTTCCTTCTTTGGAAAATGGGTAAAATAGCAAAGACATGATGCTTTGCAGATGTCACCAGAATGTCGTCAGAAATGGCACCTGCCCTTTCTGTGTCTGGCACAGCTTAGATAATTCACCAAATATCTTTTTTTTCTCCACTTTAATCATTAAGCAATCCTAAATTGTTGGCAGAAATTGGAAATAACATTATTTGGCGCAAAATTATACTATTAAAATATTTTATTTTTTTACATAAAACAAGTTTAGCACTTTATATTATACTATAAAACACTTTTATATTACATTAAACACATTAAACATGTTTAATATATGTAAAACTCTTTTACAAAGCACTTTAAATATAATTTTCTTTTATTTGCCACAGTGACACTGTGGGGAAGATATTTGTCATCCATAAATCTAAATATACTGTGCGTAAAATTTTTGGAGTGACATAGAATACTTCGGCAGGTTTTTGTATGGCACTCACACAGTTCCAGTTACCAAAGGAAGACAACCGCAACACGAGTTCCATGAATTTGTGCTGACGTAGCGCTATCTTGGCAGCTCTATCACTGTTTTCAGAGCTGGGTTGGGTTCCCCTGTGAGAGGTTAATGGGAGCGTGTGTGTATCCCAGCGGTCTCCCTACTTCAGCTGTTTCTCCTGACAATACACTTACGTCTGGTGCTTCTCTGGCCAGGTAACATGGCAGAATGCCACCGAGTCTCTCCTTAAAAATTATTCAACATGGAATAACACTCCAAAACCTCATTGTTAACATATGTCAGTACCAGATGTAAAGAAACACATTAAACATAATGAGAAGGCATAATGTTTCAATAATATTAAGATATATATATGCTTATAAACATTTTTAAAAGCCTCCCACCTATACAAAAATAAAGTACGTTATTCTTAGATTTGTATCTTAAACATTTCTGCTTTGGCGTCTCCTGACGTGAGGTCAGCCTCTTGCACAGGGGATCTCAGAGGACAACAGATACGCCAGGGAGGTCACTTCAATGTTTTGACACGACTACCGGTGAAGAGAGAACACCGTGACCTAAAATCAAGTATGTGTATGTACACACACATTTCATTTTAAATACATATATATCTTTCTTTTCAGTGATATCTTTCTGTTTTATTTCATGAGGAAATATGTTTCATGTGAAATGAAGTGGGTTTTATGTGCCTATTAAAGCAGAACTGATGTTATTATTAATTAAAATACTAAGAGGCTAATAACATATTAGGGGTTAAATGTATAATATTGATACTTTAACAAATTAACTAGGAATAGTTAAATCACATATAGAGAAATTTAAGGGATGAGAATGGATTCAGAATTCCTGATTTTCATAGCACACAGCACAAATATACACAAAACGCTGACTTTTATTTTATCATAGAGAAAATATTTTCACAAAGAATACAGTTATTGCTAAAACTATTGTCTGAAATAACACCCCACAATACTTACAACTACCTACAAACAGGAAAAATATGTGTCAAAATGCATCAGTGCAGACTACCCTGGCAGAGCACTGATGTCAGAATCTGGAAAGGATGTTTGCTGAACGTAACCCTGGCAGGCCAAAAATGATGGTTACAGTAAAGGAGTTGTCTGCACCTCACTCTATATAGCAGAATATGACTTTAAATCTAGAAAGCGATAAGAGAACTTGTCACTTCAAATGGTAAAATCCAGTAGGCCAAAAGGCCAAAGGACTCTAAGAGATTCTGACTTGGCAAAAATCAAAACTAATTATTTTAGAGATGGCGGCCAAGTAAGTGGAAACTGAGTCCATGGATGGAACTGGAGAGCATTATGCTAAGTGAAATGAGCCAGCTGGTGAAAGGCCAATACCACGTGGTCTCACCTATAAGAGGACTCTAATGAACAAAACAGAACCACAGGCATGGAAACGTGGAACTGACTGAAAGTGACCAGAGGGGAGAAGGAGGAGGGCAATGGTGGACAGAAGGGGGAGGGACCAGACAAAGAACATGTATGAGTGACCCACAGACATGGACAACAGTGTGGGGATTGACTGTGGGAGCGAGCGGGAGATTTTCTATTTTTTAAAATTTGGATTGGAACAATACTTCTTGAATTTGGTTAAATAATCTACACTACAAATTTGAGTTGAGTAGTAATGACCATTTGGAAAATGATACTCTCCCATATCTTTTTAAATTACAGAATGCTGTAATCAGTGTCTCACAAGGAAGATTTTAAGTATATTACCTTAGACTGCAGCTGTTTGGTTGGTATATGAATAACTCAATATAACAAGTTTACTCAAAATTCTGAATACACAATATAAACCCCAATGGATTTGAGAATTTGTGCACCAGTTGTGTGCCATAAAAATAATATATAACCAAATTCATGAAATAGAGGCATATCAAAAAACATGTATTACAATACTTCAGCATTCCATGGAGTTTCATGTAATAGTTCAAACTTAGCTTCTTAACATTGGCACGGATATTATTTAATATATTTTTCTAAACACTGATGAAATGTTTTACCAATAAATTACATATTGGATACTTAACAAGTTTATAGTGAAAGAACTAAACTATGGAACGTCAAGTGATTCATTCATCCAATTAATGGCTATGTGTTGAGTGTTTGCTAATGTTTGAAATATCCTATGTCTGTGAAATTGGAGATACACATGTGGAAAACTAATGGTTATATGTAAATGAGACATTTGATGGAAAATTTGAAACTCTTATGTTAAAAAATGTTCCCTCGGTGACGTGGGTTGAATTGGAAAATCACAAGAGTCAAAGAGCCCCGGTGCTGGAGTAGAGAATACCTCAGGTTTGAATGCAAGTTGTAACATGTACCGCCCCAAAGCACATGATTTCATCTGTCAACTTTTCATTCCTTACCGATAAATTAGTACGTATCTGCTGCCACCTTGGCCATCCACCCTGGCCTCCTCTGGCGCTGGACTGAGAGGCACCTGGCTCCCCGTGAGGGGACGGGCTCTGAGGCGCTTGTCTCCTTCCCTGTAAGTATAAATTGTGGCCTGTTCTATTGTAACCCCACTGTTGAGTGAATACTCAAATTCAGATAAAACGAGCAACATTGGACTGAGTTTAGAATTCCACAACAACTGCAAAAGAGAATTTCAGGAAGAAGACCTCCATGAAATCTTTGTGTTAACTGCTGAAGTTCTGCAGGAGTTCATCAGGAAGAAGGACCTCAATGCTCAGATGTTTTTGGTATTTCAGCATCACCTTGCACTTGCTAATCAAGATTTTAGCTGGACCTTTCCTCCTCTGAATTTGGGCAGACCTCATGTATCCGTGTTTGAAACAAAACATGCAATTAAAGCCACCAGTGTTCTGGTGGGAGACACTTTTGAGCAGCAGACTTATGAAGCTTTTTCTTACAGTGCCTGGGAAAATCAAAGAAGGTTCAGATAAGGCACACGGTTTTCTTGCACTGCCTTTCCCGGTTAGCTTCTCTTCATGTACCTTCATGAGAGATACAAGCTGGTTATCCAGCATGCTTCTTTGTGAGATTACTGAATACTGCTACCATTGGAAGCAAGGCAGAAGATCCTGAAGTTGTGGGAATCCCCAGCATTATCAACAACCCGATAACAGTCCGCTGACAATATTTCAGCGGTCATTCCAAATGAACTTCTCTCCTCCTCCGTTAACTGCCTCCGTCACATCACTCGTTGTTTGGGTGGAAGTGCTGCACTGGAAGAAGTCTCTGTAAAGATCACGTGGTGCACAGGGAAGTATATGACACACTGCTGGAGCCTCGTCTAACTTAGATCCGAGAGGACATACATTTTTATGAAGTTTTTTATTTCCCCAACATGCAGTTCCAGTTGTCAAATCTTGTAATCAGTGCCACCTAGCTGCTCCAGATGACACTAGGAATTGGACTGCCTGCCGATGGCATGGCGTCTCATGAAGAAGAAGAGAGGGCACATCAAGAGGATGATCAAGACCAGTTTTCAAATCGACTAGTCAGTGTAGTACTGCCAGGAAGAAGTGCTGAAGAGCGCTGCATACCTCTTCTGGCAGGGTACGCACAGTGCAAAGAAACCCCATAAGGCGAATACTGTCCATTCACAATTCTCTGAGAGGACCTAGAGAGCTGAAATACTTTAAACACCCCACCCCGTTTCCCAGTGCTCTGGGACAAATGGACAAAAAACATATACACCTGATTGCATCCCCTGGTTTGCATATTCAGAACCCGGGCACTAGAGCGTAGGTCACAGAAATTATGGGAAATTTAGGATGAGAAATTATTTGACCCATTTCAATAAAAACTTGGAATAACCAGTTTCCAAATGCTGTTGTAAAACGTGATTTTTTAATAAAGTAATGTTGTAATGTTTTAAGTCAAAACTATAAATCACAATTTCTATTTTAATAAAGCACTTACCTATAAACTTTATATAAACATTAAATAATGTAGTTAGCATAATTGTTACAATCCCTGGTACATAATTCTCACCAAATATCATTCTATTATAAAAGTTGTGATACTTATGGGGAAAGGATCATTCCTATCCATGCTGGAATTTTATCTGCCACTTTTGTGAGTTTAGAAAATAAGGTGAATGTAAGCCTGGTAAGTGAAAACGTCCCAACTATGGAATGAACTACAAATATAAGGTAACTTATTGTGCTTCAACTCCAAGCAGCCTCCTTAAATAGCCTTCTTAAATGAGTCTGCAAGCAGGCTGCTTTAGCCTTCCATTGTGAACAGTTACATTAAAAAAATAATAATAACTAGCTAAACCATACTCTATAAACTCTTAAAAGGAGAATTAACAGTGGAGTGATTACTTGACATATTTTATTACTCCTTTCCATTCCCAATAGGTAATTACTCCATTGTAATGTTTAAATTTAGGCTTATATATGTTGTTTATAAGAATATAAAAACTGTTTTCTTCTTTCTGTAATTTTTCTTCTTTTTTGTCTTGGCAAACATTTCAGTCTCTCACTATGATAGAGAAAGATATCAGCAACATGTGGTGAGATAAGATTTAAAAAACTAGAATACTCTTTAAAATTAAGTAAGGTAGTTTTAGTGTTAATTACTCTTAATTAGACAAATTTTTCCTTGAAATGCATCCAATGAATTGAAAAATAGTTGGCTTGACATTAGAAACTGTTTGAAGGTATTCTAATTTGGAAAATATATATATATATAACTTCTATAATATTTTTATAGATTAGTTAGGGCTTGCCTAAATTTTACCAATTAAATTTAGCTGAAAAGAACTAAACTGGCCCTGTGTGGTGTGGATCAGTGGATTGAGCACGGGCCTGTGAACTAAAGGGTCCCCAGTTTGATTCCCAGTCAGGGCACATGCCTGGGTTGCAGGCCAGGTCCCAACAAGGGGCACATGAAAGGCAACTGCACATGGATGTTTCTCTCCCTCTCCTTCTCCCTCCCTTCCCCTCTCTAAAATAAATAAATAAAATATTTTTTATTTATTAAAAAAGAGCTAAACTGATTTTCTCATCATAAACTCATACCTAGGTTGTCAGAAGATTCTGTCTTCCCACTCTGCTGCCCTTTCCCACTAGGCTACCTGGACTGAAGAAAATCATTGGCCAAGACATTGTGCAGAGATTCCTCCGATTCTGCCAGTTGGAGGGGGATGGTCTCTGAGTTATGCGCAAAAGTACCATGTAGGTTTTAAGTTCCAGTACTTATTAGCTATATGACTTTGACTATGATAAAGTCTATAAACCTCAGTTTCTAGAGAGTAAATTTGATGCATAAATTGGTGATGTCAATCCCTCTCATACTGGTGGTACCTGGAAAACATCCCATGTTTCTGTCTCCTGTTCTGTTGAGGAGGATACAAGTGTGTCAGTGTGTGTGTAAGAGGGGAAAGGATTTAAGGGCCTTTCAGGGCAGACGGTGCACTATTACGGTTGTCGAACATGTTCTGGTTGGTAACTGGAGATACTAACCACTAGTAGCGGTCACTTCTGATGTGTAACATAAATGGAGTGTTTACTTTGTATATTTAGCTACACTGTCATGCAGTTTTATGGACAGAATATATCTGGGGTGCCCACATGCACTTCCCAAATAAGTAAGAGACTGATTTAAGTGAAATGCTAATTAATCCTTTAATTGAGAAATATCCTTACCTTACATTTATATAGGTTTCTTAACTAATAGGAATTTTCTGTTTGAGTTAGCTTCCTCTACACACCTGCAGTCCATTGTATAAGACAACAGCATTCTGTTCTGGAGAATTCTAAATATTTTATTATCTATTTTTTTAAATGAAGGATTAAAATCATTATTACCTCACCAAAGCATTATATAGTGTTAAGTATAAATTGTGATACTTTATTTTTATTAACTGAAGTTACACAATTTCATTTCCATTGGATCATTGTCTTAAAGGATATCCTTGACCCCTTGATGAGATTTGAAGGTTGTTCTTATGACCTTCAAACACTTGCAATATATGACTATGGATAATTTAGTTTGTGTATCGATAGCTTGTTCCTTTCTATTACTGAGTCTTATTTCATTATGGATATAACTTCAATTGTTTATCTATCCTCCAGGTGAGGGACATTGAGGTTTTTTCTAGTTGTTGGTGATTTGAATAAACTCCTAATTACTCAAACTTTTTGTTGAAAGTCATCCAAGAATTGAAGAATAATTGGCTTGAAATTAGAAAGTGTTTGAAAATGTTCTATTTTAAAAATATATATTACATATATAATATTTCTGTAGATTAGATTTGATTTGACTAACTTTTACAAGTACAATTTAGCCTAAAAGTGCTAAACTGATTTTGTCATTATAAATTCATACCTAGGTTGTCGGAAGTTGTGCATGTACATACGGGTATCTGTGTGAACATAGATTTAATTTCCCTTGGATGAGTATCTAGACATGAGGCAGCTGGGATGCGTAGTAAGTATGCTTAACTGTGTACAAGATCACCACATTCTTTTTCATCGTGGCTGTATAATTTTGCACATTGACCAGTTATATATGAAATTACCAGTTCTGAATTTTTTCCCAGCACTTAGTATTTATGCTGGCAGAATATTTGTGATTTGAGTGCAAAGGTCTTTGGATCAAAATAAGCCATGTTCTAATTTAAGTTAAAGACTTCTGAACACACCGCCTGAAAGAGACACTCACATTCTAAAGAGATCCTGGACTTAGAGCTCGATGCCCTGGGACAGAACTGGCTTATCTCGCTTGGACGGCGTCTGTTCAGTTTCCGACCGCAGGAGGGGAGCGAGTGGAGATTAGGTGCCCTCAAGTAGACATGAAAATTCATCGAATAGCTCCAGCTTTCTTTCTTCCTTGTTGGGTTGTACTTTGGTTCTCTTACGTGGGGTGGGGCCGTTTGAAAACCCATAACTTGTACAATGGAGTGCTTTTTGTCCCTCTTTAGCTAGAGTATTCCTCTTGTACCCACTAAAATGTGGTCAATGTCTGCTGTGCCATTAGCCTGAGCATCTGCGTGGACATATGAACACAGCCTCCATAACAGACACAACATGAACAAAAACTAGACCTGTATCATTTTAAGTCATCAAGATACAGGGGCTGTAGGCTACCTCAGTTTATCCCTGGTTTATCCTGACAGAAATAGATTGTGACAAATGCAATGTTTAATTAGATAATCCATTCCACACACTTGTCTTCATTCAGAAAACCATTCTCATGGCATCTTTAGCATAAAGAGATGTATTCACATTGCTTCTTTATTTAAAAAGAAATTTTATTTTTTAAGATTTTATTTATTTATTTTTAGAGAGAGGGAAGGGAGGAAGAGATGGAGAAAAACATTGATGTGTGGTTGCCTCTCACATGCCCCACACTGGGGACCTGGCCTTCAACCCAGGCATGTGCCTAGACTGGAAATCTAACAGGTGACCTTTTGGTTCGCAGGCTGGCACTCAATCCACTAAGCCACACCAGCCAGGGCCATTGCTTCTTTTTATAAACTATATGTGTTTTACCTATGAAATCTTAAATGTCATCTTTGTTTTCCTGTTAAAAACAACTTTATTGTTTACCCTGGCTGGTGTGGCTCAATGGATTGAGCACTGCCTGTGAATCAAAGGGTTGCTGGTTTGATTCCCAATCAGGGCACATGCCTAGGTTGTGGGCCAGGTCCCCAGTGGGGGGCACGTGAGAGGCAACCATTCATTGATGTTTCTCTCCCTCTCTTTCTCCTTCCCGTCTGTCTAAAAATAAATAAATAAAATATTTAAAAAGCAACAACTTTATTGTTTGGGTTACATTTCCAAACAATTCTATTCAATTTTTTTTAGAATTACGCTTCTCATATTATAGAATTCTATAGTACTAGTAAGTTTGTTCATTGGTTCTGCTGAGTTATTTAGCCTGTTGTTTCTTTGAAATTCACAGCCTGTTCTGTCACAGAAAAACATAGGAGTTTCCAATTTTGGCTTTTGTTTTCTATGGTTCACATTTATTAGTCTCCTCCTGTCTACAATACGACAATGACAATGTTGAAGTTTATTGAAGCCATATGATCCTAGGGAAATTACAATGAAAAAAACCTACACCTCTTTGATTTATGGAAATAATTTACAGCAAGTATCCTTCTTCCCCATGTGAAGTAGGCAAGATTCAAGAATACTGCCTTGTTTGCCTATCAGTAGGCCAAACACAGACACTCCATTCTTTGCCTTATCAATGATTGTTTGATGACCAAAGGTTTGATGACCTTTAATTGACCAAACTTTAGTTAAGCTTCTCTCTCCTTCCTCCAGGTTCCTGCACTTTGACTCCCCGGCTCTCACCCTGAGCCAGCACACAACCCCTCCTTCTTAGTCTCTCCAGAATATAGACTGACCTCAGGAAATGGCATTCCCTGAACAACTCTCTGTTGAGATCATCCTTTCATCCCACTTCCCCATACCCTTCTTTCTTGGTTCACCCCTCCCTATTTAGAGGAGTGAACCATGAAAAGAGGCTCAGTGCCACTAAGCATCAGAGAAATGCAGATAAAAACCACCGTGCGATGTCATCTCACACCTGTCAGAATGTCTATCATCAATAAATCAATAAACAACAAATGCTGGTGAGGATGTGGAGAAAGGGGATCCCTTTTGCACTGTTGTTGGGAATGCAGATGGGTGCAGCCACTGTGGACAGCAGTATGGAGATACCTCAAAAAATTAAAAATGGAACTGCCTTTTGACCCAAGCATCACACTTCTGGGAATATATCCAAAGGAACCCAAAACACTAATTCCAAAGAACCTGAGCACACTTATATTCACTGCAGCATTATTTATAATCACCAAGATATGAAAGTAGCCCGAGGGTCCATCAGTACATGGATGGATAAAACAACTATGGGGCATTTGCACAATGGAATACTACTTGGCCATCAAAAAGAAGAGAATTTTAGCCTTTGTGACAGTATGGATGGACCTGGAGAACATTATGCTAAGTAAAATAAGCCAGTCAGAGAAAGACAAATACCATATGATTTCACTCATATGTGGAACCTAATGAACAAACTGAACTAACAAGGAAAATAGGGACAGACTCAGAAAAAGCAGGATGGCAGCTAGTGGATGAGGGGAGGTTACGGGGTGGAGGGATTGAGCAAAAAGGGAAAAGATTCAAGGACATGGACAATAGTGAGGTGATTGCTGGGCAGAGAGATGTAAAAGGGGACTAAATGGTAATAGAAAAAAAATACAATGAAGGTTAAAGTGAGGCAGGGGCCAATTAATCCCCGTCCAAGAAAAAAAAAAAAAACAACACCTTTTTTTTTCACCTTCTGTTTGAGATCCTTGCAGATCTCATGCTGCAGGCATCCTCCCTATTTCACTATCCCACCCACACCCTGCTCTTGCAATCATCTCCTCCAATAAAGTTTTTCCTAACCTCCGTCCCAATTTGTTTTTATTTGATACCAAATTCACCTTTCAACAAAGTTATCATAACTCTGAAGTGTTATTTCATATGTCAAGGCAATTAAAACATTACTACTGATAATTAAATATAAGGAATTATGAGAAATTTAATTCTCAAACTTCATTTGCCACAATCCTACAGATTCTGACATTGGCCCTGCTCGGCTAGACAGCTGCAGTTTTGGGTAGTGCCTTTTCCAATTCTGTAATCTGGATTCATTGCTCTTCCCTGTCCTCATTTCCACAGCCCTACAATCACACTTGCCTGTGCAATTTTGGATGTACTTTTGCTTCTGCTGGGAATGTTGCCTGTACACTCCTCACCCACCTCTTTTTCTTACGTGAAACTAAACCCTGAGTTTGGAAATCAGGTCTTCTGAGAAACCTCCCTTGAACCGCTACATCTGTTTGCAGTTCCCTTTCGCATACTACTTCATTACCAATGCTTCTCTCATCAAGGCATGAGAGTGCTGAATTGTAAGTGTGTCTTCCTTAACAGGTGCAATGGTTATATCTTTGGAGGCAGGGTGCAGACACCTCGCTAAAAGAGAATGAGAACAATAGTGCATTTTGCAAAGCTTGAGTTATTTAAGCTGGAGTGGCATCTATGGAATACAGCAAAAAAGTCCAAATTGGTTTGACGTTGCCATTCTGGTCAGCTCTTATGTGCCCCAATAATATGCGTTCAAGATAAGCCCCATTTCCTATGGATCTGCTCCTAATCTTCTGGACAGAATACAATTGCTTCTAATAACAATTTACACAGGCAGCAAAGTACAAATCCATATCAAGGGGAAAAAGTTCCTAAAGGCAATCACATTTGAAAGATGTTACCTATTACCAGGCACACAATAAAGAAATCTTTTTTTTTTATATTATTACGCAGAGCAGTTAGAACCCTATTGAACATTCCTGAATAGGATCTTGATTTTAACTTTGAACAGAGAAGACCCATTGAAATGTTTGATTCAAACAAGAGATTCCTTTATTTCAAAGGTGAATTCAAGCAATACAGAGAGGTTACAGTCCTTTTTCACCAACCTCTTCCCTCTTTTTAAATGAATCTTTCCCTCAACCAAACTTCTAAATGTTGACTAACTTCAAATTTTGGTTCTGTAGGTACTCTCTCCAAATGCAGTCCAATTAAGGACCATGTGTTTTAATTGATAACCAGACACTTAGCTGTTCAAAAGTACCAGACACCTCCATTTAAGTGCTTATTGAGTACCAAAGTATGAATGTGTTTAAATCAAAATTGTGAATCGGAAGTCTCAGTGTCTTCCTCTCATAATTATTTGCATAAAGATAAATAGCATTAATGGTCCAGTTATACAAGACTGACGCTTAGAACAAAAATAGACCCCAAAACTTGGATCTGAGGCTTTTATATTTGGGGGTTGGGATCCATAGCAAATAATATACAAAATTATGAATAAAGAACTTACGTATAAAATATAGTCTTTTTTATAATGAGAAAGTAATCACAACAAATGACATTTAAAGTTGAAAAATTCCATAAACACCATCCCAAAATGCCGGATGTCATCAGGTCAAGATACATCAGATATTGACATATTCAAATGATTTTGGATGCACCTATCAGGGCATTTTGTTCTCAGACTTAAATATTCTTTATAGTATTGAACGACTGAACATGTAAAAGGACCACAGTCAGACATATGAGGCCTGTCCGGGAAAAGTCCAGTCACCGTTAATATAACGAGAGCAGTTTGTACAACATTAGTGTAACCTGGCAGCCACAAAGAGTGGATTGGAATGCACGTGTGTGAACAATGATAACTTCACTGTACTATACAGTGGGGGCAGTAGACACTGTTCAGTGAGCATGTGCACTGTGTGGCCATCACATTCAAAATCACTGAGCAATAAGAGCAACAAATCTGCATCAGATTTTGCATTCGGCTTGAACGTTCCTTCATGGAAATTATTTGGTTGATTCAGCTATAAGCAACTGGCGAATGGCAGCTACATCACAACAACCTGCCCACTCAGGCATCACGTCTCCGGCAGTTTTTTTGCAAAACATCATCAAATCACCCAGGTGACTCAGCCCTGCCACAGCCCAGATTTGGCACCCTGCAACTTCTGGCTTTTCCCAAAATTAAAAGTGGCTTTGAAAGGGAAGATATTTCAGATCATCAGTGAGACTCAGAAAAATAGAACAGGGCAGCTGATGGCGATCAACAGCTTCTCTAGTTTTTGCTCCCTTTTCCGTCTGAGGATCATCAGTAGAAAGCCAGCTCTGCATCCTTAACCAATCACAAGATGTCCTGCTTCTGTGGAGTTTGACCAGTTTATCCATGCCAGCAGTGTTCAGGAAGGACACACCTGAAGTCTTCTCTGGTTCTCATTATAAAGCTTTCCAATCCCCTGTCTGCCATTGAGTCTCTGACAGACTAATGAATGAGAGCTGACTTGCTTCCTATAGGAATCTCTGAACAAACAGCTCATGTTTTTTTCTCATTTAAGTGGTATTTGTTTATTGCTACAGTTCTGCTACCTGTTTATTCTCTAAAAAATACAGAAAGTTTAAATAAAATATCAATTTCACATAATTCTAAGTAAAACAAACTAACAAAAATATATGTTGAATTTTAAATTCATCTATTGCAGTACCAAATATATTCCTGGCAGGTGAAACATGAAGATCTGGTGATTCATGGGTGATAACTATATACGTCATCATAGTATTCTGATGACTGGAAGACGTTTCCAGGACTACCTTTGGATGCTAGTCATCTCCAATCTGTTTCTCTTTTACAAGTTCATACTATATCCCCTGTGCACTTACGACACAATGTTAGGTGAGTTGGCACAAGGGGAGGGGAACATTCCTAGAAGTCTTTTCCACATTGGAACAGCCAGTGATAAATATATGTATAAGGAACATTTGGATACATTAAAACTAAATATATCTCCAATTATCTCCAAGTTGGATTCCCCCACCAACAATGACAACAAAGGGCCTGTGGCCATTCCAGCACCAACCACACACAAGAGGAAATCTGATAGAAATATAGGGAGTACAAAGTGATAGTGGATTTAAACAATTACAATGAAAATATCTCATGTTTTTTGCAAATGTTACACAAACTTATGGACAAATATGGACAGCATTCTCAATGCTGGGATTTCTGTCCAAACATTGGAGCATCCCTTTGAAGGAAGAACACAAAAGCTTAAACTCCATTACTTTCACAGTAAATATATCTCTGACAGATCCCAGTTGTTTTTAATGTTTGACTTTCTTTCCTCTACCCCCATACAATCATCAAAGCATCTCAGTCAAAGATGATCCACATAGATTTAAAATGGAAACTTCACACTGGTGTTCTTATGGACAGGAAATGGGAGACATTCTTCTAGGAAGAGCATACAGAGTAGGCACATCTTGAGGCATTGCATTAGCCCAGAATTGGACTGGAAACTAGAAGAGATTTCTGGAGAAGATTTTGCTCCTGAGCTTTGAGGGTTTATAAACCTACCTTATAAGTTTAAATGTTTTTATAATGCCTTTTAAGTTTAAATTGCCTTGTTTATCCCAAGTATGGATTTTTTGCACATGCTTTTTAAATTTTGTCATTCTCTTAATTCTTATTAAAATTTTGAAACTTTGTCCTGGCTGGTGTGGCTCAGCAGACTGAGAGCCAGCCTGTGAACCAAAGGGTCGCTGATTTGATTCCCAATCAGGGCACATGCTGGGTTGCGGGCTAGGTCTCCAGTAGGGGTGCGTAAAAGGCAACCACACATTGATGTTTCTCTCCCTCTCTTTCTCCCTTCTTTCCCCTCTGCCTAGAAATAAATAATTTTTAAAAAATCTTTTAAAAATTGAAACTTTGCAAACTAAAAATATATTTGGAATGGGCTTTCATAAAAATATTTTCATTCTATTCAATCAGCAATTTTTCTATGAGTTAAAAAATCACAAACTGTTTATACTTTTTTCTTTCTCTACACGCCCCCAGCTTTCCTGTGAATGTACATCTTTTTTAAAGTAGCATTCATCCTTTTTTTTATTTTCTTAAGTGTCGGCCATATGCCATTAATTCTTATGGAGGCTAGTTTTTAGCCAGGATCATATTAAAGTATTGATTTTAGATGTTATCTTATTATCTTGCCAGATGGCATGAGAGTGAAATCTCATCTTGGGATTTTAGGAAACAAAATAACCTATTTTTCAGAAATAGAAGGATATTGCTCGAGGATGCTCTTTATAGACATTTGATTTTTAATGACGTGAAAACATAAAAACAAAATGCATTTTAATGCTACTGGAAATAAATTATTTTAAACTGTCATAAACTTCGTAAGTTTGAAGCAACATTGCTACTACTCACTATACCATAAGAAGCTTAAAAAAATAAGTAATATTATTTTACCATAGAACAAGAAACTAGGTTAAAAGTATAAAAAGAGGAGAGGGTATTATTTAGAAATGATATATTCCAATTTTACAATATTTTTAAAAAGTGATCCTAAAATAATTATAGAAATAATATGAATCCCCAATACATCAAAATTTTGGAATAATAACATGCAATAATTAAAGGTAATGAAATATATTACAATGTGAATTACACTGAGATTCTGCTAATTTACTTATGTCCACTTGTGAAATGTGGAATTATATTGAAGAGAGGTTTTAGTTACCTTTATTTTTACAGTTAAAGAAATAGTTTTCAAGAAAAATTAATTCTTTAAAGTTAATCTCCAGGTCTCTGTCTAAAACAATTAGAAAATAAATATTTTTTAAGTAACAATTAATTTTGAAGTTTGTGCTATCTTTTAAAAAACATGTTAATTACAAGTCATTTCTGTATTTTTTCCCCCCAAAGTCTCTTTTGTGTTTCCATACATATTTTAAAATAATATAACATTTTTATAGGATATGTTTAAGTCAGATGGTATTTTCCAAAAGTAGTTCAAGAAACATGTTATTATACAGATATATGCATAAGAAGTTGCTTAAAATTATACATTTAAGTAGCATATCATTATTTTTCTAGTACCGTAATATTGAGTAAGTTTTAAGTTTACAGTTTAAAATATTAAACTGTACTGAACATATTTTTATACAGAAACATAAAATTAAAAATACTTAAAAATTATAGGTGAATATGACTTTTTAGCTCATTAAGAATTACTGATTTAGTACTAAAGTAAAATCTACAAATCTACATGGAATCTATTTCATATTTTTCCAAGATTTTGACAATAGAAGAAAGTATAGTTATAAAAATGAACAGAATTATAGAAAGGTTTGGAATATGTCTGAAAATGTGGGCATTTTTTCTTACACTAAATTCTATAATTAATGGATTTTATTTGTTTAGTATTTATAAATCCAGAAACAATATAGCTAAATTGTTTTCTTTCTATTTGTTTAAAGTGTTCAGAATGCACAGTTTAATCAGGAGAGATGAGAATAAATTATGATAATAGAATATAATTATAACCTTATGTCATTTTTACTTTAACAGGAGTTAACTAGCTTTTTGATATTTATTTTTTTTAGGAAAAGTTTCTACTTAAGGAGATGGGTTAGGGCTTTAGAAAATCTTATTGAAATAACATTAAAGATGAAATTCCAATAGAACATGGTAAATTTCCTTTACCAAAAGGAATAATGCTTGAACACATATAGAGAGATATCTAATTTTCTTTTGAACAACACATAATGCAAACATATAAAAAACATATCATTTAACAAAAATAAAAATAATGTTAAATTTCATATTCCATATATGAGTACTAAATTTTGATAATTAATCATCTCATATAAAGTTAATTTTCAGAACATATATTAAGGAAAACTAACTGAAAAACAAGTTTTTGTTCACTTTCAAAAAGTAGCACACTGTGTACAGTATTTTAGGAAGCTTTTTTATTAGCAGGGTTTTTTTTAACAAATTAAGTAAAATATAATGAATACAAACTAAAATTCTCCAGAGGTGAATATTCACATTTGCTAAAAATTTCCTTGATAATGATTAATTTTTAGACAAACAGCATGCCAGAACTCTTTAAAGAAGGAATTTGCATAAACCCCCTAATCACAGAGTATCCCAGTGTGATAATAGACATAATCAGACACAAAGACATTCAGAAGTGTACCAACCTATAAAATTCTTTATTAATATTTATATTCATGAGCAGAGGCAATTTAGAACTTTTGTGAAGTCATTGAAAGTATATAATTTGGTAATAATTATTTACAAGACACTTGAAAAAGACTCTATTTACTGATGGGCTAAAAAAACATTTTCAAAAAAAGCCTTTAAGATATTGACATTGTGAAATAAGTTTAGAAAAGCATACTTCAAATTAACAAATTAAATTGGGGGAAAATCAAGCCAAATAAATAACAGTGGTCAGGTTTTCCACTGCAATGTAGGAAAAAATTAAAAATTATAATTAAATTTGTAGATGCAAAAGGACCTACCTTTGTTTTAAAATTTTTCATAAAGTCATTGTAGAAAGAGTAACACTAGTTTTGGCCTATGGTCTACAACAGGTTCCAGTAGCTTGCAGAGGAGAGCTGACATTGAATACACAGGGAAGACATGACTGCTTCATTTGAGATGGCTGCTAGGCCTCTTTTTAAAAAGACATGGGTGTTGATGAATAATCCTTTGGGAAATAGGAAAGCAGTTGAAAAGTAAACTCAAACAATGAGATTACTTGTCTGAAGGAAGCAAAATACATGCTTTCCCTGCAACTGAACGAGACAGAAGGCAAAGCGAGGCAAAAGAACCAAACAAAAGGCCTTAAGCTGGACTGGTGGAAATGTCACTGAAAGTTAAGAGAAAAGAATATGAATAATATGGTCTTTAAAATAGTTTTAATTTACAAATATTAATCTGTAAAGACTTGAGTGTTTTTTTTTCCTCCTTAAAATAACATCAGCCAAAAATCGTTCACCTAATCTTGCCAAAATACCCTGAGATCAGTGTCGAGAAAGGGTCTTAGCAACGGCAGTGGACAAAAACTTCTTAGAGCATCCAGTGTCACCTCGCAAAGGCAAGTAAATACTGTGGCAAGTTTGGCAGTTTTCATTATGCCAAGTGTAGCATTCCATTATATATAATAATCTGAGTTCATTGTGTGGCCTTGAAGTCAACGTATAACATTTCAGAGGCTCTTTTTTTATATATATACTTAATTGTGAAAGTAAGGATTAGGGTAGGAAAAGTTGGCCAGGTTGTTTTCTAGGTTGAAGTTCTCCCATGTTTTTTCATCCCAGATGCAAAATATAAATCATGTTCTCATAACGTACACTTTCAGAGAAGATAGGGATAGTTATACTAAGTTAACAATAAAACTGCTGTAACCATTCAAAATATGATGTATTTTTCTTTTCCTTCCCTTTCATCCCAATCACGCCTCGTGTGCCAGTCTCGTTTATCAGCGATTATCGCCTTGTTACACCTGAAAGACCTTCTCCAGTTACCGTCTTATTTAACATCTCCACACCCTCTATTTCTTGAAGATTCTCTTTCTTTTTCTTTTTACATATTAATGAAACTGCCAAGATAAATTCTTAGAATGTCTGCACACAGAATACTTAAAAATTATACATAGTGATGTTTATACAGCATACTCAGTGGTCATACTGGGGGGAAAGAATACACTAAGCAGAGAGTGTTCATGAGGGAATTTCAAACGTCAGCCTGGGGTGTGATTTTCATAGGGAGTCTTTCCATTTCTAAATTTGCCACAATCAAGAGCCCTGACTCATCACTGTATCTCAGAAGGCTGAATTTGTAGACTGCAGAGAACAGTTTTCTCTTTGCACAAAAGTCACGTTTTATACTACATTGATTAGGAAGTGCAATATAAAAGCTGAGAGGAAAAGTCACTCAAGCCCTTTTATTATTTACATTTTCCTTTCCAAACATGTGAGATAATTGTAAATTAATTTTAATGAAAATGCCAGGTTTTAATCTAAGTAGAGAAAAATAATTGCCGATATTATTAGGCACCCATATTATCTCATTCTATACCACCAGTAATCTTATTAGAGGGAACATTAGGTGTACAGTAGAAGTCACTGGCTGATCTAGAAAAGAAGTCACATAAATAAAGTTATACTAAAAACATAGGTTACCTATTTGATTTAAGAAATAGCATAGAATTTGAGTTGACAACCTAGTTGCAAGTCCTTCCTGCACTGTTTATTAGCTCTATTACTTTGGCAGTTCTCTTAGGTTGTCAGAGTCACACAATGTCATTATCTGTAGAATAAGAATAAATATCACCAGCTTGAACACCTCAAAAGGTCATTTTAAGGATCACGGGTAGCATTGTATGGGAAGCGCTATGTAACCTACACAATTATATACAAAAATGACATTACAATTGTTTCCCACTAAGGAAACAATGACTACTATTACTAGTTAGCTGGAAATACTGTAAGAAAGCACCTCCAGCTGGGTTGCTCTAACCACAGAAATTTGTTGTCTCATGTCCTGAAAGCTGGAAGTCCAACATCAAAGTGCCGGCAGGACTGGTTCCTTCTTAGACTCTGAGGGAGAATGTGTTCCCAGGTCTTTCCTACTCTCCAGTGGTCTGTGGGTCATCTCTGACATTCCTTGGCTAGTTGGGCACATCACATAGTGTTCTTCCTGTGTGCATGTCTGTCTTCAAATCTCTTAGTTTTAAGGTATCAATTATATTGAATTAGCTGCCCACCCTATTGCAGTATGACTTTATCTTAAATAATTACACAAACAATAACCCAATTTTCAAATATGGTCATTTCCTTAGATACTAGTGATGAGGATATTGATATGTAATTTATGAGATGGACAC
The DNA here is from genome assembly GCF_022682495.2 of Desmodus rotundus. Classification (NCBI taxonomy): domain Eukaryota; kingdom Metazoa; phylum Chordata; class Mammalia; order Chiroptera; family Phyllostomidae; genus Desmodus; species Desmodus rotundus. The sequence goes on from NC_071395.1 coordinate 9,371,340, forward strand.
AATTTCAGCCCAGAAAACCATCCTATCACAAATGGACTGAGAGTTCACTCTTAATCTTTTAACCTTTTTAAATCTTTTATTATTTTTATGAATCATAATAAAAGATAAAAAAGAGAGAGGGGGAAAGGGTAGGAGAGAGAGGTAGAAAGAGAGATCAACTTGTTGTTCCACTCATCTGTGCATTCATTGGTCACTTCCCTTATGGGCCCTGACTGGGGATCCAATGGCAACCTTGGAGTGTTGGGACAATGCTCCCTTCCTAACTGAGCTACCTGGTCAGGGCAAAAATCTTTTTTTTTTAAGTAGAGATATTTACAGATAGATCTCCAATATGCTCATTGAGTAAAACAATTTCTATGATTCTATTTATTATTTAAAGTCACAAAAATACCAAAAATAAATATTTAGAAAATGCTATATATTTTAAAGTTCAGTCAATATATTGTTGAATTATTCATCTCTCCTAGAAACACATATGTTGATTCATAGGAGTAAACATCAAACAGATAAATCTTTTAAAGATTCATTAAACTTTCCCTAGAGATCTACAAAGTTCAATTTAGATCAAGGAGCGCAGCTTGCGTTCTGTTTGAATTCCTCTGCAGTCTTTGATCATACAACACCTGTCCTCGTAGAATCGAATGCATTCTGATAGAAAGGTAGTAACAGAGCAAGGATGTATTATGTAGCAAAACTCCTCACGGTAAACTGGGGTGGTAATTTAATTTCCAAGGTGACAAATGATCTTATTGTGGGTGAGCAGGCAATTCCTTCCCTGAAATAAACTCAGTAGCCCAGGAGAGCTGTAACTAGGTGAAATCATTACCCTTTTAAATACGCAAGTGTTGAATAAAGTTAATTTTTTCTGTTTTAGTGTCTGGGAAGAAATTGGCATGAGAAAATAGTTCTGCTTTAAGGTAATATTAAGCTGTTGAAAATCTTTAGTAAGGGAATAAAAGTAGTATTAGAAAAAATACATATGCACACACGCATATTTCTAATGAATAAGTCTGCAATAATAGACTGTTAAAAAGAGAAGTGTCTTTACTCCCTCACCTTTCAAAAGTACAAGAACATACAACGTATTTATTTATAACTCAGATTTTTATAATCATTTAAAATATTTAACAAATTCTAGATTTAATAACCTTCTGACAGTGGCCTATAGCATTATGTGTTAATATATGCCAGGCATATTGAAAACATTCTCTGACTTCAGAATGGTACCAGCCAAGCTCTTCCTGATAAAGACCTCTCGAACCTTCCTTAATATGTATCTCTTCTTCTTCTTCTCTTCTTTTTTTTTCCAATGAAACACCTTTACTTATTTAGCAAGCAATAACTTTTAGAAGTAATGATAAAAACTCAAACGTAAAAACTTAAGTGAACCTTTTGAAGGGCAATATGGCTCAGCAGGTGACCAGGGGAAGTCACCCGGTGGCTATCAGTAAGGCAGTCCAGGCTCGGTTCTTGATGTCGCCCAAGGAGAGGTTGCCAAAGGACGACTCTGCCAGGCTATCTCCCGGGGGCCCCAGCTTGGGCAGGTTGATGATACTCGCTGTCAAGTTTTTGATGAACTTCACATCCTGGCGCAGGTGGTGATATCCAGGAAATCACACAGGTGGGCGTCGTTCTTGATGGTAGCCTAGTGGGATCGATTGAGCAGGCGCTGGTCCACCATCCTCCTCATTTGCAAGGTGGATTTCCTGGCCATCTGGCTGCTCTCCCAGCGTCATGGGTCAGGCCTCGGGATGTCGCCCAGGAGGATGTGCCCCCCTCACTGGTTCTGCAGCTGGATCAGCGTCTGGACTTGCTCCTGTGCCTCCCTCCACTGCCACAAGAAGAAGGTAGGGAAGTGCTTCAAGGCCATTCCTTGGCGGTCGAAGTAGAAGGCCATGGACAGGTACAGGTAGGAGGCATGGAGCTCCACGTTGATGTGTCTGTGGAAGGCGGCTTGGCATTCCCGGCAGTAGTTCTGGAGCACTCGTGAGGCGGCGGTGGGAATGGCGTGGTCCCCACCATGCAAAGCGCAGGATACAGGGATAGAGGTGCAGGCATCAGGGCTTAGGGGTCAGGCTCTGCGGCCAAGAAGGCCAACAAAGCAGCAGGACGAGGGCCGAGGGGTGGGCTGTGGAGCGGTATTGGTGTTGGTGAAGATGGCGACATCACGGGCCCCAGATCATCCCCATGGTGGTCGATGCCGGTAGCTGGAGGTTCAGTCAGCAGCGGTGGCGGTGGGGACCTCGGAATGTCCCCGCGGTGGGCGACCAGTGTGGCGGATCACAGGCGTGCTCAGGCGCTAGGCCGCAGGTGGCTGGCAGTACCTCTTCTAAACTTAGGCTAGAAGTTTAGTTTCTTAGTTTCTCAGTAATGGTGCATCATCCCTTGAGTAGTTGAAATTCTGTGTTCTTTAAAATGTCTTAATGTCTTTCATGCATGTTAAAAGACCTAAGTTTATCTTGAATTTCATGATTGCAAGGTATTTGTAGATTTTAAACCTCATTGTAGTCTAATTGAAACGAGTAAGTGTAGGCTCGGGGAGGGGACTGCCATGGACTCTGAGAGCACAGGTGACTCCTTCACATTTCTGCTGGCAGAGCGAGACCGCGAAAGCCTGAACGCCATTACCAGGACATTTCTCGTGCTTCTGTTTACAGAGAGTGTGCTTGAGAGATGGCAGAAGCCCTCACCTCCCAACTCCAAACCAGGCACAGCAGGCTTGCTCCCATTACTCTCCAGGCAAGCCCACCCTTCCCCCTTGACATAACCTCTTGCACCTGTGAGCATCCTTGATGTGCCCCTTTGCATCGCCTCTGTGGGACTTGGGGGAAAGGCACAATGGGCAGAGATCACTATGACGCTTCAACTGTGGCTCTTGTGACTCAGGAAATCCTTTGTCTTTAACCCAGGAGTCCTCTGTCTTCTCCCAATGTTCACAAATAGTAACAAACTGAACACTTTTTTAGCTGGTACATAGAATAGGATTTCAGACCCTGCATGGTTTCTGACACGTAGTAATTAGTGTATACTGCTTCTCTTTGTTTCTGTGGTTGAATTCGTAGATAGGTAAATATAATCCATGTCTTTGTGATTCTTGAGGAGTATTCTTTTCTCACTTCTTCCCAAGAGGTGTGGACACGTGAAACAATACCAGTCTCTTGCAATAATATATAATAAGACCTGGTACTTAAATGGTTTTTTATTACCTACAGCTGGATAAAAATAGCATTATGTGCCTTTCTAAAGATAGGGAGAGAGAAAAAAAGAGACAGACAGACAGATAGAGATAGAGACAGAAGGGGCAGAGAGAGAGAGAAGCCAGAGATTGATTTTAAATGCTCAGTTAAAAGAATTTGAAATGTTTAGAATGTCCAACCAATGAAAATATTGAATTTAATAAACAGTTTGGACAAGTTACAAATAAGCAAATAGGTAAATGGCACATAAAACTCTAATTTTTGTGAAGTATTGGGGCTTATAAAATAAATTCAAAAAGCAAAATGGTATTTTATTCACTTATAAATTAATATAAACATCTTCACAATTACTAGCCATTGCACACTAAAACTGCACTGTTAATTTAAAATTGGGGTACACATCTGAAAACTATTATAAATATGCATTGTATTCTAGCACCTTGGCCTTGTAGATGAAATGAATCATTCCTTTCTGTCTTTACCCAATGGTACAGGGGTTCCTTCAGGTGTGAGTTTAATTCTTTTGGGGTGTTTTTACTTTTAGCACTCATTTCACCTAAACCTACTACATGCTGTATATGAGGAAAGGGAGTATTTAGGAGATATATTTGTCTCAAAGTCTGTTGAGTTAAAATTATCCAGGGAGAAAAGCAAACATCTCGTGGTACATTTCAGCAGTTGATGTTTATGTATATGAGAATTGCATATATGAATATCTGTGTGTAACTGTACAGAATTTGGTTATACATCACAGAAAATAGGCGGTCACATTGCAAACAGATTTGATCTGTAAACACTGATACTGCTGATCAGATAGGATTTTACTTCATAAATACTGTAATTATTCTTTTTAATCACCAAATGATATTACCTAAAATTATTAGCAAACTTCATATCTACTGTGGTCTAGGACTTCCTTCTAATTGTTCACATGTATTTAGAATGTTACTAACTATAATATGGAAAATATTATATTACAGTTACTCCATAGAAATTTATTTTTTTCCAGCAATGAGTCAAATGTTATTTTGAGATGTAAAGCCCATTCAGGACAATTTTAAATAAACAATTGAAAATAATTTTAGACCAACTGATGAGATAACTTTACTGACTGATCATACTACTTTATATTTTTAGAGGGATTTAACACTCGGCTGTAGATATATTCTTATAGAAGGAAATCATATTTATACTTGAAGTTCAGAGGTATGTGGATGAGAACAAAGAAGACAGAGTTAACCGACTTGTTGGTGCAGTTTCCAAATTAATTTTAAGGTAAATGGTCGGCACCGTCATGGAAATGCTACCTTTGGCTTCATGGAGCATCCTGTATTGTATGGTTTGTGACTCCCATCCATGCTCATAAGATATTATAATAAACATTTATTATGCTGTAATTTGTGCTGTGGTCTAAGATATGTCACTCAACACAGGGAAAAAAGCAAATGGTGTTATGAATAAAAATCCATGCTTGTCAGACCATGTGAGTTCCACTTTCAACTCCATGTTACTAGTGATATGACTTTGAAAATTCACTTCATTTTTTAGGCTTTGAATTGGCATGCCTGTGCAATAAATAATTCTAATGTCCTTGCCAGCTCCAGTGCTTCATCTATGTGATAGACATTGTGAATATATTTGAGACAATTCTCATTCACAATAGAAAAATGAGCTGGGCATGCATTTGCAGAGTTCTATGATTAGTCTGAACACCCCTCTCAGTAGAATAGATTAATGTGCTTGAGAACAATCCAATGACCTCACGAAAAATCCTCCCTGTGTTCCACCTGGGGCTGAAGGAAATAGAGTCCCAGCATGAGGGTCTCCTTTGCTTCTAACAGTGGAGCCACACCTGCCAGGACCCATGTGGCCTGGCTCCTCTCTTTGCTCCTCTACCTGAAGGTCCAGATGTAGCCAGGGCCCCTCATTTTGGTACTGTACACAGCACACTCACAGGTGTGCTTGTTTCCTGTCTGGATGACTGGTATCATCAATGTCAGCACCCTGAAGCCGGCTTCACCAATGGTCCCTGACTGGGTGTCCCATCTCGCACCCACAGCAAAAACACAAGGGTTGCAATGGTTGGGCACGTTGGGTCTGATCTTGTAAATGTTGTACGTGATACACATCTGGTTCCGTCATGTTACTGCTTGTCAGTGGCTTCCTTACTGAACTGGCAAAAAAAAAAAAAATTCTCATATGTCCATATGACCAAATAAAACAGAAAGTTATATTTAGTTGGAGCCTCCAAGAACGGCAGGCAGAAAGGCATTCCAGGTAAAGGAAACCCAAAGAAACAGCTTCAAGAGCACTGCCCTTGGACCACGAGGCAGGACGAAGGTGCATGGTGGCTTCTGTTGTTGATGGCAAGGTTGGTGGTGACAGTAATCATTCATCTGGGGTTTTAAACAATGGGAGATTTGACGTTTTTGTAGGGTAATGGAGCAACTAAAAAAAGAATATAATTAAAATCACTAGCTAGGTAATTAAGCCTTGAAAAGGCTCTGTAGCTGAGGAAGAAAGGCATCTACAACCGTCAAGGTTAGGCAAATACACTGGGATGTTGGATGAGCAAAGTTAGAGGAATCAAGATGTCTAGTGCCAGGCATTGCATTCATCGCCGTATGCCCTGCTGTAAATACGTAGGGATTATTAAACCTTGGGTCAAAACTATATGAAATTGAACGAATTGACCTTATTCATTGAGCTCTAAGATGATTTGTATCCTGAATTCTTATAATTTTGTTATATTTGCAATAACAAAATATACATAGTTTATGAAAAAGAAAGTTATTGCAAATAACTCAAAGGTTTAAATTTATTTTAGTATATGGTTTTAAGTTATTAAATTAATTTGAGGATCTCCCATGCTTACATATATAATATGATGTAAAATCTAAATTAAGAATTTTCAAAGCATAAATTAGTGAGGTGATCAGGTTACTTTAACAGATATTCCATTAATGTTGTTGTTTATAAGATTAAAGTTTGGTTGCTAAACACATATACCTTTGTCCTTTTCATGTTGTGGTACATTTCTTTATAATTGCTATGATGATAGATTTTTAGTTATTTGTTCCTCTACTTGGAAATGAAAAATAAACGATTTTGTATACAGCAATTTAATCCATAGGGCTCCAACACAAAACTTTTTAATCTACAATTTTCTACATGAGGTTCAGGTTGTAGTGTTGATAGGTGAGAAAAATGTGTTATGGAAGGATCATGAAAAGATATGGAACACCACAAAATTACATTGCTACCTACATTTGGGGCCAAATCAAGTTCAGCAATATCCTAGCTTAGGGCTATATTAGTTTTTCCCTTCAGAACTTTTTCTTGCCTCAAAGAGTATTGACTTTGAAGGGCAGAAAGCAGCAAAAAGGGTTCTTTCCTCTAGCATTTTGCTGATTTTTCCACCTCGTGTACATTTGGGATAGCACTGTGTAGATGCACAAGACAAATTGTTTTGGGATAATGTTTTGCATAAAAGTGCACAGTAAGTGTTTCACAGAGAAAACATTGGGCTACGCTTTCTCTTTTTTGAGATGCTAAGCAGGAATCTGTGGCATTGATGGATGCATCATTTTGAAATCTGCAGTGGTGTTTATCGTTTTTGTTATGAATATGTATGAAAAATCAGTTTTAGTAACTGTGTTATTAGAGATGCTCTAGGACTATAATTTAATAGCAATTTCCTTAAAAGACAAAGGAACTTGAATTACAATAAACAAGTATTGATAACTGGATGTCTTATTGAAAAATAGCTTCTTGTATTCGGGGACATTTTCAAACAGTGACAAGAAGTAATGAATAAAGAGGAGCCACTTAGAGATATGTCAACCTCTAGTTGAATGACTAAAAGAGAAATGCTTTAACATTCTGTCCACCTGTGTCACATTATTTATAGAAATTTTAAAATCATCATCACGGCACTGATACATTTCTGCTAAAGGAACATAATTGTATTTCTCATATATACATATCCATCCTGATCAGATAACAGAACATGTATTGACATTTTAAAAAGTTAGCCTTAAAATTCGGTATTGCTTGAATTATTAATCTTCCCTTTCAGATAACCCAGCAACAATTACATATGCTCTGCTGTTAGGTCAGTCTTTACTTAATGCGTGCATGCCTCGTTTCCAGGATTAACTCGAGTAAACGAAGCTCACATTGGAGAACACACACACGAACATCCTAAAGCTCAGCTGTCCAAACCTGGTTATGATTAGAGTTAAAATGAAAACAAACAAAATCACTATTTGCTCCCATAATGTATTTTCTGTTTTATTATTTAGTTTTGTCCATTTCATGGTTTTTTTGTTGGTTTTTTTTACTAATTAAAAGTTGTTTGATCTCTGACACCTTGTATAGCAATAATTTTGCCAATATGTTTCCATGGACAGGGAACAAAGGACAAAGTAAACAAATAGGACTATATCAAACTAAAAAGCTTTTGCACAGGAAAAATAAATCAATAACAAAATGGAAAGGAGACTCTAAATGGGAGAACATATTGCCAATGATACATCTGATAAGAGGTTGATTTCCAAAATACATAAAGAACTTACACAACTCAACACCAGAAAGACAAACAACCCAATTAAAAAATGGGCAAGGGACCTGAATAAATACTTCTCCAAAGGAGACATACAGATGGCCAATAGACGAGCAAAATAAAAACAGAGGCATGGCTACATGGAACAGACTGACAACTGTCAGAGGGGAGGGGGGAATGGGGAGGGACCCAGACAACAGCATGTGGATAGAGGAAAAGGAAATGAGCAGTGAGTAGACAGAGGGAGCAAAGGTTGGGGGGGGGGTGAGAATGGAAAGAGACAGTATTTGGGATAATGGGCTGTACAAGTGACTTATTACTCATTTGTACACTTGAAGCCTATGTGGCACAGGTGGCAAACACAAGGCCTGCGGGCCGGGTCTGGTTTTATCCAGCTCGACACCTTGTATCAACCCGGTGGCAGCACCAAGCTCCTTGCCCCTAGTTAAGGAGTAGTTACATTTATACATCCTAAATTACATTCGGCCTTTTGAAGGCAACCGTGAGGCTGATGTGGCCTCCTGTGAAAATGAGTTTGACACCCCTGCTGTATGGTTTTGTAAACCAATGTCACCCCAATAAATTTAATTAAAAGATCAAATTAAAATAGGAAAAGAAAAAGTTATTTCATACAAACGCAAACACACATAAAAATATAAGCTTCCAGATGCAGATTTCTGGTATAAGCCCCTGTTTAGCAAAACAAAACAAAACAAAACAAACCCAGCAGTGGCTGGTGTAGTTCAGCAGATCCAGCACCGGCCTGTGAACCAAAGGGTCACTGGTTTGATTCCCAGTCAGGACACATGCTGGGTTGTGGGCCAGGTCCCCAGTGGGGGTACGTGAGAGGCAACCACACACTGATGTTTCTCTTCCTCTCTTCCTCCCTTCCCCTATCTCTAAAAATAAATGAATAAAATCTTAAAAAAAAAAAAAGCTGTCACATCCTATAACCATTTCTTTACTAATACACTATAGAAAAAAGAATAACAGTTATGGTTACAGAATAATTGAACTTTTATAGCTTTTTATTTTATGTGCACTAATCATATATACTGGATTTGACATATAAATGGCCATTATGATAATAAATCAAAATAGAATAACTTCCTGATCACATGCTCAGATCTTAATAGAATGGGGGCAATAGAGGAACTTTTTCTAATTGTGCAAGTTCCGGCCTTCTTCTAAGGCACGTGGTTAAACAAAAGATAAGGAAATAAAGAACACATATATTTATATGTCTGGGCAGTCACGGTGAAGAACATTAGTACCCAGCCACAGAGACTAGCTAGGGCAGCCCTACTACATCCATTATTTAGGAAACAACATAAAATGCTAGAGCCACATAATGGAAACTGTGAGTGAGTCAACCTTCTTGACACTCAGACTCTCAGGCACCAGGTGAATGTCACAGAGGCAAACCGGTCAGCATTCAGGGCAAAGAGCCAGGCGTGGTGTCTAACTACGTAGCTCAGGGAGGAAGCAGAGTGGGTTCAGGCAGCTGTGAGATGGGAGTTTACTACATGGGCAGCCTCTTCCGACTAGACGTCTAGGGGACTTCTTATTTGCCCCTACAACTGTGATTCTATTCTTGCCTCCTGTAACCATTTAATTTTTTAAATTTAAATGTAGTATTAAATGTCATGATTTACTTACATCTTTAAAAAAATTGAAAGTTAATTTATGGTCAGATTTGAATTCAATGCAATAAAAATCATAACTGTATTTTAAATACTTATTTCTCAAATCTAAGTTTAAATAAAGTTATTGCTTATTCTTCTTTATAATTAGCCTTATCAAACCTTATTAAGAAAAGAAACACTATGATTTAAGTTTTGTCTAATAAAGTTAGTATAAACATGGTAGCTTTCTACCATAACATTTTTAAATGCATATATAAAACAGAAAAATAATTAATTTGAGCAAACAAAGTAAACCGGATCATAATGTGACTCTAGTGATTTTACATTGGATTGTATAAAATAGTTGAATAAAAATTAACTTGTTTTTATCTTAGAAAAATCTGTAAATATATAGGTATATCATCTGTTTTTAGGTGTTTTTTCACTCAAAATTGTATTCCCACATTATGTTACACATCTGAGATACCTAATAGTGTGGTCACTAGCCACATATAACTACTGAGTACTTGAAATGTGGTTAGTGGAACTGGGTGAATGGGGTTTTGTTTTTATTTGAATTAATTTATTTGAAGTTTAAAAGCTAAAATATTTCATATTAAATACAGCTTTATTGTTTTGATGGGATTACGTTATACTTAAATGCTGAAAATCATGTATTTTATATTTGAAATGTATTGTAAACATAAAATACATATCTTATTTTGAAGTATTATGAAGGAAAATAATAACATACCTCAATAATAATTTTATATTGAATATAAGTAGAAATAAAAACAGTTTGGATACATTGAGTTAAGCCAAATACCATCAACTCGAACCACACAGCTTTGAATTTGTGGATCCGCTTAGAGGCAGATTTATGCTGTTTCCCACTCGAGGCTGGGAGCCCGTGGGTACAGAGGACTGGCTTCTTGCATTGATCTCCACCGTTTACGTGGCAATTTAAGCATCCATGGATTGTACTGGGGTGCGGCCAGGACACCAAGGGACAATTAAGTTTCTGGGGACTCAAAAAAAGCTTTTACACAACTTTCCACTGTGGGAGGGTAGATGCCTCTAACCCCCATGTTGTTCAATGGTCAAAATTGGTTATTAATATTAATTTAACCAGGTTTTACTGTTTTTCATATGACTTCTAGAAAACTTTAAATTACACATGTGGCTCACATTATATTTCCACTGGGAAAGGCCAGCAGGAACAATGTTCAATGTTCCATACATTGAACATTAACATTGAACAGTATGTCCAAAGATTCTGGACCAAGAGATTCCAGGCCAATAAAGGGAAAGTAATAATCACTGGGTGTCCAGTCACCGCCATGTTAGCTAGAAAGGACCTTGGCCAAATCTTTAAAATGTGAAGAAAGAAAAAACGAAACTATCATTACAGTTGTGAAATGTGTTACTCTTTTCCAGTGGCTAGTAACATGCCGTTACTCAGGTTAATGGATTTAGGCTTACTATGATAAGATTAATTTGAGAAACCAGTAAATCCATAGCTACAAAGCACCAATGACAATACAATATTGTGTTCTCCCAAGTTAATATTAAAACAAACAAACAAAAAAGAAATATGCACTTTTTAATAATTTTGCCACTATTAAAATTTAGTTATAGGTCAAATTACTCAAAGTTAAAATCATCAGTCTTTTTTTAGTTGTCACATCTTTTTCCTCCCAGGAATCAGCCAGTTAAGCACATCAAACCAGTAGTTTTTGTTCTTCGATCTGAATTCATCGTTACACAGGCTGCAGAGAGGTGTAAGTGGCCAATTGTAAAGCCATACATAGCCCTCACTTCCTTTTTTCTGCTTCATTTTGTGTTCCTACAACTTTTAATTAGACCCTTTAGTTTTAGGGTTTCTGCTTTTCTTTCATCTTTTCCTACTATATAACTTGATATTCCTTTATATTTATTCTCTATTTTAGGTGTACACATTTAAGAAGAGAGCTTTAAATCCAGGTAATGAGATGGATAATGCCACAATTGGTATTAAAACACTCTGTGGGGATTCATAGATGCAATTTTTAAAAATGTTTTGTTTATTCATTTTTAGAGAGAGGCGAAGGGAGGGAGAAAGAAAGGGAGAGAGACATCAATAGGTGGTTGCCTCTCAGGTGCCCCCTACTGGGGACCTGGCCTGGAACCCAGGCATGTGCCCTGAGTGGGAGTTGAACGGGTGACCCCTTTGGTTCGCAGGCTGGCACTCAATCCACACCAGCCAGAGCTAGTGGATGCAATTTTATCTGGTTAACAAATCATTTTTTAAATCATAGTTTATATAGTATTTATTATATAAGGTTCATATGTATGAATGTTTTATAAAAGAATACTTAAATAGCAATATGTAAAATGCAAATTAAACTTGAGGATTTCTATAAAATTATTATAATGTTGACTAGACATCACCTGAATTTTTGATAAATGTATTCATTAAAGTAACAATATTTAATCAAACCTTTACATAATTATAGTAAATAGAATTCATAATAGACTAAGAGTAAAAAATATTTTGTAATTTATCTGAGCTGCCTTAACATGGTCAAAGGATTTCTCTAAAAACTGAAATTGCATCATTGATTACATCAATTGGTCTTTGTCTACGAACTCTTTAAGATTTTCTAGTTAGACAATCTGTCATCTGTGAAAAAAGATTGTTGTGTTTCTACTTTCCCAATCTTTATTCCTTTCATTCATTTTCTTGTTTCATTGCACTGGGCAGGATTACCAGTATGATGTTGAGTAGGGAAGGGGAGGGAAACATCTGTGCTATGTTCTTGCAATTTCAGAAAAAAGTATCTAACTTTTCACCATTAAGTACGATTTACCTGTAGATTCCTGTGGTTTCTGTTTTCTTCTTTTTCTACTTTCTCTTATTTGACTTCTTATTTTATTTTATTGTTTAAGTGATGAGATAGTAGAGTAAAGCTTTTTCTTCTTTGGAGGGGAAGAGAATGTGTTTTCATATTTTGCATAATTATAACTACCATCAAATTTAAAAGTGTTTCCATCAAATTTAAAAGTATTTCTATTGTAATCCTAAAATATTTCTAATATTTAAAAGCTGGTTTTATAGCAAGTGAGCACTGTTTACTTGGGGTTAAAGATTAAACTTTAAGTTACTGAATTATATAAAATGTTCTATATAAGAAATATCATACATATGATTCCATTTATATTTATATGATGTTATATATTTATATTATTTTGTATCTATTCATCTCTCTATGTCTATATAAAAACCTTACAGCCAGATATCCAAAAAACAGTAGTAGGAACATTAATATGACCGATAATACAAAAATATAAATGAGATTTATAATGCCTGCAGGTAGATCTCAGTGGGGTTGACTAAGACATCATTTATTTATTATCTGTAAAGCAGTGAAGGACTTTTGGCAAACTGGAAATTTAATATCAAATCTTTAAAATGAACTTAATGGTACAGAACAATTCTATAGTTTTTTTTCTTGCAATAAAATTATCTTGGTTTATTTAACTGTAGCAGAGGATAACACTGAACATTTTGAAAGAGATATATATCATATATAATATAACAAACTTCATACGTACATATAAAATTCTGCATATCTGTACATGCATTCACTCACGTGCACATCAAATGTGTGAACTAGTTTATTCTAACCTAGGCAGACATGGCGGAGAGCACTTAGAGAACTCAATGAGGCTAAATCAAATCAATTGTAACTGTATCTGTGGCATCACACTCCCCCAAACTGCCTCGTGGCACTGCAGAGACCTCGGCATATGTGACTTTAGGTTGCACTGCTCAAAATCAAGGAGCTGACGGCCCAGATTTTCTCCCCCAGGTTTTGCTCATTAGCCAAACCAGATACTTAGTGCATCAGGTCGCTCTGCTTGAAACCCCAAACAACACATGACTTTGGGATATGATCCCATGAAATCTCATTGAACGTATCTAAATATATGAACCTGGAATAACAGGACACAGACGACAACTTAGAGGATGTTTTCTTGCCTCTGTTAACAGATTTTTGACAGTTTTACAAACTGCTGTCTACAGCAGCCTTTGGACGCCATCTTAACTTATTGTCTGTCGCTCTGCCACAAACTGTGTTCTTTTCACTTCTTAAAGGTCCTCATAGACATTGTTGCAACAATTTTTGGATACATTTCATGCAAAAGAATTAACATTAATTAGAAGACAAAACAACATTTTTAAGCAATTGGTATCTGTTGCATATTTATTTGCAATATTGATATATGATTTTTGTCTCCCTGCTATTATAAAGTTTTAATTATTGTGTTGTTTTTCATAATGTCTAATGTTCCTTAACATCTATAAAGACATGGACTGCTTAAGGGTACATTGTTTCTAAATTCTATTATAAAAACATGGAAATAAAAATATTCTGCACTGTCTTGGAAAACACACAGGGCAAAACATAACTTAAGCCAAAAATGTATAGCACATTATAATGATCATATAAAAATCTTCTAAACTGCATAAAATCAACAGCAAATCCCCTTATGCCCTCTTCCTGACTGACAAATAATATATTCTCCTGATTAAGTGAGGCAATAATGAGAGTCCTAATTCAATTTACTGTTACTAGAGTGAAATAGACATGTCAATCTCTCCCTTCCATTCTCCAGTTAAAGTAAGTATTACTTCGTATGTCAGAAGTAATTTCTCTATTTGTGGTTTGGGACCCATTTTTTCCCATCTCTGACACGCCATGGACAAAACTTTCTCATATATAATCAACTCTTTCTCTTTAGGTATTCCCACCTTTAACAATTAAAGAGATACACATCAAGCTGTTAAACAAACAACATAAGAGATTGTTTCCCACTAAATGTCCCTTCATATTCACAGTCATAATTATTGAGAGAGGTGTTTACACTCCTGTCTATTTGTCTTACTATACAACTCGATATATTCTGAGATGCGCCCCCTATTTAACTTAAACTATTCAAGAATCAAAAATGACCTCAGTAATACTAGGCAAGTCTTTTCAGTTTAATTTTCCCATCAGCAGCATCGGCGCTTCCCTGGCCCAGTGCTTCAGGCTGTGATATCTTCACTCCTGGGTCAGCACATCCTCCTTCCTCCTGGTTGTATGCTCGCTTGTACACAAAGTCTCCATGTGGACTACCCCAGGGAACTGAAAAAACATGTCACCCTGCATTTCCCCGCACACAACCAATCACTTCCATTGTGTGTGTTTTTGTTTACTGTCCACTCAGTTTCCCACGACATCTGTCTCATTGTTGACTCCAACTTACTTCCTCAAACTGTGTTAAACAATTAATCAAAATTCCTCTATTTCCTAAATAGGGTTTGAATCCTTCCATTTACATGCGTTATTGCATTTGCCCTATTCACTCAGATCACATGTTTTATGACCCAGCCTCATTCTCTCATAGGAATTCTGATCATGGAAACTCTCAACACCAATCTTTTTTCCTCACTGCAAGTCAAGTAATCTTTCTGAAGGTCACGTGAAGTCACGTGATTCCATGATGCATTTGGCTTCCTCTTTTCTTTAGCTACAGCTCTAACTTTGAAGCCTTGCATTGAATTTCCCAAATACCTAGGCCTCATTGATGTCTAGAGAGTGAGTGGGAATGCATTTAATGAAACAATATTATATCATGTTAAGTAAATTTCATTGAATTTAAAAATTTGTAAGTTTAAAAAATTTTCCAAAGCTCATAGTTGAAATACTAAACAAAACCACAATGAGATACCACCTCACACCTGTTAGAATGGCTATTTTCAATAAGACAAGAAAAAACAACTGTTGAAAAGATTATGGGCAGAAAGAAACCTCATGCACTGCTGGTGAGAACATAAATTGGTATAGTCATCAGGGAAAACAGTGTGAGGTTCTTCAAAAAAATAAGAATAAAGTTATAGCAATCTCTCTCCTGGGTATCTACCCCCACATAGAAAACTTTTATTTGTAAAGGTATATGGACCTCTGTGTTTGTTAGTGTACATGATACCTAGCAAATGGAAACAAACTAAATGTCCCTCAATGGACATGTGTGTGTGTGTGTATTTTATATGTATATATATGTATATACACACACACTACTCAGCCATGAGAAAGAATAAAACACAGTCATTCACAACAAACAGAGCCTGAGAGTAAAACTCAGTCAGATGGAAAAGGGTAAGAGCCACATGATTTCACTCATATGCAGGATATGAAACAGAAAGCGACAAATGAACAACAAGAACAAAAAAACCCCTCCAAACAAGCTAATAGAACACAGACAGCAGAAAGGTGGTTATCAGAGGCGAAGGGATGGGGGAGAATGAAGAGGGCCAAACATACACTGATAGAGGGAGACTGGAGCTGGGGTGGTCCACAGGTGATATATTAGAGAAGTAAGTGTGCACTGGAAACTTATACAATGTTATTAACCAACGTCACTCCCATACATTTAATAAAATAAACCCTGAAACATAAACTTCCCATGACAGCCAGAACTTGCCTACTTTCTCCATTACCCTCATCCTCGCTGTGCTCCTGTGATCGATCTCGTTTTATGCATTTAGAAAAGAACTCCATCTTGCCTCCCCACCTCCCACAGCCATCTAAGCGAACTGTCTGCTAGCGTGCACAGCTAACGTGTGTGAATCCCATAAGCAGTAAATACATTGTAACTACTAATACAGGTCATTTCTAAGATTCACCACAAAAACACTGATGATTTGTGTTTGAGTCACTTCACTCACACTCATCTTACATTCTAAGGACCCAAATTTAACGATGTCCACCAAGGAAATGCTTAAGATAGCCCAGGATTTGTACAGTACTTGACTATATTTACTGCATGATTTGGGCACAGAGACTCAGAGACATAAAGTAACCTGTCTACAACCACTGAGTTTACTAAGTGGCAGACTTAAGTACGCTTCGTGTAGATATAAATGATCTCTTTAAACTTTTCATTTTATTTCCCATATTAATATCAACTGTAATTATAATACGGTTTTCATGAATCCTAGGGCAAGTGATTTTCATAGGATGCTGCAGTATTGTTCATGTGTAGTTAGTTGTGTAACAACTCTTCCCCATAGCCTCGTTTCATCCATCAGCTCCATGTATGTTTATAATAATACAATTGTTATTATACTGTACAACTGCAATATTAGGTACTTCTGTGGCAACATGACCTAGAAAGGTAAGCATAAAAAGAATTAGTAGGAGCAGAAATGTATGGATTTATTGAGAACAGATGAGCCATTGGCATCAGTCAACTGTTATGAATGAATAAGTGTCATTTCATTAGGTGAGCAGTTCAGTGGAAGTAGGTTAAGAGCTTTTATTGCATTTGAAAGTTTAAGAAGTCACATTATTAATTCAAATGCTGAGAAATGTTGCTTTGTTCACATACCAGAATTATGTTGTATATGTAGAACAATTTCATTAAAGCTATGTTTTTTTAAATTTTATATTATATATAAAATGTTTATACATTATAAGTATATTATATAATGTATACATTTCTGAAGAAGTAGTCCACAATTACTGTTTCAAGACATTTTCTTTAGCAAAGGGTCAACCTTTTCCTTGATGGATACGTGGTGTCCTAAGTCTTTTGTGGGTTGACTGGAAAAGGGTGTCATTCTTATCTGCGCATAAAGCAGAGATTATGACCCAACTGTCATGAAACGGGAGGGATCATCTGTCTTTCCTTTTTTGAGTCAAGGGATTTTGGCAGGAACATAATATTCCCTTCAAAAACAGTTTGTTCCCTTGACTTTTTTTATAGACTCCATTTATCTGACGCTGCCTCTTCCACCAAGTGTTTGGGCCTCCAGACTGATTAGACCCTAATTCTTCTGGCATGCTGTCGACACGTCCCACTCCGAGAAGCCATTAAACCTTTGCTTTTTCTGCGCCTGGGCAATTTTGTTTCCCTTTCTGTGTTTCATGTCCCTGCTTTGTGATTTTCACTTATTTTGCCTCAAGCTACCTCTTGACAATATGTTACCACCTCTCTCTATGAATTTGTTTCTTCTCTACCCAAGTAATTTACGTCTACTTCCTCATTTCCCTGCCCCACTTCAACTTAGGATCCAAGCGATTAACATTTTATGTAAACCTTTTGTTTTATAGGAATATTCAGAAGGATTAGACATTTTATTCTAGCTTAACTTTGCAAACAGCAGAGTTTTAACATAAAAATATTCATGTATAAGTATACATTATAATTATAAGCCAGACTCTAAATATTAAGGGGAATTTTTTTCCAAGTTTGCAGGAAAATTAAATTCTATTGTAAGTTTAATCAAGCATTCTGAGTTTGTTTGTTCCCCCATTCCAGCATGTTTATGCACTGATAAAGATCTGATATCTGTCTCCTGCACAGGCCAAATGGGAGAATTGAGCGCATAAGTGGTAGGGCTTTTTCAAGTCCTTGGTGGTGCTACTAATCTCTGCAATTCCTCCAGCGATAAGGTGCTACTCTTGGTTTACTATTTTCCTAGTACAGGGCATCCTGTTGGCTCCACTTGGCCTTTTCCAAAATAATAGCTCCTCACTCCACAGGTCAGGGCAGCAGCTTGGGGGTTCTGACAGCTGCTAAGTATTCCTGTTCCAAGTATCCATTCTGGAAATGACCAGAGGACAGGTTTGGGGACCCCCTGGACACGCTGAGAGTTGGACTAGAGCTGACATCGCTAAGTCCCTGCTGTGCCTGGAGGGCTACAGTGACTCTGGGGGTGTCCTGGAGTCAATGTCAGCTCAGAGCCAGTGTGCAGTAGTCCCTGAAAACATCAGTTATGTCATTTCTTTAATGCCCAGTTACCCTGGTCAAAGATCATAGGACCTTTTGGGAAAGGCTAGGAGAAATGTTAACAGTCTGAATTTTTTACAGTGCTCTGGCTTCCTTTTAACCGTGGACCCAGCCTTCCCTTCATTCTGGGCTAGTGGGTTTGTAAACCAGCTCAAGTCTGGGGATGCATTGGGATGCTGTGGCTCTGTTTTTTGTGATTGGAGTTAATCTTCTATTCACTTGACCTAGAATTTTTCTGCTTATAAAGATCAAGTAAGAACTTTGGCTGTAATCCCCTCTCCCCACTGTCCATTTCCCACTCCCCCCTGGCTATTGTTAGATTGTTCTTAATTTCAATGTCTCTGGTTATATTTTGTTTTCTTTTCTTTTTTTTTTCTGTTGATTTATGTTCCAGTTAAAGGTGAGATCATGGGGATTACAGGAACTACTATAAAGGACACATGGACAAAATCAAGGGGGAGGGTGGAGGTGGGGGAGGGAGGTGGGTTCCACTGGGGTGGGGTGGAGGGATGGGGAGAAAAAGCATACAACTGTAATTGAATAACAATAAAATTTTTTTTAAAAAAAGAACTTTGGCTTCTACCTGTTTCACTCTAGGATACCATAATTAACTCCTCAACTCCACAGGGTCTGTATGTGGCAGACTATTCTGATTGCTGCTGTGACTATGCTCTCCACTGGAGCGGCCAAACCCAGCTTGCCCCTGAAATTTAACTTGGCTCATGCCCTCCTGGGATCCAATGACTCACAGGGTGTTTAGGTTTTCCAACTGAGTGACTGTGGTTCAAACTGTACCACTTGACCTTTAGAGAAGAGCAATCAAGAAGCTCTTCAAGGATGCTGGAGACTCCCTCCCGAATTTGTACCTCAAAAACTTGGTGAAAGACATGTCTTTTAGTCACTCGCAGTGTGAGTGGGTCTTAACTAGTCCACCGTAATATTCCAGCCTCCCTAAGGCTTTGGATCCCTTCCTCTACCTTAATCCAAAGAAGGTCCATCATCCTAATTTACTCAAGGTGGACCATCTTTTGATCCATATTACAAACAAACAAACAAACAAACAAAATGTCAGAGCCCTTTTGAGCTTCTTGAGTTGAGCATTAAGTGTGGAATCTCCAGTTAGTGCCTCCATATAAAAAATGTGCAATTTTAACTACTTTATGTTCCTTCCACCATTATCTCTAACCGTTAATGTTCATTTACACACATGTTCTCTGGATTTCTGTTTGCATAAATTAGAAAACCCAAGTATGGCCATAGCTCTGTACTCATAGACTTTGGAACTCATCAAACCCTGTGCTTGTCACATTTTGACAAGAAAAAAAAGTTTCAGCACTCGGTGCTTGCCTGGGACTTGTCGGTTTTAGCACTCATCACGAGTTCGCAGACAAATTAACGATGAGTACTGAGGTACCACTGTAGCTCTTTTGGAATGTAGTGTGCCCCCCATGGGCCTTCTTTTTATAGGCCTGTTAGGACTTGAGACTAGTTACAGGCCTAGAGTCAAATCAGGTGGCAGGGTTGGGCCCCCAGAAGGATCAGTGTTGTCCTGTACAGAAGCTGCTTCCAGGGAGATCATAACCCCAGTATTCTCAGTCGCTGCCGAGTAATCCCCATGAGATGGAGGTAGACAGGTCGGTACCACAGAGGGTAGATAGGCTGAGACTTTTGCACCTAAAGAGGTATTCTGGGAGTATGGAGTCCTTTTTGGTTGGCATGTAAGACTCATCAGAATTTAGGAGCTCAATGTCCTCACCTTTATGAGAATCTTTCCAAATATCTCCATCACAGCTTCAAGATCCATTTTTTTTTTCCCAATTAGTGCTCTTACTTTAACAGTAAGAGAGCCTGTGAGCCTGAGAATTCAACAAGACTTGTAATTCAGCCAGTCTCAGGACGAGCTTCTGCCTTTGATTTTTAGCAATTTCAGCCCTGTGGCTTCAGAAGATAAAGCTTTCCTTTAGGACATACTTGGAAGCTCTGAGGTTGTTTATGGGGTGATGGAGGTGGGAATTTGGATTTCTGAGCTCATCTTTTCCTTTCAAACCTTTGTCCAGTGACATTAGAAGCAACCAAGCACTCACTATATTCCTACTTTCTAAAAATATTTGTGTCATATACAGAATCACTTAGTTTCTTGCTCCTGTTAAATGGTAGATTAGGAGCATCTAATGCAGATATTTTGATTATCTCTTTGGATAGTTCTTTCTATGGACTATCATATCAGTGAAATAGATTCATTAGCCTCTTTAAATCAAATCAGAGTAAATGGCTAATTCTCGACACCCAGAATGAATTCGGAGAACTCACCTTTAAAACTCTCTTTCTCTAGAACCACTCTCATTAACAAAATCCACATTCCCCCTAGAGAATGTTTGCCTCCCATCTAAAATCCCCTTGTGCCGCCCCTTTTAAATTCCACCCCACTCCTGCCCCAAGGCCCCAGCCATCACAAATCTGTTCTCAGTCTCCATTGTTTGCATTTTCCAGAATGTCACAAATGAAATCATGCAGTATGTAACCTTTGAGTCTGACATGTTTCATTTAGCATAATGCTTTGACATTATCCATCATTTTTTTTCTATAAATAGTTTGTTCATTTTCAATAGTGTGTTCCTTTCAAATAAAAGCCATTTGGCAAAGTAGCCTCAGAAATGCAATTTGCAGCCTCCCAGCTCTGCCTAGCATTAATGATCACGCACGGACCAAGATCAGGTAGCTGGGAGACAAAAGACACACAAATTGTTCAACAGAGATTAAATGATTCAACCAGGAAAGTGTAAGGTGATGTTGTAAGTATAGCACATTTTTGTACCTATGGACAAATTATATATATTCTAATCATTAGTAAGGTTATATAATTCAGGAGTTTGTTTCTGCAGGAAAAATAGCTCATAGCTTTGCACTGTATTGTTTGTAACAAGGTGGTTGATAGGACTTATTTTTAATTCTCTTTGCCACAATTGAAGAAGGATATTTAGAGAAGATGACCCAGGACTGCAAAGAGATCTGAAACATGCTAAATAAAATTTTTAAAAATGTTAAACATCCCCGACTCAGCAATCATGGCTGGGGGATCTGGTAATAGGATTTGCACACTTAGAAGATAACTTGGGAAACTCTCTTTGTTCTGTGAAACCAGGGTCCTAAATTGAGTTTTAGGGTCAAATTAGTTTGAACATTCAATATTTCTTAAATGCCACTTGCTCTGTTCACATTTTCTAAAGCACAGATTATTTTGTACCTTTTCAACAATAATAAAAAGAGGAGGTTGCTTTTCAAGAAAATTTACTTTTAAGTTGGATACTAGTGGGGCCATATTCTGACTCTGTGGGATCCTAGGCAACTTCTATAAAGATCATATAAAGTAGAAATACAGCAATTTTTTTTCAAATTCAAATTTAAGAATATTTTTGTGAAATAATAAATAACATTATTGTGAGGTTAATTAAATGACAGGATGGTCTTGCAAAGCTAATTCGTTTAGATTTCCAGGGGTCCTACTACTCAGCTAAATTCATTCCAATCCTGCTTGGTGTCAGGCATGTATCCTGGTTACACGATTGTCTCTCTTTCTTTCTCCATTCCTTCTTCCTCCCTTCCTTCCTTCCTTCCTTCCTTCCTCCCTCCCTCCCTCCCTCCCTCCCTTCTTCCTTCCTTCCTTCCTTCCTTCCTTCCTTCCTTCCTTCCTTCCTTCCTTCCTTCCTTCCTTCCTTCCTTCCTTCCTTCCATATACCAGGTGTGATACTGTGATATGTTTGGACTGAGATTCCCATGTCAGTAGCAGTGACTCCGGCGAGTTCTCAGATGACCTGTGACTGTTTGGGGACACTCTATGGACAGCTTAGACTAAGGAAAAACAAAAGAACAATGAATCCACCCATTGCCTTCCTCAGGGGAAAAGTCTGTCCCTCTATGGCAAATATGAACTTTGTTCTATTGTCATAAAAGGAGAGTGAGGTGTTGGACAGAGCAAAGCTGCTAGTCAGTCGGAATTTCCCTAAGTTTTATAGTGATAGTTTTTACAAAGTATAAACTAATGCAAAATATGTTTCAGTTTTTGAAGAGTTAAAATAAGGCCCATCAATTCCTTGCACAGTGTCCATTAAATGGTACATAATAAAGACATTTTAATCTATTAATAAATATAATGAACGACACTTACTGAGCATACACTAGAGGCCAGAAATTTTACATCTTAGTTCATTCAATTATTGTGAACATTATGTGATGTAGGTATTATTATTATCACTGTTTGTCAAATAAAAAAGAGACAGAGAAAGAATGAATAACTTGCCTAAGACCACCTGGGCAACTGGATTTGACAACATGTGTTTCCATACAGGTCTTCACCGTTTCTCCCCGGGTGTGAAGACGCGGGGTGAGCACAGGCATGCATTCTAAAGGGCTCTCATGTCGAAGAGGGAGAGGTTACTTCTGCTTGTTCACAGCAGGACTGGAGCTCATTGTTCCTGGGCAAAATCGTGAATGATGAGTGGAATTTGTGGGGAGACAGTTTGAGAGTTAAAATAAAATGTGTTTTGTTGTTGTTGTTCTTGTTTTTAACATTTCCAGCAGTAATCCTAACAAAGGTTGCATGGAACAGAGCACCATGCACCTATTAACCAGTCCCAGGGGAGGACTCTAAACACTGCCAATGATATCTTGGTATTAGAGTTGCCAAGAAAAATACCAGCAGGCGAGCCATGGATGGAGCAATGCTTTCCTCACATAGCGAAGAGAGAGAGCCAGATTGCACAATGGTGGGCGTCATTCCTCCACCGCCACTGGGTCTCTTGTGGAGGCCACTGCGAGACAGCGCCCACCCCTCTCCCACCGAAATGGGAAAGCCACCTCTCCTCCCTGGTAAGGGCGGATACAGCAGTGTGGTTGGCCAGGGGGCATGTGCTCACAACCTCGAAGCAGAGATAACAGAGCGCTCATTCAGTTTAAAGTGGGGAAAGATATCGCCGCACAAGGTGGTAAGCCCAGCACAGGGTCTGCGGGTTCTTTAGCTCTCGGTAAGGAAGCATTTCAGGCCCGAGAACCATTCATGTGCAGCTGAGTCTGAGCAAAAGCCTGCTCACCCATGAGACGGTTTTGCCCAACAGGGCTTTTTTAAACTGACTATGAGGCAGAGACATTTTACAAGAGAGTCCAGATTTAGATGATTAACATTAATACGTGGTAAAATCCCTTCACATTCTGACACTCAAAACCTTGTAATCATATTTTCACTTTGAAAGTAGCTGAGATTCAGAACTAAGGGACTTTGCAGTGGCTGTGAAGTGAGCTATGGCACGCGGCGTGTGTACACGTGCACAAATGCCCAAATGATGGGATAGCCTCAGGTGTGCCTGAGTATGCACACGCGTGTGTGTTTTTCATCAGGAAAAAGAAACTTGTTCTAATTGTTGTTGAGAAACTTGTTCATAATGTGAGAATCTTAACGATACAATATTCTATTCTTTATAATAAACTATTAATACGTATCCCACGTTCAAACTTGTGAAGATTAGAGAATTTGCAGTATGTTTTGTCTAAAATGCCCATCTCCCTTTCTCTACTGGGTGCCCTCATATCCATCATCCAGGAGTCAAGTAAAGTGTGTCCAGAGGGAAGGGGGAGAGGGATGATAACCGGAAAAGAAGGGAAAGGATTGAGTCACGGACCACGTACAGAGGACCCAAGGACAAAGACAACAGGGCGGGGAGATTGACTGGGAAGTGACCGGTGGGTAGGGCTGGGGAGAGTACTGGGGGCAAAAGGGGAACAACCATCACTGAACAAGAATAAAAAAAGTAATTTAAAAAGTAATTTGATAGTTAATAAAAAAAATGTGTCATATTTCTGGAAGGCCTCTCTGGACTCTTTCCTCCTAGTCTCCAGGCAAAGGTGTCCAATATTTTTATTTTGCCCCCAAATGTATTATATTTATTTTATTAAGTTGATTATTTTATATTTTAATATTAAAGCATGCTAATCAAAGTGGCAAAAGCATGTCTCATTTAACCTTGCTACACTGACACTTAGCAGGGTGCCCAGAATTTCAGAATCCACAGAAACCTTGTCGAGTGAATGGAGGAATGGGACAAAAAATTAAGTGATATCCCAATATCTATTTCTTACTATGCATAACTCATTCCATATTTGTGCTTAGCATGTGAGCTTTGGATTATGGTTTTAACATCAACATCTCGTACTGTCTTTTAGCATCTAAATTAGTTTTTAGTTTCATCTTTGGAGACACAAGTTCTCCAGGTTTTGTTCTTATCTTCTCTGCCTGGGGCTGTAGTACTACGTTTCAGGCTATCAATTTTCTGATCCAAGGCTGGGACTGTACAATGCATGGATTTTCATCTAAGATAAGTAATTGCCTATTGTTTCTCTTTGAACCACTTTCCTGATATAGGATTATTAACTAACATGACTATTTTGAATATAAATTGGAATTATATTGCTGACTCTATTTTAGAACCTTTCCTCACTGTCTGTTTTTGGGGTTGAAAACCTGTTGTATTGTTCTCTGGATCTGGCTATGGTGTTTTTGAATGGCTCTGTAGCATAAGGGTGGGAGGGCAAGTCTGGACTTTTCCAGTGCATTCCCCACGAGTATCCCCATGTGCAGACCATGCATTAGATAAAGCAAGTTATTCATGTGGTGATTTATAACAAGGTAGCGGATAGACTTTCTGAGACCCAGATAAAATAGAGAATGGAAGAGTGAACTGTAAAAAGTTAACAGGTATTTGGCACTTATTTTCAAAACAGTAAAGAAAAATTCACCAAATATATTTTAAATTTTACTACTTGAAGCTACTATTGTGA
Source organism: Desmodus rotundus (assembly GCF_022682495.2). NCBI lineage: Eukaryota > Metazoa > Chordata > Mammalia > Chiroptera > Phyllostomidae > Desmodus > Desmodus rotundus. The sequence continues at coordinate 9,396,374 of NC_071395.1, forward strand.
TGCTGCTTATTAAATTATTACATTGTTTTACACTTAAAACCTCTATACACACAGAACTGACAATATTTTATCTGGAGACAGTTATTTTTTAGCTTGCAAGCAGCCTACAATCCAAAAATGGCAATAAAAAGATATGTTTTTAATACATATTCTTACAAAATAGTTTTATGGCTGGAAATGTGCAGAATTAGTCATGCAAACTGGAGAATGGATATAAAATTATAAACAATATAGAGCAAAAGATTAAATTATAGTTAACATTTATACTCATTACACACTAATTTCTATTATAAAAATAAAATGTGAAATAATACCAAGAGTTAAAAAACAAAACTCAAACAATTGGTTGTATACATAAAGAAAATAAAGCCCTGCCATATCCTCAGCTTCACATTTTTCTTTCTCACTTAAGTATCTTTGATTAAAATTCAATGTACACAATTCTGGATATGTATAGATGATAGATGGCTGATAGAAAGTAAGAAAGGAAGGAAAGGAGGGGGGGAAGGGAGGGAAGGAAGGAAGGAAGGAAGGAAGGAAGGAAGGAAGGAAGGAAGGAAAGAAAGAAGGAAAGAAAGAAAAAAAGAAAGTAAGAAAGCTGTCACTAACAACTGGTTCTGGTCTTTAGATTATTTCCTTTACCTTTAGTGAATTTTAGTTTCCCATGCCCTTGAGTTTTTCCTCATTATTTAAAAAAATATTTTATTTATGTATTTATTTATTGAGAGAGGGGAAGGGAGGGAGAAAGAGAGGGAGAGAAACATCAAGTATGGTTGCCTCTCACATACCCCCTACTGGGGGCTTGGCCCACAACCCCAGCATTTACCCGGACTGGGAATTGAACCTGTGACCTTCGGTACTCAGGGTGGCTCTCAGCCCACTGAGTCACACCAGCCAGGGATTCCTCATTATTTTTGCATCATGTTATATGTGTATGAGATATTGAACAGAGAGAGCAGTTCACACATATAACATGTTTAATTTAAACTTTCTTTTTTTATCTGTAATATAGATTTATACATATATGTATATACATTTGTGTACATATTTCTTTTTATAACTATTACTTAACAACACATGCATCATATTTTTCTTTGAACTTGTGATTTCCTTTAGAGATGAGTGCTTACTTAGAGCTTACACTTTTTACTCAAAATATACTTTCCTTTCATGTGTCACTGCAAACCTTTTAAAATTAGCCCTTATAATTTGTTGCAGTCATCTAAATATTAATTCATGTTTTAAAATATTAAGTTTACATTAAAAGTTTTCAGGGTTAATTTAATTAGCCATAAATTTTGTATGTTTCTTTACTCAAAAGTGTTCCTTATGTTTTTTCTTTTTATTTGGAATTATCATTTATTTTGCTTCAGAACATTTATGAATGATTCTATCAGTGTTTAATTTTTGTTGTTGTTCAATTACAGTAGTCCCCATTTCTCCCCATTACTCTCCCCTGCCCTACCCACCCCCACCTTCCACTTTCAATCTCCCCCCATTTTCTTTGTCCATGGGTCCTTTATACATGTTCCTTGTTTGATCCTTCCCCTTCTTTCTCCTGTTATCCCCCTCCCTACTCCTTAATAGTCAACTTTTATGTTTGAAAATGTCTCTTTTGTTCCTCTAATTCAATTGTAAAACTGGGTAATGATTTTAAATTAAAAAACAGAGAAAACAAACATAAAAAAACAACCCTTCAGAGGTGAAGACATTATATTTCTTCTGATATGTGCATTAATTAGCTAGACATCATCACTTCATTTCCTGGGTGGTCCCCCAGGACTGATTTTCTCTCAGAGAGAAACATCAATTTGTTGTTCCACTTTTCCATGCATTCATTGTTTGCTTATTGTATGTTCCCTGCCTGGGGATGGAAAAGGCAACCGTGGTGTACAGGGACGACGCCCTTAACCAGCAAAGCTACGGGGCCATGGCAACACAGGTTTTGATCTTTGAGCTATTCCCCTCCCTCTGTATTGAATTTTGTATCCCCCACTTTCCTTGGGCTCTATCTTCCTTCCCTCTGCTTTATAACTTCCAAAGAATTCTTAGCATTCTCATCTGCCGGTTTTCTCTCTCTTGCTTTTAATAGTTACTTTGATTTTTTTTTCCTGTATGTCAACTAGAAGTTCCATTAGATGATGCAAGATATTAAATCTTTTTTATTCAGTTAGATATCTTGGATTTCATTTCTGCATTATGATTTAAAGAATCTAGAGTTCCTTATTTTCTTTAAGCTGGGTTAATACACAAACTAGTCAGTAGAGTTCCACAGAGTATGAATGATTCTTCTCTTTTTAATGCACCTAATACACTGTAACTTCTGTCACAATAAAATTTAAAACAAGAGACTCCTCTTCCCAAACTCACATGTTTAACGCTGCAGACTTCCTGTCCACGACGCAGTTATCTAAGTGTCCAGCTCACTGTAATACTGTCCAGGGTCTCAGTCAAGTCAGTTAAAAGTGGCCTAAATGATTAGACTAAGCACATGAAAGAAACCAACCACATTTTGATTTTCCTGACACACAAAACATGACAGGCCTGCACAGAGGTTTCTGCATCGATGCCACTTTATACTTTGGGGATAGCCACGGCACAAGCGTGGGTGTGCAAATGCACTGCAGAGGGCTCATGAATTCTTCACACGGCAGGTACGAAATCGTTGACTCTCCTAGTCCTGGGCTGCTGCAGCCAGCAGGGGTGTTTGGTAATGTGTTACGTGGCATATGAAGTAACACAAAATCAATGACTTCTGTGTGTCTAGGATTTTTTCTTCCAGGCTATACTCAGCCTGAATTTATTCTTTCCCTGCCAAAAGGAGAAGCTGAATATGAACTTATTAATCAGTGCCAATTATGCTGAAGAGGAAACCAGTAAAAAGGACTGAGCACACGTATTGAAATGTTGAGGTGAACAGCAACTGCAGTGGGCATTTTTGGAGTGTACCTGGACAGCTGCTGCCTCGTGCGCGGGAATTCACTGCCCACACTGGCTTACTATCTACTCAAGCAGCAGCAGCCAGAGCGAGAGAAATGCACAGAGACAAAGATATCTCTGAAAAGATGCAATGAATGAAGTTTGTGGACCCATGATGGTTAAAGAACTGATTCATGAAGAAACATTTAAAATAATTTAGGGTATTCAACACCTGTTTATAATGCTTATCTCTGTATAGTAGAATATATGACTGCATTTATATTGTTTGCCTTTATGAATTTTCCAATTTTACCAAAATAAGTATTAGTCATTTTGCAGAAAAATAAAGATTTTTTTACTTAGTAGATTTCGTATTGCTATTTTTATTTGCTTATTTTACTCAGTTTTAAAGGAAAATCATGGACAAAGCCTAAGGGGGGTAGGATCAAGGGTGGGGAGTGGGGATGGATGGGGTGGGGGCGAATGAGGGGGGAATGGAGACAACTGTACTTGAATAACAATAAAAATGTGAAAAAAAAAAGAAAAAGAAAAGAAAACCAGAAGATAATTGCAGGCTGAGGGAATGAGGAAAGGGTGGCACTGTAAAGGACGAGAAAGAAAGCAGCTCATGAAATGATACTTGACGAGTTTTCTCCAGATTCCTGGTAATGAAAACATGGGCGTTGACATCAGAATTACACTGAATATCACTGTTAGTTTTGTGGGTGCAATGTTTGTAAGGTTTACTAGTGTTCCGTGATGTATTCTTCTTTGTGGTTCAATTCACTTTCAACTACAATATTCTGCAGGTTCAAAAAGAAAGGTCCTCAAGCGGAAGCCCCTTTATGTGATGTTGCACCTGGATAGGTGAACAAAAATTGTCCCACATAGCAATTGTAGTTTGGGGTACGGTCTCCCCACAGGTGAATTTGCTTGACAATATTCATTCAACCTTTCTTCTGCCCAGGGAGGTTGCTCCGTGTTACACTTAGCTCCATGGCCAAGGCATCGGCCATTGTCAGGAATTGCCTTTCTTAATGCTAAGTGCAAATGTTACCTAATAAAAAGATCTTTCTTCCTTAGGACTCTCCAAACCTTTCTCCAAATGGCTGTTATTAATAGTAGATTGTTTCCATGTTAGGACTAGAGCCTTATCAAGTGATTTAGTTTCCTTCAAAATGGGCTGCAGTGTTTGTGGGAACTAAAAATGAGCAGAAGCAACTGAGTACTGAAACGTTCTCTGTTATAGCATGTTGATAATAATTGTATGGTCTATAAAACTGATTTATTTTTCACAGCATTCTGTGCATACTAGGCAAATTCTTTGGATGATGCTAAATGTAGAATAAGTCATTAATTACCTAATGCACTTTTTCTATTTTACCTATTTCTATATTTCTGAGGAGGTGCTGGCTCTTTAAATCTTTCAAAATTCTGACAGGGTATAGTACATACTTTATATTCATACGTTCTACACAGTATCTGTATTTTAAAAATAATACATCTGGAAGCACTCTTGACCAACTCTATCACAAAGAGGAAAGATTTGCCACAAAGAGCCAATGTGGCCCATTTTATAGCATATCATTTGAATGCCTCAACTGTAGTGAACTCTGGGGGATAATTACATTTCCATACCTTATGTGGACTGACCATTAAAGAAGACAGTGCTATTTGTGCACCAGTTAGAAAGACCTGCGCTTACAGCCTTTTCCTTTGTGAGTCTATGGGTTTTCAATGCGCTGTAATTTGAAATTCATGAATATAAAGTTTCTTCCTCTAACAAACACATGTAATGGATATACACAATATTAATAGCGGTAGAAAGAATGGGGTTTAATAGTGAATCAAAGTAAGAATATATTCTTGAACGCATAGTATTAGTCTTTGTAGCTTCCTATTTCATTTTTAGCTGTTTATATTGCAAGTCTGAGGCTAAATTATATTAATTCTCAGAGGATATAAATACACTAAGAAAGTCTTTGGAACATTTTTCCAAGCAACAGTAACTCTTTCAAGTTATTTAGTCAATTTTCATTGCAGCGTCTGCTAAAAGGAAGTCTGTGGCTTGAGAAAAATGAAACATCTCTAATAACTTAAACAATGCTGAAAGGATGGTTGAAGACAAGGTGAGGAATGGCCAGGTACATAAAACTAGGCAACTCAACTGAAAACTAGAAATTCTAAAAGCACGTATTATGTTGACAACAGATTTATAGTTTTCGCTTCTTAAAGGGTCTCTACCAGAGTGTGTATATTGAGCATCTGGTAGCAGTACTTCCGAGTTACCCAACATATGCTCCCTTTTCAGCAGTTTTCCTGCCTTCCTGGGCCCTGCGTCCACAAAACTTTCCTTGTTCCCTGTTCAAGATGAGGTGCACCTAATCATATTGTCATACAATAAATTATACATGAGTTTGTCGTTTGTCACAGACCATTCTCTGTAAGCTCAACCTTCAAATACTATCAAGAACCAAGATGTATAGTAAATACAGTAAGTCTGGTGTCCGTCCTCCTAGGAGAGATCAATGCTCACTGAAATAATTCGTGAAGGTGGAAGCATTCGGGGTGGGCCTTCAGGAAAAAGATGAGTGTGTTCTTAACAGAAAAGTTACTTGACCTTGCCTATCACCCTTTTAAGAATTGGCTTGGGTGGTGGTAGGAGTGAAGTCTTTCATAAACTGACAAAATATGTGGGCATGTTAGGAAACTTTCAGTTTTCTTCCTCCTGTATAGGGAAAAGAACAAAAAACAGTTTTCCCTACCATGTTTTTCTCTCCTGTGTTTCTCCAATATTACTCATACAGAGCACTTCACTCCTGAGGCTTCTGGTCACCGAATGTGTGCAGGGTTTTCCCACCAGGCCGTCCGCATGCCAGCTGATGCCCTACCATCTGACTCAGTGCTGACACTACCTACCTGGACATAGTATCAGATACCACAGGTCGAGAGCTCTGTCCACAAGACTGTTCTCCACTTCAGATGCTGATAGCAAGTAGTAGGCCCCCCACTTATCCACAATCTCTGTCTGACTTGGTGTCAAATCAGAGGTTCCCATGACCTCCTTGGGGTGGAGGCTGTCCAGCAGGCAGAGCAACAAGTTTTGAAGGAGACTGGATACCACACAGCCATCAAGTTCCAACAATCTAGCTGATATGGTAAAGAAAAGTTGTCTTGGGGGATTTCTGGGAAATGTTCCTTTGGTTTGAGAGAAACAAAGGAAGTGCTGGTGTCTTATTTGGGAGCTACTGTGTCAGGATGAGATGAACAGAATTCCTGGCAGAAACTTTGTGATCATGAGGGCTTTAACAGTGGACTTGTGTCTTCCAGAAATGTGTTGAAGCCCTAACCCCCAGTGACCTTATTTGGATATAGGACCTTTGTGATATAATCAAGTTAAGATGAGGTCATACTGAACTGGGTGGGCCCTAATCCAATGTGATCTAATTTTAGTTGCTATGCCGTACTCACTAACAATAAGTGCATAAAAGACAAAATTTACTGCAAGGACTTCAATCCACAAGTCACTATTACTGACAGGTGTGCCTGGTCATAGACACCAATCACACTACTTATTTCAAAGTCTATTGGTGACTAGTCAGCGTACAGCCAGTTCACACACAGGGAGTCAAATGCATACGGTTATGTTGTCTTTTTGTCTTCTAGTGATTAACCCACATGCCACAGATGAGAAACATCAAAAGAGGGAATTGGTCACTTAAGCATGCAGGAAAGAGACAAAAACTGATAACCCTGGAGGTGAAACTCAAGTGGAATGTGAGCAGAATTGCAGAAGAAATCACACCCCTGAGAATGCCATACGGCTGCTGCTGGGGATGCTGTCGTGCAGTTTCAGGGTCTGAGTGAGTGCAACCTTACTGACGTAAATGAGGAGAGGGATTGTAATGAGAAGAATGAATATGTGACAGAGGAAGTGACAATGGCAAAAAAAAAAAAAAAAGCTCTTGGAACTACTTCATAACTTTGAAAGCACAAAGGAGAAAATGTTAGAAATTGATACAATCATTGAAGTATGACAATTCACCATGACACAGAAAAGATTCCCACTCTATAAGAATAAAAATGCAAGTGTACTGTTCAAATTAGTCTTGATAAGATTTTACAAAGAAAGGAAATTAATTTATTAAGTTAAATTTTAACTTGCAATGTCTCTTATGTTTTAGATCACAAGGTACTGAACAAATACTAGTTTCACTATTTTATTTTGATATATATTTATAACCAACAGTAAAAGAGTATTTAATATTTTGATGTTTTTAAAGTTATAGAACAATTTCAATTTCCCCATTTATTAGTAAGATCACTTTGTACTGTTGCATTTTATATGGATGCTTTTACAGACCTGAATTACATGGAAAGTGAGGACTCTTTGTACAAGCCAAAAAAATTTCTTTGATTTGTCTAGTTTCTACTGCTAATTACAATAACTGAGAACATGTCTATAATAAGAAATCTCACGGCCTGGCTGGTGTAGCTCAGTGGATTGAGTGCAGGCTGCAAACCAAAGGGTTTCCAGTTCGATTCCCAGCCAGGACGCATGCCTGGGTTGGGGACCCAGTCCCCAGTGGGGAGATGCATGCGAGGCAAACACACATTGATGTTTCTCTCCCTCTCTTTCCCCTTCCCTTCCCTGTCTCTAAAAATAAATGAAATCTTTTTTAAAAAATCTCAGAAAAGGCTTGGAGTATTGTCCTTGTACTCAGTAATTCTACCCTAAGAAAGTGAAACCATGGCCTTAGCATCTGGTGATTGAGGCCTTGGTATTCCAAGTGAACATAAACATTGTTCAGAGACCATGGAAAGTGACCCGGGAGACCACTCTGTGACTGCAGTGGAACAGAGGAGAGACGAGGGCACTGTTCAACCACAGCGATAATTATGTTCTTCTTCCAACATGACTTATGGCTGCTTCTCTACCAGTGGAAACCCCGCCATGAGCTTTGGTGCTCCCCGACCCCAAATGCCATGATTCACGATTGCCAAATTGTTCTGGTTTCCTGGCAGCTTCCAGTCCAGAACTGGACCCGACTTCCTTAACCCTCCTTAGAACTCCCCTCCATAAACTGAAACTATATCATAATCCTCTACTTTTTACCAAGTCGCTCTATGCTTCCTCTGATGGGCATTCCCCTTGAATACGGCCAAGGTCAATGAAGCTTAATGTGATTCGGCCACAAGTGAATTTTCAGTATTATTTTATTTTTATAGTGGGTTCTCTCGCTTTGTGTGAGGAATGCATTTAAGTAGGGGCTCGTGATATATGCAACAAGGCAAATGGAGTAAATTGTAGAAAATTGCCTTATTCAGTAAATGGAAGTAGTAGTAAAATACTTCACATTTAATCTAATGAGTATATTTTCAGGCCTTTTATAATTTAACCTTAAAAACAGATGAAGTAATTATTACATATATTTATTCATATACATAAGAAAATATGTTTGTCACATAATGCATAAAATGATAGCTGTAGATTACTTCCTATTTCATTTTATATTTAACGTAGCACAGTGTTAAATATTACTTCTATTGAATGTCTCATATTTGTCATTTATAGTCTAGGCCTTATTGCTTACATCAGTGAGACAAAGATATATTTTCAATGAATAATTTAAGCTTTAAAAATTAAATTCTAGAGGTTACAGTTTTGTCATGGATACATATAATTAGTTCTGGTGGCCTACATTTAAATGTAGTACATATTAACTTTCAAAAAAATATTAAAAGTATCAGTCAATATTTGTATTTTAGAATGCATAGATTTATTCTAAACATTTAACAATAGACATTTCTCATGTAGAAAGAATATTGTCTCAGGAAGATCCATGGAGCGCAGACATTTTTAATTAGAGGAAAAAATTAATATATACCGAGTAAAAAATTTTAAAGCAATCAAATCTTCTTAAGATTAAGAAGGTATAGATTTTTGGTGTCAAAAACAAGAAATTCCCTTAAAACATGACTTTTCTACAAAGCTAAAAGAAAGTCAAAGCATAACCTCACTTTCCTGAATGTGTTTCTCTTATTAAGTACAGAAAAGTGATTATCTGTTCACTATTTACTAACATATTCAACTAACTCGTTGGGCAGCCTTGAGCGTTCCTTGTGTTATTTATCCATGATTATTCTTTAATAAATGACTTCCTCTGGTGCCATTTCGATTTATCTGTTTGCTCATTTGTACTGTTTTTCGTTTATTCAGGAAAGGCAAGTGGCTGATGAAACCATAAAACGTTGTTCACTGCTTGTAACTAATGAATAAAAGATCTTACTGCAAATGTAAGCAGGATTATTATTTTCTGCAAGATTCAGAAATGTAAATACTTGGAAAGGAAATTGAAAATGTAGCTGCTAAGTGAAGCATGTTTCTGGAGGCTTCCTTTGCAATGGCACTCCAAAGCATCTCAATCTCATTCAAGATTCCAGCCTTGTTGAAATCCATTATATATCATACTGTATATAAAACATTAATTTCTTTGGCGGTGGTAATTATGCTTGTTCCTTAAGGAGAATTTTGAAATGTATTTTTATGATAAAAGCATTGGTTCACTGTAGAACACTACTTGATTCAAAGTGTTTCTGAAAGTATCTTTTAACTATTGTGAAATTTATAGAAAAGGAAGTGAGGTGCCAGGGAAGTCGGAAGGTGAAGGAACCAAGAGGAGTACATGGAGCATTAATGATTGCGCTTCCAGAAGTTCAGTGCACCAGCAATCGGGAGCATCATTCTTGATCCTTTGAAGCTGTCTTACCTTATTTCCTGCTATAAGAAAGGAACAAATATTCTTTCTTATAGCAGGAAATATAACACACTTTTTACGGATATTTAGGTGATTGAATAAGACAATGCACATGAAATAGTTTCTGACTTGAATTTCTACTTTCCAGCCATTTGAAGTATCTGTGTAGAACATCTAGGTTCAAGTATTGACCTAATCAGTATGATGAGAGTAAAACTGGTTCCAGTATTTTCAACTGCAAATTTAAGTAGATAATTAGATAGATAAAAAATATGATAAATGCATTCAATAATGAAGCCAGTTACATGGATTGATAATGAAGAAATGTCTTCTTGCTACTTCTCAGTCTATGAATGTTTATGTGACACTGTTATAAGAAAGGTCACCACAGGAAACCCACCTGGGGCTAAGCCCCCCGTCTCGGGGGTCTGCCTCATTCTGTCCCTATCCGCACGATGTGTGGCTCACTTTGCACATCCGGGTACTGTGTTACCACTGAATGAACAGAAAGGATCTTTCACATTGGAACCCTCCTCCTCTTTCTCTTACTGCAGAAAGAGTGGATTCAAAACTATTGCTCTAGCTTCTTCTCGGCTCCTAATGCTATTCATTTTAAAGAGGTCAAGTTTTCATCGAAACTCCTTAGTGTCTCTTGATTTCTATTTTAGATTTATCTGTGGATTTTTGTTCAAACTGTGTGGCAATAAATGCTAGTCTGTCCCCTATGAGAGGCGGAATTGAAGAGCATCTTACAGTCTCCAATGATTAAAGTACAGCCTTTGATTAGGAACAAATGTGCTACTGGGTGTAAAGGCCCCAATAAAGTTGAGTTTATACATTTGAAATTAACATTTGTCTCAAATCCTGTTGATCTTCCAACCTTGTTTGTGCTAAATATGGGTCTATCTTCAACTTAGTGCATAATTTTATCCTCTGTGGAGAAATTAAATGCCAAATAAATTCAAAAGCTAACATTAATTATAAAAATCAAAAGAAGACACACATCAAAGATTCATTTTTAAACTTGATATCTACATAGCATTTTATACCCATTTAAAACTGTTAGCTGTCCCTTATTTAGTCTCCTTAACGGTTCAAATACTGCAAGAGGCAAGAGTGCACTTGATGGAGAATACTGTGTATGCACTGTTAAACCCCCCTGCCTTAAATACTTTCAAATAAAATTGTGGGAAGATTTGTTATAGCCACGTTTTACTCCTAAAGTGTGTAATTGATTTTTATGAAGTACAAATACATACCTAAATATTTTAAATTGTGACCCTGTTTTAATGTTCAGAAAAAGAACAATAAACTTGCTCTGTAATAAGAAGATACACTGCTAATATGAACAAACGACCACATTTCAAACAATTGTGCTGAGGAAACAGAATGGCATACATATATATAATACTCAGAATATTATATATAACATAGGATATATATGAATACAGAACACATATAGAGTTATTAGAACAGCAAGGTGAAGATAGTGATTTAATTCAGATTAGTGGTTGCTCAGAGGTGGGTGACTGATGATTGGACTGTGGGAGAACTTCCTGGCCCAATAAGAATGTTCTCTATATTTTGTGCATCATAGTGAAATGGGTGTATGTTTAAGGTCTTTGAATGATAGACTAAACATATAGACATTTTGCTACATATCAATTCTACTTAAAGTTTATTTAGAATGAAATGAAACTGTAAAATCTAAGAGACCGAAGATCAACAGGCTAAAATAAAATAGTGTGTCTAGAAACATTAAAATGCAGACATTTTAGAGAACATGTGATCAAAACTTAATATTTTAGCATTAAATTTATTAACTAAATATTTAAAACTTTATTAAAATGTTCTCTTATTTTCTTTTTTCTGTTTAAGTCTTAAGTTCTTTTATTTTTAATTAAATGTATGATAGATATGATTAATAGGATTATAAATGTTTCAAGTGTCCATTTCTATGATACACGGTCTGTATATTGCATTGTGTGCCCACTCCCCAAGTCAAATCATATTGTTACCATATATTCGGCCCCTTTACCCTTTACTACCCCTACACCCCTTTTCCTCTGGTCACCATCATCTCTTTCTGTGGGATTCAGCTATATATCACACATTTGAGTGAAAGCATACTGTTCGTGTATTTTTCTGTCTGACTTATTTTGCTCAATATAATACTCTGAGTCCTTCCATGTTGTTGCAAATGGCAGTATTTCATCTTTTCTTCTGGTGGAGTAGTGATCATCGTCTACATGTACCACATCTCTGTATCCGATCATCTGTCGAAGGGCACTTTGGCTGTTCCCATGTCTTGGCCACCATGAATAATGCTGCAATGAATGTAGGGATATATATGTCTTTGCAAATAAACATTTTCAAATTTGGGGGTAGAGGGATTGCTTGGTCATATGATAACTTTATTTCTAATTTTTAAATGAACATCCATACTATTTTCATAGTGGCTGTGCCAGTTTTCATTCCCACTAGCAGTGAATGAAGATTCCTTTTTCTCCACAACCTCTCCAACACTAGTTAATCGTCCTGTTGATAATAATCATCCTAACAAGTATGAGGTGGTATCTCATTGCAGTTTTGATTTTCATTTCCCCACTAGCTGGTGAATTTGAGTATCATTTCACGTATCTGTTGTCCATTTGTATATCTTCTTGGGAAAAATGTCTGATCATATCCTCTACCTATTTTTCAACTGTATTGTTTGTTTGGTGTTCATTTTTATGAGTTCTTTATATATTTTGGATATTAACCATTTGTCAAAGCTATTGTTTACAAATATCTTCACCTACTCAGTTGGTTGCCTTTTTGGTTTTTTCATGGATTCTTTTGCTATGCAGAAGCTATTTAGTTTTAGTCTCATTCATTTGTTTTTCCCTTTACTTCCCTTGGCTTTAGGGTCAAATTCATATGTTTTCTTCTATGTAATTCATTGTTTCAGATCTTCCATTTAAGTCTTTGATGTATTTTGATTTCATATTTTTGTACATGGAGACAAAGTGTAGTCTGGTTTCATTCTTTTGCATGTATCTTTGTAATTTTCCCAGAACCATTTATAGCCAAGTTTCTTTTTAGAGCATATTCTTTAATCAGAGCTCTCCATTATATTGTTTCTCTCCGCCATTTCCATGTTCTATACATCTGTATAAAATGGAAGATATCTCTAGAGACTTTATAATTCAGTGCTATGCTTTCAGGCAGGGCGATGGTGTGAGCCACCAAAACAGATGGCGTTCTGGCTTATTCTTACTGATGTTCAGAGAAAGACACGCAAATTCCCTGGATAGTTCATTTTTGTGTTTAAACAATGCTTCCTGTCCATAAGTTGTCTCTTACATCTAAACTGAATCTCCCTTTGTCAAACCTAAGTTTCACATGTTTTGTTTTACTTTTTGAGGAGCAAGAGAACAGATGGCTAGTACCTTCCTTCAAAACACTACTCATACACGTGAAGACAGTTGCTAACAACCCCTTATTTGATCTTAAATTCCAGCGTTCAAATTCACACAGTAAAAAAGATAAATTTTACTTCAATTTCATCTAGTCTAATACCCAACAACCTACAGCATGGACTTTTAGCCTGTAAGATGTTCAATTAATATAAATGTTTATGTTGGCAAATATATTAATATTTGATAACTTATGCTTTTCTGCAGACTTATCATATTCATTCCCATCTTAATATTTCAAAGAAAGTCAGTGATGAAAGAAATGTATAAATTTGCTTATGCAAATATTTTCAACTAATCTCTTCTACCTTCCTCCCTCTTATTGCAATTGCTAATTAATACTCATTAGCCCTCATAGAACACCATACATGCCATGAAATTAAGAGTTTTTAATCTTTGCATTCCTTTAAAGATTAAGGAATCTACAGTGTCTCAAAGCAGTGACAACTACACAGCTCTTTAAATATAAAATGTTTTTATGTCCGAGGGTTGGTCTGCCTAATAGACACATCTACAGAATAACCATTTTAAGAAGAACCATAAATGCTCAACTAATAGGTAAACATAGTACGTTTCAAATCTTCAGAAAAGTGTTGCGCAGAGAACAATATATCCCAAACACAATTTTATAAAAGCCAAAGGAAAATGCCTTTCCAAAATCAATAGACAATACAGAGATACAGAGATAAAGCTAATGAAATGATGAGATTATTACTTCTAAATATTTACAACTAAGTATTTCAGGAATTGAGTGACCAGATGAAAAGTTGGGACTAAATAAATGGAAACTATTAAAATGAATTCAATGTAAATTACAAAATTGAAAAGAATATCTAAAACTAATAGTATAATTGATGGATTTAACAGCAGATTATACCCAGCTAGGAAAGAGAACATTAGTAAAACTGATGGAAAAATATATCTACACTGGAGTTTAGAAAAACAAAATGAAGAATAACTAAATCGTGCAAAATATTTTTAAAAGTATAATATTTATGCAATTAGATTGTGCAAAAAATAGGAGAAGGAGAAATTGGAGTGGGGGCAGAGAGAGAGAAGGAGAGATTGAGACAAGGAGAAAACTTTGATTTGATATTCCACTTATTTAAGCATTCATTGTAAATTATTTTATGTTCCCTGACCAGGGATTGAACTTGCAACCTTGGTCAGGCCAGTGTTCCAACCACCTGAACTACCCAGCCACAGCCTTGTATTCATTTTTTAGTGGTTTAAAAATGAATATTTAAAAATATTGCACAGAAGGAATAAATAAAAGAGAAAGATATTTTTGTAAGTAGTAGAAGTTATCTTCATTTGGACTCATTCTTAGATGACTATCACTTTGAATTTTTTAATCAGTCCATCATAAAACTAGTTATTATAGTTATTATCCTAATACTTGGATATGTATGAATTTTTTTTCACTTAACAAACTTCCTTTCCCACAATCATTAAACCCAGATCCCATATGTAAACGCTGCCTTAGCATTTATCATTCCTGTTAGGATTTTGTTCGTCTCATCTTGGCCTATTTCTAAACATCCATAAACCCTCATTATACTCTGATTAACAATTTGGAAACATAACACACAAATGAAAAATTAATAAGTAACTTTAAAAATTTCCTTTGTTTATTGGCACTCTTTGTTATTACTGTATTTTTTATGTTTTAGATACTAATTATGATCACTTAGAAAATGGAACAGTAAAATTTTAATATATCCATTGAGTTCATTAGATGCTTATACCAATAAAATTAAAAGTTCTAAAATTTATAACTTAAAATTACTGAAATGTTTCCAGGGAAATATTTTTACCTTTAGTGAAAGTTTTATTAAACTACCAATGAAAGTATTGCTTATTAAAATTTTATGAGACAAAAGATTAATCTGCATTGTTTCTGAATCATAAATAAATGGTTATGACAGACTCATTCCCAGATGTTTTTATCTACAGATTAATTTTGTTTCTAATACAGAACTGCCTTTCTCTTCAAGTGCCCTATCAAACAGCACCTCTGTTTTTATTTTGTTATTATAGAAACAATGTTTATTTTTGATATTTTAAAAATTTATGACATACATTTAGAATACCTTTTGAAGAAAAACTTATGTGGGTTTAACAATATACTTTTGCCTTTGTTGTATCAAATAAAGTGATGAGTGATTTAGGTTCACTTTATTTTTTAGCTATCATGTCAAAAAGCATCTAATGTGCCTTTGAGATAAAGATATACATAAATATAGACTTTAAAATTTTTTTTGTTTCATTTAGTACTTTCATTTTTGGCCTCTATTTAAGAAAAATATTTGAGTTTCATATCAAATTATGAGGAAAAGCCATATGAGACTTTAAAACAAAAGCACTTGGTATTTTACTCAGAACAAAATATCTTTAGAGAACATTTCAATTGTAGCTCTGATGCCTGTTAGATCTTTGTGGCCCTTCTCCAGCTGGCTGCGGCATAAAGTTTTTCTTTGTGCTTCTATGTTTGTGTATTATGGCCTCTTGTAATGTGCTAATGAAATTGTTTTACATTCGTAACCATTTCTTTGTATTATGCTGTACGGATATAGTAGCTATGTCTAGAAGAGAAGAGAAAATCAATAGTATTACTTGGTACATAGGGGCATCTAAACTCACAGATGCAGTGGAGACTGCAGGACAGGGAGACAGAGGCAGGGAGGTAGAGGAGGAGAGAGACGGAGGACGGGGGAGATGGGGGCGGAGGGATGGAGAGAGAGAGATTCAAAATATACAAAATATGCATTGCTAGCTTTGAGAAGCCACCTAGATTACATTTTTTACTTTTGCCATGATTAAGCTGAAACGTTACCGCATTATATGTGGGCTTGTTATTTTTAATTATACAAAAAGTATAAAATTAAGTATTACTTTAAATACTATTTTAACAGGGAATTGTATGTTTAAACTTGAATCTTATTTGTTAAAAGCCAGATTCTAGAGTTTCTTATAAAACAATTCAAATCAGAGAACAGCATTGCCCAGAGGAATGAAAATCAGCTCACTAATTATTTAGCAGGTTTGAATGAGTCGGTTTCCAAAAGGATTACTGCCCAAAAGCCTGCCCTGGGGTTGAGACAGGTGTTGTTTCATCGGAATTCAGCGTTGCTGCTATTTCAAGGAGGAATTCAAAAAGACAACCCTGGGAAAGCAAATCCCACGCCTGCAACATGAAAAGCAGGACTCCTGAGCTTGATTGTACTCCTTCTCCCTCCTGTCATTTCCTGGCCTTCTTTCCGGCTCAGAGAGATCCCTTATCAATTCCAAAGCAGCTGGCACGATGTTTCTCCTGAAAGCGGCAGTGGCACCTTGTTGCAACTCTCAGGCACACAGGTGTTTGAAGAGATCCAAGATATTGCTTCATAGAAGCCAAATTTCAGGTAGAATCACCCATAAAGGTTTAACTATGAGGCCAAAAATTGCCTACTAATCTTCTTTCCAAAGCTTTGTGTCTCAAGGCTCTACTTAAGAACCTTCCCCTTTAAAGTGACTCACCGTCAAGTCCCTCTGCCACTGTGTGGGAGACTGTTTTGGTTGGAGTCAGACTGGCGTGAAGACGACAGCGATTACTGCTTCTGTGTCTAGCACCTGCAAGTTCTTTATCCCTTGAACAGTTTCAAGGACTCTGAACACTTGGCTTAGTGCGTAGGAGTAGGGAGGCGGTCTATTGCCATGATGTTAGCGATCACAAATGACCAGTCAGTCTTGACAGCAGATACTTTGTTTTTTATTCCGTTCGCTGGGGTGACATTGGTTAGTAAAATTATACAGACTTCAAGGGTACAATTCTGTGGTACTTGATCTGTATATTGCACTGTGTGCCCACCACCCAAAGTCACATCTTCTTCCTTCACTGCGTACTTGACTCCCCTTACCCTTTACTGCCCCTCTACCCTGTCCCCTCTGGTCACCACCATGCCGTAGTGTGTGTTGATGAGCTTTCGTTCTTCTCGTTTGCTCATTTGTCACTTTTATATCTCACATATGAGTGAAACCATACGACTCTTAACTTTTTCTGACTTATTTTGCTTCGCATGGTATTCTGAAGATCCATGCATGTTGTCACATAAGGCGGTATTTCATCCTTTCTTATGGCTGAGTAGTATTCCATTGTATATACGCACCACATCCTGTTCAGCCATTTGTGACACCTATTGAAGGACACATCCATTGTTTCCATGTGCTGACCACCATAAATGATGCTGCAGGTGCTTTTTCTTGCCAATTTCTATGGGCATGAGGCTATAGAAACTTGGCTTTGAAAAACAAAAAGAAAAAAAAATACTGGTCATGAGGACCACTTCCTAATTGGCCCGAGAGAGAAATCAGTCTGTATGAAAGTTGACATACAGTTCCATTGGAGGGGATGGTTCTGTTATGCAGAGTGCAGAACAATGAATCTGGGAACTGTCCTGGGCATGACTTTGCTTCCCCTAGAATCAGCATTTTTCTTGATGCTTCTAAATGATTCTGACCAAATGGAGGGTGTGCCCATCATTTATCCATAAATGTCCCTACTTCTGAACTATGCAGGAGTTTTGCCTAATTCCAGACAGGCCAAGTGACATTGCACTTCAACAGCAGGCATCACTTATTACAATTTTTTATATGTGCACTTTAATGTATACAAGTAACAGGCTGATGTATCAACTCATGAGCTAAACTATTCACATGGTTCTTGTAGAAAATATTCCATTTAGGGACAATTTCAGGTGTGAGAAAGCAAAGTCAATCGATGCTATTAGTTCTTAGATTGTTCACCACATAGATGCCTTTGGAGGAGTTAGAAATTAGCAAAGAATACAGGCAGCAAAGGCAGAAATTGAGAAAGGAGGCATAGCCAAGATATCAAATTTATTTTAGTTTTTCCTTTAATATAAAATACCGTTAAAATAAAAACTTGGTATTATCTCCCTTATATGCAGAAATAATACTGGGATGAAAAATTCTAAATCAATATGTCCAATAAAAATTTGGGAGCTGGTCTCATTCCAAAATGCACAAGAATAGACTTATACACCAAAACTCTAACAGCCCAGATTTTTTTCAGATTTTATTTATTTATTTTGAGAGAGAGAGGAGGAGAGGGAGAAAGAGAGGGAAAGAAACATCAATATGTGGTTGCCTCTTGTGCGCCCCCTACTGGGGGACTGGCCCACAACCCCGTCCTGTGCCCTAACTAGGAATGGAACAGGCGGCCCTTTGGATTCATGGGCCAGCACTCAATCCATGGAGCTACACCAGCCAAGGCTTTTTTCTTTCTTTCTTTTTTTAAGTTACTGGCAAACCTTAACTAATTGATTACAGTAGTTTGCAGCAGTTTAGTGCTTCCACAGAGTCTTCACATACTTTTAGCTAGTCTTGATCTGGCCTTTAGAAGAGCTGCATTCAGCTTTGCATTAAAGCAGTTTGTGCCAGCCTTCCTGTCACCACATAGCTGGCATGAGCAGCTGGGGCACACTGAGCAGGCCTTCTAGGTAGACGCCCTGGCCCAGATGAAGGTAGGTGTTGATGTATAAATTAAATACTTTTGTGGCTCCTGTACTATATTGTGACTTGTTAGTGAAACCCTGGATGGAAAAGTATAAGGCAAATTCTGGTCTCATGTTTGCAACTTTTTAAAATATCCTACTGAACTTATAATTCTGGGCTAACTGCAGCTGAAAGTTAGCCCTGAAGTTAGGGGTGCAAGTCATGTCTTCATATATGCCTCTGTTGTTTCTAAAATAAAAATAACTTCAGTTACTTCAAAATTGGGGATATTTTATTAGAGATTGAAAGAAAAAAATTAAAAAACACAGGGATAATGTAAGGCCTGGCAAACACTGTAGAATACTACAGTAGAGAACAATGAAATGAGCAAGTGTATCATCTCAGATTTTGTGAAACGTTATACTGTCTAAAGTGATGCTGTGTATTACAACCTTCGTCTCAGAGGAGAATAAATCCATCAACTACACCTCCAGCAATCCTCCTTTCTTTTGTTCTTCCTCAAATATTTACTGTGTCTGCTATGGCAAGTAGATGAAACTGTATAACGTATACCGTATGCATGTTTAAATATAAATTAATTTAATTCTTTTTAATACATTTAAGAGGAAAATTTCCATAAATATGGACATTGAGTTAGGCTGTGAAAAACTTCTATAGGCAGATATTATTACATGGATTATGTGTATTTTAGGAGAACTCTCTAAGCGTATTTATTTTTAATTAAAAACACATAATGTATTCATTAAGCAAACAGCAAATAATTTATCGTGTTTTGGGGAAGGCTACACAGAATTTTTTGTACATGTTTTTCTCGGTAAAAAGGAGTTGAAATGTACCTTGGCCCAAAATCGCCTACATAATGACAATATAAATAATGTGTTCTGAATCATAATCAAATACAGTCAGGTTTTATTTGATAACCCAGACAACTAATTATATGCCATGCTAGATAAATCAGTGTAAATATAACAGAAGCTAAAAACAGCTGGGTGGATATCCAGGGATTTTGAAGTTGCCATTTTGTTAGTTTTATGAGAACACTAGTTGTCAGTGTGAAAAGTGGAGGGGCCTTAAAAACTGCCTCGATGAAAATAGCCACCTATAAAATAAGGGCAGCTTACAAGCAAAGAAATGTCATTGTGTTTTCCTACAAAGATTATTTAAGTTTCTGGAATGTAAAAATAGTGTTATTATAGGTCATTAGCTAATTATTGATACTAATGGAAGCAAAGGAAACTAGATATTAATTTTAATAAACTAGGGAGCACAAGCCTGCTTGCTTAGCCAGGAAGCTACAGCTTCACACCCCAGGGTATTACATCATTGCTCAGCCCAGGGGATGACACTCCTCCCTCCCCCCACCAGTACTGAATTGTTGGGGAACACAGGGGGACAAAGTTGACCATAGAGGCCTGTCAGTCTAACTAAGAGGTGCAAACCTATCAACAGACTGCAAAAACTTGGGAAGTTGATCGGTTCTTTGTTTCCCAAGCTAATACAACCCCAAGGAAACAAGGAAGCTCTCTCTCGTTCTTGACCCACATTCGCCCCTTACACTCACGTGCTCTCTCTCCATAGCCACGTGGCCTTAGCAGCTGCAGGGCCGACACCCATGTGGACTCCATGGCTGCAGCAGCTGGGCCTAAGCTAAGCTACCTGGATGGGGACTGGGACTGCTTAGCGGCGCTGGTGGACTTCAAAGGACTAAGCTTTAATATGAAGCAGAGACTCTGGACACTGGTGTTTGTTTTGGCCATGCTGAGGACATGGTTGTGCTTTTTCCATGATGAGATGGAGGGACATGGGACATTGGACACCCAGGAGCCCCCTTGCACACAAATAAGCCATTTGCACACCACAGTCTCTCATGCGTGGGTCCCTGGAATGCTTTCCCCATGGTCCGGTGGAAGGACCTCATGTCCACAGACAGCAATAGGACAGTCTAAAGTGTTGGGAAAGCAAAAAGCAGAGAGCAAAATCCTATATCCTCAAGTACACAGAATGGCAATCAGCCAGTAGAGATCTTACTCATAAATGAATGGGTTCGTGTGATTCAACACATGAAGTAAATTTCAAAATACTAGTTTTTCTATTTTTCAATGTAAGATTGGAAGTGAATTCATATAAAAATCATCAAAATTACTGAGATGAAATGCCTCTAATAGAAAAGAAACAGAATAAAGGTGCCAAAATGTATATATAGGTTCATTCCTTTTGTTCCAAAGTGAGGGAAATATAGTTAGAAAAATAAACAAGGTACTATTAACAATGCAAAAATGGACCTCAAAAGGATATTATTTCATAAATTTTTGAATTTGATACTACATGTAGCATAACCTATGTAAGAAAAACTACTGATATTTAATTTTTTTAAAAATATTGAAATCATTGAAACTTATGGTAAATTATTATATAAAATATATGTTTGGCAGAGTCTTGTATTTGACAAGGAAAATATTAACATGAATTTGATGCAATTCCAGGGCATGTATCAAATAGTTCATTAGATCTACTCCTGCTGAGAAGTAAAATCCTAATAAAAAATCAACGTATGGCTCTTAAAAATAATCCTAAATATATCAAATCCTTAGAATTTATTTAAAAATGCATATTAACATTTTCAACACTGCCTACCTGGGGAGTAGAAATGCTGGGCATTCTAATTGCTATTTATAACTCTCAGTATTATGGATAAGCTTAAAACATAAAGGACTACATTAACAAAACAAAATGGAGGAAAGAAACTGCAATTTAAGACAGTGATTCTTGGGTAGAAGCACTGATGATACCACAGGAACTTAAAAACATGATGTCTACAATTGTGCAGCCCCTCCACCATTGTTATTACTATCACTGTATCTCTATTTTTATTATTATTAAATCTGTGTCTCTATCGATCAATGCATGTACCTTTATATTGATTTACACTGATTTTTTACCTCTACGTGAGTTTATAAATGAGTGGGGAATGGTTTAAAGGATAACAAAACTTACATGCAACTGTTCTTGTATAATTCTTATGTTATTATATAAATTATCATATAATAAACTCATTTCAAACCAAAAGTTAAGTATCAAAAGTTTTCAAGCCCAAAGTTTAAGACTGTAACAAATAGTAAAGCACACAGACATGTGGAGAGAGAATATTTTGCTATCAGGTTTATTCTGTATTTTTTTTTGAATAATGGTTCCCTGTAACCATTATTTATTTTACACATACCAGCTGCTTAGATTTTTTTCAAAATGTTCTAACCAAGGGTAACACACTGGATTACTTTGAAGTTAATGAAGATTAAGGCTTGGTGCTCCTCACTTACAATACATTGATATGGTTATTCTTTTGGGGTAAAATATGCAAAAGTAAGTTAATTTTAATAGCAAATGAATAAGAGGGTTGTCTTTTTTCCACTCTTCTTCCTTTCCATCATACCCCCCTCATCTAATATTGCATTAGCTGTTGGCTTTTTGGGTATTAAGGGAAAGTTGTGTACACATTTCCGCTATGGAATTTGGGGATATATTGCTGTTGTTCACACAGTTTCTCTGATATCACTGTAATACCCACACACTTAGGTACAGTGACAACAGAAACATGTTACCATGCCAACAGGCTTTGGCCATGCCAGCGACAAGCGCCCCCCCCCACAGCCTTCTAAACAAACCAAGCTAGAGAAAAATCTGATCAATTTTTCTGCTATCTTGCAAAATAAAGACATAAAGTTCATACAGAAAAAAATGTTATCTCTGGATGTATTCAATACTTGTTGTATTTATCTGCTTTTCAAAATTCAAAACTTGTTTATGTTCTCATTCTAATTAAAAAGTACTTCCACACTTGATTTTAATGTGTAATTCTGAAGTTACCCCTTCAGGTTGGATAAACTTTGGGCTTGATAAATACAGATTCTGTCTCTAATTCTAATCCCAAATCCTCATCACCACCCTTCAGCTTGTCGGGAATCCTGATTTCCCCACTTGTGGAACAGGGCAATGGAATCACTGTCCTGAGGAACAACTCCAGTTTGCATCTCAAATATGACTTAAGCTCAGTTAAGTCTAACTGTAGGCTAATATACCCACAAGAATTTATGTAGCCTACTAGGAATGCATTCTGATCTAAAATGTCTACACCATTTTAAGCATGGAGTAGAGAAGCAATTTACATATATTTCCCCTGGGTTCTCTCTCTTTCTCATTTAAACAATCCATTATCCACATCAAGGCAGTAGTATCCAAATATAATGGGATTATTCATTATGTTTATGGATGATAGCAATTAAAATTAAAAAGAAAAGTAAATATTACCTTTAAAATATACATTCATTGCAAACAACACTCAGACAGATGATCAAAATTATCTGACACTATTTGAGCTTATTGTAGCAAGAAAGTTTACCCTATTCAGTGCTCTTTCCTCTATGATACAAGCCGTTATATAGACAGAGAGTGTTCCAGCAAAACATTAAAATTAAATAAAACATACATCCTGTAATGTATTCAATTTAATCCAACTGGATCCTCTAATTTTATGATTTGATTGTTTTTTGCCTTAATTATTTAGGATGAAAGAATAATCTCTATATTTTATGTTTTTAGCCACAATCTCTAAAAAGAACAATTAGAATTCATTATCACTCTACTTCTCTTTAAAAATAAGTCCTCAAAAGTGAACATATAAATTTGAAAATCTTTTCATAATCTTTTCCCTTTCCTTATGAATTTCTGTGTCAAATAGAGTATGCCTTTCCATTCCCTACCCCTTCCCAATCTGATTTAAATTTCCAGAGAGAACATTCCCGTGGCTTTTCACACAAACTGGGGACTTCTCCCCAAGGCAGGGTCTTTCTCTACGGGGAAATCTCAGGGAACTTTTTTCTAATAAGAAACTCTGTGAATTGAGTCTCCTCTGTGAGAGAAAAGTGGTATGGTAGACTCCAGGGAAATACGAGTTCTATTTTTCTTCTTTTTCTTTAAAAAGAAATCTATTCCTTCAAGGAAGTTTCAAAATGCAAGTGTTGCTATTAATAAATGGCACAAAATGAAAGAAATTCCATGATGATAGAGTGAGTTTGAACATCCAGGGGACCAGTGAGTATTCTGACCTGTAAATGATCAGTTTGAACTTGATCTATAAACTAGATAGTCACAGATTATACTTGATTTTACCTAATTTGGTCTGCGTAGATTCAGCCTCAATTTAAATGTGGACTACCCACTGAATTTTCATACCCTCTAGAAGCTACAATGTACCCAGGAACTTATATAACTCTCATCGAAAATGTATGCTAACATGTATTTTAAGAGATGACTAAAACTTTAGCCATTAAACTTTACTGTGGGTCAATGTTACAGATGAGTTTTAGATAGGCTGAAAAAAAATTGTCTGATAAGGTATTCTATAGAGACATTAATTACTTAACCAATAATGGTGACATTATGTAATCTGATTTTTAATTTTTTATTGAAATATTATATATTTGACATAGCATTAATTTTTTAAAAATACATTAAGCTGCTATACAACTTGTAAAACTTTTAAAAATATAGCGCTGGCTGGTGTGGCTCAGTGGCCTGAGTACTGGCCTGCAAACCAAAAGATCGCCAGTGATTCCCAATCAGAGCATATGCCTCGGTTGCGGGCCAGGTCCCCAGTAGGGGACACAGGAGAGGCAACCACACATTGCTCTCCCCCCTCCTTCCCCTGACAGTAACCAGAGGAGATGGGAGATGGAGATAATGGGGAAAGAAGGGGAAGGGTTGTTGAGGAACATGTATAAAGGACCCATGTACAAGGCCAAAGGGGGTAGGATTGAGGGAGGGAGGTCAGGGAGAGGGGGCAGGGGAGAGTAGTGGGGAAAAAATGAAGACAACTGTACTTGAACAACAATAACATTTAAAAAAAAGGAAAAAAAGACATACATACACACATACATAAATAAATATTTAAAATTTTTAAAAATATAAAATGTAGCAAAAGAAAAAGTATATAAATGATGTACCTTTCATCCAAGAAGAAAGCTGATGCTCTGAGTCAAAATATCCTATCCAAAGTCGTCCCAACATGGAATAACAAAAGACCCTAAGTAATTAGGTGCCGTTTCCCTTTGTTATAATCCCCAGGTATAATAAATAGAACAATGCCTCATGGAGACAGTCAGATGGGAAGGACGTGATTACACACAGTGGTGCTGATCACAGCATCTGCAATGGGATGCAGGATAAAGTGCCCCATCTCTTTCTCAGCAGAGGAAGAGAGTTCTCTCTCCACTAAAGGGGCAGGCTGCAGAGTACACTATTGCTCATTCTGCAGGGTTGATGTATATTCATTGTACTTAATTTTAGCACTTGCTGTTCTCCCATAGCCATTGGATATTCTTAGAAGATGATCATAGGGTTATTAATAGTAATGGCTATGCCTTCCCTGCATACAGTGTTTTATGATTTCCAAAGTGCTTTCTATTTATGTTACTGTTTTTAATCCTTACAACAATCTTGTGAATTTGGGAAAGAAGCAGTTTCTGGTCCAATTTTATCAGCCATCATAAGGAACAATTTCAGCCTCAAGTTCAATCTAGCCATTCAATCAAATAGTCCAAATATTGAAAAGACTGCTTTATCTTTTCATTTTAAAATATACTTTCTATTGTTTTAGTTATAAATCAAAATATGCTGTTTTAAATCCCTGCATAGTGATGCACTGAAAATTCTCGATTCATTTCTAGTGCGAGTGTAACAAAAAGAACCAGACAAATTAGAGTTCCAAGAAATATAAATGCAACGAATAAATTAATGCCGGCATTGATAGATGAAAGGAAAAGCAAAGGAATTTCATTGTGCGGCTTGACTGAACAACTCTGTTTGCAACAATATATGTAAGATGGGAATTGTTGTTTGGAATGGGCCAGGAGATTAAAAAGAATAATGAAATTGATTCCTCAGGATTGTTAGCCATTTAATTTTAAATCTGCGGAGGTAAGCCTCAGATATTACTGTGCGTGTCAGCTAGGTCTCATAAAGGAACACGAGAAAAGGAACATGAGGAATACTGGCACTGTGAAATGGCTCTCCTTTTACCTTTCCAGGAAGACTGTGCAGGATACAATAGTTGCATGAAGTCCAACTTGTGTGTTAACATGCAGATGGGCAATTTATCCTTGAAACACAACGTAGGTCACTTTCAAATGGAAATCTATGAAGGGGATTTACTTTCTTCTAGAGAACGAGAAAATGTGATGTTGCATTTTACTGCAGCTTAAAGAGTAGTGCAGTTAAGGAAGGGGGAAACTGTAGATAAATTCTTGACGCATGTTGGTAACTTTCATGAAATCGTATGGTTTTTATCTAGAATGTTAATACTGAAAAAAGGAAATCTGAATTTATTTTTCCATTTTCTTTATCCCAAGGCATTTTGTGGTATCATAATACCCTCTCTACTGTGCTCTCCAAAAACTTACTAGATATGAGAACTGTGGTATGCCTTTAATTTAAGACCATATTATTTCCCTGGGGAAATTTTAGAAATGTGGTGTGGGACGTTAGAAATAGATGGGGAAAAAATTGGATGAAAGGAAACTCATAGAGGATAAAAACAGATAACCTCTTACATCTTTGCTTTTTTGATTCTTATAATTCAACAATAACCTTGTTTATAATTATTCTCAGAATGAAATAATACTATTTGACCTCATATTAGGTAGAAAGTTCAGATTAAAAAAAATCTCTACTTGAAATTTTGTTTCACTTTTAATTGTATTGAATCATTCAAGGGCACAGTTTCTGAATTAACAGCAGGAGGTTCAAACATGTCACAATTATCTTTTATTTGATACTTTAGTAAATAAATCAGTCAACAGTAATCATAAACTCTTCTGGGTTAAGAGATTTGTATATAAAATGAATGTGAGTTTTTCCCTATAAACTATCTCAATTTTAAAATATTTCCAGAAAATTACAGTTATAACTCTTCAAAGCATGTTATTTTTTGCCTTGGCTTCCAGTGAATTACCATTTTTTACTGCTATTGTAAGTCAAATGTGCCATTAATTACCTTTACTTCTTTACCCCTGTTACTAAGGGTGCCATCTAATGTAGCGCTTGATGAGGTGTTTCATGTAACGCAGCCAGAGTTTCTTAAGTGCTTCCTATCTGTCATGCTTCCCTCTAAGCAATGTGTATAAATCGACTTGTATACATTTGCATAACAGCCCTGTGATGTAAGCTCTCTGTTTCTCCAGTTAGATCTAAGGAAACTGACCCAGAGAGAAGTTTCAACAATCTTGCTCCAGGTCACCCAGAAACAGAATTTGTCCCCAAACAAACTTTTTACAGGCCCCGTTCTCAACCGTAGCCTACTGTCTAATCCCACAACTGTACTTTTACAACTATACTATGCTTTCGCTACAAATACTGTGCTTTGTCCCACAGGTTCAAACGTCGTACTTTGCGTCAAAGGTTCCGTATGGACGGAGCAGTATTTTGATCACTTTAAATCTATTTCTTTTTCTTTATAGGTTTTGCCCTCTGATTTCAGTGGGACACGAATTTTATCTTGTATTATTTACCTTTGAATTCTTTTTGGTGTTTTATGTTTCTGTCACCATTTACTTCTTGTTTGTTTGTTTGTTTGTTTTTCCTCCCTGTGTGTTAAAAGCTGTGGAGTGAAAGACAGGGGCAGGCACCTGGCAAGCCAGAGAGTCTGACCACATGTGGGAATGATCAGACCTTCTCTGCCACACACACACACACACACACACACTTAATTCATGCCCTCAGCTAGGCTATTTCAATATCCTTGATCCTGTGTCCAAGCGACTATGCAATTTAATTGTCAATGTGGAAAATGAATCTAGTTCTTATGGAGAATGGGATTCTGAGCATTTTATGAAAAGGATCGGTCACGGTTTCCATGGCTCGTCTCTGGGAATGTTGTGACAGAACTCTGCAGACTTCCTGGGCACTTTTAGGGGCGTTCTCGCAAATGTACTCATGGGGCACCTTGGTCACACACCTGTTTCTTTTTGTGCCTGGGTTTCTTGGTCAAAGCTTTATTGTCCTCTGAGACATGGCACCAAGAAGGAGCTCTGGAATTTGTACACATATTAGGGATCAGACTTAATTGGTTCATCCTAATTTAGACATGTTCTCTAACTGATGAACTTCTTCCTGGCATCACTAATTCTGTCTGCTTTTTGGCCCTATAGACCTAAATACCTTCTCTCCAGCATCTGCCAGGCAGCTTTCCTCTGCCAGTACTGCATACGCACTTTTGGAACCTAATACTGTGTAACATAAAGCAAACGATAGCTTTATTGTCTCTCTAGAACCTAATGTGGTACTCAGCATACGTCAGGTGTTCAATAACTTTTTCATCGCTGAGGGATGCCTCAATGAATCTGGAAGGATATTTGGGAAAAACACAAGATATTTGACAAAATGTGAATTGCTTAACATTTGGTGTATAAAAAGGCATATGTGCCATATTTCTTCAATGAAAAAGTTCATATATAATTGCTCTAAAGTTATTTTAAAATTATACATGAATCCTTTAAGAGGAAATATAAGTAATGAAAGTAGGTTGATTTCAGTATACCAAAATTCTGGCTTTTGGGAAAACCTATGATGTGCTGGAGCTTATGAAGATTAATATACATTAATTTTTCTGAAAGGGGCCACCACTGATTAGTATAGTAAGTGTGTGCATCTTTAGCAGACATCAGAAATGAATCTTGCTGTGCCTAAACTCCCCACAACACTTGTAGTTTTAACCGGAGTGGGGTGGGTGCCTTGACTCTGAAAGTTGAAATGGTCCTCAGACCTCAGAGACCCATGTGTCTGATATATGTGCCTGAGAGCCAGACATCTAGCACGAGTTAAGAAAACACACCTTGGGAACTTATTTTGTTTAAATGGTTGGAAATGACTACCCCCTGTCATGAGATAAACATGTATGTACTAGAATGTTGACATGGAAAATTAATATTGTTCACAACGGTTGACCTGAGTTACTACTTCCTCTTCATTAAGGAATCAATACAATTTATCCAGACAAGCCTCAGGAACTTTTCTTTATTGAATCTAGACCCTTTCCACAAATTTCAAACCAATCTGGTCCTTCACTGTTTGGTTTGCTTGCCACCTTCCTGCTCAGGGACATATCTATTTACATTTCATATTCCTGTCCGCACAGCATTGGCAGTCAACTACTAGATCTACCATAATCAACCTCATTAAACCTAATGGTTTAACGTGAATAGACTCCCTTCAAAACAGTAGCTCATTATGCTGTTAAAGGTAACCAGAGTGTTACTTTATATCCAGTATTACAGGAGTGGCAATGGCATCTACTCACTGAAATTTCTACACAACATCAAGATTACATGAAACATAAAGTTGTCCCTAAACTGTCTACTTTCACAAACAATGCTAATGACACAGGTATATTAATATAGAGAGGAACTGGCTCATCATTTCTTCCCAGCATTCTTAAAATCAATAACTGAGAAGCCACCTTGATATCTAAAATTTTCATGTGGAGCTAGTAGGCTTTAAGAAAAACAGATATTATTATTATTTTGGAATAGTAAACTATCTTAAGATAATTAATGTTTTAGACCAAAACTGTCATTCCTTAACTTCTTTAAAATAAAGGTCAAATAATAATAGTACCTAATGTCACATGTTACAGTATTATATTACATGTTAGACTTTATAGTTGCCACTAAATACCTAAGGTTCTCTGATGAAATTATTTGATCAACAGAAAATGGTAGAAATATTTTATTAATATTACATTGTAGTCCAGTGCAAGTAGCATTTTGCAATGGCAAAATAAAATTTCTATTATGTGGGTTCTATTTTAAAATTTTGATCTTAGATCACTCTACTGTATGTGTAGCAGTAAAAAACCATAATGCCAAGGAAAACCAAATCTTTTTTTTTTTTTTTGATGAGGAATGTTAATCGTTGGAAGCCAAAGGGGTCACCTCCCCCAGAAAGCATCCTCCTCCACTCGAGTTCCTGTGAGCATCTCTCATGCCGGGGAATGAGAAAAAGCCCCTTGAGCCTCCTTCTCCTCCTTCCTTTGATGCTGTTGCACGATGACAATCTCAATGAGACAGAGGGGGATAATGGAAGTCATTACCACCACACTCACAGGTACTGCCGAGATGAGCACCTGGAACTTCTGTGAGCTCACCTGACTCCTGCTCGTTCTGTTCACCCTGGGCTCCTGCTCTCCCACTGACATAGCTCCCATTTTTCCCTTTGATCCACCTCCCACTCTGCCTTGGAAAACCTTACTTCTTGCTGCTCGCTGAGCACTTCCTCCATCAGGAAGCCTGCTCACTCGGAAAGGCAGAGAAACGGGGTCACTTTTCCTGAGGTCAGTCTGCTCAGTGCTGGTGTTCTTCCCATATGCTTCCATGAATGAGCTTTCTGCATTCCCTCCGGAAAGTTGTTCATCTGCAAAAGGAGATTAAAATGCCTCTTTTGCCCACAAATACTAGAGGGATAGCAGGCCTTCCAATGAATGTTTATGTGATTCGCTCAAATAATTTTCAATGAGATTTAGTTTCTCAGCCCACCAGTATCACTTCTGTGTATCATTTTCAACGCAAAAAATACAGTTTCTTTGGACATTTAAGATGTCGAAGGAGCAGTGTAAGTGTTGGGCTCTGGCAGAGGCACCCCGCAAAGCTTCTACTGTGGGCCCATACCAGTATACAAACAGCGCCTCATCATTTCAGGCACAGAGCTCACCTAAGTGCACAGTGGCATTCGGTTCAGTCCTGTCAGTTGACTCTGGTTGCTAAGTTATGGTAGCTTCCAGGTCCAAAGGTTGAACTGGGACTTCAGTCAAGGCTGGCTGCTGACCCTGCACAGGCTCTGGATGTGGAAGTGTTGCCTGGGGGTGCTTTGCAGGAGCGGCCGTCTGCTGCAGGGCTGGAGGAGGTTCAGCCTCCATACTAGGTTCTGGAGTTATGGTGAGGCCCAGGTCCAAAGGCTTATCCTGTTCTGGAGCCAGAAGTGTCTGCATTATTTACTACAGGTGGTACTCCAATTTCCTTCGGTGGCTCTGGAGGTGAAGCTGGGTTCTCCTACTGGGATGGAGATGACGCTCAGGGGGCTGTGGAGGAACCTCTTGATGGGTTGGTGGTTTGACCTCTTCAATGGTCTCTGGTGGATGAGCTGAGACCTTCTGCTCAGTTGCAGATAATTCAGTAGCCTTAGGGGGCTCTGGAATTATCAAAGCCCCTAGATCCACATATTTAACATTAATATCAGTCTGGATGCTGAGCTTCACCTGAACCCAGGGGTGAGACTGTCACCACATGATATACTGAAGGTGAAGGAACATCTATAAGAGCATTTTGGAGGCTGAGCTGGAGCCTACTACTGGACTGGAGAAAGTTCTATACCTGGAAGAGCCACTTAAAGCAGAGTTGAGATCTCCTGCTGGATTGAGGAAGATTAATCAATTTTGGGGGGTGGCTTGGATGCTGATCTAGAACCCCCTGGCGAACTGACAAAGTTTTCAACATCTATGGGGACACTGTTTCTCCACCCCAAGAAGGGGAAAATTCAACACCCTCATGATGTGGGGAAGCTGAGCTGAAGCCTCCTCCTGGGGGGAAGATGGTTCTCCCTCCCTAGGAGCTTCTGGTCCCCAGGATGCTCTGGACTTGGAGCTGCGGCCTCTGCTAGGTTAAAGAAGATCTGCCTCATTAAGAGGGGCTCTGGAGGCTGAGCGGGAGACTTCTTTCTGGGCTGGAAAAGGTTCATCTTCCCCAAAAGGCTGAGCTGGGGCCCCCTGAGGAGTTGGAGAGGGTTCCCCTCCCACAGGGGACTCTGCAGAGCAGACGCTTCCCTTTGGGGTGAGGAAGGTTCAGCCTCTTCAGAGATATTTGAAGGCTCAAGTGGGAGTTTTGCTGACCTGAAGGCCAGGGATTGGTTGCCCTGGGAGGGAGTGGAGGTCAACAACAGAGATGGTGCAGGGCCAACTCCACTCCCGAGGCCGAGCTGCCTGGACCAGCAGCCACAGGAGCTGCCTTGTGAAGAGTGATTGGGAGGACTGAATATCATGGTGTGAACAGCTTTACCCTTAGGTATGAGGAAGAAATTGATTTTCACTTGTCCCAAACATTCCATAAATTTTTAACACTTTATGAAGCAAAAGGTGAGTCAGTAAGTTAGAAATTCTGTCAGAATTTCAAAACAAAGTTCATTAAAGACTAGCATTATGTAATATTGAGGTCAGAAAATTTTAATTTATATACAGATAAACAGATTATGTTCTTAAATAACAAGTAAAATTAACAAAAATTTGCATGCAGATATTTGGTAATATTTATTATATGTATATATTCACACATATGTTTTATTTCTATGTTTTTTCAGTAGTGTTATTTTTACAAATGGCATTGAAATGTCCCCCAATTTTTATAATAAACTGTGTTAGAGGATGTTACCTCTGTTAACTCAGTAGCATTATGTATAAGAAAGTTCTGAATTTCCAGTAGAACCAATGTGGGTTTGTATCTTTGCTGAGTCATAATCCCTAAAACGGCTGGCATAAAGTTTATTCATGTTGAGATATACTACTATATGCACCTCACAAGCGTAGCATCGCTGACGAGCAGGTTACAAGAACAGCACAGCCGGACCAGGTGGGATTTCACCAATCCCCTCAGCAGATCACCTCTCTGGTCCCTCAGCTCATCTATTTTTAACGATCCTACAACCCATATTGTGTGTGAGAAAATGTGAGTCCATAGAGGGTATGTGACTTACCTAGAGTTATAAAATCAGTAGCAGTCATTTTTATCAGTAGTAGTAGGACAAGCATTTTAAGTGTTATTATCGCTTCTGACTTATGGAACAAAGGCTGCTGAGGACGGTGCCTGCAGCCCCAGCTTCAGTGAGAGCAGGCAAGACTTCAGCACGTGTGTGCATGTGTGTGTGAACAGGGGAGAGGCTGAGCGCATTTGTGTGTGAGTGAGCAGCGAAGAGGCTGTCTGGGCACTAGAATGACATGGGCAAAATCTTGGAAAGCAGGTATTTTAAACTGATTAGATGAGGCTCACCCCATCTTGGAGGCCATTCAGCTTTACTGAATGTTCACCAACTTCAATGTCCACCTCATCCAAAAACACTCTCTCAGAAATAAGCAGAATCATGTTTGACCAAATATCCGTGCATGCCATTCCTCGCCTGGCCACGCGACGCATAAAAAGAACCACCACCACTGGCAACAGTGCTCTTGTTGTTGTACAAAATACTATCCAAACTTTATTAGAGATACCAAGTAGAAGGAGACGGTGTCGGCAAGGTTTATTTAAATAACAAGTTACATTTTACATCCAAGCTTTTTTTATGTGTGGTGCAAGCCTCTGATACCTTCGTTGTGGTGTCAGGTATCCCTCATGCCACAATTTGGGTTGAGTTGTATAGGGATTTATTATGCATTACTGTTCAAGGTTCTCCTTTTCATTATAATGTTGTTCTAATTTTTTTAAACGCATACATGCACAAGTACATACACACTTTAGGTTATTTGCTAGTTAACTTTCATCATAGTGAAAGGGATTTTATGTATTGTAAAACAAAGGCATTTAGTCTGTGAGGATTAAGAGCTAACTGAGATATTGTTGTACTGGATTGATAAATTTCAAGAAATGCATCTAGATTGTCTTTTCCAACTGGCCAGTTTAACAATTCCAAAGTCATGAATACTAATGAAATTTCATAAACTTATGTGCTAAAAGAAATCTCAGGACAACTCAAATATGTATTACTTTTTTCACAATTTTTTTTGAATTGACTATTCATTGTTCATGTTATTCAACATTTGACTCTATGGCTAACCTATTTTGCAAAGAATAATGCCACCATAGGTTTACAGACATTGTTTCCTTTGGCTATTTTTTTCAGGCTTGGGCTGGGGTCCTTCCACGACACTGACAATATAAATATTATAAGCTATCACACTGGGGTACTCATGAGTGTGGCAGCTATTGGATAGATACTCACTAAGCATGCTCTGTCTCACTGACTAACTTTTAAAATGTCGTTCTTTGCATGTAGATTGAATTACCATATTTTTCGGACTGTAAGATGTACTTCCCCCCACTCCAAATTTGGGAGGAAAATTGGGGTGCATCTTATAGTCCAAATGTAGCTTACCTGGCTTGCTGGGGGAGGCGGGGCACGGTGGTGGAGCGGGTTTTTTTTTTCCCCCCTACTTTCCCCCTCTAAAACCTAGGTACATCTCATGGTCCGGTGCATTTTATAGTCTGAAACATACGGGATGTGATTAGCTCTTGCCATAGAACATGTGCAGAAGTCAGGTGTATTATTTCTGAGCCCAGGTATTTAAGACGGGTATTCTTTCTTCCCCTTCTCTTCCCATGAATGGAAAACTTAAAAATTACATGTTAAAGATGTCGAGATACCACAGGATGGAAGGAACTAAGGTTTCTGAATGAATATATGAAGAGAAACCCTTCCCCTCTCATCTCCCCTACCAAAATCATTACACTACGACGTGAAGGAACCATAACATTTATGACATTAAGTCAGTGATAATTTCACATGTCTTTTATGGTAGGTAGCTTATCCTGACTAATTAATGTATCATGCAAGCATTTTCACACTGCCCGGCATCAAGTAACCACTTAATGAATAACAGCTGTTATTGGCACTTTTTATGTCAGATGATAAAATATATTCTCTGTATTAAATATGCCTGCAGATAAAAGTATGCTTCTTACCATAAAGGCTACTTTGTTTCATTTTTACAAAGTAATTACATTTCAAGTAAATATAATTTTATGCAACAGTATCTTGATATAAGATGTATCCAAATTACTTATGTAATGTCTGAGATTCACCTAATATGAATATTTCTGGCTTTTCCATTATTGTGAGTTTAAAAGAAAGTTATATATCTCTTCTAATGGTAGTTAGTTTAATCCATTTCAGTAGTCATTATGCTATATTTCTCAGTTTAAAACTAGAATTATTTGTTTTTTCTTCTGATATTCTTTCATTTATTCAACATATTTCTAGTGGATTATTGTCATATGCTGAACACAAAGCTGGATTTCTTTCCACAATTGATGTCATTCATTGTATATCACAGAATAACCCTAACTTCCTTTGTTGAGCGAACATATAATGATCTACTGTTGACCCTTGAACAATGCAGGAATTAGAGGCACTGACTCCTATTGAGTCAAAAATCTGTATAGAACTTTTAAATGCCTCAAAACTTAACTACTAATAGTCCACTGTGGACCAAAAGCCTTACCAAT
Source organism: Desmodus rotundus (assembly GCF_022682495.2). Classification (NCBI taxonomy): domain Eukaryota; kingdom Metazoa; phylum Chordata; class Mammalia; order Chiroptera; family Phyllostomidae; genus Desmodus; species Desmodus rotundus. The sequence goes on from NC_071395.1 coordinate 9,431,336, forward strand.
AATACAAAAAGCAGATTAATAGATTTTTTGTATGTTATATGTATGCTATGTTATATTCTTTCTGTTGCTAATAAAGTTAGCAAAGAAAAGACAATCATAGAGAAGAGAGAATGCATTTATAGTATTTGCTGAAAAAAATCTGCATAAGTAGACCTATGCAGTTCAAAGCCATCCTGTTCAATGGCCAACAGTATTCTTTTTTCACATACAAGAAGGCAATGACCCAGTGTCCTCCATACAGGTAGGTTATATACTATCATCTGAATCATTTACTTTTTATTTTGTTATTTTCCTTTTGATTTGAAATTTGTGGATGGTGTTGACTATTTTGCAATCTGGCTGATTGTGATTAAAAGAGTAGGTTCGGAAAGCTTAGAGAATGAACAGCAAGCATTCTCCAGCTCAGAGCGCATCAGAAACAGGGATCACCCAGCTGGGCCATGAATGCCGTGCCGAATCAGGTCCCACTTCCTTTTTATCCGCTCATTTTTGAGATTTCATTGACTATCCACATGTGGATAATATTGGTGTTCTATTTTTATATGTTATTAAGGAGATAGTAGCAAAAATAGAAATCATTAATGATTGGAAGCAAATGTGATCTTCTTTGTAAAAAAAACAGATAAATTAATGAACAGGTAAATAAGATTTGGGGGAGGTCATATAACAGTCATTAAAACAACAGATACCCCAGAACTGAGAGAGGAAAATAATTCTAAATGTGCTGTAATGTTTAAAGGCAAAGGCATATACATCTTTATCTGAAAGTTTTAAGAATATATGATTTTGCTTGAATTTTATAATTCTTTCCAGGGTTTAAGTGGGCTAGAATTATTCATCTTTTCAATGTCATTGACAAAAATATCTTTATTACTGAAATATTCATCATCATTAAACATAGCATATTTTCTTTAGTGTGATAAAGGGTATGAATATCTGAATAGATGGCTGATTGTAATAAGAATGATTAATGTAGCATCTGGTTAAAAGAATTTAAGAGCATATTTTACTAATGGCAGGAGACAATCTTTAAAAATACATGCAAAGTGCAGATATGCATGACCTAAGGACACAGGTAACAGTGTGGTGCTGGCCCGCAGGCAGGTGGTGGGGGCTGGGTGGAAGTGGACAAAAGGGGGAAGTATGGGGATATCTGTAATAGTGTCAGTAATAAAAATTAAAAAACAAACAAAGGCATGCTATTTAGTTCATTACATTAAATCTTACTACAGATACAGGGTATATCTCCCATTGTGAAACATGGTTTATATTTAATTTATATTGTATGATTCTGTAAAGGTAAATTAAAATGTCATTAGTAATCTGGGAATTGATTATCAAACATAACAAATGATCTATATATGTCAGATTGAAGAAGTCTTAATGAAATAGTAAACTATATATATTTGGGGCAATTTTATATGCTTTTTCTTTGTTGTTATGATAAATTTCATAAGCGAAAGAAATGAGAAGCCCCTTTACTAGAACTAGGCAGAGGAATATAAAAAAATTTAAAAAAGCAAATAAGTACTATAATTAGAATGACTTTAGAACTTGTGACATCATCATGTAAAACCTTAAAAAGCAGTAATAGTTTTCATATTCATATCTAATGAGAGAATATATTGATACATTTTAAGATCCAAAATCTTATAAAATACATTCAAGCTATTTAACTTGATTAAGAGGTTGTAGATCTGTATAATGTAGGAACAAGGACTATGTAATAATCTTCTTTGGTTTACAGAGTCATTGACATAATGACTATTAAGTGGGCTCTCTGTGCCTATCATGGTAACAGCCAAAAAACCAATCATTATTCTGAAGAAACCTATGCTCACCGTGAGAACTGGTCAACAGAGACGTTAAACCTGATGATTTTGATGGGTTTAATTGCTTCCATAGTGGATGATAAACACCCAGCTGCAAAGATATTTAGAATTAAAGTTTCAAAAGTTTAACTGAATCATACCCATAGTATTGATATTTTTAAAATAACTGGTCTTTAATATATTTGTAGTATTAAACAAAATTTAGTCTATTAGATTTTTTAAATTTTATTGTTTTTCAAATATAGTTGTCTGCATTTTTAAAAATCCTGTAATTTCAATTCCAAATAAGTAACTAATTTTAGCTCAAAACAAATATTTTCATACCTGATTTAGACTTAAGTTCTAAGTTAAAAACTCACTAAATTTTTATACAATTTTAAAACATACCAGATGATTACAATTATATATATTGAGGTGTTGAAGACTGTACATGGTTTGATGTGGGCACCAAGCCTGTGAGTAAATAATAGAGTCTAAATTTATAACATCTGAAAGTGTTTCTTGACGTCAGTTTATATGAGTTGTTGTTTTGAGCTTTTAACTTATTGATAATTTAATTTGTCACATTGTTAACTCAAGGAATATATACACGCTGGACATAACATATTATAGTTTTCATATCAAATAAAGGGAAGTTCGTAAAAGCACTTGGTGGGAGTACTTCCAGCCTAAATATAATGATATAAAAACCAGCATTTCTGTTTCATATTAACAAAAAAATAAAGAAGAACAACAAATTTCAGAACCAGCTAAAATACAGACCCCACCCCCTTCAGTAAAGAAGATGATGGCTGCCAAAGTAGTGAGGATAGATCACAGAAGCTGCATGAGGAAGTCGAGCTAAGATACAGAACAAACCTACACAGATAATCCAATTATGGAAGAGCCATTACAATGGTAATTAAAGATGACTGGCATGCCATAAATGGAAAAAACCTAAATGTTGTGTTTGCAACAACAGAAATGTTGACATGCCAGTCAGTGGCAAGGGCTTCTCTGGATCCAGTGAACAAGAGGCCCAGGGGGCTGAGTGTTCCCCATCTCCCTTCCTCACCTCTTAGGAGGCTGACACTTTTTTGTCCCCCATCCACAGAATCCCTTTGCCTTCTGTGAGAAGGTTTGGCCAAATGAAAGGAAATAGCAGGACCAGTAATGGAAGGAGGAGAGAAAAGGTGGCCGTTTATCATTCCAGTGCTTCCCTAACAGACACTTTAATCTACCAAAGGTTGCAGTCTTCGGTCAGAAGGCCCCCTTCCACGAGGCTTCCTCTTGCTTTAGGCACAAAGGTGATTTTAGCAGGCCTGGGCTTCCTTAGCCACTTTTGTCAGTTCCCCTAAACAATGCCACACCATTGCAAATATTTCCTTCCCACCGATTTGAGTATTCCATCTTTTCCTATTCCATCTTCAATGATATCTACCACAAGTAGTTTAGAACATAGGCCCCAACAGTGGGATTTAAGAATTGAGATGATCACAGATTTAAGGATCATGGGTCTTTCAAGAGTGGGATTGAGACTCCAAGCACAGATCCACACAGCACTCAGGGTGCTCTACCCGCGAATGCTCCTTACTGAGAGAAGCATGTCCCGTCCTCCATCCGAGTTGTTCCCTGCATAAATGCATTCTAATGACTGTAACTGGGGCACTGGTGTCACAAAGAGATGTCAGTTGCTTTTAGCATCTACCAGTCTCTCAGCTACTGTAAAAATTAAATATCAGCACAGCCCAGAGAGAAGGTGTCTATATTTTGAGAGAGTTGCAGAACCTTACCAATTTCTGATGGCAAGAGACTGGGGATCATGTAGGAGAGTTAAGATTATTAGACTAACAAAGTGGAGGCAAAGTCTTGTCTTAATGATATGAGATTTAATGTGTTGGCTTAAAAAATTGTGAGTGACATTAATAGTCTCTAGGCTGGTTAATTGAAGCAGGATTCAACAGTGAGGTCCAATTTATTCTCAGGAATCCCCTACTCAAAGTATTTCATAGGATGTGAAATATGTTTCCTCCAGCATGTAAAAATGCTAAAGAAACTAAGAAATGCATTGGGAAAATGGAATAGGGAAGTGAACCATCATCTCTGAAAAATCTCTTAGTTTATTTTTGTTCCTTCTAGGCAAGAGATGATTTGGGGAGATGTTGCAGTGGAATTGGGTTCCCTGCTTTTAATGGAAACAGTGAACATTCTCAGTGCTAGGAGCCAGTTCTTAGCACTTCACATTCACAGAGCCCAGGGGAATAAATGGTGGGTGAAATTACCATAACTAGGCCATGTGGACAGATTATAGATACCAGGGTGTTTTGATCAGCAGAGAATTGTGGGGAAGACTAATAGATTACAGGGTCTTTAGAATTGGACAGATGGAGAGCCTACAGAGGTGCTGTTTGGAATATATAACTAGAAACATTCTTGGTCTGATGGTTAGAATCCCTAGTCAAGTCGACACACCCACATGCATGCATACACATGCACCTTCAATAAGCTGGAAATAGATGAACATATTTTCAGCATTAAAAAAGGGAAGTTATCCTTTTCACCCCCAAAGCCAGCTTTTAAAAGAGCAAACACAAGCATTATCCACGGTAGAGTTAGATAAAGATGAGAACACACACTACCATCCAATTAAGTGATGTTATTCTGAAATGACTAGCCAGTGTGTTCAGAAGACACAAATGAGAACTGTGAAACATGGACAGTGAGAAGACATTTTTAATCCTTCAGAAAAATGATAGAGTTCTTAGAAAAATGAAGGGATTGTATGAATTTCGGTTGCAAAATAAAAGAATGTATAAACTGTTAAGATAAAATGTAATATATTCACTAATTTCATATGCACAACAGTAGTAATAAAATAAAGACAATTTAATTATTTCAAAAGCAACATGAATATTTTATATCAAAAAGTAAATTCAAAATGAACATCAACCTGCCTGAAGACATTTTTAAGATGTATTCAAGGTACACTTGAACAAATAGAAAGGCATTTGACAGGCATTCAAAATATAACGTATTTCATTTTTCCTTAAGTAATTCACACATTTGGGGTGATATCAATAGAAATATGAACAGGAGTTATTGTTATTTTTTATAGTTAATAAATTATCTAATTCTAGGTTTATATGGAAAAATAAGTAAGCAATAGTAACCATGAAAAACTTTAAAAAGAAAAAGCATGATAAGAGATTAGACAAACTTGATATTAAATCACAATACAAAATCAGAATACTTCAAAATTGCGGTATCAATACACTAGTAAGCATACATATCCATGAAAATAATGGAAATTTAAGAAGCAGAGCAACATATATTTGAGGATTAACTATATAAGAAAGATGACATCTCAACTTACTTTTATAGATGGATCATTCAGTCAATAATGTTGGGAAATCTGGGTAGCCACGTAGGGAAAGCATAATTTTGGATCTTACGGTCAAAGTTTAACACAATATGATATATTCTGAATAAATTAAAGACATAAAATCTATGAAGCAATAAAAATGATGGAAGAAAACCTGAAAAACTTATTTTATAAACATAAAGCAAGAAAAGTCTGTCTCCGTATGAAATTGAAATATAAGCTATTAAAATAATTGGTATACTTGGCTATATAAAATTAAAAAAAACAGGAAAAATCTTAAAGTAAAAACACAAACTATATCCTGGGACAATATATTTACATTCATCTGATAGACAATATGTTAATTAATATATTTTTCTACTAATTAATATGAAAAAGAGTAACAGCCATATTTTTAAAAATTAAAGGTGAATGCACAAGGCTCTTGAGTATAGAAAAAAAGGTAAATCTTTCTCAAAATTATGGAAGTTAAAGAATATGCAAATATATTATTTTCAACAAGAATGGCAAAAGTTCAAGTTTGCTAACATCTGTGTTGGCAAAATTATTAGGTAAACATTTACTGTGAAAAATGGTGGGTGAGTATATAAATTGATGAAATACTTAGGGTAATTTTGAAATAATTTCCAAAACCTATAAATATGTATACTCTTTTATCCTGAAATTCCTATTCTCTGAATTAATCTTATAGGTATGTGTCTAAGAATTGGGAAAGGAATGTAGGAGCTTAACTCAGTATTTTTTGAAAGATTTTATTTATTTATTTTTAGAGAAAGGGGAAGGGAGGGAGAAAGAGAGGGGGAGAAGCGTGTGTTTGGTTGTCTCTCATGCACCCTCTAATGGGGACCTGATCCACAATCCAGGCATGTGCTCTGACTGGGAATCTGAACCAGTGACCCTTTGATTCACAGGCTGGCACTCAATCCACTGAGCCACACTAGCCAGGGCAGCATTTTTTAATAATCCCAAAATATTGAGCCTAACTTTAATGTCTATCAGTATGGGAGATACAATGATCATATTGTATTGTGTAAATAGGCTTTATAAGTAGATAGGTTAGAAAAAATAAGGAAAACTTTATTTTGAATGGATAAAGTCAGGCTTTTAATTTTTCATTGTTATTCCATTATAGTTGTCCCAATTTTACCCTTTGCCACCCAGCCCTGCCCCTCAGCTCCCACAGTCAATCCCCACACTGTTGTCCATGTCCATGGGTCATTCATACATGGTCTTTGACTAGTTTTTGGATTAAAAAAATTATTTGTTTCAACATGAAAACTTTTACCAGTTAAAAAAATCATACAAGGACTCTTTCCCTCCTACCATATATTATTATTTAAGAAATCTTCTGCATGCAAAGTGTATTTCTTATGAAATAAGTTCTTATAAAACATAAAATCAAAAATATTTGTACCACTTGTATAAGCCTAAAGAAAAAGCCTTTTAAACATGACATAAAGTTAGATACCTTAAAGAATGAGGTCAAAATTTGTCCATAAACTGCTCATCTTATTCTTAAAAATAACATTACAAAGTCAAGAAAATTAGATATTGTATGATGAAAAAGAAGCTAATTTCAGAGAAAATGAACTCAGAATAACATTACATACTAAAAACTACAAAGGTCAACAATAATGAAATATTGTCTGAGATTTCCAAGGGGTATTCATTAAAGGACCAGGCTATGCTGCGAGCGGGAGTGTAAATCCATGCGCTCTTCCTGGAAGGCAGCCTGCCAATACCTACCCAGTTCTAAATACCCGTACCTTCCGAATCAAGGGCGCTATTCATGCGCCCAGAATGTATTTTCACTAAGGGATCATTAGAAAATGCAAAAAAAATGGAAATAGTAAAAATGTCTATTTTTGAAACCTAGTGAAATAAATATACTAAAGACACATAAAAGAATATTATGTTCATTGAATAGCCTTTGGTTTTGCTTTTAAAATTTCTTCACTGTAGACAAGAACTAAAATTGTAAAATTTAAAAGAATCTTCTGAATAAAATTTGTTGAACTGTCTTGTTCCTTTTCCCAAACTTAATTGATATGTTAAATATGTTACATAAATAATGTTTTGATTGATCATTGTAGTTTAACTATTTCCTGAAATTTAATGATACAGATGACATTGTGCCTCAAGAGCGCGTGCCGTTCCATAAGTCTTGATATGTATGTTTAATGCCTATCAATGATATTTGTATGGTTCTGTTATACAGATTTACTTTTCTTCATGATTATACTGAAATATGAATCTACTAAAATGATAATCAATTTCCTCTGTGAAGAATATCAACCTTGTAAATTAAAAAGCATAAAATATTTCGTTCACTGCATATAAATGTTCCCTTTATAATTTGAAATATTATACTTTATGAAGCCATAATTACCACATTTTCCAATTGCATTACTACATATATTAAAAGCATTTTGTTTAGAACATGTGAACTTTCAAAAATTTACCATGTAATTTTTTCCATAGAAATACTGTTTGAAATGTATTTACTTGGTAAACTACTATTTAATACCCAATATGTAGCCTTAAAAGTATGGCCTTACTCTGTATGACCTTCCTTTGACATATGTTTTAAATAATATGAGCAAATATAATGCAAATTCATAAAATTTCCAAAACTTTAATGTTTTAGATTTAGATGTCACAACTTCGTGAACTTGCATTTGAAACTTTTACACAGTTTAGATTGAAAGACATGAAATCAGAAGTGTGAGAAAAGTATATCAGTATATAATTATTTTAGGATCTAGATTCTGATTTGATTAGCATATAAAATACAAAGTTGTGCCAATTACTGTTATTTTTTAAACAAACCTGTTTTAACTTAATTTGAATTTTTCTGGCAAAAGCTTTCTTTGAATTCAATTATCTGTATAAATGAGTTCATTTTATCTATATACTACCAGTTTAAAAAGAGTCAACAAAATTGTTGAAAAAATTCCCTATGTAAACATTGATAACACCTTTTACATTGCAAATTGCGCGTATATACATGGTAGGATAAGCAGGTTTGCAGTGGAGCAGAAAGCTAGACAGAGAAAGCACATTATAATAGTATAAATCAACCTATGAAACATTTAGTTTCACATTTCCCAAAGACAGAAAGTAGCGTGGCACAAAGATGTTACTTAAATTCACCGGTTAGTGTTCATCAAAACTGCTCATTGGTATGCCCCATTGCCTCTCTATTTCCTTCCCATTGAGGATACTTTGAATAAAAAAAAATGTGCTTATGATATCTACCTCATTTTTAAATAAGACATGAGAATAAAGAATCACAGAAAAGCAACTTTTAACTTTTTCCTTTCTAAATTGCCTTCCCTATTTTACTTTGATAATAGAGATACATAGCTCTCTGTACTTCTTAGAATGTCCTTTGGAAATTTCATATGAATAACTACAGCCTTATCACAATTTATGATATATTTTCAGTAGAATTTCATGATTCAAACCAGCACTACTAAGCAATAGCTAGAAATGAAGAACACATTAGGATTTTGAATAGGACATCATTTAGAAATCTATCACATAAGCTATAATGCCCAATGAACAACTATATAAATTATTTTAGACTAGTAGAAAATTTCCAGTTGGCATAGATTATCTACCCTCTTTTGGTGACAAACATTGTTTTAACTAGACAAAAGCTTGCAGAGATATTGCATTTCGTATGGAGAATATTATTATTCTTTCTCATGGATTCAGATATATTCAATTTCTAGCTATAGCACAATCAGAGCATTCTAACCAGAAAGCCTTTAAATGAATGGCTCATATCTGGAATATACCTATGACAAATGCAAACTTTCATCAGTCATTAAAATTCCTTTGGCCAAAAAATAATAATAACCTTATTTGGAACTTGGAATATTGCTTTCAGTTAAATTTAATTTTATGTTCCCTTTTTTAAAAAATAAATTATGTTAGTATATAAGTGGCATTTTTTAATTTTCAGGTTGCAAGTAGCATTTTTATTATTTTTAATTTATTTTTATTGTTTATACAATTACAGTTCCTGCTTTCTCTCCCCTGCCCCCCTTCCCTCTCCCCAAGTCAACCCCCACATTGTGGTCCTTGTCCTTGGATTGTGCATAAATGTTCTTTGGTTAATCCCTTCACCATCCTTCATCCAGTCCCTCCACCTTCTCTCTGGACACTGCCGGTCTGTCCTGTGTATCCATGCTTCTGGTTCTATTCTGTTCATTAGTCTATTATGTTCATTGGATTCCACATGTAAGTGACATCATGTGATATTTGTCTCTCACGGACTCGCTTATTTCGCTGAGCACACTGCTCTCCAGGTCCATAGAGCGCTTCTGCGGAGAGGAGGCAGGTTAATGGTGCCCGGAACCCTTTCACCAGGCTCTGACTAACAGAGACATCAGGACTGATGTGTCATCCTGATGCAGACAGACATCACTTGCCATCTAAACACAGACGCAGGCTCTCCTGGATGTCAAGGCCTAGCTTAATAACCAGTTCTTATTTAATCAAGACAAATGCAGCTCTCTAAATGATTGGCAGCTTCAAGTCGGATCAGATCTGCCAGATGTTATCTTTCAAATGAGAGTGCAAGCTAATAGCTTAACACTGTGCAGCTACGGCAGAGCAGGAAGGCCATAAATATACATCTTTTGATGGGTGCAATATATCTGCTCCTTCCAATCTTATATGGGAAAACAATTTTACATTATCCATCTGCTTTCATTCTTTTGAAAAATGTGGTTAGCCAGTGTGATTTAGTATTTCTAAAACTCCAGGCATGGACTATACAAGGAACTTGAATCTAGAGCACAACTTAACCTTTTCCCCTTCTAGCAGATGTTTGGTGCAATTGAAAATAATAAGGAAGAATAAAAGCCCCAGCTTCTTGTCCTGTTTTCACATTTCAGTTCTATTTTATCTCTTCTTTGTAAATAATTGATGGCATTGTTTCAGTTCAGGGTGGCTATTTCACATAATAATCCAGTTTCAATATGATAATTTTCTTTTAATAACACAGTTGCCTTTCAACATTTTTCCTAGGAAACTGGTTTTTATTAGATGTGTTATCATGTCAACAAAAGGTGATTTACAGATGAATGTGCAGTATTTTAGTTAGAGCAACTGATTTTTAAACTCTCATAATATCCCAAGCTGTGTCCTATGCACTATATGAATACATATAAATACAACATGTATGTTGTAAGTTCTCACAACAGTTCCTTGACATGTATGTTCCCATGTGTAAATTAATATGTCAATGGTCACACAAGAGGGCTATATTTGATATCAATTCTTGAGAATTTGCTCTCCCTATGTAATAATAAAAATTAGAGAAGGTGTTTCTTACATGCCCTTTATTACAGTTTTAGGAATCGTTGTACCTATGAGACATTGCCCATTGTCTGGTACATATCACGGTGATACTCTCATGGAACAGACACTGTCGATAACTGTCAAAGAAAGTGAGTCTATTCTAATATATATTAAACTGATTTCCGTGTATTACAAGTCAATGTGCTCATATGGAGTGATGGTGTTTACTACTGCGTGAGTTAATAGGGATTTTGTAAAATTCTGCTGACAAACATTATAAAGTCAGCACCTGTGTGCACATATATATGTGTCTTATGCCTCTTAAACCTGCTAAAACCTTGAGATGTCAACATAATGGAAATAAGCGAGAATGCCAGGATACAGGAGACTTAGAAATGAATTAAGTGTATTAGTTTGGTACAATGTAGGGTAAAATTACAGAAAGTCCATTTTAGGAATGTTCTAGGCGCTGTCAAACACAATGCCAGTTTAACCGGATTGCAGCAGGAATGATCAAGGTCGAACAAAGTGGTTTGCATAGTCAAGGGGCTGCCATTTACAACTTATTGTTCAGACGGCTAGAGCTGCACGTCTTAGGAAGTGATTCCGAATCCTGGGGTCTGAAACAGCGTTGCATCCCACATACAGGAGAATCAGCACAATTGAAATCAAGAGGCCTAGGTTTGTGGTATGTGAGGTGGCAGTTAGGCACAAAGCCAGCCAACTTCAATTGGGCGGGAGGTGTTTCATTAGGAAATTCTCCAGTTCCAGAAGAAACTAGATGTCTGGGATCTCTTTCTAATTTTTAATTAAAAATGTTGATAACTTTTAGCTAACTTGGTTATATTTTCATTATAGAAATTCTTTCATCCACCTTAGAAATGTTAACTATTCTTTCACTGTGAATGTCTTACTTTCACTGATCTTTTGCATTCATATGTTTTGAAGATTCAAATTATTTAACTTCCTCTCATCAGCATTGGCAGGAAGACAACAGCATAGGTGGAACTACAATTGCACTTCCCTGTTCAACTTTTCTCCCAAGTCTCAGGTCCCTCTTAATTTAGGCCTGGCTGCCCACACAGAACACAGCTACGCCCAGGCAGCTCATGGCACAGTCGGTGGGACAAAGAAGACCCCGGCGTCTTCTGCAGACACACTCATGTCAGGGGTCCTCCCAGGCTCTGTTTCCACAGAGTTCCTAAGCAGGAGACTGTTACTGCCTTTGGAAAAAGACACCGCATCTTCTGTTGATCAATTTTTGTAGCCTTACCTACAACAGCAACATCCTATTAATTTATAATTGTGTCATGCTAAATTAAAAACACCTCATTTAACCATTTTAATTCAGCTATATAGATCATATATTCAATTCCTTAAATCATCAATTGTTCCAAACCCAAATAATTACTTTCCAAACTGTCACCCTTTCAGTGTCTTCTGCTACTTCACTGCCTCCTGACTCACACCTGGTTGCACCAGGTCCTGTGATCTGCTGAGTCCTCTCTTCCCTCTGAGCCCTGTGTTTGCACAGCACAGAGACAGCTTCCTCAGCGTACAGAGCAAGAGGGGAAACATTTTTATCTACCAGTAACTGAACTGTCAAGTAGTGCCTTGGAAAAGTGAATTTCAAACAGCCAGAAACTGAATGGGCTAGTCTATTTACCTGCACAGTTCAGTGTTTTGCTATAAATCTGGTGTGGTTCACGAATAGCAATGAACACTTGCAAATGAGTCCCCCAGCAAAACTCATTGAATACATTTCGTAACAAAATTATATTTTTATGTAACACAGAAACAATGGTTGTCAAAAGGATATTCTTCTCAGTGCAACTTAATTCAGAAGTGATCAAATGTTTTTGTTCTGTGTTCTCATTTTTGGCAGATAATTCAACTTTAACAGCCTGAGGAAAGTAATATTTTAATACAGAATTCAGTAAGAATAATATGTCACTCCCAATATATATGGAGGAGGATATATATTTCTTCATATAAAATATTACAAACACTTATTTTCATATACTGATTTTATCCTCACTTTAACAACAAATAAGTTTTGACAAAAAGTTTTAACAATGAGGTTTGAGCGAGTAAAGTAACAGAAAAAATGTTCATTAAAAATGAGGCGAGCAAAGATGTAGTAGGTAAGCATGATGTATGTTTTACATATAGTAACCTGAGGGGAAAATCACCTCTGTCTTCCGAAGGCTTGCGTTCACATTCCCTCCAAAGCAAATGAGAGCCCTGTTGCTCTGCATCCTTGCCAGACATTGGTAAGATGGATCTTTTTATTTTTTAAATTTTAGTCATTGTAATGGTTGCATAGTGGTACTTCATTGTTGTTTTCATTTACAATTCCTTATCAACATATGATGGGGAGTATCTTTTCATATGTTTATTTCCTAATTGTATTTTTTTGTTGAGGTCTCTGGATTGCTAACTTACCTGATTTTAACTCGATTACTTGTTTTCTTATTGTTGAAATTTACAATTTGTTGCCTGTTTTGGATCCAGGAACTTTACCAAAAGTTGTTATGGAATATGTGCTCTCCCAATCTGTGGTTAGACTTTTGATTCTAACAACAGTGACTTTCACAAAGCATACTTTTGTAATTTTAATGGACTTATACTTATCAATATAATTGCATTATTATATCCATCAATACTAGGAACCACGCTGCCCAGCAGGAGGTGAGCAGCAGGGGAGCACAAAACTTCATCCTGCCCCCCATTGCTACCCACTACCACCCAAGCCCCATCCCCCACCCCCAGTCTGTGGAACAACTGTCTTCCATGGGACCAGTCCTGGTGCCAAAAAAGGATGGAGACCTCTAATTTTTGTGGTATATTTATGTGCTCTTTTCTTTTCCATTAATCAAGGTTTCCATTCTTCCTCCAATAGCATTTTGTCCTGACTCATGTAGCTTTATATAAAGAAAGTCTTAAAGTTGGTAATACAACCTGTCTAATTTTGTTCTTCTTTAGTTTTTTCTTGGCTGTTCTGGGTGCTTTGTCTTTCCATACAAATTCTATAATCAGTTTGTCAGTTCCACAAAATTGTACGGTGATTTTCACTGGCATGATGTTGAATCTCCAAGTCAGGCTGGGAAAAACTGATATATAACAACTTCAAGTCTTCCGACCCCTGGACATGAAATATCTCTCCACGTCTTTGTAGATTTATTTATTTTATTCAATAGAATGTTGTGGTTTTGTGTGTATTAATTCCATATATAGTTCATTAAATTTATACCTTTTTAGTACTTTTGGTGCTATTGTTTTGGTATTTTTTACTTCAGATTTCTAGTATTTTTTGCTTAAATATAGGAAAGCTATCTACTTTTAAAATATCAGCCTTGCACCCAACAACTCTGCAATACCTGCTTGTTAACACCAGAAGATTTTTTGTCAATTCTTTGGGATTTTTAAACATAAACAATCATGTTTTCTGTGGAAAAAAAGAGACAGTTTTCTTTTTCTCTTTCCAATCTTTATACGTTTTGTTCACTTCTATTGTGTGACTAGACTAGCGAGGTCTTCCGGGGAAATGTTGAGTATGAGTGGCAACAGAGCTGACTCCCTTATATCATTTCTGATCTTACGGAACAATTCTCTGGTGTTTCACCATTGTGTATGATGGTAGCTGTAGGCTTTGCCGATGTTCTATTTCAACTGAACGAAATTTTCTTTACTCTTAATTTTCTGAGTTTTTCAATATTATGAAAGGTTGACTTTTTTAATCCTATTGATACAGTGAATTAAATTCATTATTGTTACTATAATACAGAACTAACCTGTAAGTGGAATAAATCCCACCTGTTCCTGATATATAATTCTTCTAATCTAGTGTTGCATTCATTTTGCTAATATTGCCTGGAAAATTTTTGTATAGATTTTCATGAGAAGTATTGATTTACAGTTAGAACTTCTTGTAACATCTTTATCTTATTTTGGTATTGGAACAATGCCAGTGTCATAGAATGAGTTAGTGAGAACTGTGTTTTTATTTTTTGGAAGAGATTGCAAAAGTCGATACCGTTTCTTCCTTGAGTGTGTGATAGAATTCACCAGTGAAAATATATGAGTCTGATGTTTCTTAAAGTTATTAATTATTGCTTCAATTTCTTGACCAGATATAGCACTATTGAGATGATCTATTTCTCCTATGTGAGTATTGGTGGATTGTGTCTTTTAGGAAATTCATTTATTTCATCTAAGTTAGTATATTTATGAGCATAGAGTTGTTAACAGTATTACTTATTCCTTTATCACTCTTTAATGCCAATGATATCAGTAGGGGTGACCTTATTTTATTTCTGATGCTCATACTTTGTGATTTCTTATTTTACTGGATTGCTTACCAGGGGGGTTTCAATTTTACTGATATTTTTAAAGAATCAGCTTTTACTTTCATTTATTTTCTCATCAAATTCCTGATTTGAAATTCATTGACTACCACTCTCTTTTAAAAAAAAACATATTTATTTTCTCTGGTTAAAATGGTCTTCTTTCCATAACTTCCTAAGGTAGAATCTTTGACTACTCATTTAGAAATTTCTACCTTTTTAAGACATTATAGGCATTTAATTGTATAAACCTATTTCTTAATACTGATTTCCCATAAAGTTAGATCTTTTATTTTATGATTTGTTAAGTTCAAATACATTTTTTAAAATTTCACTTGAGACTTTTTCCTTGACTCATGCATATGTTCAGAATATGTTATTTAATCTCCAAATATTTGGCACTTTTATTGATCTTTATGTTACTGGCTTCTAATGTAATTATGTATGATAAAAACATACTGTGTATGGTTTCTATTTTTAATATATTCAGGGATGTATGTTTTATAGCCCAGAATATATATTCTTAGTTAATATTACAGATAAGCTTGAGAAAAATGTGTATTCTCCTTATCTTGGAAGGAGTATTCTAGAAATGTCAATTAGAGCATTACAAATAATAGTGCTATTTAAGTCATCTGCAGCTTTTCTGACTTCCTGCCTGCTTATTCTATGAATTACTGAAAGAGGGACACTGACGTGTCCAACTGTATTAGTGGATTCCTCTAGGTTTCCTCGCAGTTCTATCAGTTTTGCCTCACGTATTTTGATTTGGTATTTCGATGTGTGTACCTTTGGAACGGTTATATCTTTGTAGAGAAATGACAATCTGACTCATTTATAATTATGCAATATTCCTCATCTCACATAAATTTTCTTCTTCTCAAATTGCTTCATATTAAATTAATACAGCGACTCCAGCTTTCATTCAATTAGTGCTAACGTGATAAATATTTTCCATCATCCCCTTACTCTTAAACAATGAGACTTTACACCTCAAGTAGGTTTCTTATAAATGACATAAAATTAGGCCTTTAAAAAATCCACTCTGAATATCTTTGTCCTTAATTAGAATATTTATGCCACTCATATTTATTGATATAGTTGAATTAACACCTTACATTTGTTACTTTTTTCCTGATTTTTCTTTGTTTCTGACTTCTCTTGCTTAAAATGAGCCTTTTATGTGATTCTGTTTTAACTTCTCTCTTAACATATCAGTATTCTTCTTTTTAAACATTTAGGTGAATGCCTTGGAATTTACACTATACCTTTTAGCTAATGTAGGTTAATCTTCAAATAACACTGCACTGCCTCACAGTTAGTGCAAGTACTTTATAACGAGGTGTGCTCAATTCCTCTGCACAAGTCCTTATAATTTTGCTATTATTCACTTCCATTTCAGATTTTATCATCACCCACACATACTTACTATTACTTTAAGCAGAGTCACCATTTGATCAGTTAAGAATAAGAAAAATAAAATTGTATTATTTTACCTTCATTATCTTACGTTCTTTGCTTCTTTATGTCAATCTGACTTTCTTCTTGAATCAAAGACCTAATAAATTAGACTATTTTCTTAAACAACCTTAAATATTACTACAATGTAAAATATTATCATCTTCCCTGTACAGAAAATACATCTTTGATAGGTTCCTATTTTAGTATTAAGAAATATAGTGAACGATAATTGCAGAGTCGGATTGTATTCTTGAGATGCTCAGAAATGGTTATTCTAATGTGGTGGAAGTATCGGCAAAATAATGTTTACACGATAGAGCAGACCTGGGGAGTATGCTTTGCAGAGTGCATATCTGTTAGAACGCTTTACGTGGGAATGGAGGTGGTGTATTCTGTCTTCCAGAAACTTCTTTCTTCTCAGCAAAAAGTTTCTGGAAGTCTCCTTTGCTGTTCTAAGGAGGAAAATTGCAGCCAGTAGACATTTCAGCCTTTGATGTATTCAGATGTTTGTGGTTTGTCTCGTCTACACTGGGAATTTCCAATTTGGCAACCCACTCCCTTTCTTCCTTGGAACTTAAAGTACTTGGCTTTCGTATTCTAAAAGAATTGTCTGAATGAAGAAGAATCAGTATCAAATTCGGGATGGTGTGGTCTTTCCATTAAGGCAGCACTAAATGAAAAATCCTTCTCTTTGTATTCTAAACTATGTGTCCCAAATTAGTTCTTATTGCTATTCTTCTTTTTTCCTTATGGACTTCCTTGTCAGCAAGTTGCAAAGACAATCCTATACTTTAGTACAAGCTCACAACGCTCACATCTGTATTCCGTTTCTGCCAGGCATTCTAAGCGAACATTTGTAAAAACTCTGAGATACTGTGAATAGCGGGATGACACGCCATGGCTAGAATCTCTGCTTCTCATTAAATGTCTTTGAATATGATATCATTTAGTTTAGTCATTGTTTTTCATGATGTATTTTGTGGTGAATTGTCACTCTTAATATTATTTTTTTGTTGTTGACTGTCTCCATGGGTCATGAATTGGATTCTAAGAACCAGACAGTCTGACTCCAGAAAAGTAAAAAGCTTTTATGAAAGGATTTCTATTTACTGCAAGGATTTCTGTTAGTGTGTGATGGCCAGATAATAAAGTACACTCAGCAAGAACAATAGGATATGATGTAGCATACTGAGCTGGATATACACAGAATACTTTTATAAAAGTAGTCTTTGATTTATTGATTAAAAAAATAATTTGTATATTGATAATGAAGAAAAATAAACATGGATATTCAGTCCAGGATTTGAAGGTTAGCTGATTTTTTTAAATGTAATATCAAGAAGATTCTTCTGTCATAAAAAGTTATATATTTTCAAATTCTCAGCTTTCAGAGATCAAGTATATGGATTTATATTAAGCCTTTTAGATATAATTTATGTTTCTTATTTGGATGAAAAGGGACTGAGCATTGTATTAATCAAAGCAGAGGTATCAGAAAGTTTGGAAAAATATTACTATTTACTACATATGGCTCTTAATTCATCACGTGTACTCTTTGTAGCTTCTTACACATTATCTATTTCCACTTCTCAATTAATATTTATTTTTAATTTTTAACATATTAGTTCCATGAGGACCCTTAGGAAATATTTAGTTTAATAAAGTGATAAATTCTAGAAAAATATTTGATGGTCTAGAAAAATATATAATAAAACTTACAGAAAACAAATATAGTTTAAGGCTAACTTGGTGTCTTATGGTTTCATATTGTGTGGTTCCACACCACACCCATAATTATGAAAGAGCAGCTGAATGATTCTATGGAAAATTCCTATAATAATCATTACCTCTGCACTTTGGTGTAGAACACAAAGCTTGAAAATTCACTAAAGCTCTGCAGTGATATCCTTTGACATGTAATTATAGAAAATAACTATAATATTTGTTAATGGTTTCCATCAAATAAATAGCCTAGGTCAACATTTCCCCATACCCTTGATCAACTTTCCTTATGTCTTTGCTGAATGAGTGCTGTATTAGTCAGGATTCTCAAGAGCAATGGCCCAGTAGACTGTGTGTCTGCATTTGCCTGTCTGTGTGTTGTGGGTATATTCTTAACAAAAAGCATAAAGTGTACAGAAAGATGGGCTAACCTAACCTGACATAATAAAAAGTCATTATTGTCTAAGTTTGAATGCCACCACTTACCTAAGTTGCGTTCATACACGTGGTGGAATTGGATTATGCAGTGTTGGAGGCTGGCAAGTCTGAAATCTGCAGGGTGGGCTAAAAGGCCGGGGAGCTCCAGGTGAAGTTGGAAAGCAGCAAAATTTCCTCGGGGGACAGTGCCTTCTTTTATCAAGGCCTTCAGTTTATTGATGAAGCCCACCCACATTATTAAGGGCAATTTGCTTTGTGCAACCTCGCTGATTTAAGTGTAAATCACATTCAAAAACACCTTTCAGAAACATTCAGAATAATGTTTGACCAAATATGGTCACCAGGGCCCAGACAAGTTGACACATACCATCAGCCATTACATTTACATGTTTAGCACTACACAGTGAAGCAACTTTTACTGACTGTCAGAAAAGAAGGGGGAATAGATACAAACTGCTCTTAATTCTTTCTTTTCCTAATTTTTAGAACAGCTGACATAAAATGCATGCCCACTTTTTCTCACTTCACACAAGATTATTTGTATGTTCTTTAAAAACTTAGAAAGGGTAACAAAAATTTAACTAAACTGTACTTAGGTGGTTAAAAACCATCACTGCTGCCCTGACCTGTGTAGCTCAGGTGGTTGGGCATCATCCTGCAAAGTGGAAAGTCACAAGTTTGATTCCCGGTCAGTGCACATGCCCAGGATCAATATTCATGTCTATCTTCGCGCTGACTGATTTATATTTTGATACAGATCGTACCGCAGCACCTTAAATGAAGCCCATAATGCAACTGTCCATCAATGTACCAGTAGTTTTCAGAAAGTTTACATTTAATTACTAATGAGAAGCCTGGTGGCGGCAAAAGTAATGGGTCTTTACTGCTGTGTTTATGTAGTCAAAGGTTAAAGAAATAGGCTCAAAGTCTAACTGATTCACTCACTTGAGTGAATCTATGGGATGCCAACATTCTTTAATAAAATGCTACAGAAATGTCTGATGTGAAAGCAGCCAATAGGATTTCGATATTCAAAAATAGTCCACTAACTGGATTCTTTCTGGGCCAACAATTGGTCCATCATGAGGTATGTGTTGCTTGTGTGGTTTTGCATGCTGCATATGCATATATTTCTAAAACACTTAATGTAAAGTTACAATATATGTGAAAAAATAGTGAGTCTGGGGACATAAAATGAAACCAGTAAAGAAATTATACAATGCTTTTCGTTTTTTCACCCCTCCCTTCTTCCCTTCCTTCCATTCTTTCTTTCTTTCTATTTCATTGGAAGGCATGCTGTTATATAATTTCCATAATAATAAGTACAAAAGTTAAAAAAACAAAGAAAAACTTATGAATGGAATGTTTATAATAGAGTTGTTTTGAGGCCCAAAATATGTATGCTAAAAGTAGCTGTTTATATCGGTGGATAAAAATATACAGGGTATTTTGACTCAGGAGCCACTATAATTCAGCAAACAAGAAACAAACACACATAGGTTCTGTTCTGTTGAAAGCCCAGAAATGGTAGCAGCTCAGAGCAACATGTGGCAAGTCTGGTGCACCACCTCACAGGGTGAGTGGCTGGGTCCCAGGAATAAGAACTGATCCTAAGAATCAAGGCAGTGGTGGTAGTAATGATTTTTTTCTTTAAAAAAATATTTTATTTATTTATTTTTACAGAAGGGAAAGGGGGAGAAATAGAGGGAGAGAAACATTGATGGGTGGTTGCCTCTTGCACGTCCCCTACTGGGAACCTGGCCTACAACCCAGACATGTGCCCTGACGGGGAATCGAACCAGTCACCCTTTGGTTCCCAGGCCGGCACTCAGTTCACTGAGCCACACCAGCCAGGGCCATTTCTTTGTCTTAGTCAGCCTTGGATGCCATAACAGAGCACCACAGACTGAGCGGCTTACACAGCAGACATTTATTTTCTCACATTGAAGGAGGCTGGAAGTCTGAGATCAGGGCGTTAGTGTGGTCAGATCCAACGAGAACCTTCTTCCTGGCTTGCAGATGACTACCTTCTTGCTGTACTCACGTAACCTTTCCTAGGTATGTGTGGGTTCCTGGGGCTTCTTTTAAGGGCACTGATCCCATCAGGAGGCTCTAACCCATGTGACGTCAATGAAATTCCATGCCCTCCAGAAGGCCTCACCTCCAAATACCATCATGTTGCTGATGAGGGCTTCAACCCAGGAATTCTAGAGGGACACAACTTTCCGTTCATACAACCACCAAGAATTCCATGTGACTCACTCTTCATTCTCTGGAATCCTGCAGATATGCAGATATGCAGGCGTATTACATAAGGAAAATTAAGTAGAAATAATTGAGTTCTCATGAGGAGCTAAAATTCCTGCAACTCTGAATAGGAGTTCTTAGCCACTCAGCTTTCTTTCTCCTTCTCTGGGATACATAGGAGAGAGTCATCAAACGTTGAAAGAAAACAGTTGAAAAAATAAATAACAAGATCTTTTAATAAGTACTAATCAGGTATTCCTAATTAAGTAAACAAATTAAATGTCTCTCACAAAGACCATAAGACGTAAAAGAAATGGCAAAGAAAAGAAATGCTTTCTCAAGTAGGCAGCTCCGTATTGTTGATATTCTCCTAAAAGTTAATAGACTTCAGGGAAGTCCAGCTATTCACTTTATGAGTACAACATATTTGAATAAATGGAGATAACTTAAGTCTATTATAAGAGAGTAAAGCACCATTTAATTCCAATAAACCTAAAGAGCTTAATGTTCTTTATAAATTAAAGTGTTTATTGAAATATGAAAATAACCAAATACCTGGGTATTTTGATTACGCATCTGTGGCCAATTCATGCTGTTTGAGTTGTGCAAAGCTTTTCCTCAGTGTGTGTAATCTAGTCCTGATACTGAACAACAGTATAGACAGAATTCGATGGAAGCCCCAACCCCCCTGCAGAGAGCAGCCCCACCCTCTGGTATTTTGATTATGCATCTATGGCCAATTCATGCGGTTTGAGCTGTGCAAATGTTCTTTCCCTTAGGACACATAACCCAAACAGTCTTGCTACTTAACAATACAGACAGAATTCGACAGATGCTCAACCCCGCTTCAAGAGAGCAGGTCCAACCTGTGCTTCAAAATTGCGTATTAAACATAAGCATTTATCTTCATGCCCTCTTAAAACACATTTTAGCTGAAAGAAGAGGAAAGTGTGAGAAACCCATAAGAGCAAAGGAAGAAGAAAAGCACACTGCCAACAGCCTATCTTTAAAATGACACATTTCTACAAAGACCAAGCTGGAACGTGCCCTGGTGATGTGTGCAAGCCCCAGCCGTGCAGGGGAGGATGAGTGGAGCAGCTGGGGCTCATCTTCCCAAAGGATCCTCAGGCGACAGGATGTTTGTAGATGGCAAGACTGGAACTAGCAGAAAGGCAGGGACAAAGTTAGAGGAATTCATGGAATGAGCATGGGAGGTTTCGGTCCAGGCTTCCTTCTGAAGCATCCTTCTGTCTCTCTGTGGGTCCGGGTATAGCCCCCAGGAAGCGCTGTGTACAAAAGTGGGGATGCTTCTCGCCTCCTCTTACATGTGTTGGCTCAAGAACGAAACAAGAAAAGGTTGCTTTGAACCTGATCAATAAATGTAGCAGAAAACACACAAAGGAAGAGAGATAGTTTAAAAATAAAATGTATTATACTAGACAATGCCAGACTCAAACTTTCTTACTTTTTGTTCATATGGGACGATGGCTATTTTTGCTATAAATGGTCCAGCTGGAAGTTCTTTTTAAACATCCCTGTCCACCCACCCATGCAACCACCCGGCTGAGCCATACACAGGAAGTACAGGAGTGAAGCAGTTTTCAGACCTGGATGGAAACATGATGCCTGCCACTAAGGAAGCCAGTGCTTTATTCATGTCTCTATTTACAGCCCACCTAAAATCATTAGTCATTTGAAAAAAAGAGACCGATAGCGAACAGAAAAATAATGTGAATAAAATAACATACCTGATGAGAAGCAGAAATAAAGTAGGAAGAAAAAGTAACTTCATTTCCTTGTGAGAATCCTCAAGAAAGTTTGAGATACTCCTGCAATATTAAGGAAGATCAGCCACCAAGAAAACGTGAGAACATCTTAAGAAATATGAGCATGATTGATATATGTGGAGTGCGGTAATTAAACTTGGATAATGATTAATCTGGTTTCTCATTTGGTGTGAGTTATGAATGTTAGTTATTCTCAATTTTGGAAAAAAGAAATATTTAAATGTTATTTGAACATTAAAATTAATTGCTGGAAGGATATAAATAGTATATAATTTCCTTATGTCAATAGTGGAACATATAAAATTTCAGTCAATTCAGAAAAGTAAAAGAAAGAAGGTTAGAAGAAAGCTTAGTAAATAAGATATATAAAAATATAAAGAGGGTAGAGGTCAAATATATTATAAATGTTAAGTGGAATAGCTTATTATATTAAAAGACAAACACTTTCATTTTATTATTTTTTAAGTTTACAGAAAGCTTTATAAATGTATTTATAAAAAAGGGCATGAGTTTTCAACACAAGAGAGGAATGCTAAATGAATAAGAACAATAGGAAAAACTGCTACATTTGATCTGTGGCAAAATCAAATATTGAATAGTAAAGATAAATCATATATTATTTATGCTTCCAGCAAGCAGATTATTTATTTTCTATGCTGCAAACAATACTCCATAGCTCCTTATTTTTTAAATATATAAAAATATAATTGACTAAAACAATACTATTGGGAGGAACTCCCTGAAGCATGGAGGTATTCTGTGAAAAAGTCATGTTCAATATAAGAGCCGCAGTATTGAATTCAAACATGTGATATATTTGTCTGAAGGAGTGTGAAGTGCTTCCCACACATAGCCATGACAAGGAGGGCAAGGAAGTGCGGGGTACAATCAGAATGCCACCATACTGGACAGTGAGGAAGCCATTTCCAAAAGTGGCCTCGAGTGACCCCGAGAAGAACTCCAGCCCTGGACTGAGCCCACAGCACCCGCCTCCCCCACCCACCCCAGGCCCTGCCCATGAGTTTGTAGCCGTGAGATCTCTTCTCTACTTCCACTGCCTGGCTCCCAGTGTCCACTCAGCTTTACACCCCTTAAGCCCCTGGAATTCTTAATCAGTCAAAATGACTCCAAAAGGACAATTCTGAAATTCAAGCTATTGCAGAATTACCAGTGATGTGGCTTTTTAAAAATCCCAGAGCTCATTGTAAGTGCATCTACAGTTGCAGAAGGAATCCAGGTTTCGGAGTAATAGCTGAAGGACATCATTAATGACCATATCTGCTCATTCCTGTCCCCAGTGTTTACTCAGGACCCACAACTTGATATGGAAACATCCTTTCTCTGAATATGTACCACCCAACTCCTGAAGACACGAAGGTGTTTGGGAAAAAAAACCTCAGAGTAAGAAATGGGAGAACATTTCTATAGTAAGCGTATATCCTTCACACTAGCTTATGTCTGCTTTATGATAATATAGTAGGTGTATTTACTATAACTCCAGATTATAATCATATCTAGTCATTATTTCAGCACAAAACAATATTTCCCAGGTTTGGTATGTGATAAGCATAATGCATTATGTATTTTCATACATAACTTTATTTGATTTTTCATAAAGCCTTTTTAGGTAGTTATTACTAGTCTAATTTTCAAATTGAAGGTTCAAGTTTGAGAAATTAAGCAAATTGCCAAGTTCTTACATCTACAATGTGGCAGAACCTGAATTTGAACATATTTCAGTCTGATGTCAAGTATACGCTCCACTTCATTATCTTTCTTGGCAAATTTTCCTGTGAGCAGAGATTTAAACTAAGTAAATCACTCTGCACCGTGAAGCCGTCACTGTTATGGGGATAGGTCAATACCTGCGCGCCTCATCATAGGGAGAATGGGGGACACCGGTTAAGGCAGATGGGATGACTGTGGGATGACCTACCTTCTGCTTTCAACTTCCTACATTTCCTCTTGCACTAACCATACTATCAGCCAAATAAACAAACAAAACTAAAAAACAAACAGATTTCGGAAGAAAGCTCCACCTCTGATAAAGATCATTTGAGGGGAAACAATGAGAAGGAAAGACTAGTGGATGTAAACTTTTTTTCTCTTACACTGTTTGCTTGTAAATTTCTTCCAATTTAAAAAATGTAAAGCCAGTTTTTTGTTTTGTTTTTTTTTAATACATAGTAGTTCACCACCTACAGGACTTAGGAAATAGACCCTCATTGTTTAAAGTGTCTGTGTTTCTGAAAAGTCCAGTCCCGAATAGTGTTTTACATATTTTCTCATTGCAGTGACTGTTGATATGAGACATTAAATAACAGGAATTCCTCACATGGAGAACCAGTAGGCTCACTGTTGAGACAGTTTCTTCTATATCGTAAGAAATTTAACATGATTATTTTTCTGAAAAGAAGCCATACGTAATTATTTCTTTTTGTGAACTTATCTGTAATGAAATTTCTTTTGTGTTGAAATGAAATGGAATTCCATAAATGTTTAGAGAATGGCAAGAAACCAATGAAAATGTCCTTTGAATGGAAAAATTGAACTTGCGCTTTTGTGAATCTTTCTGTAGAAAATAAACCCATTCATAGAATAGTACTTCAGTTTCATGACAAGCTTTCATCACTTGGGGAAATACTGTGGGGATATTGATTGAGGTGGATTAAAAGAGCTAAAATAAAAATTGCCAGCAAATTTTTTTTTCTTAAATGAGAACTGATGGTAATCTTTACCATTAATCACATGACTTTGCCCCGTATAGTTGTGATAGTAATACCAGTAAAGCCAAGCACCTGTGAGTCTAAAAGTTATTCATCTCACACAGTCTCTATATTCTTGTGGTCACATTGCACGGGGAATAGAATGAATTGACTCTGGATTATACATCTGCCATGTGACCCACGAGTTCTTCCTGTTTCCAAAATTACTAGAAGATAAAACGCGTTGTTTATTGGATCAGTCAACTGCATTTGTAAAATGTCTGTTAATGCTTTGGCTATTCATGGAGCATCTGTGACAAGATATGTAATCATCCTCTAAACCTCTTACCTTCTTTAAATGGAGGGGTATAGGGGAGGTGAGGGGAAATTAAGCTGGACTTTCTGATCAATAGCATGATGAGAGAAATTTTTTAAATATTTATTTTATCTCTTTTTAATCTGTCAGCATGTCAGTCTCCTCCTGAATTATATAATTGGCGTTGGAATAGACTATATATTTGTGATATACAGCAGCAAACTATAAGAAATATAAGTGCATTTGAATTATCTAATAGAAAAAACTAATATGACATACATTTCCTGAGTTGATTTTAGTACACTATTTTAAAAGTATGTAGCAAAGCAATAAGTAAATGCTTTGTGGGGCGATAATGATAATTTATCACTAAATTAAAGTTGAATAAGTAGCCCTGGTTGGTGTAGCTCAGTGGATTGAGCACTGGCCTGTGAACTGAAGGCTCCATGGTTCGATTCAGGGCACATGCCTGGATTGCAGGCCAGGTCCCCAAGTACAGGGCATGCAAGAAGCAACCACACATTGATGCTTCTATTCCTCTCTTTCTCCCTCCCTTACTCTCTCTCTAAAAATAAATAAAATCTTTAAAAATAATAAGAATTAAAGTTGAAAAAGTAAACATCTATAAGAAAAGTGTGTAAATCTGCAAATAAAATTTCTCAAAAAAGAACTAATAATTGTTCTAATACTAACTGATATAATTCCAACATTTTAAAAGAATTTTATGTCACATTACATGTCATTCTGTATTCTACTATACGTACATACCACACACATACACACACACACAAAGTATAATTTAAAATATGTATTATATATTAATCCATTTTAATATCAAGAATATTCAAAATAACTTTAATATTATATATTATAATTGTACTAATCTATATTAAAATTAAAATTTTAATTTCCCAGGCTGTTTATTCATTTGCATCTGGTTTGTTAAAATAAAAAATACAATAAAGGTGACATATAACTTAACCTTTTTTTTTAAGATCACTCCTTTTTTTAACTTTATTTTTCTTGTTGACACTATTACAGATATCCCCATTTTCCCCCCCTGTTCCCACCTCCACCCAGTCCCCACCCTTCTCTCTGGCCATCATCACACTGTTGTTTGTGTTTATGGGTAACACATATAGGTGCTTTGGTAATTCCTTCACCTTAAAATTCTAAAATCCTTAGTGTGTGCTGTAGTTAGGAAGTGGTAGAGCAGATCAAGTTTTAGTCTAAAAACCTTGCCTTAATTCTAAGTTAATAATTTCCTCTGCATTTTTTGTGAGAGTGTGTAACTTGCTTAGCCTGTTTAAGCCTTGTTTTCGACATCTAAACATCAGAGAGCCTGCCATACATCCCTTAAAATATTTTCCTCATGCACTCAAATTAGTTTAAAATAACAATTATGATTATCTTCATCATCATCATCATCATAGTTAAAATTTCTAGAGGACTTATTTTGTGTTATGCACTATTTAAGAGTTTGCATACATTGCTTAAGGTAGGAATAACATCAAATCTGAGATGAGTGATATTTTCCCCATTTCACAGATTAGGAAACTAAGGAAGAATAAGGTCCAAAGTTTTACAGTTGGTAACTGTTGAACCAAAAAGCAGTGACTGATAAAAGCAGAAACTTTTCAAAATTTCTTGTAAATTTATCAACCCTTGTACTCTAAAACCTAAAATATGCACAAATATATAATCACTCGTAACAAATGTGTATTGTCTCACATAAACATATTTACATGTAAATTTTATCTGTACTAAATTAATGAGATTTGAGCCTAACAAGAATGAATGTGTTCATAACTCCTAAGGTTAAATTTAAAATTTTAAGTATTATATATTAATTTTTTTAACTAGGGAAAGTACCTCAAAACTATTGTCCACAAGTAGTGAGTAAAGTCACCTTATTCCCTTGCTAATGTACTTTCCAGTCAAATTTTTTTTCACTCCCTAGAAAACCACTGAGGAGAACCTAAAGACCCGTCTGGAACGTGATTCTGTCTGTTTGAAGCCAGTCCTTCAATGTACTGGTTAGATAATTTGTCACATGATGTTAAATGTATCAAGAGCTTAAGAAATCAAATTGAGAGATATATATGCATTGCAATTATACTTTCAATAAGTTTTTCTGAATTTACATAATGATAGCATAGTGATCAACATTTTAAGATTTCCATAAGTGTTGAATTAAGTTTAGGAAAGAAGGAATCTAGTAAATAAATGCATCTAATAATATGTAAATCACAGTGAATGTATTAAACTAAAAAAGTACTTAAGAAGTACTTTTAAAAATTGATTTCACATATATCTTGTGTGTACTAGCACACTATCGGGAGAAAATATACACGTTACAAAAACTTGACCCTGAACAAAGTGAAATCAGGAATAAGAATTACAATAAAAATAGAGAGCTAAAGTTATAGCTATCATATAGAATGTAGATGGGTTTTATAGAAATTATGTCCAGAAAAGAATTAACAAATAATTCTCTACTGGCTAACTTCCACAGGTAAAGCTAATATATAAAATAACAGTTAATTGTCTAGCATGCAAAATATGGGCATTGTAGAAAAGGTAAACATGTAGTAACTGTAGCTAGGAAATACTAAATCAATGCCCAACAATTTGCTTTTTGTTGTATCAGTTTTAAGAATTCATTTCACTCCATTCTCTTCTTTCCACTGAGTTTCCTTCCTATCTATAAGACATCCATTGCTAACACGATGATCTAAGTTCTTATTATATTGTGACACTGAGCTGAGAGGGTGTGAGCTCCTCACACCCTCTGGGGGACGGCACAGGATCCTGCCCTGGAGGTGCAGTGGAAGGAAAAGACAAAGTTCTCGGACTTGTCAGTGCTTAAATGATCATAGGCAGGCTCACACTTACTGTTCTCTATGTCCTGCTTACTCTGCTGGCATTTCATTATATGTGAATTTTGTATTTTAGATATTTTATATTATCTTCTATTATGAATACAAGTTATAAAAGTTGGCATTTTGAGATCGTCAGTATGCCTAGTTCCAAGAAGAAGAAGAATACAGTGAGGAAGTTGGATATAACTCTGGGTTCCATGTGCCATATTGTAAACACATGTTATGTTATTAAGAAACTGCAATAACAAACAAAGACTATACTCAGTACATGTTTAAGCCGAGACTATATTTCCAGTTTATTATCTTTCCTCACCCCGTAGTTGCATAGTCAAGGACAATATTAAACGAAAAATGTGGTAGAAGGGCATGTTTGCAGTTGTCTTTGCAACTTTGTAATTGCAAGTTCTATTCCATAAACCAGGCCCATACTTTTCCTATCATTTTGCATAGCTACATTTCATACATAACCTTTTGCAAATAACCAATTAAAACTTTGCATAGACAGCGAGATGAAAAAATATATTTGCAGCTTTAATTTAAAATTTATCTTCGAAGTAAACCACTCCTAAAAGACACAGATCCTTGATCTTATTGGATTTTATGTGTTTAAATGTAGACTTTGAATAGCAGCCAAGGCCATGTGGAAAATCTTTGCACTAATAAATAAACAGGAGACTAAGAGCTCAGTCAACTACAGTATTTTTTCTCTAAGGTGAGGTTTTAATAGATACTTTCCAGTGTATTGACTTTCAGATTATGATGCTTTTATTTCAGAGTGTTAACATGATGGAGTCAAAGGAAGAAGGAGTTAAAAATAAAATCCTGGCGAAACCAAAATACCTAAGTTATTGGGCTTCAAAGCTTCTACTTAATTTTGTTGTTGTATTTTCCCTGAACAATGTAAATCATTCTCCACATGAAAATGTTCTCTTTTTCTCTAGAATCGGTACGGTTTACTTTAATCTAGCTGTTATGTCTTTCTGCGGGACTAGCAATAACCTACAATTAAATGCAGGTGTTTTGAGTAAAGAGTACCCTGTTCTTTCTCATGACTGGAGGTAACTAATAAAAACAAGGAAAAAAGAACAAAAACCTAAATAATATTGCCTGCTTAGTAAAGCATGAGATTTTTTCCCCCTAGTCATGAAAATGAAGGCCTGCTTCCTATTAAGGACGTGATTCCCTTCAACATGCTGACGAATTTCTCATATTTTTTGTTTTATAAGGAGAAAGATAAAGAAAAAATATGGAAAGCAAAACTAGTCCATTCTTGGAAGGAAGGAAGGGAGGGAGGAAGGAAGGAAGGAAGGAAGGGAGAGAGGATGCATTGAGATGGAGGATGCATTGAGAGGGAAGAGGAAGGAAGAAAGATAAGAAAAGAGGGAAAGAAAAAATATGCTGAAATGCTAAAAATAGTTAAGCTGGAATATTTTAACCTCTAAAATGTAAAACAGTGCTACTCTCACAGTGCCCAAATGAAGTAACAAACAGAAGAGTTCCTTCTTACACAATATTTTATTGATTGAGAAGTTGATGTTATTAGAAGGCATTTACTGTTATAAGGCCATTATTGTGTATTACAACAAAAAATGTTTCCACTTCTTATATTTTATTTTTCTTCATCTATATACAAGCTGTGCATGCATGTGGCATATTCATGCTTGCTTACAACATGTATCTACATTAAACATAACTTTACAATCACCCAACTAGATGACACATATTCTTGAAACAAACTTAAAAAAGAGAAACCTATCCCAATATGCATTGTTATTCTTCTCAGGAAGTTTTTATGTGTTTATTTAGAATAATCATCAAGTGAATTGATAAAATTAACTTGACAATAAAAAAACTTCATCTATCATTTGCTTTTGATAAAATAACAGCCAAAAATATATAAAGACAGGGGAAATACCCCATTGTAAAATAGCGTGAACTTGCTTGCCCAATTTGGCTTTATTATTGCCTTAACCTTGAGTTAAGACAGAATAAATTAGGATTCCTTAGCACTGTCTTCATTGAGAACATGCAAATCTCTGTGCTAATGGATGCAAGATTACAGAGAGCACTACTGATATACGCAGGTTTTGAAAAGTTCTTAAAAATGATGAATCAGTTTGGTGTAATCATTTAGGCAACAGAAGTCAGCTCTAAAACCCTAAATCACATTTTGCCCCCACTTTATTTTTTATTTCACTCATAAATTCAGGGACTTTCAAAACACATTCTGTGATGTGCTATCTATTTTAACCACAGCTATCTGTTTTAATTTTTTAAGTATAGCGGTTTTGAATATAATCATTTAAAAAAGTTTTCTGCTGTTGGCTAACAAAATACGAAAGCCATTGCTTTTAATATATTTTAGGCTCATTTTGACAAGTGCTATGATAACACAATGAAATTAATTTTCCCCAACATTAAAATATCTCACCTCTCCTCACCTAATAAAAATCTCCACACATTATGATCAATTTCTAAACTTAATACTTTATTCATTTCTTTGCCTATTATACCTTCTATGTTATTAAGAGTTTTAATATTGGGTAGTGAAAGGCCCATATTATTACTCTTCTGTCTCAAAAATTGTCTCTTGCATATGCCTGGCTTTTTCTCTCCCACATCAGTTGAGACTTATACAGATTCCAAAGAGAGAATTTGTCTTAATTCCTAAGACAAATTATAATTTACCATATTTTGCTTGCTGTAATGAGAATGAGTCATTTCTAATTATTAACATTTCCTTAACTTTCACAGTACTATTTTATAATTCTTTTAGGCCAAGAGGTAAAATGAAGTGATAGTTAAGAACGTAGAAGTTATAATCAGACTAATACAAGTTCAAATATCAATTCTGCTATTAAATGCATAACTGAAAAATTCAACTCTTCCTCACTCTTCATAAGCTATGACATTTAATCCAGTTTTAGGAGGGAATGAATAATGTATTAATATGCATGTGGATTATTGGGAATGAGCTGCTGGGGGCCTTTTCTACATTTTTTCTCATCCCTCATATTGTGGCTACTGGGTAGACCATACGACTAGTGGGATAGGACTTAACTCATCAGATTAAAGATGTCATTGGTTAGGAGAGGCTTATTTTTTGTGTTGTACCAAAACGTAGAATTAAATTGTCAATTAATCTATTAAACAATGGATTTAAAAAAATAACTTATATCTACTAGATGAACTATTTAAAACTTAATGTATATCATGTGATCTTCGACAGACCGTGATCATACATTCCATTTAGAAATGCTTGCAGATGTATGTCTAAAATACCATTGATTATAAGTTTCATCCTTCTCCCAGAGATACTAAAAATGGAGAATGTGACTCTCACAACTGATGCTACAAAGCGGACTGGGGAGGTGAGCGGGAACGTCCAATACTCAGTGTATCTGAGGCACTGACTGACACGAAGGTGAAGTATTTTCAGACTTCTTGGAAAGCAGTCAATGCCTATTAAAATTGAAATGCTCATGCCCTTAAACAAATCATGTTAAATCCTGGAAATCTACTAGATCAAAATAGAAATTATTCCTCAAAATCTTTACGATCAGTAATATTTGCTATAGATTTGCTTATAGTATCAACATGAATGCCCAAAACATTTGAGATTCTGTGTAAGATGTGATTATATAAATAAAGTACAATAAATAAGTACAATAAATAAGTACTTAGGCAATAAAAATAATTAATTGGAATAATAAAAAACATGATTATATACAATGACTCCAAAATGTATTGTTAAAAGAAAATAGAAAAAGTTATATAACATAAATGAGTTTTTATTATACAATAAAGACCTCTATGTGGTATGTTACATATATTACTTCATTAGCATAGAGAAAGGTGTAGAGTTAGCTATATAGGTTATATCAGGGGGGAAAGATGGGATAGGTAAATGGAAACAGATACCAGAGCTTTTTTGGGGGTGATCAAAAATTACATATTGGAGAATGCTTAGGTACAAACTTCTATCTGCAAATGTTTAATAAAATATTTGAACATTAATTTTGTAGTTTGGGAAATCTAAAGGGATTGCAATAATGTAAACATTCACTTGATCTCTTTATAAATCTAGACAGATGAAAAATCTGGATTTCTATTTATTCTGTATAAGCTCTTTAGTTAAACTTTTTGGGAAAAGAATTTTGACAGTTATCTCCACGTGGTGATTTACATCTTTCATCTTTATAAAGTTAGCCTTTGTGACCTAAAATTACCTTTATTTTAAACTATATATTTTTCTTATATTCAATGACATAAATCACAAAAGTATTTAATGATGATCTAGACACATATTAGTATAGCTGATCTGAATTTGAAAGGTACCTAATTCAGGTAAATACTTCACCTGAATTAGGTAAAGTATTTTAGTGTATAACAGATAGTAAGGGTAATAAGAAATGGTTCACTCAACCATAATGTATCATTTAGATATTTTAATGTTATTTTAAGTAGTTTGAAATTTACTTTCTAGTTATTAGGAGAAGAATAACTATTCTAGTTTCTCAATGTTATCTTAGAACAAATAAAATTTATACCAATATTTTACCAAGTTTTAAGCACAAAGAAATACACTATGAAGTATAGCTTAGTTCAGGCTCAAGGCCAAAGCAAATAGATTGGAATATTTGGCCTACAACTGATCAGCTTGTGATCCTGACAACTAGTTTAATTCTACTGTATCTCAGTTTTCTCAGATTAAATTAGAAGGAGTAATAATACATTCCTGCTAAGCTATTGTAGCATTAAATAGCATAAGAGCTATTTAATGAAGGAGTGCATATTTCATCCTTAGAAAACAGTCTGGCAATTAATAAACACTCAAGAAATATCAGCTATTATTATTGTTGTCATTATCCTCTCCACTTGAGAGTACTTCTCCAAGGGAGGAGCAGGCCTGGTAAAACAATGACAATTTTGAGACCCATTGTCTCTGATGGACAATGGTAACATATTAAAATGAACTATAAGTACATGTTCACATTCAACTATCTCTTTTTTTTTACCTCTGTCTTGCTATAAACTACTTTTACATTGTAAACTTTTTGACATTAACCTTAGTATCTAAACATTTAAACTATAGAAACAAATTTCCCAAGTCTATTATAAACTCTATTGCATTTCTACCATAATACAATTAAGGCCCAAACATTAACATTGTGAGCTAAGGAAAATAGTAGAAAATATGTGTTCTCTGGAGAAGAAAGGAGACAAAACACAACAGAAATACACACACACACACACACACACACAAAATTATTTTCAGCCTGCCCAGTATTTCATATAGACTATACTGGTTCTCAGAATCTATGGCCTGTAAATATAAACAATTTGGAGAAATCCGTCAACCTGAGGTTACTTGTAGCATATTACTTCTGTCATCACAGCAAAGTCTATTTTGGATACTTCTTTGATGCCTAGCAGGATATGCCAGGCTAACATTTTATAAGATGCTATAAAGATACAATGACACAAATGTGAGGCATTGACGCGAATTCAAACAAATGGAGTGATAGCACAAGGTAGGGATTAGTGATGCAATTGTAGAGGCCAGTCAGTGGAAGTTACAGAATTTGCACAAATGGTGCTGGAGCAGCTGAGTATTCATACACAAATGAAAATGTATTGAGACACACACTCATACAACATAAAAAATAAAGTATAAATGAACCAGAGATATAAGTGTAAGTATTAAAACTACAAACATTCTAGAACAAAATATTGGAGAAAATCATTAACCATGGATTAGACAAATATTTCTCAGCTATAAGAGCAAAAGCATGCCCCACAAAACAAAATTGATAAAAACTGGACTTCATCAAAATCAATACTCTGGTCTTCAAAGACACTACTAGTGGGAAGATAAAAGAACAGTCCACAGACGGGGGGAAATATTTGTAAACCCATGCACTTGATAATTAACTTTTATCCAGAATATGTAAAAAACCCTACTCGAAAATTTTTGAAAAGCCAGTTAAGGATGGGTAAGAGATTTGAACACACACCTCACCAAAAAACCCATGAAATATGGTCAAAGACACTGATCATTAAGGAAAAGTAACCTAAATGCCATACTTCTACAGATCGCTTAGCACGGCTAAAATCTGAAGGTCTGACTGAGCACAGCGAAGTTGGGTGAGGATGTAAAGAAACTGGAATTCTGATTCACTGAAACAATCGTTTCAGAAAACAGTCTGTCAATGTCTGAAAATTAACAATGCCCCTGCCTACCGTATAGTCCTCAGCCATTCTATTCCGCAGTATATGACTACCAGATAGGGAGGCACACATTTATACATTTTTATGAATTCTCACAGGAGCTTTATTGTAACAACCCAGACCGAAACCAATCCAAATTCTCATCTACAGCTCAATGGATAAACAAATGCATATATCCAATACATTAGAATATTACTCAAAAATAAAAATGAATGCATGCCACAAGATGTATGAAATATCAAAATAAAATACTGCATGGATGAGTCACATCCCTCATAATAGGTATGAGGGATAATGCTCTCTATATAAAATTTTAGAAAGTACAATATAATATCAATAAATGCAAAAAGCAAATCAGTGAATGCCTGGAGACAGGGGCAGACATAGGGAAAAAGAGGAAGGGAAGAAATGCAAAAGGGTACCTGGAAACTACGGTGGGAAATGAATGCTTACTATCTTTTTCTAGTGATGGCTTCACAGTTGTGCACATATGTCCACAATTAAATTGTACGCTCTAAATGCGTGTGATTTATCGCGTCAGGTATTCTGCAACACTACTGATAGAAAATTTCCACTTTCGATGCATTAATTTCATGTTATATCATCACACAGCAGTAGAAAGCCCTGATTGCTGTTCCTGAAGATATGTTCCTGAAGATAACATAATTTCATGTTACATAAAATTCGAAATGAACTCCTCTGGCTGGCACTGCAAAATAAGGCATTGGAGTGAAAAAAATGGACACAGCTTGGGTATTTAATAACCAAAGTTATTATTAATAAGTAATAGTCATTCAGCATTTAGTGCATATGAGGCCACTTGCTAATAGCATTCCATACATATTATTAATGTAATACAACAAAATCCCATGCACGTTTTCCCTAGGGGAATCCTGGATATCATCTCGATAGCCCAACGTACTTTTGGACGTTTTTCCATGCCGTATTCTACTTCTACCGGGAAAGGGTCTGGGCGACTAACCTGCCTTTAGTATTTCCAGAGCCTGGCCCTGCTGAGCCATGGCCACTCTCTTCCCAGATACAATTTACAGAGGCTCTAGTCAGGGAGTAAATTAAATAATATAGTAACTTTGTTCCCTGTCCAGAAAATTATTCATGCATGCTACTTTTAATATTTTGATTAGGCTATAGAGGAAAAAATATCACCTCTTACAGTGGCAGTACAAAGTAGTAGTTGATAGGTTATAATTATATATCATTACTGTCAATTATCTCCAATATCTATGGGATAAAGGCACAAACAACCCTTTGGAAGCTCCTCTTGCAAAAATTCAAGAAGCTTAACCACATAGAAATGTCTGCTCAGCCTATGTTGTCTGAATCTCTCCTCTAACATTCCTGAACACACAGCTCGATGTTTTTATTTTGAATACTTAGTACCTAGAAAAGTAAATAACAGTGTGCTAGTTTAAGTCAACTGATTTTAAATGAAATAGAAGTCTTAACTTGCCCTCAGAATTCTCTCCTGTGCCATGATATGTATCTTTCTCTTCTAAACTCAGCTATTATTCAGTGTGAGAATCACATGAGACTTCATTAAGGAAGTTACATTAGGTAGGAATGTAGGCGGGATCATATTTCAAGGTTGTTTCAGATGCAACGATTTCATAACTTTGCTAATTTCTGCTTCAGCATTTTATATAATTTTTATTGCGAACATTATTCATCAACCCTAGACATTTTAATTTCCTGATTGAAGAGGTACCCTTTAGATCCAGTTCATAACTTCTTATTTAACCAACACACAATTTACACTAATTTTCTCAGAATTTATTTAATCACTTATATGCATTACTTAAATATATTTGATCTTTTATTCAGATTTTATCGCTTTCAAATTTATAAAAATGTATATAAGTGAAGTTTAATTATATTTCTGTTAATCGTTTATATCTTAATACTCTTGTCTAGTACAGAATGTCAAGGATTAAAGTTTAATTTAAACAACTCTATGAGGTGTTTCTAATATTTATTTTATCTATTCCTCATGCCTTCTACATCTTTAATTTTCATATCACATGATTATTTTGTCCAGAATTTAGACATTCAGTTACTTTCCCAGAATATTACTTTTTTCTTTATGTAACAAATTTTAGTAGTGGGTAAAATAATTGATTTGTCAGAGAAAATAATGTAGAAAACATGCTTTTAAAATACTCAGATCCTAAAATCAAGAAGAAATACATTAATATGAAATACCAAACTGGTTATATTTTAAGGCCTCAACTATTTGTCAACATCACTTATAAAGTCGTATCACCCTTCCAACTCTTATCAAGGTGGAACTCTTGAACCAGGTCAAAGAAGGGGGACTTATAGGGGGAATACCCTATATGCCATATAGTCCATATTGATTGGATATTAATAAAATAAATTTAAATCCATAATCAAATTATCCCACTCCAAACAGAAGAGATATGTCCATTTTCTTTTTTCCTGCAGCACCACCAAGATCACTGATGTCAAATAGATGCTGGAGAGACGCCCAGGCATCGAGCTTTGTGATGACCAGTCTATACCACATATGTATTTGAAATTAAAAAATAAATAAATAAATGCTAAGCTGAGATTTACAAAAATATATCGGTTGATACCATTTGTGATTATTCCCTAGTGAAATGGAATCCAAATGTTTAATATATTCTGAAACTGTCACGAGCAAAGTAAAAACTTTGATTCTTGGCTGCTCAGTTTGGTGGAAATTTTATCATTGAGTTTCAGGTCAGGGAACTCTAACATTTTAAATTTCCAAAAACATTTTAGATCTTTGAAGAGAAAGGACATAAATCCATAACCAAGTTTTAAAATACTATATGTCCATTTAAATACATGCTGAGTTTTAAAATGGTTAAATATAAATGCACAAAATAGTATTTTAGTTCCCATCATTGAGTACCTGGGGGGTGTGGGGAGAACCAATAAAATTAAGTTCTTGTAACCTTCCTTGCCAAAGATGAATGTACTGGCTAATTTTGAGAAAAAAATATATATACAAAACAGGTATTAATTCTGAAGTTTATTAGTATAGTGAAATTAGCAGAACATGATTTGATACCATTTTTCTAGACTTCAAAAAATAAGTGTTAAAATCTACAAACAGAAAATAATTGTGTCCCTAAAAATAACCTGCATTTGACAATTATCCCATTTTTCTAAGGGTCAATGAATCCTTTCATAAAGGTTTTTTTTTAATTAGAATAAAAATAAAGTTAGAAACATCAAAAATGTCACCATAGCGCATGTTGTGGGAAACTGGCAGGGATCTAGGGGAAGGTTATTGTGTCCCTGACAAGTCCAAACTTCACGAGCTCCTTAGATATCTGTCCTGGTATTTTTAAGCTGTATAATACAAGGTACTTGTTTTGTAAAGCCAGCTTACAATGAAGACTTTAATATTTTTGGATTTATATTCCTTTACCAGACTGTGTACTAATAACAATGCAACAACTATATGAATTTGACAGAAATAATCTTTTGCTCACGTAACAGAAACATCCTTGGGAGGCAACACAATTATATATTTGTCAATCACAAGAAAATATCAGAAAAATATGACTTTTCCCTCACATATTAACTATATTATTTCTTCTATACTGAAAATGCAATTTGAATTTCCAGAAGCAACTTTTTCTCTTTTGGGGGGAATGACTTCCCCATCGGTGCAATGGCACCTGGACTTATAGCAGGCACATCTTTCTCCTTGGATTTTCTCCATGTAAGCTTCTACACAATTGCTGGTCTCCTAAAAATTTCACTTCTCTCTGTTACAAACACACACACACACTCTCTCACACTCACACAGCACCCCTCCCCAGCATATTATTAGTAAGATTCCACAGAGAAAAATATGCACATAACAATGTTATTATACATTACATGAAACTCACGTTCAGAGACTTTTTAAAACTACATAAGTAGGAAAAATATCACCAATATTTCTTTAAAGGCCTGAAAAAGAGCACAATCTCTGCTCCAAACAGAGTTAATAATTATATACATCAGAAAAGGTGAGCATGAGTAAAGTACATAGGATGTTGCAAAAATCGAGTTGTTTAGAGAAACATTTCACAGATGTGTATGGGAATCAAATATGCCCTATGTATCGATAGTCTCAATATACCCAGATATTACAATCCAACAATATTAAATTGATGATGGAGCTAAAAACTTCAGCATTCATTTTGTGCTGTACGCTCCCAAGCCAAACATTACATGGCTAGTACTAAAGCTGACTAACCTTAGAACTACTTTTGGTAGCAATGAATTATATAATGAAACACCTGTGGTACTAAAAAGTGCATTCCAGAATTTCAAAACAAACAACAGTCTCAAACTCAATCAAGTATAATAAGGAGTTTGTTTGCCAACAAAACCTATGATAAAGAGAGACTTTTAAATACACAAAATACAAGGACATACCAGCAGAATAATCACAGAACATAACAATTTGAAGAAGCTGATAATACAAACACAGGCCTGATGGTATGGCTGAGAACAAACATAAACAGCAACCAGCAACAAAAGAGGAAAAGAGAGGGAAAGAAGCAGCTATAAACTGAATAGAGCAGAACAAGACAAAAGAGTCTCAAGTCTTGATTTGAAAGAAAACATACCAATCCAGCGCAGATAACCTAAATGTGATACATAAACCTGGCCGAGGCACTATTAGTTCGCTTTATTATACCTCAGTCATGACTATACAAAATTGAACAATACAATCAACTAATATGATGAATAAAAAACACACATTGATATTAAGCTGAAATATAATGATGTCAACTGCCATTTTCCTTAAAAATATTAGTCTGGTAAGCTAATCACTTAATATTGTTAAGTAAATATCACATGATGTTACCAAATATTAAACTCAAGGGACTGAGAAGTACAAACTGGCAGTTACAAACTAGTCACGAGGATGTAAAGTACCAACCACACAGGGAATATAGTCAGTAACAGTGTAATAACTATGTATGACGTCAGGTGGTTGAAAGACTTATCATAAGATCGCTTCATAAGTTATATGAATGTCCAACCATGATACCGCACACCTGAAACTAAAATAGTATTGAATGTCAACTACAATTGAATGTTTTAAATTAAGAATAAAAAGAAAAAAAATAAGAAAAATGGTAATTTGAATGATGTGCTTATGGACAAAACCTGAAAAAGTAAAAATAAAAGTATACTTACAGATCTATTAACAATTACCAGGTTCCTTAGTGTGTACACCAGTATTGAAACAATGCTGTTTTTCGAAACAGATCTTGGTCAGAGGGCTGCACCGATGTCAGGCAGGAAAATAAGGTGCTGGAAGCTGGTGCAATTTAACTCCAGTTGGCTGATGAGCATGTAGTCGGTGGAGTGATATGGATAGATCCCATGGTGAAAGTGAGGGTTGGTTTAGTTATTTAAAACTAATCCCCTGCCCTGGCTGGTGTAGCTCAGCAGATTGTGTGCCAGCCTGTGAACCAAAGGATTCCCAGTCTGGGCACATGCCTGGGTTGCAGGCCAGGTCTCCAGTAGGGGGCGCATAAAAGAAAGACAACCACTCATTGACGTTTCTCTCCCTCTCTTTCTCCCTCCCTTCCTCTCCCCCTAAAAATAAAATACATAAAATCTTTTTAAAAAGTTATATTAAAAAAAAACTAATTCCTATAGTTGAGCTTGAAACTAAGTTTGGTTTCCTTCTACGACCTTTGAAAATGTGCAAGGCCCATAAGGTTTCAACAAATTACAGATATAAAAAATGAACACATAGAAATTGACTTGATAAGGGCTTATGATGAGTTTCTGAGCTAGTTCAATAGTGAATCTTGTCATGATTTAGTAGTGAGATATATATATATGCTTGGACATAAGATGCCAACTAAAATTATATTTGAAATGTGAAACAAAAGAAAATATTAATTGGCTAAGAAGATTCATTTTATTATGCTGACAATTAAGTGTCATTCTATTATTTTTTCTTTTTCACTTCACAAAAATGCATGATGAATATATTTGCATGAGATAAAGAAAAGAATGTGATTTGCAAAAATGTAGCCAGTTGAATTGTGCCTGTATCAAAAGTGAAAAAATAACACACTTAATCCCGTATTGAGTGCACTTAATGAGAAAGCTGGCAGGCAGACATTTTTGATCTAAATTTTTACCAGTGTCATTTGCAATATCTACTAACTACTTAACTTACAAAATAAATGAGAATGAAGAATTTGTCAAAATGGGGGTTTCTAGAGCTTGAAAATACACAGAAAAGTATGGATTTTTTAATATGCTATTTCATGTTATCTGCTATGTCAACTATTCACGGAGATATGACTATCCCTTCATTTACACAGTCTCAAAGACTATTTAATACATCAAAGTCAATCTGATAGGTTGACAATAGCCTAGGGCAAGTTTGG
This sequence comes from Desmodus rotundus, assembly GCF_022682495.2. Taxonomy (NCBI): domain Eukaryota; kingdom Metazoa; phylum Chordata; class Mammalia; order Chiroptera; family Phyllostomidae; genus Desmodus; species Desmodus rotundus. The sequence continues at coordinate 9,472,402 of NC_071395.1, forward strand.
ACCCTATATACTTATCATCTCAGAACAGGACACCAGGGAAGTATTCTTTCCTTAAATCCTGACATCAGTATTCATACTTGACATGTACATGTCACTGTGAAGAGGGTGGCATAGTGACACTTTCATTCATATGTCTTAATGACAATACCCAATGACCAAATCCTTGGTCAGTTGAAGTATTTCTCTGGGGTTTAAATAATGATTTTTCATGCTTTTTGAATTTTAAAGTGATTTCAATGCTCACAAATTTGACAACTAATCTCCTTCCAAAATTCAAATACTCTGGAAATAAACACAGGGAACAATGTGTCAATAAGTACACGTGTTTTATTTTTATTTTTAAATATATTTTATTAATTATGCTATTACAGTTGTCCAAATATTTCCCCTTTGCCCCCCTCTACCCAGTACCCCTATTCCCTCCAGCACTCCACCCCCTTATCTCATGTCCATGGGTCCTACATATAAGTTCTTTGGCTTCTCTATTTTCTATACTATTCTTAACCTCCCTCTGTCTATTTTGTACCTACCAATTATGTTTTTAATCCATATACTTTTGCCCCCATCTTTCCCCTTCCAGCTGATAACCCTCCAAATGATCTCCATTATATGATTCTGTTCCTGTTCTAGTTGTTCGCTTAGTTTCTTTTTTTTAGATTCAGTTGTTGATAGTTTTGAATTTGTTGCCATTTTAATGTTCATAGTTTTGATCTTTATCTTAAATAAGTCTGTTTAACATTTCGTGTAATAATGGCTTTGTGATGATGAACTCCTTTAGCTTCACCTTGTCTGGGAAGCACTTTATCTGTGCTTACATTTAAATAATAGTTTACTGGGTACAGTAAGCTAGGTTTTAGGTCCTTGCTTTTTATCACTTTGAATACTTCTTTCTAGCCTCTTCTTGCCTGAAAAGTTTCTTTTGAGAAATCAGCTAACAGCCATATGGGCAATCCTTTGTAAGTAGCTCTGTAATTTCCTCTTGCTGCTTTTAAGGTTCTCTATTAACCTCTGGCACTTTAAGTATGATGTGCCTTGGTGTGGTCTGCTTTGGGTCCAACCTGTTTGGACCTCTCTGTGCTTCCCAGACTTGTATGTCCATTTCCTTCACCAAATTAGGGAAGTTTTCTTTTATCATTTTTTCAAATAAGTTTTCATATTCTTGTTTCTTTCTCTTCTCCTTCTGGCATCCCTATGATTTGAATGTTCATATGTTTGGAGATGTCCCAGAAGCTTCTTTTACTATCCTTATTGTTTGGGTTTTTTTTTTAATTATTTTTTTCTTTTTGCTGTTCTCTTTGAATGCTTATTTTTTCCTTATGTTGCAAATCGTCGATTTGAATCCCAGGTTCCTCCCCTTCACTGCTGGTTTCCTGTAGGTTTCTCTCTTTATTTCACTTAGCATGGCCTATTGTAGAAAAGGCACCTCTAAATTGTGTGTGGCGGAGCCTTAGGTAGTCTCTAGGGTGGAGCAACTAGTTTCACTGCTTTTTAGCTCTGTGTTGGGGGAAGGATTGGAGAGAGGACATTGCTCCTGCCTGGCTTCTGGAATTTTGCCCAGCTCTTGCCCTGTTTCTAGTCACTTTACTTAATCCCTATATGTGACTGGTGCCCTTCCAGCTGTTGCCCAGGTGCTGCATTCCAGAGGTGCTGGGTCTGCATGCATTCTAAATCCATGTGGGCACTTTAAGTGAAGTATCCTGAAAAAAATCCGGCAGTTTCTTCTGCCACCCAACCGCCACTGGTATTTACAACCAGAAGTTATCAAGTTTTATCTTTCTAGAGCTGGAACTCAGGACTGTGTGGTCTAGCCTGGGGCTGGGATCCCTTGCTCCCAAGGTCTCCCTCCCAATTTTTATTCACCACACATGAATGTGGGACTACCCATTATATAAGACGCCACCACCTCTCTGTGCCACACCGGGTCTCCAGACCTCTCTGCCCATCTCTGCATCTCCGCCCCTCCTACCTACCTGGGTGAACGCGGCATCTTTAAATCCTTGGTTGTCAGACTACCATATAGCTTGGTTTTCCAATGGTTCTGGGTGTTATTTGTTTTGAGGTCTAGATGTAATTCTTTCTGTGGTTACATGAGGAGGCGAAGCGTGTTTACCTACATCTCCATCTTGACTGGAATTCTTTCATTTTTAAAATACGGTAATTTTATGTAATTTCAACAGTGGACCCTCTACCATCTCCTCTTTGTTGAGATTACTCGAGAAAGGAACAGTATTCACAAAGTGAGGCTGAAGCCTGTTAGCTATGCACCTCCCCCTAAGGAAACAGAATAAAATACCTGATTCAAGAGGTAACTTGGCAGTCTTTTGACATATCTCCATAAATGATAAGAAGCATCTAAGACATGCAGGCAGAACTGCTCCTATGAGATTCAAGGAAACTGCTTGTTCTGAAATTATTTTTTAAAAAGTCACTCTACACAGATGCATTCATTGTTATGTAGTTAATTATGGTGGGGAAATGTTCAGGAGGGAGAAACAAAAACAACGTATTTTGTTAAATCTTTGAGTATTTAAAAATATGCTAAAATTTTCTTCTTCATGTAAGTCAGTGTGTCTTGTCTGATATCCTCAGTCATTTTCCTAATTGATAGTTTTTTTTCCTATAAACTGTACATTTTTCAGTGTGGCATGAATTATTTCAGTACATGTATGTACCATTGTATAATACAATGCAGTAAGTTATTATTTTATTCTGTAGTATGGCCCTGTTACTTCCCCATGGATAGACTTAGTATTATTGTATTCAGGGCTGCCCAGCAGTGCCAAAGGACCTTGTAATCACTCCCCCACAGCAAGTGGCACGAGAGAAGACCAAAAGGAAAGGCAGACCCTCTGTGTTGAAATGGATGACCTTGTTCCCCTATTCACCAGGTAGTGGTGGGGGATCATCATTAATCTTAGTTCATATTTTTTTTACTTCTACTTTAAGTTCCTTCTTGGCACCTCTTGAGATTATATGAATTATTATATCAGCAGGTATAAGGTACTGAAGCATGCAGTTTCATGCAGGGAGAAATCAAGCAGCTGAGCCATTAAAATTAATGCAAATAGTCTGTTCTATTTAAGAAGGAAATGAGGGGTAATCTTGAGGAAGAATTATATAGAATGGAATAGAACCGTTTAAAATCTACACTTAAACTTATGCATTGTTCTAACCACAAGTAATTACATTGTTTTTGATATTAATTGTGTGCATGTGTATAAGTTTATTATAAATTGGCTATAAAAAGACCAGTCCAAATGTTATCTAACTTCACTTTTACTTTCTTTGTCTATTAACACAAGGCTTGTTTTCAACCTGTTTTCCAGCAGGCCAACAAGAATTTCTGAAATCCATTTTTTTTTATAATTGTGATTTTCCCTTTTTAATAATGTGACCTACACCAACCAGAGGGAAATGCATTGAAGATTCCTGGAAGCATTACTCACCTCCTCCAGAGTACCCGCTACAGTGAGATCTAACCCAAAGTCACAGAGGTCTTCTCTACACATAACCTAAATCATCACTGCCCTCACTTCAGGGTCTGTTCTCTGGGTGGGTAAAAACTTTCTGCATTCATGGTAAAACATATTAAACCATCTTTTACATCACTAAGAACCATCTCAGAGCACATATCAATCTTTTGTAGAGTTCTTACATGGCCTAACATTCTTTGATTCTTTTGGTCAAACCTGATGTTCCCCAACTCCTTACTTGCTTATTACCATATAACATGAAAATGCACAAATTGTGCATTTCCACCTATACTTTGGTTAGGTAGAATTTATTTTTCATATGGTATGAAATACCTGTGTTCTCATTGAGCTCTGTGTCCCTCCGGAAACCTATGGCCTTTCTGATTCTCAGTATCCTCACATGAAAAGAACATAATGGCTTCTGTCCTTTTCCCAAAATAAAGTAAACCACTTTATAAATGTCTTAGCATATATTAAGTTTCAGGAATTATTACAGTTAAGACCTTATTAGGTAGACATACAAGTTCTAGAATATACTCACAAACATGTGGGTGACTTTTATCAACATCTGCTTCCAGAAACCAAAGTCAGTAAATAATTTTCCAAATACCTGTTTTTCACATGTGTAACCATTTTGGTGTGGCTTAAAGAACGCTCATTAGAAAAGTGAATCAGCGAGGATTACGGAGTGTTTTAAAATTCGCGGCAGCAGGATTGTCTCTGACCTAAAACAGTGCAAGGAGAATGGCTTATCCTAATGACTGCAGAACGTACAACCTTTTCTTAGTGCGAGCTGATGTTATTGTTTACTGCTTGCTTTCCATTGCAAAATAATTATCTGCAGCAGATAACATCGCATGCTGGTGAGTATCACCACGCCTGCCCTTGCTGTCAATGGGATCTTATCGGTCACCGACTGATCACTTTCTAGAGAGGAGTATCGTCTTGCACTATTTTTTTTTTTCACAGATCCTAAGGTGAGAGGCAAATACCATACAAGATAATAATAAAATAAGCTTTTACTTTTTATTTGTTCTTTGTTAAAATTTTTGCTCATAGAGTGTATGTTTCCCTCATGGGACTGTTGCCAAAGGCAGAGGTTTAATTCCATGTGCCGAAATATATCATCATGTTTTGGCATAATTGCGTTTCTAATGGGCTCTCAGAGAAAGGAATGCGTAAGTGCCAATTACAGTGTAGTACAAATAAAGCATTATTATGTGCTCTGGAACGATCTGCATAATGGTAATATAGTCATATTATGTTATGTTCAGTTATTTCCATTTCCTCTATTTGAATCTCTCTGTCAACAAATGATTTTTTTCAAGCATGCCCTAGATGTGATTTGACTGCTATAAAGATAATATTTTGTCAATGATGTATGTAAAATAAAGTATAAAATTAGATGGATAATCCCTCATATAAATGCATATTTAGATATCCACATACAGATACGATAGATAACCCATATATATATGCAGACAGAGATAAATATCTAAAATGCTCTGCTACTTCTCTGATCATAGTATTTGCGTATTGAGATTGCTGTACTACTAATCAGAAGATAACTATGAGTAACTAGGTCCAGCCTATTTGATGGATTGGACATATGAGAAAGTCATAGCAACCAAACATGTTCAAAATAAATATCACAAACAATAATTCGAAAAGAACTGTAAAATAAGGAACAAGCAATCATATCGTTGCCTGTATCCGTGAGTGGTTTTTTATTTGTCTTGTTTGTTCGTGTGTTGCTTGCAATTATATATCCCACATATAAGAAATCATGGTGCTTACTGAAGGGAAAGGGTGTGGGTAAGGGAGTTAGTAAAGGGTGAAGGGGGTAAAACCTATGGTGACTGAAGGAGATTTGACTTTAAGCGGTGAACACAGAATGCAATATACAGAGGTATTGTAGAATTGTACACTTGAAACCTATATAATTTTACTAACCAATGTCACCCCAATAAATTGAATAGAATAGAAAATAAGGCACAAACACCAAAATTAAATGACAATTGTTCCTAACGTTTGAGGGCAAAACTCACTTATTATTGGTATTATGTTATGCTATAGGTAAAAACACATATACTTATTTCTTCATGTCAAAATGCCTTGACAAGCATAGTCTCCTGACAGTGACAAAAAAGAGGATGCTAAGCCTAATGTCAAACATTGGGAACCTGAAGAATATTTTCCAATCTTGATATACATGACAAGGCAAAAGAATTATTTTCACTTTAGTTTTTACCAGGTTGGCAACTACTTGACGATATGGCAGCACTACAGAGGAAAGGATCTTCCTGGTTTGGGCTTCTAGTTTAAAAGGAGACAGACCATAGTATTGCTGGTGATGAAATGACCACCGTTCTTGCAGTCTTGGCCATAAGCAACAATTTAAGTCTGTCTGTGGGGAAATGGCTGCCTTTTCATAATAACAGACTGTGGATTTTAGGGTCAGATTACTTTCAACTTTATTTCAAAATTTTAGTTTTTCCATTGCAGATTTATACTAAGGAGTGTTTAATAATTCCAAATGTTGAATAATAAATAATATTAAATATAAAAATAATAGAAATAATAAAAACCTGTTTCATTCAAGAAGCTCAAATAATACATCTTGAGAAAAATATAGAGAGCAGATATTGCAAAAATGCCAAAGAAAACGGTATAGCAATGTGGAGGAGAAGAAAAGAGAGATTGTAAATGAGAGAAACCACCTTATATAACAGTGTATAATTAGGTCTTCCCCTGGGTCAAGAGCTTTTTGAAATCTTCAATGGAAATTTTCTAGTAGATGAAGGAAAAGTAATTAGGGATCAGTTCAGAGGCTTAAATGATCAACTGTCTTACTGCTAGATCATCAAACTTTAGGAGTCACCAAAAGCTACATATGTGTAACTTAAAATTAATTAACGCTTGGTTATAAGACCTAAAGCCTTAAAACTCCTAAAAAAATTGGGAGAAAGACTCTTGACATAGGTCTTGGAGATGATTTTTTTTGTATTTGATGCTAAAAAAAGGGGAACAAAAGCAAAAATAAACAAGTGGGATTATATCAAACTAAAACTTCTGTACAGCAAAGGAAACCATCATGAAAAGGCAACCTATAAATGGTAGAAAATATTTGCAAATCATATATCTAGTAAGGGCTTAATATCCAAACTATATGAGGAAGTCACACAACTCAAGAGCAAAGTAAAATATAATTGAAAAATGGGCAAAGGATCTGCAGTAGACATTTTAACAATAGGGACAGATTGCCAAGAAGTACATTAAAATGTGTTCAGCATCACTGATAATTAAGGAAATGTAAGTGGAAACCCCAATGAGATATCACCCTATACCTGTTAGAATGACTAATAAGAAAAAGATTATGAAAAACAAGTGTTGGCGAGGATGTGAAGATGAAGGAACCCTTGCGAACTCTTGGTGGAAATGGAAATTAGTGCACCCATTATGGAAACGGTATGGGGGTTCCTCAAAATTTTAAAAATAGAACCAACATATGATCCAGGAATTTCATTTCTGAGTATATTCTCAAGGGAAATAAAAATATTAATACAAAAAGATACATGTGCCTCCATTTTTGTATATGTATATATATGTGTATATATGCACATACATATATACACATAAATAGTGGCACATAAGTCAGCTATAAAAAAGAATAAAACCTCACCACTTGGGGCAACATAGATAGACTTGAGGGCATTATGATAACTAAGATAAGTTAGAAAGAGAAAGGCAAACACTGTATATCTTACTTATATGTGGAATCTAAAACAACGAAAAAAATAAAATGAACAGATATAGAGAACACACTGATGGTTGCCACAGGTAGGGGGGTGGCTGAGGAAAATGGGTTAGGGAGGTCAAAATATACAAACTTTAAGTTATAAAATAAATAATTCCCATGGGGTTAATGGAAAGCCTGGTGGCTATAGTTAATAAAAGTGTATTATATATTTGAAAGTTGTTAAGAGAATAAATCTTTAAAGTACTCATCATAAGAAACACATTTGCAGTGGTGTGTAGTGATGACTGCTGTGATCAGTTCACAATCTATCTGAATAGCAAATTGTTCTTTTGTACACTTGAAACTAATGTAATAATATGTGTCAATTACATCTCAATTTTTCAAAAAGCTGATAAGTGAAATTTAGTGTTCATAGTCATCAAATAACCAAATATCTCTGTCTAGTTCACTAGACTTTATGTGTTTTATTTATTTATTTTTAATTATTTTATTGTTGTTCAATTACAGTTGTCTGCATTTACCACCCACCACTCCTCCCCACCCCAGCCATCCCCACCTCCTTCCCCTGCTTCCATCCCCCCCTTGGTTTTGTCCATGTGTCCTTTATAAGTGTTCCTGAAAACCCTCCCACCCTTCCCCCCATTATCCCCTCCCACCTCCCCTCTGGTTACTGTCATATTGTTCTTAATTTCAACATCTCTGGTTATATTGTGCTTGCTCATTTATTTTGTTGATTAGGTTCCAGTCAAAGGTGAGATCATATGGTATTTTTCATTCACTGCCTGGTTTATTTCACTTAGCATAATGCTCTCCAGTTCCGTCCATGCTGTCACAAGGGGTAGGAGCTCCTTCTTTCTTTCCGCTGCATAGTATTCCATTGTGTAAATGTACCATAGTTTTTTGATCCATTCATTTACTGATGAGCACTTAGGTTGCTTCCAGCACTTGGCTATTGTAAATTGTGCTTCTATAAACCTTGGGGTGCATAGGTTCTTTTGGATTGGTGTTTCTGGGTTCTTAGGATATAAATACCTTTCTTAAGTTATCAGATTTTATAATTGCACATGTATAGATGCTATTTGTATACCCATGTGCTAGTTGCATGTTAGAAATCTCAAGAATAAATATTGTTTATAAAGGTATTTTTATAATTATACCCATGCAGATGTTTTATTTGTATAGTTTATTAATTTGATATGAATTAATAACTCAATAAAATATATTGTTAAGATAAGTGAAAGAATAATTAGAAGGAAAGGACCCTCCTCTTCTTTCCCCACAAGGTGAATGTTTCTTCTAGCTTTAACTGTTTCCTGTAAAATTAAGTGCCTTTAATTTCTGACACTAAGGAGCAGAGAATATCATATCATTTCCTATGTTTCTTTTTGATACTAATAATTAATTGTAAAATATCATTAACAATAAAATTCTATGGTTTTATTGTGAATGCTGTTATTTGTACTTTTCCCAAAACAGACAATCCTGCCTTTTAGCTCTTTAACCATATTGTGAAAGCCTAATTGTATTCTCTGCATTTCGGTTGACGTTAACATGATCTGTTAGTTGTTCCTACAATATCATCCTTTCTGCATTATGTATTTAGATGAAGTCACCCAACTTCAGATCAACCATGTGTTCCTGCCCACCCATCTGTCTGTAAGAGGAAAAAGAGGCAGGTTTACTCACTTGTTAGAAATATGTTCTCCATGTCTGAAAATACGAAAATAAATGTATGAAAAACAGCATTTCACAAATGACTATTTTGCTTTTAAAAGTATATCTGAAAACCTTACTGATTCCACAGGTAGCAGTGAGTCAGGTTTTTCAGCATTAGAGCTTGCAAGGAATGACAACTGTTCACCTGTCAGACACATCTGAATGTTTGGTCTGCTTACTGCATCTACTTTCTCAACACAGTTTATATAAACATCTATTTTTAAAATAATTCACCAGCCAAAAGTTTACACATATTTCTGTTTCATTAGCACCTATTAATTATGATTTCTTTGAGTTTACTCAAAAGGCTTCTGTAATATGCCTTCTTGTTTAAACATATTCTCTTGAATTGGCTCTATTCATCATTTGATCTTCTTTAATGTTATATTAATATACAACTTTTCATGAATTTCATTCTGACTGACATTAGCTGTTTTATTCCTTTTATTTGTTAATAGTATTTTTTTAATTTCTAAATGCCCAGTCTAAATATTTAGTAGCTTGTCATGCTTCATCACTCCAGGAGCCTAACTTCTGTCCTTATAAAAGATGGTTCAGAAGCTATTCATGAAAAAGTGGATATGGGAGGATGCAGAAATGTTCCATAATCACCACATTTAAAATGTTTTGGGAATGGCTATTAGTTCTACAATTCATATTTTCTTTGATTGTATCTTTTATATAATTTCAATTTTTTGAAGGCTGGGGTATCACTAGAATAATAATCATAAAACATGACTCAACATGTATTTTACACGGGAGAACCTTTTCTTCAAGTTTCCACCAATAGCTAGATATATGATTATTGAAATAATTTTATGCTAAGTGAAATAAGTCAATCAGAAAAAACTAAGAACCATATGATTTCACTCATGTGTGAGATTTAAAGCTGAAACTCAGAAACACAGACAACAATATAGTGGTTACCGGGGGAAGGGGATTTGGGTGGTGAAGGGTAAAGAGGGTCAAATACATGCCGATGGAGGAGGACGTGACTGTGGGTGGTGGGCACACAGTGCAATGTACAGACCATGTGTCACAGAAGCGTGCACTTGAAACCTATGTGGTCTTTTTAACCAATGTCACCCCAATAAATTTAATGTAAAAAATAAAAATAGGAAGAAATTCATAGTTAACAAAGATGAAAAAAGTGAGGGTGAGAGGAAATGTTAGACCAGAAAATTCTCCCGGTTTCTCTTAAATGTTTTATCTGTTTTTGCCAAAATGGAAAAATGTGAAATAATTCACCTTACTTAGCTGAAAAAGAAAGAGGGAACCACTAGGCTCATTTTTATGAGACAAATGTTGAAAACTAATTAGAGGTAATAATGTATAAACATATCAAAATGCCAAGAAGCAACAACAATAATTCAAGTTCTCTTTTGGTCCGTTATCTTTCTTCAGCTTCCATCTCATTTGCTAGTTACATTTTTTAAAGATTTATTTATTTTTAGAGAGAAGGGAAGGAAGGGAGAAAAAGAGGGAGAGAAACATCAACGTGTGGTTGCCTCTTCTGCCTGTGCCCCCAACCAGGGAGGGACCTGGCCCACAACCCAGGCATGTGCCCTGACTAAGAATCAAACTGGTGACCCGTTGCTTAGCAGGCCGGCACTGAATCATTCAATCCACTGAGCCACACCAGCCATAGCTGTTAGTTATGTTTTTTATGTGAGATATACTGGCCTCTCCAGCCTGGCTGTGCCATATCCCAGGAAAATTCCGGGCACTGGTAGAGAGTTTCCTCAGTTCTGAATCAATCTCTATACCGCTATACTGAAGCAAAGTCACTGTCTAATAAGAATTCCTATGTACTTCAGAACACCTAGAGCTCCTTTGATCTTCCCTGGGCACAGTTAGCTGGAAACAGCAATATTGGGCAGTCTGCTGAAGCGTTCACAACTGAAAATATGTGCGGAGGGTATTTACAATAATATTTAATTTTGTTTTATTTCAAGTAAGTCCTTGTTGGGAACCACCCTGCCTGGTTTCAGAAGTTATGAACCCCCCATGGCTCAGGCTGAGTGAGAGACCTTGGGACCATAAGCCACTAAGGAGACAAAGCTTATCTCCCTGGCAGGGGTGCTACTTCTGCCCCCTTTACTTTACCCTGCTTGGCCCTGAGCCTGACCAGTTAGCCAATGATGGGTAAGATTCCTCAAGTGAGGGATGACCTAAGACAGGCATGGTCAGGAAGAGGCCCTCAGGGAAGGACTTGGGGGGGCTGTAGAAAAAAGGGGGTGATGGACCCTCGCCCCTCGGCTTTAACATAGCTTGAGTCCTCATTCTGTCTGCAAGAAGTCTCCTAGTCTTGGCTGCCCTACTTCCCCTGCCTGACTTAAGCCTGAAACAATGACAGAGGGCAGTGCAGTCCTGTGCTGGAAAGGGCAGGTTCCCTGGGGTGATCAGGCCTAAGAAAGAATGCATAAAACCCTGTGAAACCTGCCTTGCTAAGGATGCCCTCAGTTTTCTGATAAGGGTCCAAGCATGAAATGACTTTGTTTCCCAAAGTTTTATAGCCCTTTAGCTAACTGACCCTGACTCAGAATAAGGCCTCAGAGTTCTTTGTATGTTATCTATTGTTTGATCCTTACTGCCTGACAATGACTGATGAGCTTTACCTGTATTCCTGTGCAAATTGAACCCAATAAAAGCCCATTGAGGAAAAGGCCCTTGGGCCTTCTCCTTTGAGAGATCGGCCACCTTTCCTCCCCAAGCAGATCATGTCTTGATAGACTTATTCTCATCCGTGGCGGCCGGCGTGGGGTGGGGGGGACCTGTGGGCAGAGCCCCGCCCCCCAAGTCCTGTCTTCTAGTTTATTCAGTTCTTTGAGTTCTTTGATCCAGGCTTATTCCATTTAGAGTTGTATCAATCTTGTAAGTAGCTATGTATGTAACTTTGCTTTAAATTAGTTTATAATTTATAGATGTTTCTCAGTATTTTTTGAGGCCAGTGATGGTATTCTCAGTCATTCTTTCTGGCATAGTTTAAGTGAATTCAAAAAGTTAACAGCGTTGATGATTAGTACAGCTCCAGATTAATTTTGAACAGTCAAATCTCCAAACTGGAAAAAGAATCACAATACCAAAAAAAAAAAAAGTAATAGCATATTATAGTACAGAAAGCTAATTTCCTGTTGCTGTTGCAGATTCACTCGCTAAAAATGTCAGGACAATCTTATTTCAGAATTTTAACACAGTAGTGGAGAGCTGTTGTAATAGAGCAAGTATTTATGATAATTAGGTTTTGCTGAATAATGTGGTTCTTCAAAGATGATAGTTGTGGATATTGATTTTCCAAATGGACTGAGTCATTGATTGAATGCAATTTGAAGAGGAACCAAATTAGTCTCTTGAATTTACCTGGGGCAGCTGCTGCTGGAATACATTATCTGAGGAATCCCATAGCCATATTTAATAGGTCAAGGACTCCCCCGTCTGTTAGTTCACTTGTGGAATCATTTCTTAGTTAATAATGTTTACCTGTAAAACCATAGGTGACTCCAAAGACTTGCTCAGCGATTGATTTTTTTTTCTTTGCCAAGATAAACAAATTCCAGACTTGAATTAAGAATGCTAAGCTTTTTTATTCATACAAGGAAATGAGGAAGTAAGGTGATGATTACATTTTGCAAATATAAGCTATTACTGAGAGATAAGATTGAAAGATTTCGACAGAGACAGCTGGCATAACAGTTAAACAAATAAATATTCCTCAGGGAGAAGACGATGGAAAACACCTTCCTGAGAAAAACAGTAGATTATTCTTTAATTCCCATTAGGCAAAAAAGCCCTCCTCCATTGGGAGTAAAGCAATTGCAGTCAAGTTAGCAAAGTAATATATTTCTAAGATTCTAAACACATTTCTATTTTTCATAGTTTAGTCTTACTGAAATTTGAATATCAAAGACTCAGTATACATATTTATTATGGAATATTTCTATTTTGTGTTATTAAATTGATAATATACTTTATAATAAATAGGAAAAACCTAAATTCTATAGAAATCTCATTAAAATTTTATAGTGAACTATTTATAACATGCATAAAAGGCCAATCATATGTTAAATACTGATATTTTTAACTGCATCTAATCAAAACAACTAAAGATGAATTTAAGTGTTTCTCTCTAGTGTGCCTATCTGACAAAGTTCAAGTTGGTTTCCTCCATCTATCAGGGGTCACCAAATACCTCAAGTTTAAAAGACACCATTCATGTGTATGTCCTTATACTATTATTTCAAAATTAGAAATATGGACATACTAGCACTATCTCATACACATAGTATATATATTTTGAATATTGAATTGATTCTAATATACTTTTATATATTTAGTATATGTGAAACTTTAGTAAAAAGCATCTTAAATAGCAAATAACAACTTTGTAATTGTGGTAAATAATATGAGTATAATATTTTATCTTTACCATATTGAATATACTTACCTAATTTATTTCTACTCATATTTATTGATATAAATGGGAGACTTCAATTATCCATTTTAATCTATCTCTTTTCTCTCTGATAGATGTTATAGTTCCATTTACTTTATGATTCATATGATGAAATTTATTATTTTTTCATTATTTTATTGTTGTTCAATTACAGTTGCCTACGTTTTCCCCCCAGAAATTTCAATTATTATATGTCTATAAAAACTTTAATATTTTTATACTTGATAGAACAATGTCATACATAAATACATATATACAAACATATATTTATATTTTTAATCTAGGGGCACATACTTTTTTTAGTTTTGAATAACTCAAATATTGGGCAATCAAATATCACTTCCTTGTCAATTTCATCACTCTGGTACTTTGAGGACAATTTGGAAGTTTCTTAGAAAATCGAACATACTTTTATTATATGATCCAACAAGTGCATCCTTGGAATTTACTCAAAAGAGGTAAAAACTTACCTCTGCTCACAGCCTGCACAGGGACATCTATAGTTGTTTTTTCATAATTGCCCAAACCTGGAATAAACCACGATGTTCTTAAGTAGATGAATGGATAGGTAAACTGCAGTATATCGAGACAACAAATTAATACTCAGCACTAAAAAGTCATGAGCTATAAGGTCATGAAAAACATGGAGGCTTAATACATAACTACATGAAAGAAGTCATCTAAAGAGGCAGCATAGTGTATGAGATCCATTATATGACATTCTTACAAAGATAAAACAATGGAGACACGAAAAAGGCCCATAGTGTCTAGGGCTTAAGGGGAAGGAAGGGGTGATTATAAACTTTTAAAAGAAAATTATAATATATATTAGAATAGCATATAGTATATGCAATGCAATAATATAGACTATTTCATGACCTTCATGTCAAAAACCATATCTTTAACAATAAACACAAAATCTTAATCTAGTAAAATAAAAATAAATGCATTATCATCTTCAATGAAGCCATCCCGTATACCACCAGCAAGCCTTCAAAAATCCACACAATCCGATGACTCCCAAATATTGATCACTAGGGCAGAATTGCCTAACCAACCACTTTCAGGTCATCTCAAAGGTAATCTCATCCTTCCAACTGCTAACTTGCACAAAATAAAGTTTAGCTCCAGTACCATGTTTTCCATATTTCTGCACGGGGGTCGGGTAGGAACAGCTGGATTGCAGGGGAGCAGAAGTGACATCGGCTGGCCCTGAAAGCTTCTGGTTTAAATAAGTGAGGTAACAGTTCATTAGAGAAAGGGGCAACAATCTGAGCAAAGCTGGGAGTTTCCTGTTGCTTGTATTTATGATGTGGTTTGTCATTTTCCATTTGTTGATCACTGATTTGGGTAAAAACAAAACTTCCTCTGGAGGCTGCACGCAGGTACTGGGATTTTATGATGACAATCCCAAAGAAAATTGGAGGGAGGATTATGTAGATGTTGATTCAATAGCAGAATAAGTTTGGATTTTATGATCACAGAGAAGCCACTAAAGATTTTTCAGCAGTGGCATCATGTGAACAAAATGATGATTTTGGAGTATGTATGGGTAAATAACCTCTTGGAGTCTCCATTTATATATTCTGAAATAAGGAGTATTAATACCTATGGCATTGGATCATTATTTTTAAAATTAAATATTGATTTTAATATTGAATACCTATTGATTCACACAAGACAAAGTATAACAATAACTGGAATAACTTCAATGTGGAAAATAAGGAATTAATGCGATATCATTAAGAGATAGTGGGAAAATAGAAAAATTGGATAAATAGGAAAAATGGCAAGAGAAACAGAAGAGATGGAAACAGAAGAATGAAAGAAATAAAAGAGCAAAGGAAAGCAATGGGCAAGGAGTGAGAAGGACTGAGAGGAAACGAAGAACGACATGATGAAGGACTGCTTATGTCACAAGCACATGAAACATTCGAGTTTTAAATAATTTGATGATGATGATGGCCAAATATTTAAAGCAAATATATGATAGGTATTTATGGGACTGTAGATGAGAAACTAAGTCAGCTTTGGACAATGTACACATGAGCATGATCCTTATAAAGATGAGAAGCCATAAAAATATTAGGACATTAGAGGGATATTAGATTTAGAAGGAAAGACTAGAGAGGAGAAAAGAGGGAAGGACAGATAAGGATGAGGAAGAAAACAGCCAAACACTGAGCATAATCTAGAATGTCAGTTTTAAAGATGTCTGTGTGTGTGTGTTGAAATGTATGTAATTATTTTTTAACTGTTAAATACTGTGGGGAAAGTCAAGAAAAAAGTATTTATGAGATGCATGTATGATCCAAGAAAGTGCAGTTTTTAGCATAGCAGGTTCAAAAACAAATTACAAGGAATTTTGATGGAAATGGCTGCAAGAAAATGGGAAAAATAGGATGTGTTGCCATCTTTTAAGAAGTCAAAGAATTAAAGTTTGAATAAAAATATAACTTGAGTTGTGCAGGAACTTAAAAAATAGAGTCGATAATTTGGAGAGGACATTCTTTGGTCAAAAGTAATGGAAATGGTAGAAAATAAGACACTGCTGGCAATGAGTTATGGCTGGTGGGTAGAGGACTGATACATGATTTTTTTTTTTAAGGGGACAGGAAGGAAAATAAAGATAATGGGTAGAGAAATCACAATGGAGGAAACATAAAAGACGTTTCTAGGTCCAGAAGAAGATTCACTCACTGTGCTTTCCCAGAGAGGCTTCCTAGGACACAGCATGATGTTCAAACCATCTTTTGTCACCTAATGACTAAAGGAAAGCACTTTGGCTTTTGTATCGCAAGCCTAGAGTGACCTTCTTTATTAAATTTTCTTTCTGATAGAAAATATTAACATTTTATTCAACTTGTAAAGAGGTGAAAAAAACACCAAAAGATTTGAAGAGAATACCCAACACTGAGACTAGTTCCTATAATTTAAAGCCTTAATAAACTTCAGAGTTAGATTATTAACTACCTCAATCCCAAAAGAGGGCTAAGTGTCAAGTCAAGTCAGTTCTTAGAAGAGGAACAAAGTCCCCGAGAAGCAGCCCTGAGAGTCTGTAGGAAGATACAATCAATACAGTGCACTCGCCACAATTCCCAGGAGGGAAACAGGATGTTTTGAAATAAATTTCTCGTTTACTGTGCAGTATCACTGAAAATTCAAGCTAGTTCAACTGAAAACAAATAAACAAAAATCTACCTAAAGTGCTCATTCTCTTTTCTATCTCATCTATCTTGGAGAGAAAAAAAGACATAAAATAATCTTGCAAAAGAAATAGTATTCCTTCTGCAGCAAGCAATTCCCAAAGATTATACCACTTATTTGTAATACTGTAAAAATATTTATATTTTTTTCCATGAGACAACCATAAGATTATACTCTGCACTAGTCAATTATAGACTTGGTATATACTTCACAGCTATTTCATTGTATTTATAAATTGAAGAAGGGGAAGCATAATTAATAATATGCAACATATAAATGTTCCAACCAATTAAAATTAGTCACTGGATAGCTCTGAATCTAAGATGATAGGAGATGTTTAACAAAGAGAAAAAAAAATAATCTAACTCTTTGCCTAGCAAGTTTAAATTTGAATCACAATCATTTCATAAGTATACATTGTTTGGTTAAATTATTAAAATTTAGAATTGGTTTACTTTTTAAAAATATTTTCCAACTAGAAGTAGGCAAATAATAATAAAACAAACAGTGACCACAACATATGTGTTTACAATTATAATGTTAATGGCTTCATGGTTAAAAATTAACATAATTTTATCTAGCCAAATAGTAGGATTTATTTGCTGTGACTTAGAACAAATATAACAGCTTATTAGCCTTTATATTTAATTCTTCAGAATTGAGATGATATATTGCAATATAATACATGTATTATATTTGATCACTCAATAAATTAAATAAACTTGGAAGACTATACTCATATACACATTATTCTACTGTTTTGCTTTAAACTGTGTGCAAATTCTGTTTCTTCCGACCACCACCACATGGAGCTCTAAGGTTCTTTTTGCTTAGTGTAGGTAACTGTGTAGCAGTTCTTTCTGTTATGTCTTTTCTCAATGGGTTTCTTAATACAATGAGGAAAGACTGCAGCTTGGCTTACCATACAGACATGAAAGATGATGAGGAGACTGCATACAAAAAATCCTAATGGACCCAGAGAGGTGTGAGAGAGATCCCGAAAGAGGAACTCTGTTCTTTCCAGTGATAACCAGGAACAAATATGATTTTCTAACCACATTCATACCTTCCTACTTCCTCCTTTGAGGCGGGATGAAGGGTTTAGGACATGTATCAACAAGACCTTGAATAGCTTGGCATAATGCTGTAAGCATTAGGGCCTAAAATTGAACATTTATTGTTTCAACATTTATTGTTAAAATTGAACATCATTGAATGAGAAAAGAATTAAAAACAAATTACACTTTCTATAGATATTACCAAAAGTCTAAATCACAAAATACAGAAAGTTAGCATAACATATTTGCTAATTACTTCACTATGATAAATTATTTCAATTAGTTTAAAAAAGTTATGAAATGCAATAATTGTTATTCCCATCTTAACTGATTTTATATTGAATATTTTTGGCAAAATTATTAAATACAGTGTGATAAATTTAATATTGGGTGAAAGTCTTTATTTTTTCATTTATAATACCATTGTTGATATATATCAGGATCACTAGTGACATGTTTACTCTCATAATGAAGATCATAATTTTGTATTGTGTGTTATTAATTCCATATTTCAATTAGAATTTTGGTAGTCTTCACAGGTGATCCATTCTCTGCTTATCAAATATAGATTAAAGCTACTAGCACGAAAGATTAAGTACACAAGAGAAACACAGTATGTCACAGGTTTCTTCTCACTGCACAAAAATCCATTTAAACACCAATTTAGTTTAATTTTGAAAGAGCCTTCTCCTTTCATCTCCATTAGTGAATTATTATTAAAGGTATTTAAATTAACTTTAACATTTAAAAAATTGACAAGAATTCTCAGTATGTAAAAATAACCATTAATAATGAATATAAATCTGGAGATATATTTCTTAACTAGAATTTCAGCCAAATATCATAAAATATTTTACTCAGTTAATGCCTGATAATCTTGTATTTTACAGGTCTGTATTTCAATAACATCTTTCTTAATGTTGGTATATATTCATTTTTTCTCCTTTTGTACTTTTTTTACACTTATTTACTCAGCTAATTGATTTTAAAATCTTAATTTAACATGGTGAAGATTTTCTGACAGAATAACTTTTAAAATGTATTTTAATCTTCTGACTTGTGGCCTCTGATCTTTGAAAATAGGTTAATCCTAATTAATTCAATAGGTGGGATCCCATGTGGATGAACATAGAATATAATTTATTTCATGTTGCAAAACGGACATAAAGCCATTAATTTGTGTGACAAGTAAGCTAAACATTTTGCTATTTTCCACCTGACTAAATCTCAGACCAGCATTTCTCTGGCTAATATTTTATATGAAAAAAAAAGAAGAAAAAGGAACAAATTTTAATCACAGCTTCCTCACTATTGAATACTTCATATTACCTAACATTATAACACATCACTAAAGATATCTACATATTATGGATTTCAGCATTTACTAATCTCTATTTTGTCTCAATTGGTGTGTTAGAATTGGTTGTGTATTATTCTATATGACTAAACCCATTGACTGGCAAATGGTAGGAAAACCATAAAGTAACCAGCACTTAGTATTTGCTCAATTACATTTTTTGAATGTGTAGCACACCAAGTAACTTCGGTGAAGAGGCAATGTCCAATGTTACACCGGACATTCAATGTCCAGTGAATTCTGGGAATGAGGCTCTTTGTAGGAGGATCTGGAGATGCAACTGACTGTAGATGAGGACAAGTAGTGGAGTCTCTACTCATCAGTTTAGTATCATTCTAAACGTAGTAGAAACTGATTGAGAAATTGTATGGAAAGAATTTGAACTTCTAGAACCAGGAAAGACAGTAGGATATGATGTAATAATATATTATATAATGTGTCATGTAATATTATTGCATGTAATAATATATTACATGAAATTACATGATTTAGAACCATTTATGCCATGAGGGTTTGTAGGACATTCATATATGTGTTTCTAATAATCAGTTGATATGGAGTTTAAGAAATGAGCTATAGTCGGAAAAAGAGATTATATTTAAAAATATAGTTGTATGGTGATACTTCAAACAATGTAAGTAGATTTTACTAGATATAGCAATTAAAGTGAAAAAACAGAGGATATTATCATATTATCTAGGAATACTATTCAAAATGCAGTTTAAGTCTTTTTTGTAAGTCAAGATAAAGCATACTTATATTACAATGTTAATATAAGCTCCAAGGGATTGGACACTTTTACTATTTGAGTGCCATGTCCAAAAATACCTTTATGAAGTGATGGTTCTTTAGCATTTGACTAGCAGTGTAGCTGTTTTCAAGGAAGCAGTCCTTGAAATCAATGCATTTTATAAAAGGTTAATTCAGGTCACATTTAATGGGATGGAATGGAATCTAGAATCAAACTACAGTAACTTAATACCAAACTATGAAGTGGTTCACTGCAGAACGCATTAACATTTACGAAAAGAGAAATGAATGGGCTGGAACTTGTACTGCATGTATACAAAGGAGTGTCTACATATATAGATACAGATTCCAAGAGAAAACTTCTTTAAGTCATTATAGCATCTTCTGTGAATTAAACTGGAGTTGGGAGAAGACAGAATCCTCACCCAGTGCACACCACTGACTCGAACAGGAAGAGACTACCTGGCATCTCCGACAGGAAGTGATAATACTCTATTACTCACCAGGAAGAAGAAAAGGTGCTTCCTTCCCCAGGAACAGCTCAGCCAATAGGAGGCTGCAGGAACTCAGCCACCGAGAAGTCACTCTCCTGGAAATTTTCAGTTTCCTCCAATGGATTCTTTGTTTACAACAGTCCCTCCCAAGTCCCTAAAAGAATTTTTCTCTCCTTTGTTTTTCTGGACGTACCCCTGGTTCACCGTTAGACCAGATGTCCAGAGTTGCAATCCTTTGTTGTTCCCAAATAAAACGATTTGGCTGGTGAAACATCTGGCTGTTTGTTACAGGTGAGCACTTCCTGGGGTGGCCATAACACATCCACTGCATTGGAGAGTTTAAGAGAACTTGTCCAACAGTCCTGGAGGCTAGAAGACAGAAATGAAGGCGCCGCTACCTCTGAAACCAGTATGGTATTACTTTCTTGCCTCTTCCTGTGCTCTGGGGGTGGCTGTCAATCCTTGGCACAGCTTGACTTGCAGCTTGATACTCCCAGGCAGAGTGGGATGCTCCATGTGTGTCCATGTCTTCCCATGTCCTTTTCCTTATCAGAAATCACTTATGTTGGATTCGGGGCACACACTCTTCTGACATGAGCACATATTGACTCAGCTGAGCACATTCAAATGAGCCTACGGGAAAATAATATCACACCCTGATGTGCTCAGGGTTGGCATTCCAGCAGAACAGTCATGACAGCTATTGCTGTGTTATTATTGATAACCATGGTTGTTTTTTTTAAAAAAGAAAATAGTGCACTATCTATACTAAATGTCTCTAGTACTCCACAGGTCGATAAATGCCTGTTGAAATATCCAGGACTGTGCAGCAGGAATAAGCAGCATTATTTGGAAAACCATGCTGTCACCAATTACTTAAAGGATATTCCTGTTTCAGATGGAGGTAATGAGTTCTTCCCAAAAGGAATTTGAGTGTCAGAGCTACTTTTTCAATAGAAACTTGTTCTTATCAATATAGGTTTTACTTAATTGGAAGTTTCTCAATATGAAACGTAGCTCCTCCTTCATTGCTCTTCCTAAATCTTGAGTGAGGCCTTTTTGTAAGATTTCAATTGTGCAATTATACAAATATAGGAAATTGAATAATTTTACATAAAGTTATTAAACAGAATTTTGTTTTATTTACCCCTTCCTGACTTTCTGTTTCATCAGCTTTCACATTTCTCAAGCTATACATTTACCCCATTTTTTGTGGACATTAAAATAAAGTAAAATTGCCATCTCTTTATTTCTATTATAATACTATAATTAAGTAAGTAATCACCTGGGGAATAATACAATTTGATTCACCTTCAGAAAAAGTTTCCATAGTTATGATACAAAGATTATCCCACTGTCAATATTCCCAAATTTGCTTTCAGGGAGAATCTAAAATTGTGAAGTAGGATAGGGCTACCTTAAAATTACCCCAAAATATGAACAAAAATCATTTTTCACAAAACATCCCCAATCCCACCACAATATTACACGATATTACAGTTACAAACATTCACTAAATATCTAGTAGCAACAAACAGTGCTATACACTACACTATTATACTGTTATGTTCCCAACAAGCTGCATACTTACAATGTGCCAAACACTGTTTCTATGTATTAACTCATTTAATCCTCACAAATATCAGTGCATGCTTTCTATATAGAAATGTGTAACTGTTATATGAAGCAGCTGGGTTAGTCCAATTCCTTAACTCAGTTTAAATTCATAGAATTGTTTAACATTGTTATGTTGTATTGCATATTTGACCCAAAACATTAGTGTGTTTATCTGCAGTGTTGCAATAAGCACTAGGCAATGTTGTACACTACGTATAACACATTCAAATATACATTCAGTGCATATACACACAGTGTATGTATGCACACTCAAAAATTTAACTGTGGCCACATTTGTCTTTGTGTTGACATAATTTTAAACCACTCAACATTTTGGTTAGTAGATTGAAAAGAAAAAACATCAATTCACTTCACAGATAACATTGCATAAATATTCATTGAATACTTAAATCAGAGTATTTTGTGCAATCCTCCATTTTTTTCTGTACTGCCAGCTACAACATAATACAGTAAGAACAAAAATGTACAGATCCTTCCACATAGTCTTTTATTCTAAGTCTAGTTTTGCTAAATCTCAACACATTATCAATCTTCCCTCCATTTAAAGTAGCACGTCATTCACATTGTTAAGACCCTATATTAATTTCCCATTGCTCTCAATATAAAGTCCAAAACCCACATGATTTTCAGTGTTTTCTCCCAATGTATATTTTCTTTTTATTCTATCTAGGAACAGTACTTGGTAGTGAATTTTTTCAAATGTATTTTAGAGCTATGCTTATTTTAATCCTTTCCTCCAATGGGGCTGTCTTTGAACATGACCTTTCTTATGTTTAGCTTGTTTCTCCAACCTTCTTCCTCCATCATTGCTAACATTTCTAGGACCCGTGCTTACCTGAACTGATTCAGTGAAACATTGACTAATTCATAAACTAGTTTAAGTTCTCCTGTTCTGTAGATGTTTTTATTTCCCTTAAAGTGAATACCCTCTTTTACCATAGCTTCTGGTGTATGCGTTTTTCCCAAGATAGTTTGAAACCATCAAGAGGACAGAGCTGACTGATGACTATCTTCTCCGTTCCTGCACTCCCAGGGGAGGCAGCGTCTGTCTCTTGGTGGGATATATTTTTCACGTAAACTAGGTTTGTCTATATTTGTGTTCAGTGCATCAAGCAGTAAAGCCTCCAGCGTCATCACTAAATATGTGAAGTTATATCCAATGCCAAAGTTTGAATGTATTGTAGAAAACATTGAATTACCTCTTAGTAGTCGATGAAAGAAAATGAATAGTACATTTATTTTGCAGTACTGCAATGTAAAGCATCAACTGGCACTAAATTACTTCAAGAACTCCATCAACTTCTGCAAATGTTGTCTGAAAGGAATTCAACAAATATATTGTATGTGATCCAAAAATAATAAGAGAGCTCTTATAGCCGTACTAAGTATTATTGACCATACGAAATGGCAATATCTATTGCAAGAGTAGATTATTTCTTCTACTACTACATTGCACTAACCTGTATTGTCAGAAAAATTATCAGAATTTTTTTCATAACATATATTTGTCCTATAAAGTTATTTATCCACATCCTTCTTGCCCCCAAATATAACTGTTCTTTGAATTTTCATTTATTATTTCACCCTACATGTGTTGGTTTCAAAAGACAAATGTTACGATCTACATTTTGTAGATGAAAATAATGTAAGTTTCTAACATCAAGCAATGGAAGTGTGAGGAAAAAAATCTACATATTTCAACTTTCAGTATAGAAATCTATAATTGTGTCATAGATATAAATATGATTTTTACTTATTAATCATTATCTAAATACATCATCAACCAACTCTACATATTTAAATTTCCTAAGGTGTAAAATAGTCAGTGTATGTTTAGTAGCAGGAAAAATATCCTGTGAACTTGTAACATAAAATTATCAAAATTTGAAGGCCTCATATTAATCACTCTGCATTTGGTTTATAATTTATAGTAATAATAGTGATTGGATAACTGATATAATTGCCTCTCATTTGACTTCTTAATTCAATCACATTCTCCCTCTCTTATAGACCACTTCTTAAAAACTCTCATGGTATTTTGTATTTTCACAAGATGGAATTTTGGTAGGTACCTCTACATCCAACACAAAGCAGGGAATGCTAATGAGAAAGGATTCAATAAATATCTATTTAATGATGATGAATGAATAGTCTGTGCCTCTATGTAGGTGCTGGTGCGTGTGCGAACGCTTTCCTATGTTTCTACACTGTGTGGGCGCGATGGATATTGGGAGAAGAAACTGGGCGTAGGGAGTTGCACGAGAAAAAAAAATAGACATATGGCAAATTTTGTCACATTCAAAGCCTTCTAAATGCCAGGGACTCTGTAAAATTTGGGGGGGGAAGCAATATGAGATAGGATAGGCAAGTAGAACAGACACGAAACAGCATCACACGTTTCCACCAGCGTGAGCTGGATGTGGCTGCACGCGGTGCTGTAGGAACTGCATCTCTTCTGCAGCCTGAGTTCCGTTATGTCACTGTCGGTAGCTTCAAATGAGACTTGGTGGGAATATTTACACACTGACAACTGAGAAACACTGTAAATCAGAACTTGTTCCCCTCAACTTACCAGTTAAACCTTAACCAGCATACTACTCCATGACATGCGAATAAATATGTAACTCATGAATGTATTTTCAGAGAGTTTGAAAGAGTAAAATAGCATTACCAAACCTGACCTTCCAAAAAAGAGAATGATTCAAAGGGAATCATTCAATGATTCAATGTATGTGTGTATATTTATATATTTGGTTCATGTTCAGACATAAAAATTTAACTATATTTCCCAAGTAGAAAAACGAATTATGGAGTTGTGTTACGTAGTTTGCAGTACAGTGAAGGGCTCTGGGCAGAAGGCGCTATGGGACTCCAGAACAAGCCAGCCCAAGGTGTCCCAAGTGGCATAGTAATTGCTTGGAATTATGTCACTTAAGAAGCAGCAGGTATGGAAAGAGCTCTGTAAGCCTAGTCTGTCTCATCAAATGCAGGAAATTACTCTCCATAGGATAGGTGCCCTCCCAGCTCCTGAGGGCTAACAGACAACCTTATCATACACAGTTACAAAATCCAGAGTCCAGAAAGCCTAATCAAACAAACCTCATGAAGCCCTTACTAATTTCCTGCCTAAACCCAAGCCTTACTTAGATTCCTTTCTAACGAACACTGACTTTCTTTGCTCTATCAATTTTCACAAATGTATTGTTTCTTTGTCTAAAAAGTATAATAAATAGGTGTCTAACTCAATCATTTTTGAGGCTCATTCTCCCATGCTCACATACTAAATTGTCTTTCCTCTCCTGTTAATCTAGTCGTGTGTACTATTATTCCTCCCATAAGAAGTAAAGAAGGGGGGATTTCTCCCCTTCCCAGACAGCACAAATGTGTTATTTACATATTCATAGTTGGCATTTAAAATCAAGAACCTGAATAACATCATCAAATGAATGGATATGGACAACAATGAGGATGGAATCAAGAATGGAACCCTGGCCCTTCGACATTAAAAAATGAGAGTAAAGAGGACAAACCAGGAAAGGGAACTGAGAGGGGTTACTCAGCGAGGTGGTAGGAAAACTAATACAATGTGGTGACTTGGGGTCCAAGTGCAATATTTCCAGAAGGAAATAGAGTTCATCTTTGTCCAATTCTGTTACAGGTAGAGTAAAATACAGCAACATGCAGGTTGACAAGAACAGTGTTGGGTTGAGCAGTGGGGGAAGCATTCTAGTGAAAAAAGTTGTATGAGAAAATTAGAAACAACATGTAGAGAGGAATTTTTAAAGAATTTTCGACAAAAAGGATTAGAGACATGAAGTAGTAGGTGACAGGGGAGGGGATCATCATGGGAAGTTATTTTTTTCTTTTTGCAACATAAAAGAAGTAAGCATTTCCCCATGAAGATGGATGAATCCTGGGGAGAGTAAAATCTTGGTGCTAAAGGAGAAAGGGCAGTTGAGTCAACCTTTTTATTTATTATTTATTTTTGAGTATGCAAGAAGTGATGGGATAGGATTCGGAAAGATAAACACGAGTAATGATCAGATTATAAAAGCACAGAAACCGATAAGAAAGTCTGATGATTGCACAATTCCAAGGTGCACCTTCAACAGCATATTTCATGGTGATTTACTTCAGTGAGTAACATCCTCATAAAATGAGAAGTGAATGGTGGCCTTGGAGTTTTACAAGGCAGAGTGGTTTCGGCAGCTCAACTTGGTGAGTCTGTGGAAGACCTTCCATGTCTGTAAGCTAAGCAAATAACCTTCTTCAACTAAATATAGGAAGTTGTCAGAGTTGTGAGTGGAATGTGTACAGTAGTCATTTAGGAGTTCTGGAAAAGGAAATATAGGGTAATTTTAGTGAGGCTTTGAAGGCTTGCTTGAGGCTAGTAAGTACGAATTGAAAGGGATATCGCCTAGTGTTTTGAGGTGTTTTACTCTGCATACATTCAGCTGTGTGTGTATAGAAGCATGCAGCCAGCATGCATTTGGATGTGACAGAGAATGAAGATAAGAAAAGGGCAAGAGATTTAATGGTAGATGCAAAGGAATAATGAGCCCTGGCACAGTGTCTCAGTTGGTTAGAGCATCATCCTCATGTGCTAGGGCTGCAGGTTTGATCTCTGGTCAGGGCACATACAAGAAGCAGCCAATGAACACATAAATAAATGGAACAACACATTGATATTCTCTCTCTCTCTTTAAAATCAATAAAAAGGAAATAATCAGAATGACTGACAATGAAATTGAAGTTAGTTAAGGAAGAAAGGTAGGATGTGGATAGAGTGAAGGACAATGAGAATGTGGTAGAATCTATGAGTTGCAAGAACTGGGAAAATAAAGAATAAATGGACTTAAGATACTATTCGTTGATTATTCTAATATACTGTTGATTTGCTGCTGTATCTATTTGCCAAGTAAGATCCTTACTAAATAAAGTATAGAATAGAAAATATGGTGCCTGTAGTGCATACACACACACACATTTATGTATATATTAGTTTTAGGGAAGAAGATATACTGAATAAATCAAATAAGATATTTTACATAATTTAGCCTTACATTTTAATTAATAACTAGTCATAATTCTCTTCTACAAGCTTTCTATTTCTCCTTCTCTGTGCATATTAGGCTTTAATGTTTTTGCATGTAATAAAAATATTTGGTATTTCCTGAAATAGAATAATAATAGCAATGTTTTGAAATCTGTTCTACATATCATAATTAATATTTTAATTGTGCTTTCTGTATCTCACAGTCAAACTGGCATGTGTGTGTGTATGAAGGTCATTGCATGTGATATTAAGCAAGTAAACACAATTTAGAAGTTATTCATAACTGCTTGTCATCTGTATTTAAAGATGTTACTTGTAGTAATTGTTCATTGGATTTTCTGGCATGACTAAAATCACTGAAGCATGACAAACTAAATTATTAAGA
The DNA here is from genome assembly GCF_022682495.2 of Desmodus rotundus. Lineage (NCBI taxonomy): Eukaryota > Metazoa > Chordata > Mammalia > Chiroptera > Phyllostomidae > Desmodus > Desmodus rotundus. The sequence continues at coordinate 9,499,749 of NC_071395.1, forward strand.
AAAAATCCATCAGAAAGTAAACAGTTGTAAATCTTACAGTGGCGGCTAACAAGAAGTACTGTATTTGGGGAGTTAATTTATAATTAATGTATCCAGTGGGATCTCATAGAAAATACAAGGAAAGTGACTGCTTTGTATTGTCAAATGAATATTATAGTGCTCAAATTACGGATAATTTTTTAATACATAAGTTAAGAATATGTGAATTAGCCCTTGTGAACCTTAATTAATATTTAGTTTATCTGTTAATTTTCTTTTAAAATTTTCTGTTAGAAATATGAGGAGCTTCACAGAACCTTGTGGTAAACATCATTTCAACTTGATGAGCCAGACTTTGCAAATGCATACACATGTGACTCTGTTTTAACATCACCAACTCCAAGGGATTTGCACCAAGAAAATAGTTTAGAGATACAAGGCATCATTCGGATACCCATTTGTTACTCACGTGGGGAGAAACCACATAGGTTCTAGAAAGTTTAAGTGGCATAGAAGTTCACATAGTTAGTACTGAAAAAAGTGTTAGATCAGGGGTGTCCAAGCAAAAGCTCTACTTTCCTCTCTAATCTATGTAAATTTATGTAGAAATGAAAATACGAATACACCATACACTTTGCTAATTATACCTATGCTGTCCAAGAATAATATTCTCTCTGTGATTCAGATTTATTACTTTTAAATTGAAGAATTTTTACTTCATAATTATCAGATTTGGAAAGCATCTGACTTGCAATGCTCTGAACAATTTAATCCCAGATTTTAATTATATTGATTTGGAAAAAACTGGCCAATGCAAATTGGAACTATGAAAAATGTTTTTTTTCAGAAAACAAGCCAGGAAATTAGTAACTAACAAATATGCTATCTGGAAAAATAATTATTATTAAAAATATAAAATAAAAGGGCATTGGGAAAATTCTTAGAGAATTCACAAGTGACAAAGAACTAAAATTAAATAAGAGAAAATATCTTTAGAATATAATGAAATTTATGAACAAACAATATTTAAGTGGTTTATATAAAAAGGAAATCTCTAATTTTTGAAAGAGAATTTTCAAACTTTAAGTAGTAAATTACAGAACAAATTGATAAAATGTTATTTTTAGGTACATCTCAACTTACTACTCTAATTGGCCAAAGAAAAACACACATATTGTCAGTGTAAAACACGCATCTGAGCCTGGCTGGTGTAGCTCAGTGGATTGAGTGCAGTCGGAGAACCAAAGGGTCGCCTGTTTGATTCCCAGTCAGGGCACGTGCCTGGGCTGCATGGCAGGTCCCCAGTAGGGGGCACGTGAGAGGCAACCACACATTGATATTTCTCTCCCTCTCTTTCTCCTTCCCTTCCCTTCTCTTTAAAAATACATAAATAAAATCTTATTAAAACAAAAAAAACTAGCATCCAAGGCTCTGAGGAAAACATTATTTTCATATTTTAAGCAGCATTTGGTACTTTGATTTAATTTGAAATTTGGTTATAAATCTCAAAGATTTATAATAAAGTCAAAGTGGAAAATGCCTGTAACAACAAAGCAAGCATAAATAGTTCAGTGTTTCTTAAGAGCTAGAGTGGAAAGGATTGGGAGGATTGACTACCAAAAAAAAGCATGATGAGAATTTATGGGTGATTTTATGCTGTTTACCTTTGTAAAAAAATAGAAGTAAATAAATTATACACACACGCACAGACACACACATACACACACACTATATGTATATATGTATGTATACATAAATAAATAATTTCAGGTCTGTCCAGAAGGTACCAGCCATGAAGTATGAAAAATAAAAACACTTACTGAAGGAGACACAAGAAACATTGTACATAGGACAATGACGCCTTGGTCCCCTTCAAAGTAGGCACCTTGGGACCTTGTGCAGTTCTTCCTATCACCATCAGCTACTCTGTTGTATTTCCCTGAATCTCTCTGATGGTCTGAAATCTCTTCCCTTTCAAAAGTGATTTTAGTTTTGGGAAAAGCCAGAGGTCACAGGGCGCCACATCTGGGCTGTAGAGGGGCTGAGTCACCTGTGTGATTGTTGTTTTGCAAAAAAACTCTGCACGCGATGTGGTGCATGTGCAGGTGCGTTGTCGTGGTGACGTGGCCAATCTCCGCTTGCCCGCAAGTGCAGCCTTCTGAATCATCCAAATTGTTTCTGTGGAGGAGGTTCAAGCTTAATGCAAGTATGATGCAGATTTGTTGTTCTACTCGCTTAGTCATTTCGAACGTGATGGCCACACAGTTCACATGCCCACTCAACCGCGTCCACTGCCCCCACTGACTAGAATAGTGAAGTCATTATTGTTCAGGCACGCACACTCCAGTCCACTCTCCTTGGCTGCCAGGGTCCACCGATGCTGTGCAAATCTTTCTCATCATATTAACAATGGCTGGTCTTTCCCTGGATAGACTATATATGTGTGTGTGTATATATATATATATATATATATAAACATACATACACACACATATAATACATTTGCCATTTTTGTAATGGCATTCCATATACAGTGTAATTTTGGTAGTTCTTAATTTCTGAATACTACTGTATAAATCATGTAAATGTAATTTCGAAAGTACTTTTAGTTGACTCATATAATGTCACATTGAAAGAAGGCTTTAGAAATTTATTTTGTAATTGATTGTTTATTATTATTAATCTCAGTTGCTGGACTACTTTAACTGACTTAATTTTCTCCTGTCCTACTCACTCTAAGAAGCAGTATAATTTTTCTCTCTCTACTTTTTCAAATGCTTGATGCATGTAAACCTTGAATTCTAATATATAAATTCTCTGTTTTAGTTTGTTTGGTTTTGACTTCCTCTCTTCTATACGGTAGACATTAACTCATTTTCCAAATCCCAAATGTGAAAGAGTTGCTTAGCAAGTTCCTTAAGAATCTGAAAAGATAAATAATATGCAGATTATTCTTTTTGGTGTTTCAGGTACATGAACAATTCCGACGTCAAGACCTCCATTAAGTTCTATCTGAGTTGATGTCATATTGAAGGACATTTTAATGACAGAAGAAATAGCAAATTAAAACTAAATAATTTCATACTGGATTGTTATTAATGTTTATCAAAGAACAAAATAAAATATAATTTGAAAATTTTATTAAAGTAGATGATGTGGGGCATTTTCTGGTTAGTTTGAAATCTATTTATAATGTATAAATCAATAAGAAATAGAGAAAATGCATTCTCTTAGGTCTCTATATAAACAATGAATAAATGATGTCTATTTTTAAAGTGAAAATGCCAGTAAATATGCATTTTGCCTCCAACTACTTTGAATTCTGTGTGAACTAGATTCTGTTTAGGGTATTATTAATATTATTACTATTATTTTGTAAATTAAAAGGATGGGGAAATGTTGAAAGGAACTTGCATATTAAGAAGCCCCATGTTGCATGTAAATCACACCAGTTTATTACTTGAGTTAAAGATTGGAGTGAGCAGTAAAAGTGCCCTAAACGTTTGATAAACAGAACTATTTATTTTAACTTATGAACAGCACAGCGCTTGTCAAACCTTCCTGGCACTGTTTGCTCCTGGCTATCTTTCCTGCTGGCATTTACCTGAGACACATTAGCATCCTACGTACCAGTAAACATAGGTGTGTGTGTGTATGTAATGTAAATGTGGTTATTTTATTAATGCAGGCTTACATCTAGATCTCACCTGTATATTAGAAAGGGAGAGTAAAGGACTCATCACAACACAGGAAAAATTAACAAAGTAAGTAACTGAAGGGGACACAAATATGCCAATGAATGTTGTATTTATTTTATATTTGTATTTATTTCATTTTCCCTGTAATCATTTTATCACTGCATGCTAAAATATGAAGTTGTTTTTTAAGTATTCATGAATGCTTCAAAATAGATATTTTCTACCCTTCTCCAAGATAATAAACATATGTATGACTTTAGACCTTAGCAAAGAAGAAATTTTGCTTTCAGGGAGGAAAATATCTTACGTCTTTTATTTTTGGCAACTAGCATAGTTTCTGGTATTCTGTGGGGTTTAATGAATTTTGGTGACTTATAATTAGCTCAAAGGGAAAAAAACTAGAAAAATGTTTAATTGGTTTTAATGAATAATTATGTTTACTATTCTTGTGGAATAAATTCCTTGAAGCTAAAAAATGACCTTGTTGCTGTGTGTTCTGCAGCACCTAGCCAATGCCTTAAAGTAAAACAAATGGTAAAAATGGATTTCCAGAACAATTGGATCAATAAATTATTTAGGGATAATTAATAGAAAATATAGTTGGAAACAGAAAAGACTATGGAAGATATATGGAATATCCACTGAAATATTTAAATACAGACTATTTCAAGTAATGTATCTGTGCAAAGTAACACTTGAATGCCTTAATAATGTTTAAAGAAATATATACAGCTTATTAAAAATGGATGTTTATATGTACAGCAGCATTTGATCAGGGGTTTTAGATATTCTTTTGATAAAACAAGACCAATGTAGCATGGGGATCTAGCGTCATCTCACCACAATGGAACAAAATCTAACCATGTTTTTTACTCCATTTTGGTTAGAAAAGCTAATGTAGATTTCTGGTACAACACCAATTGATATTTCCTAATACTAAGTCATGTTTGGGATGCATTTGATTATTTTAAACTACTTTTAGAAACAAATGCATAAAAAGGGAAACTATAAGATTTTTATTTCATTTATACTCTTCTCATCTTACTGGCCTCTTATTTCTACAGAAATTAAGTCTAACTGAATTCCTCTGATCACTTTTCAAAGACTCTTGTATCCATAGCTAAGGCAGGATCCCAGCAGTTGTTTGAAAAGAAGACTGTTGACTGTTGACGTTGAAGAAATTTCAGAAGTGTAAATTCGCTTTGCTTTTCACTAGGCAACTGACAGATGGCAAGATCTAGGAGAAGATAAAATAGCAGAGGGATTAACTGTTTGACTGTACTTTGAACTTTTCCCCATGCTGGATTTCCAGAAGCCTGTATTAATGCCCTCTAATCCTGAGAGTGCTCTGGAAGAAACAAACCCAAATAATGATTATGTTTTCTATGTGACCTGAGATTTCCTTGGAGTCTCTGGAACACTCAAGTCACTCCCCGGGACACAGAGACCCAGTACAGATATATATTTAAGTCAGAATCAGGGTAGGACAAAGGGAGGATTTCTGGATTTTCTTGTTTGACTTTCTTGATTAAAATAAGTTAATTAATTAACTGAGATAATTTAAGCAAAGCAGAAATTCTCCAGTTTGCCTTATTCCTCTGGACTTATTGTTTTATATCAGACACTCCTCAGCACAGTTCCCAGAATGTGGAAGTTGCTGAATAAACATTTGTTGAAGTAATTATTGATACTTCTTTCCCTTAAGACATTTTGTTTATAAACCATGAATTTTATTTTTCCAAAATTGGTAAATGATTTAACTATGCCAAACATTTAACAAAGAAGTTCAGAAATTCAATACATAATTTCAAATGAACATGGAATAAAATTATACATTGTGCAATTAGAATTGAAAAAATACATGTGATGTCTTGTTCATATTCTTACTTCTGAAATCAATCAAGACTCTCCTACATTAATTTCATAATCCTCCATTATCTCGTTTCTCCGTACTCATTAAATTCTAATTTGATTACTTTTAAATATTAATACAATTTATTTATTCAGATGGATATTAATATTCTACAAATCATCATGCCTTCTTTAATGTGTCCTCACAGAAGTGTTCTCCTTCCCATAAACCAATTTCTATCCAGTTGATCTTCAAAACTTTATATTTTCTCCAAGAACCTTCTGATTATTCTAGCCTTTGACTCACAGCAATTGGACAAAATGCTGTGAGTCAATGTATTTTGTATTGGCATGTGTTTTGCCAACTGTTTCACATAAATAAGTCTTGTTTCTTTTTTAATGGTTCGCTAAATGGAGATTAGGATGAAGACTAGACTGGAAGAGTTACCTGTGGCCACTCACAAACTGCTGTTTAAGGAGGTTGAATTTTGTGATGCGGGCAGGGGTAACCGTACAATTTTACCATTGCTGATACTTTGGAAAGGACACGGGCATCACGATGATGATAGACGTTACGTGTGAATTCTCTATGTTTAGGGATTCTGTTGGACTTTTTTATGTCCCTCAGCTTTTACTTTCTCTCGGAACACTCCAAAGACACTCAAGAAAAATGTAGCGACAGACTTCTGCTCTGAGGTGGTCCTGTCATTATGAAGGTAATTACAAAATTAATTTCCTTCATATAATGAGGTATATATTTTGAGGAACACTGAACTGGAGAGGTAAAGCTTTAAGTGACTTAAGAATAACAATATGAAAAATACAGTTTTATTTTTAAGAAAATATGCCACTTCTGTATAATTAAACATATTTTGGAAAAGCTCAGTGTCTTGTTAATCAATAGAGTTACTTCATATTAATCTAAAAACCAATGGAACTAATCTTAGTATACTGAAATTAGAACATATTTTACTCCTCATGTTTTTAGTTTAATTTGAAACTTTTAAGATGATCCTTAAAAATAACCTCTGTAATTAAAAATATTTTAAACTTTGGGGCAACAGAAAAGCATTCTTTATGCAGAAAGAAATAAATTATTACATTAATGTTTTATTCATACTAAAAAAATAACTGTAATGGAAATTAGCTTACTATTTATTACTTCCTGGTAGCAAAGAGCTACATCAGAACATTTACTGATCTTCACTGGTCATTAGATTAGTATTTCATTTTATTCTCTAAATTATCCAAACAGTCCAGACTTAATTTCAGTTCCTGGAAGAAAATGACAACAAAACTGAAACTATTATTTTTAGAATAGTGATTCATGTCTAGTACTCTTGCAAGAATGCTTAAAAATTAACAGTAGAAAAATTAAAATTGGATGATGTGACTAAGAACTTTGCTATGGCTGGAGTTCCACCCTAAGACTTTTACATATTCTGAACCAAGTATGCACATTCATCTCAGAAAATACTACATTTTGGGCTACATGTTGTTTTAAAGGACATTTTTATTGGCTCAATGAATGAAACAAACTATCAGGATTTGTGTCAGGATATTTCTGATCTCTTCAATATTATATAAAGCAGAATTTTTCAACATCACTTTGAACATCTCCTAAGAAACCATTTCATCTTTGGTGTGCTTTGATTGTTTCACAAAATCATGTCACATTAAAGTTTACATCAACAAATTGGCAGTGTATCTTCTTACTGAATATGTCTTGGTGTGGTGAAGCAAAGGAAGGGGTGGGGTTCTAAGTCTAACTGAGCCACGTAGAGACGGTTGGGCCCACAGGAGACAATGAATTATTAACCTTGTTACCTGAACGCCCTGCCCTGACTCCCGCTGTGAGAACTCTTGCAAGTCAGCAGACCACGTCCTAGTGTGTGTCCATGGCCAGGAGCTCCGCTTCCACATTAGAATTTACCAAATCCGTGAAACACGGAAACCGCAGGGCACCTGATCACTGGATTCGTTCTCTAAGTGAAAAATATACAGAGTGGTGGAAGTCTCAGATTCCTTTACATTTTGTAATCTATCCATTTACTGAACCTATGTCATCTGTCCACTGAATATTTTTTTAAACATTGCTGATTTTCTTGGCAAGAAATGGAAGCTACTTTGATGTTTGAAACGTGCATTACTTACTTCTCTTAAGTATTTTGGAACATATTTCAGACTCACAGCACCTACAGTTAGCTTCTAAGTCAAGAAAAGCTTTCTCAGCAGCGAATGCACACATTATAAAAAAAGAAAACGTCTTAGACCAGAACCCAAATCATTACGTTTTTATCCCTGGGCCTGCATTACCACGAAGATACAATTGCACATTCCTCTGCTAACTGAAGACGTTACAGAACTTAGGAAAGTAACTGGAATCTGCTGACTCTCAGTTTTCTCTCTTTAACTTCGAGGTGATAATACTGGCTTTACAGAATAATATCACATAACCACAGGAGATAATGTATGTAAACACGATCTACAAAGTGTGAATCACTATTAAAATGTGGGGGAAATTTTACAAGCAATAATAACAGTCTCTCAATTTGTACTTAACTAACTAGTCTCAAAAAGAAAAATATTGTAAAATGAACACGATCCGTCTTTATTATCTAACCACAAAGATTGTGTCCAGTCAAGTTATCTCTGCATAGCATTTTTGACAAAGCAGCCAATTCTGTAGTTGGTTACAGAATACAATGCTTTCTTTTCATTCTCCATAAAATTCCTTCCCCTAAAGCAAGCATTCAGGTTTTCGATTGACTCCAATGGTTTGTTTCTGTAATAATGCTGACAACTGTTCAATGTAATACTGCTTTTTCCTTAAGGAATTGTTGTTAACATAATTATTATAGTACAGCTAGTGAGAACTAAGACATAGATTTTGTTGTCATTAGTTTATAGTTCACTTGGGGAGACAGAAAAACAAATAGTCATTTATACTACAAATCACATTGATTTAAATGTTTTAATAGTGGCAACCATTAGGAATGATGAGATTGAAGAGAGATCATTGAATTCTAAGGAAAATAGGCCATTTCTCTGGGAAAAGACACAAACTGAGTGTGTAAGGATGAGGAGAACTGTAATGATGTCAACCATCCATACCTGTGGGTACACATCAGTGGACTCAACTAACTATTGGTCAAAACATTGAAAATCAAATGTTACGTTGCTGCTGACGTGTAGTGTGTAGTTAGTCTTACAATGGCTGCCTCTGCACTAAAGTTGTGCACACATTTTTTTCATTATTATTCCCTAAGTAATACAGTATACCAACAATTTACATAGCATTTACATTGTATTAGGTATTATAAGTAATCTAGAGGTGATTTATCTAAATCACTTAGGAACATGGGAAGTATATGGGAAGATGTACTTACATTATATGCAAATACTACACCATTTTATATACGGTTCTGAGGACTTGAGCATCCTTGGATTTTGTTACCCACGGAGGTCCTGGAACCAATTCCCTCTGGATACTGAAGGCTCTCCGGAGTAAAGGAAGGAGATATGGTGTGATAGGTTATTCGATATGGAGTGTTCAGCCTTCACTTTTTTAATAAATATATATAGATTGTCTACCTACAATAGGCACTAAGTTATAAACTGGAGATGAAAATATAAATAATAAATGGTTCGCCCCTAAAGGGAAACGGAAAAACAAGACAGTAATTGCAGTTCAGTGACGTAAGCATTCGGGCGATGTATGTTACCGGCGCACAGAAGAAAGGCATCGGCGTGGCAACAGTGCGCGCCTGGTGATCGAGCGAGGTCTTGGCGGCATTTCTGAAATACAAGTAAGTTTCTAGCTAGTTCCACAAAGAGTGAAAAGGTCAAAGTAACAACATATATTAAAGTGTGTTGTTGTAAAATAGATAGATGGGTTAACAACAGAAAAACATTCATTCTGAATCCCTGGAGCAACAGGGTGTAATAAAGGGTGGTGGGTGAGAAATTTGGACTAGTAAGCTTGCATTTTGTTTGCTGAGTCAAAGTGTTTCAAGAATGTATGCAAATCTGTGAGAAACAATAGAATAAACTTGGTTCACACCTCTCGTTTCACAACCTGCATGCTGTTCTTTTTTTCCACCAGAATGTATGGAGTACTTCCTATGCTCTAGCACTCTGGGGTACACAAGGCCATTGCCGGCAGGGAGCTTGTGTTACAGAATACTGACACAGATAGCTATAGGAAGAATAGACTGGAGAAGGGCAGGGCTGGAGGTCCACTACAAAGTTTACATTATTAGTGAGTTGTTTGGTGTGGGAGGGAGGTAGAGGGGCACAGAAAGGTGATCTAGTTAGTACATATCCCAAGTCTCTGGACTCACAAGTAATGAGATTTACCATGATGGTCAATGTTATGTGTCACTTGACTGGTCCATGAAGTTCCCTGATAATTGGTTAGACAGTATATTTGGGTCCACCTACGGGGGTTTTCTGTATGACACTGAGTACAACAAATTGCCCTCCCCAGTATGAGTGAGCACCATCCATCCGTCAAAGGCCCGGCTAGAACAAAAGATGGGTTAAGGGAAAATGCAATCCCTCTACCTCATTGTTTTGAGCTCTGTCATTTATCTTTTCCTGCCCACAGACCGGGCTGTAAGTGATTGATGCCTCTGGTTCGCAGGCCTTGGAATTGGGGCTAGAATTTATACTCTAAATTCTGGTTCTCAAGTGTTAGGGCTCAGACTGAAACTATGCCATCAGCTTTCCTGGGTCTCTAGCTTGGAGGTGGCCGATCAAGGGATAAAAGGACATCATGTATCTCCTGGCATGTATGGTGAAGGATGCAAAATATGTCCTATAGCATTCCTGCCACATTATATAGCCCGTACATAATCATTGTGAAACATCAGACCAACTTAAATGAGCTACATTTTATAAACAGCCATGTATTCAAAAAATGTTTGGGTCATAAAAGACAAAGAAAATGGAAGAACTGACACATGCTCTTGGGTTGTATGTTACTCTTTCACTTTTTCTATAACTCTGAAATTACATCAAGCTTAAAAACAAAACTGGTAATGGGCAGAGGAAGGAAAGCACAAAAAGGGATACAAGGAAACTTCCAAAAAAGTATACGTGAGTATTTGGTTGAAGAATGAAGGGATGAAAAGGGGTCTGCCGGCATCTCCCCTCTAAAATGTGTTAAATTTAAGAATTCAAACCTCAAAACTTCATTCCTTGAGAGAGTTAGTGAACATCTAAATACCTAACGTGTGAAAAAAAAGACAAATACTACCAAGAACAATAACATATGGTGCTTTGTGTGCTGGGGAGCAGGTCTTGGGAAGTAAGCCAGCTTCTCCAAGTATAAATTGGACATTTTTTTGTCTGTAATCTATTTGAAAAGGTTTTAAAATTTCAGCATAGTGGCATACCCAGTATGTTATTAAGTCTGTAACAATTGAAGCTTCTCCTCTAGGGACGACCAGTTGCTTTAATCAGACAAGCACACTACAGGAATGGTTCGTTGTTACATTCCAATGGTAGTCATAAACTGTATTTAGTTTCCATAGCCGGATCAATATGGGGGCATTTGCTTATTAGAAAATTTGAAGTTTATACTAAATATGTTTATACTAGTGAAAGCATAGACTTGTTAAATAACATGATGAATGTTAGAAGTGCATTCTCAATTTTAAATTTACTAGGTGTATAAAAACTAAAATATTTTGAATGCTGACTATTCCCTTAAGCATCAAGGCAAGCCAGAAACTCGATCCCTAAATAGACTTGTACCCAGAAAGCGGTTTGAAGAATTTTCTATTTTTCTGATGATAATCTTAAGGATGATAGAATCCTCTAGAATATCACCCTCTGCTTCATGTAGACTTGTCATGTGAATCTGTGATCAAAGAGTCTAAAAGAACAGGGAATTGGGATTTTGTCTAACTCCTGGAACATATTTTATGAGCTATTTTCTATTTACTCTCTACTAAATGTTTCTTGGCTGCCTATACATGCACAGTGTTTGTTCTGAGATTAACTTTTAACATGGCAATGAGTTCATGGGGGTGTGTGTTATAACTCATTTGCATAAAATATCCTTGCTGAAAACTTCCAAGCAGAACCTAAGAGATGATCACCACTAAATGGGATTTGTTAGCAGTTTTGAGAGACAAAATCAAAACCCATTGCTGAACTGAGTGTACAAGATTGCTTAGAGAACATCCCTAAATAGTTTTTAAACCCCTGGCATGGTAGGTGGAAAGCAAACAAGAAAAATATTGAAAAATGACTTCTAACCTAGGGTTAACAATGAGTGAATCACAATCCATGTAGTCCATTTTTGTTTCAACTATAACCAATTGGTTTCACCAACTTAAGAGGCAGCGTGGGATGGGAGAAGAGGCTAAAACAACAGTAATAACAAACACACAGACTTCTTCTTTGTGAGAAATAGCCAACTTTTCAATAGGATGAGTTAAAAAAGAAAAAGCGTGTGGAAATAACTGCTGAGGAGAACCTTGGTCCGAAAACAGAAGAAAACGTTAAATCACTGCAGGGGATAGGAACACACACCAGTTCTGGGCTCTCTCTCTGTGTTTCCTTCTATGCCAGAGCAGAGAATTATCCTCAGGGAGACTATTAATGAGAAAGATTTCAGAGAAAATGGGCTGAAAGCCATGTGGCCTACTGAGCCAAATGTTTAGCTTGGCCTCTCACTCAAACTGGCCTTCAATAAACAGCCAGCCCCAAAATGTAATTTTGTATTTTAAAGGTGAAAAATTTCACAAAGGAACTAGCGTAGGTCCTGTGCAAAAATATTGAAATAAGATAGAGGAAAATAATATTAAAAGGGTAGGGGGAGAGGGAAGGATAAAAGATATATGCCAGAAAAATTACATATCTGAAAAACTATCTCACAAATCTATGGGTAAATGCTATAAAAAGGCAATGAAATTAAAGAACATATGGTCTGTCTGAAATAAAAATTCAAAGAAAATATAGAAAGATAAATATGAAGAGGTAGTAGAAGAGTTCAGAAAATAACAGAAAGTAAAATAATCATAGAAACGATGTCCCTGTAGATGCAACAAAAAGGGAAAATAGGCACAGCTTTGACCAGTCAAGAACATGGAAGATGAATCCGAAAAAAACACAGGAATAAAAAATGGAAATCAGTGAGTTATAAATGACTACAGAAAAAAAAAATATATATATATACATGGATGACAGATAACTCAAAGCCAACATAACCTTGATTGATATCCTTCAAGAAGAAAGACAAGAGTGGAAACAGAAATGCATTTGAAAGCACAATAATGAAATTAACAATCTCCTGAAATGGAAACCGCCCTCCCCACTCTCCATGTCTCGAAAGCCAAAAAGATCAAGGTAACTCTGGAGGGGGCTATGGTTGGGGAGTCCCAAGACCACAGTGGGATTCAAGGGCTCACTGGAAAGCCGCAGAGGACAAAGAAAAACTGTCTTATTCATGGTAATGGTTTATTACAGTGAAAAGATACAGACTAAAATCAGCAAAGGCAAGATACTCCTCAGGCAAAGTCCAAGAGACACCAGGCATCAGCTTCCACTTGACCTCTCCCAGTGGGAGTTGTGAAGGCAGCACTCACTTCTCCCAGTAGTACTTTGTGGTGGGGGTGGGAGGATTATTTATTTTTGTATGGCTGATTGCCCTCATGGCTGACCTGTAGACTTCCACCCTTCCAAAGGTCAAGGTGATACCTCCTGGCCCAAGGTCCCTGTCACTAATTATATTATTACATAGTCAACATGACATGGGCCAAGGCCCTCAGGCAAATGCACATTCCTAGGAAACAAGAGATGCCAGGGACTTAGAGCCTACTTCCCAGAAGTCAGCAAAGGGCTACATTTTGTTTGGAACGTATTGGGTGTTGGTGGACCTGACTTTCCCCGTTAATTTTTACTACACAGGAAGAACTATGCTGACCTTAGATGTCCACACGGTTAGAAGACTATGGAGATATATCTAAGGAATACTCAAAATTTAAAAAAAGGAAATGAGTCTTAAGAATATCCAGACAAGTGAACTATCAAGTATGAATACTTGTGTTTAGACATGGAAGAAATCAGTGAACATAACACCCCTGAGTTCTCTCCTAGGCAATTATGGTAACTATGGTTATGTAGAACCAAAAAAAAAAAGGTATAAGAAATGATATCACATTAAAAACAAACCAATATGAGGATAGTGAAAGGCAAAGTGATAAATTAGGTATGCTGACTTCCTGTTCTTGCATGGCTGGTGATCAATAACTAGAATTTGAAAATCAACATTGCGCAAACATTTAAGCCTGATAAATCTACTAGTAGAATCTTAAAATATTACTTAAAGGTATAGATATTAACATTAGTCATAATAATTTTTTAAATGTCTAAATTTTAAGTTTTCAGCAGAAAAAAATCACAAACAGAAACGTCTGCAGATTAATTCACACACTCATGACAACAGTGGAAGCTGCACCAAAAGATAAAAAGCAAAGAAATATCTAAAGGGAAGAGCACATAATAAGACACAGCTAAATGTAAACATCTTATTAATATATATCTAAGTGAAAGATATAAGCTTATAGAACAATGACATAGAAAAATGCAAATAAAATAGTTTTGAAAACAGGCAAAAATGTTAAAGAAAGTGCAATAGAATTTCATCATAAAACAAATTATTATAAGAAGGAAAACAAAATTTTATGTGCTAAACAGAATTCAAATTTATCAAACACTATCCATAAAAATTATATTGGAGAAATTAAAAGGAAATCATCATAATGTTAGAATTTTAGCTTACCACTAAACCCATGTAAATAAAATTTTGTATTTAAAATCACCGGATAAAGGGCACAGACTGAGTACCTAAATTAGATGGGATAAAGGTATTAGTTACATATTAAAGTGTGGCCCCTGAAAAAGACATTATGTTTTATTTAAGTGCTTATGCAAGCTTTTCAAAAATCGATTTCAAATTAGCTGATAAAGTGAACTTAGATAGATTTCAAAACATAGAAGTGGTACGGACTGAAATCTGCACTAAAGATGTAAGAAGACAGTATTTATAATCTTGTTTGGAAATACTTTCTAAGTTAAACAGCACGACTTAACTATCCTAAGTTACACCATAATCATATATATTCACTACAGTTTTAAAAATCCAGAAGTTTTATCTCTATATTTTATGTGTGAAACACCTTGATAAGATGTTTAATAAAAGGGATAGATTGTTTACATATGCAGGGGTCGGCAGAAGTAATGCCTACTTGAGTGTGGTTGGTAGGGTAATATGTGGGTGTGATAATTTATAGTTTTTATTTGAGCATTTCATCTAAAACGTCATATGGTGTGTTTGAGTGGGATATTGTTAGGTTACAGAATTGCATACTTGTTATTTTGTAATAAAGGGTTTTGTAATAATGAGGGGCGTTATTTGTGCCTGGCCCTGTATTTTGTTTGCCACTTGGAGTAAATAATGCGAACAGAAACGTG
Organism: Desmodus rotundus; assembly: GCF_022682495.2. NCBI lineage: Eukaryota > Metazoa > Chordata > Mammalia > Chiroptera > Phyllostomidae > Desmodus > Desmodus rotundus. The sequence continues at coordinate 9,514,763 of NC_071395.1, forward strand.
TGTGTGTGGATGGTTTCTGGAAGGACATACAGGAAATTGTAAACACTGATTACCACCTTCTAGAAAATGGTCTTAGAAATAGCACTTCTCATTGTATAAACTCATAGCCAGTTTGGATTTCTGCATACATATTTTTAAATAGTCAAAATGCAAATAAAACACAGCATGACTTGTGGTGAGCAGAATCCAGGGCTGCGGATGTCTAAAGTCAAGGACTAAAAGCTTCATTGAGCTAATCATCAGAGGGGCTATGTTTGTCCTTCAGCGTGACCGGGACAGGGTGGGGGTGTCTTTAGTGTGGGTGGGGGTGGGAATCAGGTGACCATCTGAGAAATGAAAAAGAAGAGATGGCATCTAGTGTAGATTATCCTTTAAAAATTAAGTTGGCTGCTTGCTTGCCTCAGTCCCTTTTCTGTTTTCAGTCTGTTTTTATCTCCCCCGACTCGTAGTGTTTCCAATATCTAAAGGAGAGATATTTTGTGTTTCTCTTAAGTTAACACCATTGTGCCGTGAGTAACTCAGCAAACCTGGCTTGTGCACACTCTGCGCTGAAAGGCTGCTTTTTGCTGGATTCCTGGGAGACAATCTGTGTCTTCAGAACACTCTGTCTGTGAAGAGTATCTTTGTTTACCTGAGGGATTTGGGCAAAAAGAATAGTCTATATTAACAATATGATTTACGGTGGCTGGCTTGGGCCATGTGTTATCAACTTGATCTCTGGAACTCCTGGACATGGGGTCAGCCATGTGGCACGCCTATGTCCCGTAACCCCAATAAAGCCCTGGACATCGAGTCTCCAGTGAGCTTTAGTTAGCAGCCGTCGGTGCATGTTGCTGCACAGTGTGGCTGGGGGAAGACACCGGACAGCTTGTCTCTTAGATGCTTTCCTGTGTACCTCTTCCCTCTACAATAGTGATTTTTAATTAAATTTATTAGTTAATGAAATAACATATATTTCAATGTGTATTTTTGATACATCTTCTGTGACTTTTCTGATTCCTTCTGGAAACTCACTGACCCAAGAACGGAATCGGGTACCCCCAAATCATACCCATATAACCAAAAAATGGGTGGTCTATACAAAACACTGGTTCTCTTTATTGAACTTTACTTATCATTTAAAAATGTGACAGAACGGCTAAAATTGGAATATATGGTGGCTTTTAAATTCCTGAAAACTGGGAAAAATCCAAAAAGTTAAGTGTCGTTTAAGAAAAACAAGTGCTTAGAAGGGATTATTTATAGAATTGGTATATAAATAAAAATATGTAGATAAAAGGGGCATAAGTCTTAAAATATAAACTAATAATGAACAGGAATGTAGTGCACACTTTTGAAGAACTCAAGTTTTGTGCTAAATATTGCAGTTTGGTAAGAGTTGACTTAATTGCTGTATTTCCAGATTTCAATGTCACCCACAGATATGCTTGACTGAAAGTCCTTGCTCACTCAAATTATTGAAACCATTTATAAAAATAAATTTACTTGATAATTTTGAAATTTTCTTAGTTTCTTCTCACTTCTTCTAGTTTAGGATCTCCTCCCCATGACATAGAAAGAACTTGAAAGGTTATTTGTTTGAAAGCCCAAATCACAGCCCCCTCACTGCATTCAGGCCCCGTGACTGCGTCCGGCCCCCACTGCGGAAGTCCTCTTCCCCACTGGTGAGGGTTTTCCCTCAGGGACTTTGCAGTTTGAGTTTTTCTGGCCTGCTCAACGCTACCCCATGTTTATTCAGTATGATTGTTTGCAGCTGAAACTTAACTGAGGACAATGCCCCTGTTATTTGTTAATTGGACAATTAATTTCATGCAAATTACATGAGGCCTGGTGTTTCTCCTCACTCTACAATGTTCAGCTTCTTTGCTTGCAAATATTTAGCTTAAGAAATAGGACTCATTCAATATAATCCAAAAGTAATATGAAGACAGCATGGTGCAGTGGGAAGATACCTTCTGTAGTAGCTAAAGAACAGAATTCATTTCTAATTTTGTTTCTAAAATAATCAGACTTTCCTTCCTATATTTACTTCCACATAAGGAATAGGCCTAACTCTTCTTTATATATCCCTTTGGAATTTATAGCATAGAATTTTTCACATTATAAATTCCCATTAATATTTGTTGATTTGAAGTAAATTAAAGTTAGATTAATATGAAATTTTCTGAAGACACATTTCTATTTGGAAATAAATTATTTAGAATCCATTATATATTCTTCAAAGAGCAATAAAGGAAATAAAGAATAAGAAAACAACTTTTTTTCTTGGAAGCGTTGGATGAATGGCTACTCTCTACCTTCAAGGAAAAGACTGCAGGGACTTAATCATTATATTTCCAAAGATTTCTAAACTTATCTACCAAGTCTTCTTCAACTTAGCCATTTATTGCCAACTCAAGGGGGCTTTATCAGAAGGATAGTAAGAACTTAAATCTGTTATTTTCCCATGATATTTTGATAACTTAGCGACTTAATGTATTCTATTCCTCCAGACTATAATTTCTCAGTGTTCAAAATATTAAAGAAATTAACCTTGGTTAGAAATCTATGATTTGAGGCCTCTAGTGATTTATCATTTGTATTGTTAGAGTTTGGGTGCTATGCTCATAGAGGAATTTATATTTCTCATTTAATGAAGTCTGTTTTATTTTAAATGATTTCTCAAGGACATAATTTTAACTCATGGGATTGCTAGGCAATTCACTTTTCTATGAGTAATTTCTAAATTGCTTTTTAAAATTTATTACACACAAGGGGAAATGGTTTAAAAACTTTATAACAAATTTAATATGTGCCAAAAGTATACTCTTGTGAGTAGATACGCCTGTTTTATAGCTGTGGTAGTAGTTTATTTTGAATCTTCATGAATCCATAGGCATTAGATCTATTATAACAACATAAAAGTAAGTATAAAAACTAAAAATATTAAGATATTAAATATGGAGACAGACTAGAAAAAATGCACTCATTTAAATGAGTAGAAAGTAGAATATCTTGTTTTATAACTTTTATTATTATTTTAATTCATGGCCAGTGTAAGAACCTTGGAGTTACTATGTCCCTTCTAATCTAACATATCAAGCAAATACAATCGAATTTACTATGACCTGCTTTCTTCATAGTTATGAAGAAAATCAATAACACTAGAATATGGGCGCTTTCTTTTATACCACAAATATAGTAGATACATACTGTATAGCAGTTGTCAATTTGTTGTGCCTGCCTATTTATGGAGGTGGGTATGCTGTGGCTTCCTGTTTCAGCCTGGAAGACAAGGAAAGCCTGGGAGCAAGGATATTGGGATGCCAGAGTTTTATCCATAATCCCATCTTCATCTTGATTCTGTCATTTGTAAAACAGTGATGTTCATTCACACCAAATAATGTCCCTGTTGAGGAACCTTCCACCGCCTATCTGATTGTTACCCAGAGAGGAAGTAAAATATTTCATTCACACAGAGCATTTATTGAAACAGACCAGGCTACCAATGTTTGAAAAACAGATTGGCTCAACACATGGCAAACCTTGCTGCTCCCTCATTAGAGTGAGATCTCACTGCTAAAGGCCAAGTAAATATCATCTAAAGCCTTCAATTTTAAAAATTTCACTTTTATGGATTGTTTCAGAATCATGTAAAGTAACTGGAAATAACAGGCCTCCTAAACAAATACTAAAGTCCTTGCTATAATTTCCATTTTACAGAAAGCTTCCTACAAAACTCTGAATGTCTGAATACGTTTGAGGAAATTTTACATTTTTTTACTTGCTTATACTTGATAAAACAAATGAACAAGCAAAAAAAACAAACAGAAGAAAACAGCCCTGTCTCGTGTGGCTCAGTGGATTGAGTCCTGGCCTGCAAACCAAAAGTTTGCTGGTTCAATTCCCAGTCAGACCTCATGCCTGGAGTACGGGGCCAGGTCCCTAGTTGGGGGAATGAAAGAGGTAACTGATCGATATATCTCTCAAAGATCTTTTCCCTTTCTTTCTCCCTCCCTTCCTCTCTCTCTAAAGATAAATGAATAAAATCTTAAAATAAAACAAAAAAGCAGCTATGGTTGATTTGTAACAAAGAAATGATCGCCAGTACTTGGGTAAATATTTTAATGTTCAACCACGCTTTTTTTGTGTATCGTGAGCCTTTCTGTCTGTTTTTAGGGTCACACATACAATGCAATGGGTGTATGACTCAGCACCCCAACCTTCCAGAAAAATGAAAAGAAAAATATCCAAGTGCTTTTACTCTATCTCCTATATTTTTACATATTTTCTGTTGGGAACCGCCCTGCCTGGCTTCAGAGGCTGTAACCCCCCAAGGTTAAGGCTGAGTCAGAGTTGGGACCATAAGCCACTAAGGAGACAAAGCTTATCTCCCTGGCAGAAGTGCCACTTCTGCCCACTTCACCCTGCTTGGCCCTGAGCTTGGCCAGTTAGCCAATGACGGGTAAGAATCCTCAAGGGAGGATCAACCTAAGACAGGCTCTGGTCATGGAAGAGGCCCGCAGGGAAGGACTCGGGGGGCTGTGGAAAAAGGGGGTGTGGACCGTCGCCCCTCGGCTTTGAAATAGCCTGAGCCCTCATTCTGTCTGCAAGAAGTCTCCTAATCTCTTGGCTGCCTTACTTCCCTTGCCTGACTTAAGCCTGAGGCAATAACAGAGGGCAGTGCAGTCCTGTGCTGGGAGGGGCGGATTCCCTGGGGAATCAGGCCTAAGAAAAATACACACATTCCTGTGAAACCTACTTAATTTGTACCCTCAGTTTAAGAGATAAGGGTCCAGACCTGAGATGAGTCTGGCGCCTAAAGTTTTATGGCCCTCTAACTAATTGGCTGTAACTCAGAATAAGCCCTCAGAGTTCTCTGTAAATCTTGTATTGTTTAACCCTTACTGGCTGACAATGATTGATGAGCTTTATCTGTATTCCAATGCGAATGAACCTAATAAAAGCCCCTGGAGAGAGAGGCTCTGGGCCCTTCTCGCCTTGAGAGAAACGGCCACCTTTCCTCCCCAAGCAGATCATGTCTTGGTAGTCTTTTTCTTCATGTGTGGTGGACCGAGGGGGCTGCGTTAAAGCCCCCCTACATCTGGCACCCGGAACAGGGACCTGAGGATTTTCAGGACCTGCATGGACCAGAGGCTTCAAGCCACCATCGCCACGGCTTCATCCATGGCGGACCCAGGGGGCTGCGTTAAAGCCCCCCGACAATTTTCAGTGGTTCTTGGGAGCTGTTAATGAAGCAAGTGAGAGATTAAAATAAAAATATAAACAGTCATCATCTGTCAATTTATGCAACTTTGAAAATGTGACTGATAGGCTTAATAATAGGAATGTGCAGAATGATTCATCCCCTAGTAAAAAAGAGGAAACTTGAAAACATTTTCAGACTATACTAATGAAGTCCCATAACATTGGGGATTTTGCCTGTTCATTCACCCATTGGGGCAACTCAAATGTTCAAATAGGTAGAATATAAATGTAGGCAAGTTTAAGTCAATGTTTATTCATTTAGCACAAAACTACCATGTATTAAATCGTATATGTATCCTTATCCAGTAATTGCATACATATACTCACAAGGGAAGCGGGGAGGTAAGCGCACATAACAGGAAGCCCTGGTCTCTTCTGCTGCAGTGAGTGGGTATCTCGTGCCTGGACAGCTTGTTGCCATCTTTCAAAGGCATATGAGAAGCCATAAAGCCCCAATTCCAAGGGTTTCACCTTCAAAAATTGTCATACACTAATCATTCTTATTTTTAAAACTCACCCAAATAAATTATCCTACAAAACGTAAGAAAATGGGGAAGTATTGAAGGTTGTTCAGGTCTGGTAGTGGATGAGCTTTAACAGTTGTTACAATTCACTCTTAATACCAGAGAGCCCAGCAGGCTTTCGATACTTCCCAGTGAATTCTGCTTTGAGACTCTTAAGAACAAATTACCACTTGTTTGTCTTGCACCTAGTTTGCTAAAGTTCCCTTAACCATTTTTTTTCCCCCTGGGGATTCCTTTGCAGAGCCCAGCTGCTGACCCATAGTGGCAGGAAGGGCCCACACCCGTGGTTTGCCGGGGTTGTACACCCACACACTCGCGGGACTGCTTCCAACACCAACTGGGAAAATAGTCCCTATGGCATCATTTTGTTGAGAAAATAAAACGAAACAAAAAAGGTAAGATAAAAGTGTGACAATGTCTACAACAACTAATACTCACACCATAGTTACATGCAAAGGAATGGACTCCTGTTTATTTGGCAATAAAGGGCAATTCCAGAACTGTTTTTGTTATAAATGGCCTAACACCCCGGCTTGTCATGTCTGGGTGAATGGAGTCTTATTTTACCACGAAGTTCTTTGTGCATCAAGAATGAAAAGCCAAAGACAAAAAAACAAGTGGAGTCAGTCATCACACTCCATGTAGAAACTCAAGGTATGTTTTGATGATGAATAAAAACAGTTGGGAAAATGATCAACACAAGAAAAGAATAGCTTAAAATCTTTCCAAAGGAGTGTATTGAAGAAGTTGGCAAAAACAAAGCTAAAGTATACAACCTCAGAATAATCACTGATGTAGTAGAGAGTACAGACGCTGCAGAAAAAGAACGAACTCAGTTTTACATAGGATGTTAAAGGGCTTGTAAACTAAGTGCTAATTAAGACAATTTCTAGAATCTACTCACACTCACCTTGCCTTTCTGATTTAGGGATCAGACTTCAGCTTTGGTATCTTTTAATATGGTATCCTGTGATACCCTATTCTCATGTGGCCATTGTAAAGGCTTACTTTATTGTCCCAGGACGGCACATTTGAAAACGGAAGTGTGGGGCTATATTTTATCACGATGACCAGTGGAAGGGCTTACGGACACTACAGGAGTCATGGACCAGGGCCCCAGGGACACGAAATGCACCACAGTGAAGGGGTTGCAGACGCAGTCAAGAATTTTCCCCATCAAATGTCATTAGTGCTTCAGAAAAGAAACACAGGGCTGAATGTCCCCTTAATTCCTGAACACCACGAGCATCCTAAGATCCTAAAGTTCTGAAACATTGTGAAAAAGAAAGGAAAAACAGATCATGATGATTTCAGCAAAAATCAAAGAAAAATAGAATTGTATGGCCCTTAGTAAGCATCCCATCCTTTTTATTAGAGATGAGAACACTGATGTTCAGGGCTGACGTGACTACTGGAATACCCACTATTGATGTCCTTCCTTCTTCCTAACATAATATTCTTTTTATCTCTGTAATATTTTGAAGATGCATTTGATTTTAAAATGCCAATTAAATGAAAAATCAGTTTACAAGTAACTTTAGTAAGTTAAAATGGTGAACCGAGAGAAAATCCTTTTATTTTGCCTTTTATTTGGCCTGTGCAGGGATTTAAAAATTGCATAATTTAGATTTTAGGGATGTCGATGTCTTCTAAACTGATTCTGAATGCAAAAAACAATTACAATGTCTCTTTTTAAAAATTTTGTCAAATACATTTCAGCCAAAATTGACATGTAAAAGAAATACTAGTTCAGTTGAAATCTCAGTTCTTTCACACAGCCGCTGCGTCTCATGTGTATGGAAAAGTTTGGGAAGTCCCTGTGTCCATGACTCATTTAGAAGATAGGAGGCTATGTATGCAAAAGGCCTGCGCCATCCGGATTTACATTATTACTGGTGGCCATACAGTCATTCTACTCTGCACTCAGGTAAATATTGTTTCCATTATGGACAACACATTGTGGAGACTATTCTGTGTTCCTAAAGAAGCCACAACAGGATATGTTACTGGTGTTTGCAGTAATGTACTTAGTGAATTTACATACTGACTACCCTTCAACAATTTTCTTCTGAATACAAAGTTTCTCTGCATACAGAGTGGGTGTGCGTCTCGAAGACAGAATAGAATCCAAGTGGTTTGGCCAAATGCCTTTGCATTTTGCGATTTTTCAAGTTTCAAGTTTCAGGGGCTCTAAGAATTTTACTTCCAGTTTCTACTTTCCTCTGAAGCACACTATTTTAGTTAGGGGGCCAGAGCACACTAGATGTAATTATTAAAGGTCAAATACCTTTCACTATTCTTTTAATTACCAATTGTAGGAACTGTCAAGAGGGATATATGTTTCATTTGTACCCAGTATATTTAAGTTTCGTATTCCCCTGCATCTCTAAGATGCCAGATTACCTTGTTTTTTATTTCTTACAAACCCACACCTGAGCAATTTATCTATTTTTTCCCACACCTGAGCACTTTAGTCACTATGGTAACTCCCTGTCTTTTCCAGTAATACAAGGTTCGACCCATGACCATATAACCTTGAACAAATTTCACAAATGTTCATAAATAATCCGTGTGGATGTGAATTTTTCTGTCAGTTAGTTTCTGGCTAATCTGGTTTTGGCAAGTGTCTAATTACATTTATGAAATTGTAGATTGTTTGATCTGTCTTCAGCAATGATGTAACTTGGAGTGACAGAAACAAAGAGGCCTATTGACCCTTTGAACTTCCAAATAAAATGAAAAAAATAGTGTTTTCCTCCTAGAACTAGATTTGCTATTGAGGAATTACAGAGTTAGGTGGAGAGGTACCGAATCTAGTAAATCTATTATATGACCTCTAGCTCCCATATGGAAGACTCAATGATTTTGATATTTATTTTTATGTTTCTAGTATCTAAAATATATATTTATAGGTATATTAATGTCTATATATTTAAACATATATACTTGCAGATGGTCCTGTAGATGTATATGCCTGTGTATGTTTCTATCAGTTCTCCTTTAGAAATGTTATTTTTTATTCATTTTGTGTATCGAAAGAACAAACTGTACCCTTGCTAGTAACTTTTTACTACCCATTATTATTTAGACACTATGCTATTACACTTTTTAACATTAGTTACAATAAGAATATGTTATTATTATGAATTTCAAAATTACAGTTGTGTCTTCCTTTTTTAATTACATTGTCAGGTTTATCATTTTCTGTAACAGTCAATAAATTTAACTATTCAATTATTATTATAACTATCATAATATCACATATACTAATTTTCAGGTTGAAGTATTATGCTTCAATAAGCATGGACTTTTTCAGAAAATAAAATTGGCAGAGATTTTCAATGAATTGCACACAAATTTTCAAATATCAGGGAAAGAGTGAGAGACAGACGCACAGAGAGAGTCAGAGAGACCAAAAATATAAAATTATTTTTATAATAAAATATTTAAAGAAAAAAACAAATAAACAAGACAAAAATACAAATTAACATCCTGTACAAAAGAAAATCTCAGTTTAGTTCATTTATTAGCGTGGTATAAGTTTCAAAAATATTTTAACAGTAACATATTTTCCTAAACCTCTTTCTGTGAAAGATGTATATTTAAAATTGGACATCATTTTCAAATGAGATGATTCTATTTAGGTATTAGGTAGTATAGCTCACTTATGCTGATAATGCTGAATACATTTTAATAGTTATTCCATGAAAATTACAAAGGTCTTCCAAAAAATACAGTAAAAAAAATATGTTAAAGAGGTTTTGATTAAAACATTTTTAAATTCACTAAAGATAATGCGACATGTGTTATTTTTTCTTAATTCTCACCTGATCATATGTTTATTGATTTGAGAGAGAGGGAGATAGAGAGAAACACTGATGTGAGAGAGAACCATCGATCAGCTGCCTCCCCTACACACCTGGACCTGTCATTGAACTCATAGCCTAAGTATGTGCCCTGACCAGGGATGGAGCCACAGCCTTTCGGTGTATGAGGTGATGCTCCAACCAACTGAGCCATCTGGCCAAAGCGACATCTGTTATTTTTAATATATGATATTTAAAAGTTTTTAAGTCCATATGCCAGGATAACACTAGGAAAACAAAATTCTAAAGTAATCTTATTTAATAATATGGTAGAGATAGTGAAACATACCTGAATGCATCTTAAAATGAAATAATTTATCAGTTCAAATGAATACATGCAAAGATAATTAAATCTGCTTTCATAAGGCAAGCTCAGAACTTCAATTTGTGGTTTATTTTGTTCTGTACACAAACAATCAAGAAAAAAAGAGTGGTTTTGTAACAAATATATGACACTGTAATTCTCTCATCAATAAAAACATTAGAATTCAAATAGGCAAGCAATGAATAATTTTGAGGATAAAGAGATGACCATAATTGCTGGATTAATAAAGAGACTTAGCTCTAATGTAGTCAAAATTTTTGTTCACAGGGTGAAAATGACATAGAAAGTATTAAAATATTTCCTAATTATTAAAAATATTAATAGCAACTAAAAGAGCATTAGATGTGCTTGGAAATCAGCATTTATACATGGCTGTTCAAAGAGAAAGGCTAGAGTTAGGGGAGTAAGAGATTCAGCTGAGCCTCTCTTAGCCAGGGCGGGTGGGGTCTGGCTCAGGATATTAAGGTAGTTTATTCTCCAAGACCTGCAAAAAAAATTACTATGTTAACAAGTACTATGTTTTTATTATATACCCTTAGATTTTTTTTTTTTTAGGTGAAGAAATCTTGTAGTAGCCAGCTAGGCTTTGCTCTTTAACTGAATACAAGACCACTTCAGGTCAGGGGTTCACTCAAAGTGTCGTCAGGACTGAGAAGGACGGTTGTACTCAATAATAAGGTAAAAGGATATAGATTAAAATCAGCAAAGGCACTTAGCATCTGCATGAAGGACCCCAGCTACCTGGACTCCAGAGCCACAAGGGCAAAATCTGATGTTCATTATGTCAGCACACACTATATGGTCAAACTGGTACTGGGTGGCTGCAATGGGGTAGGTAAGAGCAGAAGTTGTTGGAAAGCAAAAGGGACCCCATTTCGGGCTGGGGACCCCCAAATCTAGCAGGGAGACTGCTCCCCCTCTTACCAGGAAAGTCACGGGGGCAGGAAGAGTGCCAAGGCAGCAGATTAAAGCAGCCTGCTTTCTGAGAAGGGAGGGGCTGCCTGTAAAAGGGACATTGCCGAAGGCAAGGGTCTAGTCTATAAACACTGTGTAGTCAGCAGGAGGAGGGACAGAGAGCTCTGGGGATAGAAACCACAGCTGGGGCTTAATAGCCCACAGCCTTGGGGCTACTCGTTTGTGATGCAGGCTACCTGGTGCTTGAAAGAGCTGTGGGGCTGGATGCCCTGCCCAGGTGACTGGAGACTTCTGCTCTGCACAGAAAAAAAAGCAAAGACGAACACGGCATTGGTTAAAAAGCTGGATATTCTCACTGGCTTCCAGAGTGCGTGGGATCCTGGAGAGAGGAATATTTAAACAGGAGGCCAGAGAAACTCTCTCTGGCTTTCAGCTCTGGGTGCAGGCTATGCGTTCCTGGAGCTTTGGCTTAGGAACTGTTGGTCACAGGTGCACTTGGATGGTCTAGGTCTCTGGCCCTGGTTCCCCACACTGGCAGATGCTGGGCACACCAGGGGCTTAGGCCCCACATGGTTAAAAGCCCACTCCTGGAAGCAGGGTCCTGTGCTGGGATACATCCTCTTTGGGCTCCCGCCTATGGGTCCTGGGCTGCCACATAGAGACCCAGAGCAGCATGGATCCTGAAAGTGGGAAGTACTGTGAGAGGATGGTGACTCTGAAACCCCAAGTGCACTCTCCAGAGAAGATGGAGATCTGTGTGCATGGCTGGCTTAAGTTCCAAAAAAAGACAGATAAAGAAATGGGGAACTTCTGGGCACAGTTTTGGTTTGTAATTTGGGGGGGAGCAAGAGAAGTTCCTGGTGTCATGGGAGAGAGGGGCTCAGGGCAGGAGTGCTCTCAGGCTCCCACCCCCCACAAATTGGAACCTTGTTAATGAAAACCTGTTTCTTTCAACACACACCTTTGGGTCATATATCAAGGGGACAAGCTGCCAAACCCCATGCTGCCCGATGATATGGCCACTGCCTCGGGCATACCAAAACACTATTATCAGGTAGAATAGTCCAAAGGCTGGAGTTTCTGTCTCAAGGGCTGGCCAAAGGTCAAAAGTCCTAAAGACAAGTCTTCCTCTGCAATGTGCCAGGTTTAAGTAACCCAGGGCTGCTGAACTGTTTCCTGCATAGTAGCCAATGAACATACCTTCACACTTAGTGGCTTGAAACATTTTTTGCCTCATAGTTGTTGCAGGTCAGAGACCTAGGGGTGAATTACCTGAGTCCTCCCTCCTCTGCCTCAGAGCCTCTCGCAGGCGGCAAAGTGTCAGTCAAGGATGCAACTTTCTCAGGATCTGCTGGGAAAGATATACTCACAAGGCTTCAGGAAAGACTCATATCTTCATGGGCTCTGGGATGGAGAACTTAAATTCCTTACAGATACTGGCGAGGGACAACCCTCAGCCTCTTTCCATGTGAGTCTCTCCCACATGATAGCTGAATGCCTCAAAGAGAACAAGTCAAGTCAAGAGAAACAGCTAGAGGGCACCAGCAAGAGAAAGGGCTTGACAACATGGAAGCAATGGTCTTCTTAAGCACATCTTGAAGTGACATCCCATTACTTTTGCTGTATTCTGTTGATTTGAAGCGCAGAATAGGTCCAGCTTATATCAAGGGAAGGGAATTAACCAAGGTCATGAGTACCGGGAGCTATGGATCATTGGCAAGCATTTAAGAGCCTCTGTACCTCAGCGTTGACCATCAAGAATTTCTACAAGAAATGCAGACTAATTGGTAGAGCCACTCTATGGCTACAGTGGATGTAACAAAATAAACGAACAAACAAAAAAACATTCAGTAATAATTTCTGAACACAAAGAGGCTAAAATACAATCAGAAAAATAATCAAACATGCCCCTCTCTTGACCAACAGGTTTCATTACTGCTTCTTTCCCTACACTTTCCCTACGCATAGCTTTACCCACGCTAACTCTGGCTGTACTTCGTTCCTTTTGCACCTTGTGTAAATATGGTTAAGACCCACAATCGCAAAATCGGATTTATTGAAGATCCAAAAATTGGATGTATCGAAGTCACATCCCTGAGAACATAAAATCTAGAACAAAAACGCACTTCTTCAAACACTCCCTAAACCAAAAGTCTCTAATAAGCCTCTTCCAAATCCTCCCTGAGATGCTTCCCGGCCCCCTTCCCACCTGCTGCAGTAGACTAACAAACCTGACTCCCACTACAAACGATTCTTTGTGAGGTTTGGCTGGTGGACATAAATATCACGCTCTGTGCTAAGAACTCTGCACGTATTGTCTTATAAAACTCCCAACACTCCAATAGGCATATGCTATTAGTAACCGTAGCTATCAAATACGTATCTGAGGGTTAGAGAACGGGAATGATGCTTCCTGCTGGCAACGCTAGGGCAAATCCAGACAGCGTGTCTCTTGCATGAGCTTTAAACCACTCGATACATCTCATCACTCTTCTGTTACCTCTTTGCTATGCACAAGCAGAATGGTGTAATACTATATTGTTATATCTACCTCACCTTTGAATTCTAACCCTCTACCTGAAGGGGATTAAATGCTTTGTAAGTCATTCTGTTAAAGGAATAAAATATTGCAATTAATCATATATGTGTATTGTACTTAAAATTACATGTTTGTGAAATCATAGTTTCATTCCTGAGTTCTCTTCTGGACTCATTCTTACATTTCTGATATTGTTCTGGCTTTTTCTTTTTGTTAAGTAATTAGGGACCCAAATGTTGTTCTTCTGTACTAAGTTTCTCACCTCCACTTGCTCTACTTCTAGTGCATGTCTGCTTCCCTGTGCCTGCGTTCCTGGGGGTTTATATTTTTCACATAGCTGATCTTCCGAAATAAGGTCTGTTTTGCTAATTTAATCCTAAGATGCCAAACCATCGTCATGGCTGATTACTCATTTCTTGCTTCCAAACCCAGTGAGAACAACTTTCGGAATAGGTGATAGATAACGGGTGATGTCCGCAAGCTTCCACCTGCATTCCGTGCCTTCTCAATGTCTTGTTGCTTGAAGACAGTCCCTGCCTATCTTTCCAGTCTATCTAATTTCTCTTGTCCAATATGATCAATGCCTCCTAAAACGGACCTGGGCCCTTGATGTGACATTGGCATGCCTAGATATAGAGTGGCTTGGGAAAAAGATGTTTCTGCTCTACAGTTTTAACAAGAAATAAACTGTCTTTTCTCCCAGCTCCTCTTCTTTCTCACAGCTATGCCATTGCTATATGCTGCTCCTAGATTTAGGTACCTGGATTGTAGCATCATTTTAAACATTATCTCTTTATCGTACATTCCATCAGTTGCCTGTGTTGCATCCTCATTGCTTTATTCTTGGGTCTGTTATTTATAGCTCTTGCAATACATTTTCTTCACTTTTGAAGTCTATAGACTCCTCTGTGTATTCTTCCCACTACAGTCTAAATTGTCTATTAGCTCCCAAATGTATGCATATGTATAGATGCATAAACATCCTCAAAGCTTTCTCCAGTTCCATTTATCTGTAAAGTCTGCATTTAACTACCACCTGTTTCTAGTGATCTTACTTTCTGAGTGTCTGCAACGCCATTATCCAAATCTATGCACGACTGTCATTTGACAGTTTATATTTAGGTGCTTTACCTGAACTAGAGTTTAAAGCCAGCACACAGAATACACTGTGAATATCCCTGAAAACAAGTTTTTAAGAAAAACAAAAAAGACTTTAAATTGCACAATGGGTTACTTGTGAATAGGTGGGTTTCATGTTTTCTGATACTGGTTCTCCCAGAAGTCAGTCCTGAGACAAATAGAGTGCAAATAGATTTTTTTGGGAAGTAATTTGTGAACACTGGTAGGAGCACAGGGAAATGAGGCAGGAAACGGGAGAAGCCAATAAAAACTGCAAGGCAGATATCAGTGCGAGCAAATGGAGCTTAATCCTGCTGAAGAATTCTGGGAAACAATTTAAAACGTAGGATCAACACTTATCAATGAGGGACAGCATGAGGGTTCTTCACCAGCTCACGTCTTTCATTGGTTGACAGCAGTTCCCATGAGGCATTAATTTCCAGCACTTCTAGCCTGCACGTCTCTTCCAGTCTTCCAGTCTTCCAGCGCGTCTGCACGTCTCTTCCAGGGCGCATGGGCAGAGAGAACTGCGGTGCACATAAAAGGCACCGAGGGAAACCTTGTGCACCCTGCAGCTGGAATTTTGGGCAGCCATCATGGAAAAGATAAACGCCAAGGGGATAAAAAAGCAGGCTAATGGTAACTGCTATTGAGGGGGAAGGAATTTGGGAAATGCTTATATTAAGTGGCATGAAGTTAGTATACCTAGAATGTGACTTCCATAAAATAATATTACTGGTTATTTCCAAGTACCCTGTTTGATAAAGGACCTTGTTATCAGATATAAGATTTTAAGTGGGAAGGCCAGAAAAACAGTTACAGAATTGGAAGTTACAATCATGGTGTCTCCATTGCTTCATGTGAGATAGTGTACTCTTTGCTAGTGTTATCTAAAGTGTGGTCTGCAAAGTGTCACCAAAAAACAAACAGCAAAAAACGTGTGCTATCATTTAAATCAACTAGACCAATGGTATATTACCTAGGTCAGCTGAGATTTCAGTTTGTGTTCCGGAACAGGTTTCTTATCTCCAATAGCTGGGAAGGAAGAGTTTGTGGATCTGCTATCATGGGAGGTATAAACTCATGAAATCATTTTGTTGCACTGTGAACCTGCATACGTTTAAGAAACATACCAAATTCTATTGCTCTGGTTATATGCTCAACAAGTACACTCAACAAGTATACATTTTCCGTGCAAACTTTTCAATAGAAAAAAAAATGGATGGCACAATAAAGTTAAATGTTAGGGTTAATTTATTGGTGGTACATTTGTTCTAGAGTAATAAATCATCCCTCTGATTCATACATCAATACTGTGTGAGTTTTATTAGTAGGTCAGACTCCCAGGAGACTTGTTATCTGCAGGTGAGATGATGAAATTGAACTTCTGGACATCCAAAGCTTATTACCAGGTCCTGAAATATGGTCGCAGCTTGTGAGACACTGACTGGGGGGTCAGTGTGCCTCCACATGTGACAGGTCTTCCTCATTCCTCTGCAACAGTCATGGACCTTAAATGACAATGGAAGGATTCACTCCTCTTTGCTCTTTGATATTCTAGCTCACTCCAGGGGTTCGTAAAGTTTTACTAATTGTGGCTCTACATGGTTGACGTACCACTGAAAAGTTGTTTAAGCCCACTGGTGTTTAAATAAGGAAATCGATACCTATATAGCTGATGTTAGTGGGCCAAGATATTTCAGTTATAGAAAGAAAGTATGAGATCCAAGTATTCTTAAATCCATTCTAATACTTAATATCTTTTATCAAACTAACTCCCCCAGGAATATTTTTAAATGTGTGAGATGGGCTAATACTCAGTTTCCAACTTTCACATAATGAATAATAATATAGCTGAATGGTCAAACATAAAATCTGTATCACCAAAGCTTTAGAACATTTACCAGGTATTCATCTGTCTAAGAGAAAATTCACTATCTATGTATGATTCAGACACTGGGAATGATGTTACCATAAATGATCCCCTGTCTAAGATATTAAGAAAAAACTAACCAAAATATGCATAAATGTTCAGGCTTACTCTTACCTCTCTAACCTGAAACTGGCAAAAAGAGTTGAGCAATTTACATTGCCCATTTTAATGAATGAACATACAGCAAAGTTTCATGCAGAATTCTAAAACAGAACCTCTTTTATTAAGAATAAGTTCTATTTGTAAAGCTGTGTAATTTAATAACATTTCATAAATACTAAAATTGTTATTATTTCAATGGTATTCTTTTAAGTATGGGAGACATAAGTCCAGTGTGTATTACACATTCCCAGTTTGCAGCTTTTCTAAATATACTTGGAAATTCGGGTTTGAAGTTCATGGACTTGATCAGCCAGAATATAAGACTCTTTTTGAGAGCATGGAAACGTACTGTTTGAGAATTGTGGAAAATCAATTTAGAGTTCTAGTTACATCACCAGGTCTCTGTTTCCTAATTTGTAAAATAAGGAGCTGAGAAAAGCGGTATTTTATAATTGTTCCTAGATCTGTTGGTGTGGATGTGACGACCGAGGGAAAGTCTGTGAAGGGAATAAATAACCTCGTAGAGTTCTGTCGGTTCTTTGATGCAAAGCTAATGGGGTACGTGCTAATGGATGAACACTAACTAATGCAAAAATGTCAGAATGGTGAAACCAAGTGTGTATAACATCTGCCCTTGATAATGGGAATCAGCCAGTAAAACTGTGCTCAACAAGGTATATAGTGTACCAGCGTGTGGGTTTATATTTGAAGCACATTTCCAAGCGAAGGCATGGACTAAGAGAGAATAGGGGATGGAATGATTTCTTTATCACAAGGAACCATCTAACCCCATTGGAGAGGAAAAGTGAAACTGTATATCTATACATAATTTTTCCTGTGCAACACTACTTAGCCACTCTTCACTATCACTTATGTGATGTCTGACTTGATTTATGTACTGATTTTCAACTGTTTCTTTTTTACCAAATTGAAATTACTTATCTTCATTATAATACCACACACTGTACTATTTCTCACAGGGCTGGCGCCAGACAAGACACATATGAAATTTATTGTTTCTCAGAAAAAACAGAATATCTCATTGCATTTTTCCTATTTGTAATCTTATCAAATTAGTTAACACATGTAATCCGACCTGTTTAAATGTATAGTTTTTTCTTGTATTCAACATTAAATTTGTCTATTTTAACACTATAATATAGCAACCATTGTAATATTTAAAATACATTGGGTTATGACTAGCTTTTTTGACAACATAAGCTCTTTGAAAATGTGCTTTCTTTCCTCTTTACATGGAACAACGTGTCTCACTAAATGTATGTAGTCATTATATATCAGATTAGAATAATTGTATGAACCAAATTAATTTAGAGTAAAGGATATCATCTATCACAAAATTTCAGAAAGTTTTCTGGTTTCCTAAAGTGGCTATTGTCTTCATCAAATTGCAAAGTGAAAAATCAAGTCTGCTGTCGATGAGATAGGGAAAAATTCTTCACAGAACAGAAACAAAACACATTCATTCCATAATACTTTGAAAACAAACATTCAGTCATTTAAAGTATGTGAGGTATTAACATATTAAACTTTATGTTCACCATGGAAAAGATTGAAAGATTCCGATTGCAAAAAGAAATACTCATCGTTTAAAAAGTCCAAAGTGTGCTAGAAAGACCACATAATATCAGATAGAACAATATTTGGGACCTACAAGGTATGAGGCTGAGGGATTAGACAATAAAGAAACCATGTATTAATAGTGTAGTGAAGTGGACACCAGGAAGAAAAAGACAGATAGTGCCTTGATTATATGCAAGAAGGAAAAAAAAATAGTATCATTTGGAAATAATGATAACAAAGTCAACAAGTTAAGACAAGGGTGAAGACAGGTAAGCTAAGAAGACAAGACCAAAGGTAGCATGAGAGGTAAAAAGCAACTCCAAAATCTACTACCAAAGGAGATCCTTTTAGAGAGAAAAAACAGGTACAGACAGCAATTTAATATTTAAAAGGACTCTCTGTAAGTCAAATATGTATTAAAACATGTATTTGACTTACAGATAACATGTATATTATGGCCGATCTATATAATTACTAAAATTTCCAATTCTTTAAAAGCATACCTCAAGATAATAATATATATTGCATATTGTTAAAATATCTTAGGAAATATCTAAAGGGCACCAATGCACTATGTCCAGTGCAATGAATTTATTGCAGTCACCCCTACTAGCTGAAGGAACCCCACTCCACACCCGTTTTGGATGCAGAGACTGAGAATGCCACACGTGCACCGAGAGGGTGAGAGAAGTTTTATTATTGTATTTTTCAGACTGTCAGACGTGCTGGACCATAAGACGCACCTAGGTTTTAGAGGAAGAAAATAGGAAACAAAATTTTTGAAGCAAAAAATGTTGTCCTGCTCCTGCCTCCTGTGACCCTGCTCCACTGCTGCCCCCACCCCCAGCAAGCCAGGTAAGCTACATAGGGACTATAAGACACACCCCCATTTTCCTCCCAAATTTGGGGTGGGGGAAGTGCGTCTTATAGTCCAAAAATATGGTACTCACATAATGATGCTCTCTGGGGAAAAGCAGAGCAAGCTCCTGAGCTGGTCCAAAAATGGTTTGAGAGAGCAAAGGAGAGACCAACTTTGGAATTATATTGTGATTTGAAAACAGAGTTGTTTGCATGCTTTAAACTTTCCACCCACCTTGGACTTCCTTCCTGGGCCTGCCCAAGTTTGCAGAAAGAGGAAAATACAGAAGGATGAGGCTTTACATCTTCCAGAGTCAAACATCAAACCTAGCACCTGCCTCTTTATTACAGAATATCACATTATTAGCATACACTATATGAAGCAAATTTAAAATAAAAGTTTGAGGGTATTTTGGATATAATTTGAAATGCTTTATTACTTCTTAAATACACACTTTATTCTTGAATACTTAACATTTAAAAATATGGGCCACATATATATTTTAATTAATACACTTTCTCCCCTAATGTAACCTCAGAGATCAAATAGTATATTCTTATCAATAACAATAACTTACTCACAATATGCAAAAGGAATGGTGAACCGTTGTTTCAGAAAAGCAACACAGACTTCTGAATGTGGTGCTATTTTTTAATTTACCCTCAAAATGATTATAATTTTTCCCATAAAGTAACATTGCCTGTCTTCCTTCTCATGGGGTTTGAGAGTAACTACTATCCCCAAATAATAAACATCTGAACAAAACCCGGGACTGGGTTCCTGAATTGAGGCCATCCTTCAGTAACCTATTTGCTCTCTACATCTTATTTGCTCTCTACATCTTGTGCTGTTACCAAACATGAGTGCCACTCGAGATTTCTAGGGGTTTTTTTGTTGGTTTGTTTGCTTTTGTCTTCCCCTCAGAGAGGAAACATAAAGAACATATATATTTTAGACTCACAGATAGCTGGTTCTCCTCTCTCTTTTTCGTGGATGTGAGGGCAATTTGTATCTGTCTAAACTCTCCCAGGCCATCTGTGTGGCTGTGAGGGGCACTGTGTTGAAAGCTGGACTGACGATAAGGTACTCTTTGGTGTTCCTGTTCTTTGCCTTTGATTGCACGGGGCTTTGCTATACAGCCAAACATAAGCATCTATGAGAACTGACTTTGAAGGACTGTTGACAAAATAAGCTATCACTGGGAAATAAATTCAGTGTCTAAATGCCTCGCTAAAGTTATCTTTCTTATTTGTCCTTGGTTTCTGATGCTTGAAAACACTACGGTCAGTAACATTTTTATGCTTCCCTCAGTTTGCATGTTGCTACTCACTGTATTTTTCCAAAAATGTTGCTTGCAGTGCAAAATCCTCATGAGATCAAGCCCCTGCATGGCCCACTGTCCCACTGATCACTGGTGGGGTCTGTCCACCAGTGTCAAACCCTGTCCTACCTCAAAAAACTCCTGTTACTCCACCCCAGGGACAAGAAATTACTTTTTCTTTTCTCTGCTCTTTGCTGCCCTCCACTGACTGACTCTGTCCTGTGAAAAACTTGAGAAGAGAATGGCTGGGTCCAGGGTTGTAACAGCCTGAGAACCTTAAAATGCATTTCTTTTAAGGGAGTAAAGCAAGAGAGAAACATGCACAGACTTAAAAAAAAAAAAGGAAGAATAAATATCCTACAGTCATACATTACTACTAAAAGAGGCTGGTCAACTTCTGTCAAAGAAAATAAGTCTGCTCTCCCTGTTGCTGACCCTATGAGACCTCCATTGCTGTAATTTCGAAAACCACAGCTGTGGAATTTGACACTTTCAAGTAGTCTTGGTGCGTGTGTTTCTGTGTTCTATTTCATAGTGTTTCAGAAGAACAATGAATTGTGTTTGATAGTCCATATTGTGAAAAGCAAAAACCACTAATAATTCCATTGCCCAAAGAAAATATCTATTTATGTGTTTTTCATGGTCCTCTCTAAGCTTTAGTCATACATAAAAAACACGATAGCACGCTTATAGATGGTATCATTACATATTTTTGACGATGAAGAGATACTGAAATTTTATGTTCATGCATTTTTGTCTGAGTTAATGCCATTTATATTTTGCTTAGATTAAGATTCACGCCATCAATTATCCAGGCTTACAAAGGGGTGCGTGCCGTAGTCTGGGTATCTACAATTCCACCATCTTGTTTCATCTGTACTGAATGTCAAGGACATATATGTTGGGTAACTATTAAAATATGGATATCAAGTGCTTTCCTCAATTAAAAAAAAGCTTGTTATGTCTCTGAAAGACAGCAATGAAAACTCGGGCAGGACTACAGAATATCCTAATTAGGTTTTTGACAAAGTTACTGATGCTCCCATGACGAGTGTTCCTCCTGTTCAAGGACAGATTAAGATAATTTTAACATGGCTCACTATTTGAATTTTATAAAACATATTGGTATGCAAAAGATTATTTACTAATAGAAAATGACTGATGTTTGAAATTGTCTTTTTTTGGACTTAAAAAAGTGTTAGAAGCCCTTGCTGTGTACCTTCACTAAGCAAGAAAAATATCAATTTTTACATTAGTCTAAGACGAAATAAAGAACACAGAAATTTTCAGTGATTGTCAGTCTTACAGAGAGACTCTGGACTGTAACTTATCCCTTTATTTCAACAAATCGAAGCTGTATCCTCCTTGTCTCAACAAAATGTGTCTGGAGCTCACAGTATTGGCAGATGCCCTCATTCAGGTGGTTGTGTTACCCAGGTGTAAAATTCTCGGTCTGTGCAAAATTAGGAAACACATTATGACATATCTTACTGGCCAGGATTCTTCCGAAGGCGCCAGTATGTTATTAGCGGGGAATGATGCATGCCAGCACCTACAGAAGTCCAATTGTCAAGGCGAGAGCCTGCATCCATTCACTTGAAGCAATGATTCCTACCTCTCCAATTAGTCACAGAAACTTGACCAAAAGTCCCATTTTACACACTGACAATTACCCCTAGATCCATCTCTCTTCTCAAGCCAACAGTTCCTGGCGTGGTACAGTACCACAGATTTAACTCAAATTATACCAAATGTGCACTTTACCTGACATACATGATTTACGTCGCTAGCGGACGGGCTATTATGAGGAAGAAGCAAAACAGAAAATGTCATTGTCTTTAGGCAGAATTCTCCAGGCTTTGGTTGATTTACAATTGCTTCTCATTTATACACAGGACAAAGCTGGAAATGAAAAAAATACAGTACAGAAGCATGACGACAGTTAATGGCCAGTTCATCTTATAATTGCTCAGCCTACATCTACAGGGACTGTGACCCCCTTTGGGACTCAATAGCCACCTTTGGCATAAAATTATGTACCATTTACACACTTTCCTACTAATGCATTTGTGTCTGTACCTTTGGCCACCTGCATTTCAGTGCCTTTGAGGAATGAATGCTTATAGTAACTGCCTATTTAAATAGAAGCAATGTAAGGAAAACCCTCTTGCACTAAAATTGCTATTAAAAGCTTTCCAACGCACTTTCAATTAACCTGGTCACCAAAGAACTCTGATAATGTACATTGTTCTTTTAAAGCTTACAAAACTGTAACCCAAAGTGATTTTGTTAATGCTATATAATTTGTAAGTCAAGCCACCTGAAAAACCCAACTTCCCTGACATGGGCCCTACTCTCCTTTTAGTACAACATGCGTCTTACAAGTAAGACGATATTTGCTTCATCTATGTAAACGATCTTTATAAATCTATTATTATATATATTTTAAATCAAAGTTGTCTCATTTAAGGTGATGTACATACGTCTTACTGAAGGTATTTTTAATAGATTTATTAGTGTTATATTTATGATTCACTACTTTATAAACTACACATTTTAAACTTCCCTGTCAGATGTCAGTATATAATCTATAATAAACAACATTAAAATAAATGCAAGACATGTTTAATATATTAAGGAACTATTTTCAAAGTAAAAATACAATAAATAGCATTAAATGCTCCAAAAAATCTAACTGGATGTTTTCCAGTTGTTTTAAAAGAAATGTCATGGTACCCCTGAAAACTCATTTTTTGATCATTTGAAGTGATGTTTTAAAAAACAATTTATTCAGCTCTCTACGTTACCTGTCAATTAGCATGAAATTGAAGAACAAAGGGCAGTAATGTCTAGGGCTGATCATATCATTTCACCAATTGATTCTCTTTCCAATTGAGAAAAAATGTACTTGCAGTAAAATCACGTTTACTCTGTTTAAAAACCTTGTTAAGTTTTCTTTTTAAATGTTCATCAAATTGTTTGCTTCAGAAGAGATACAGGCCCTTTGAGAGAAGGACTTTTTAAATAGACTCAGAATTTTGTACCTCAAACCTTTTCTTCTGAAATAGAGAAAATTCTCATTGACAATGAAACAATAAAATTCAAATTTCAGTTCTCAACAGACACAGCTAAGAGAGATCAAAGGGAAAGAGAGAAGCTTGGGGTTAAGTTACTGAAGTTGCTGTGAAACTTTTTCAGACTGGTAGAAATAAAGCAGAACAAAACAGAAAACATGTGGGATTTCACACACTCAGCTACTCTGTAGTTTTTCTCATCTGCTTCTGGTCCCCTCACCCCAAATAACTGCAATTTGTTAGAGGAAAAAATGTAACACAGCAAACAAAAATTCAAAACAT
This sequence comes from Desmodus rotundus, assembly GCF_022682495.2. Lineage (NCBI taxonomy): Eukaryota > Metazoa > Chordata > Mammalia > Chiroptera > Phyllostomidae > Desmodus > Desmodus rotundus. Next base: position 9,538,450 of record NC_071395.1, read on the forward strand.
AGAACAAGAAAACTTATTTCATGAGAGGGAATTTTTTAAACCACATGGGAAAAAGCTGTTGTACCTGGAAAATCCCTGCCTCATTTATACATGCAAAAGCCTACTCAAAATGTAATGGCTTACAACAGTAGGAATGCATTATTTCACACATTTTGGTGTTGGCTACATCATGCTTCTGGCGTTGCCTGAGTTCACTGAGGTGGCTAAACCTGGCTTCCCTTTCTCTCCTTTTTCTCTCTCCTTTGCTCTGTATTTTCATTTTGCAAGGGACCCCGGAGGCTGTGTAGTCAGAGATGGGAAGAAGTGAGGAGGCTAATCTAGGTAGGACGTGACGGTGGGTGTAAATAGTATCGCAGCAGAAAAGATGGTGCACAGTAATTTGGATTTTGAATATATTTTGTCTATGGAATTAAGAAGAACTGATGAAGGGTGTGAAGGATATGAGAGACAGGAGAAAGGCTTCGGTCAAGTGTTAACCCTATCCAGACTTACTTCTGTGTTCAACATAAATATTTGACATGCTGGAATTCAAAGAAGCGATGTGTTCAGTGTCATAGTCAAAGTGCACTCCAATGGTTGAATATTAGTACAAATATATTAGCGTTGTGACTACTAGTAAGGTATTTAGTCTCCCTACACCTCTGTTACTTGATCTATGAATTTGTAATAAGGTGTTTTGTTGTGAGATTTAAAGCTTTTTTTTTTACTTGGTATAGTACCTCAAACATAACTAGTCATAGTATTCTTTTGACCCTATAATAATATTTGTGTACCTTACCACAAATGTGTGAGCATCATTAAGATCTTTTTTCACTGACAATAATTATCAGTTTTGTGTGCTACACCTCAATAATAGAAAGTGTTATTTCCCCCCAAATCTCTTCTATATTAACATTTGTCTTTACCAGCCCATTTCACCATGTGTTATTCTCATGAAAGAAAACTGACCCATGTTCAGTATATATTATTTATTCGGTGTTGGCCTAGTTGCTATGGGGATATGGAGTACTCTGTGAGTTTCCCAGTATAATGAGGATTAATTTCTTGCTTTCCACATTCGGTTCCCTGAATAGAATGATCTGTTTTGTCAAATGTACAAATTTCCCTTCTTGTAACCTTAGTTCCTTTTATTGGAAGCCAGGGTGCGCCTGCACTGGATTTTGGATCTCCTATCTTTGAAGTGCCTTCTGACTGACGTTCTAATTCTTGAGGACCTGTATAATTGGATTGAAACTTCTTCCTTCTCTTAAAGCTTCAGACATAGAAGACAGAGATTTGGAAAATGTCTTTGTAATTCCTACACCTTTAGAGAATAACTATCTTTCCCTAAAAGAAGAAAAATGGTTGATTCACAGTATGTTTTATATTGTTAAATGTCATCTCACAGTATACAAGGAACTTCATCATTTTTAATCAAGTGGTAGAATTATTGAGGAATTAACAGTTAGTTTCTCTGCAATTATGAATATCTGGAGAATATTCCAAATAGGATCATATGTTATTATCCCTTTTGAAACATGGGATTCTTTTTCTTTCTTTAACAATTTTAATTCTAATTTGACCTTTCTCTCTTAAAGCCAGGCAGAGAACTGCTGGTGTTGAGAACGAAGGGAACATTAACCATTTTGGAGGGATGCTTCAACAAACAAGATGGAATACATTATGGAATCTGATCAGGAGCCCCCACAGGCTCCCCTCAGCTTGACCAAACTCTAGATAGGTTTCTTCCTGATTATGGGTCCCTAATCTTCTTCTACTTAGAGCTTAGCAAACTTTCAATTTTAAATACTTTCTGTGTTGCTTTGCGATGAAAATCTTTTTCCCAGCCTCTGGCCAGTTGTATAATTCAGAATGTCCTTCTCTAGATTTGAGAGCCATCCTTCTTAATTGTAATCATTAAGAAAAAATATTGCCTTTATTTCCTGGTCTTTATAGAAAGGTAGACACATAACTGGGATGAGTACCCGTGTCGGGGGGCTTTAACTTAGCCCCCGGTTCTGCCATGGATGAAGAAAAAGACTACCAAGACATTATCTGCTTGGGGAGGAAAGGTGGCCGTTTCTCTCAAAGGGAGAAGGGCCCAGAGCCTCTCTCCAGGGGCTTTTATTAGGTTCATTCGCATAGGAATACAGATAAAGCTCATCAATCATTGTCAGCCAGTAAGGGTTAAACAATACAAGATTTACAGAGAACTCTGAGGGCTTATTCTGAGTTACAGCCAATTAGTTAGAGGGCCATAAAACTTTAGGCGCCAGACTCATCTCAGGTCTGGACCCTTATCTCTTAAACTGAGGGTACAAATTAAGTAGGTTTCACAGGAATGTCTGTATTTTTCTTAGGCCTGATTCCCCAGGGAATCCGCCCCTCCCAGCACAGGACTGCACTGCCCTCTGTTATTGCCTCAGGCTTAAGTCAGGCAAGGGAAGTAAGGCAGCCAAAAGATTAGGAGACTTCTTGCAGACAGAATGAGGACTCAGGCTATTTCAAAGCTGAGGGGTGAGGGTCCATCACCCCCTTTTTCCACAGCCCCCCGAGTCCTTCCCTGCGGGCCTCTTCAGTGACCATGCCTGTCTTAGTTTGATCCTCCCTTGAGGAATCTTACCTGTCATTGGCTAACTGGCCAAGCTCAGGGCCAAGCAAGGTGAAGTGGGCAGAGGTGGCACTTCTGCCAGGGAGATAAGCTTTGTCTCCTTAGTGGCTTATGGTCCCAACTCTGACTCAGCCTTAACCTTGGGGGGTTACAGCCTCTGAAACCAGGCAGGGCGGTTCCCAACATACCAGTAAGCAAACACAAATAACCAAATTTCGTTGATCAATCTGCCCCCACTAACATCCTCTAGTGCTTTTCCATTGCTCACCCGGGGCTCAAAAACTCTCCTGCCTTGTTACAGTGGTGTGGACTTCCCTGGACCTCCATCACCATTGTCTTGAATAAAGTCTTCCTTGCCAGTTCGACATGTCCAGTGAAATTCGACAGGTCAAATTTAGAAACAGCATTAAAACAAAGCAAAGTATCAGGAACCCAGTGGGGCATCTCTAGGATAACGGACAGAGCAGCCTCAATAGAAACCCATGATGGAAATCACATTAACACTTGGATGGATGCAGAAAATCATGGCATTAGAGAAAGGCTTAGATCTCTCGGAAATTAAAACAATAATAGAATAATGGTGCAAAGAAATTATAGTTGGGACTATTTAATTCTTATTCAAATGTTTGTCAGAATAAACTTCTGGAAAGAATTTAATAAAATTGGAAAGTTGACAGTAAAATGATTATCCTTTAATAGCCAGTTTTTTTAAATGAACTTTTAGCTATATTATCTATAAAGAATTTTTAAGTCATTTTCCTAAGATTTAGAAATGTCACAAAAGCACCAGAATAAGCTCATTAGGAGAGGGATATATCGGAGTTAATCATCACTCCCTCCACATGGTTCCAGGACCTGTGTGTAGAAAACACTCAAAAAATGTTTTTAAATGAATTAAAGAAGACCAACTCAAAAGAGGAGGCATAGCAGGAGTCGGAGTGGCTAGACGAGAGAGCATGCAATTACTTTAGGAAGTTAATATGAGGATGACCTGGATATTGCAAAGAAAGAACCATGTCTTTAATGTCCTGTATCAGATTTTGAAATTAATGCTAAAACACACATTGAAATGTACCAAAAGATATGTAGTTCAGTAAATGTTTAAGAGCAAATACCTGTTAGCCACCACTGAAGTACACTTATATATATATATATACATATATTTTTTCCAATGTTGCCCATACTATTTAATTTATTCTAACTCACTTTCAGGAAAATGAGTGGTTCTTTAAGTACATGTTAAACTGTAATTTTATATCAAATGATACTATTCAGTGCACCAAAAGATTAAATGGAACAATGGATTGACATTATAAGATCTAAATCAGATAAATGAATACATTTGTGTCAATTAATCTCACACATCTTTCAGTGAAACAGCTTTCTGAAGTGGATTCCTTTTAAGAGAATAAATTTCAGTTGGTAACAATTTTGTCAAAGATTATATATTTAATGTATTTTAACATTGTGCATACATAAAAATTTCAAATGACTATAAGTAAAGTTGTATTGGAAATTACTGTTTTAGCATTGGGTAGCTGAAGGAAAATCTATTACCTGCAAATAACAGGAAAAGTATAAGTACTATTAAAAAAAAAAGAAAAGCAGTTTGGGTCAAGTGCACTGACCTTGTGGAGGGTATATTATGCTCAGGTGGTATTCCTTGACATAGTACTTATTGATCTCATTACATAAAAAGGAGAGAAAGCTAATGATCTAATAAAAATATAATGAGTTAAAAAGATTTAAACCAGGCATATACTTCATTTAAAAATATTTTCACAAAAGGTCATTGCCTAGTATAAAGATATCAAGAGATACTGCCACTATATTTCCTAATTCAAGCATCTCTCTACATACAAAAATAATAATTTGTACTTGATCAAATAAAGACACATTTCTTCTGCTAAATCAGTAAAATCAGTAGGGTGAATCTGATTTCCATGTCAGTATATCTATAGTATGTATAAGCCCTTGAGAGCCCCTGTCTCCCCAGCCCCCATTGAAATAACATCTTTTTTTTTTAAGCATTAATGAAAATATCTATGGTAGTTTGTTAGAAGACTGTGTGGTCAAAAGGTCATTTTTTCCAGCTTATACCTTTTTTGTTCTTGTCTCAGTAATACCCAGAAGTAAGCCACGTATTTCCAATAATTAAGGAAGAACAAGTCCTAGAACTCTCACAGCACCAAAAGGAATGACATTTATATGCCTCCTTTCCATGAATTGAATGGAAAACATAACATATGCACCGAGAGATTGCAGATAAAAGGAGGGTGCGCCTGTGTGGGGAAACTCCACAAGAAACCTCAGCGGGGCACCCCCTCCTAGGGGAGCAGTGAGAGGGAAAGTCTCCTTAGCAACCTGATGCAGCATTCAGGGCAGGGATGCCCATGGCCCCCGGGGCTTCTGCTGAAACACCTGCTGGGGAAGATGAGCACAGTTCCTGGGGAAAAATGCCCACCTGTCTCCTCTGCTTTCTTTAACCACATTTAAGACCTCTGAATCATGGCTAATATCTCATAATAATTCCAAAATCCAGCAGTCATGCTGAGTGCTCCCTGACTTCAGGTTGATGTATTTGGTAAAGTCAGCTTAAGAGTTTCTACAAATATTAATGTGACCAGGGGGATATCTGAGGGCCTATGACATTATTGTTTATATATTGTATGAAGGATCACCTGCTCACTGTGCATAGTTCAAGGACACGTACCATATAAGAGGCACAGTGTTGCTGCAGTCCCATGTATTTCTTTCTGCCCGTGTGAAAAGTGGCTCTGGCTGGAAAATCTGTTACAGTGTAATGTATAACTGCGAAGGCGAAGGAGCACTAGGCGACATTCATTCCTACAGCACTCAAGTGGAACGACCATGAGAAAGCTAGGGGTCCTAACCTTGCATGCAGTGTAAGTGATAAATGTACCGCAACGCTTCCTTCTTGTGTGTTTGGCTCCCCATACCATATATATAAATCCCATATATTAAGATCACTGATAAGATGTCTGGCATGGTACTTTCATATTTTATGAGTTACTGAACTAAGATTTCAAGTGTGTTCATCAACGTGCTAAGTGAAGGGGCCAGAATTATTTTTCATTACATTTCACTGAGCTGTGTATCATTTCAGAATGGCTTCACATACACTGGCATGAAAAGAGTTCTGGCTTTAAACTTGCACCCATTAGATCTGGAAACAAAACAATTAAAATTAAGTTATTCCCTGAGTGCCTCACAACCATGGAGATGATTAAAAATAGCTGTTTGTGAGGCAAGTGAATGTGGGGAAATCTGTTTACCGCACTAAGAACCGCAAAGGAATTCTTGCAGGCTGCACGCTTGAAGTGATGTGTTCTTGGGACTCATTTTCTTTCTCTTTAGGTTAGATTAGCAAACAAAAACTACTCTAACAAGAGGTTACAGAAATATAGGTGCTCAGGTGTATCTAGGGTTATTACAGAGCTACACTGAAGAGTTGGTTTTTCATCATTTTCCCTGAATGTTTTTGTGTTTCCTTAGTGCAATACAGCCCATAAAATTGCTATGATTGCTAATGGCACTGACGGATAACCTACACTTACTCTGCTGTTCGACCTGCACTTCTGTATATGCGGAATGTCGTGTTTATGGATGTCACCTATAAAACTCCTCTTGCCTCAGTATCCAAAATGTGACAGTTGTATCTGTGGGGATACTATTCTTTGGGAAGAAAATATTAGAACTTCTAGAGTTGTTATGATTTTTAATCAAGAAAATGCACAGATTGGTTGTGGTATGTTTACTCAGTTTGTGTATAATGAGAACTGTGTTACTTAATGTTAACTGAATTAACCGTAATGATTTGTCCGAAGCTCATAATAGGTTTCTGGAAAGTGAACTTGCATCAGATATGACAAAATACTGCAAAAACACAAGTGAAAGTAACAGAACTCAATCTTCTTCTATTATTTAGGTCCTCATGTAAAATCTTATTGTGTAAGTCATATTAAAAAGTAGAAATGATGATCAATGACTTGTAGCTGATAATAACTCAGACAAAACATCTACAAATATTTTTTGAAATGTGAAATAGCACCTTCCTTCAATAATGATAAAACTCTGTCTGCGTGCATTTGTGCATTTTCCATTCATACAAAAAGATACTTGGAAATTTGCTGACTCTACGATGACAAGTGGTTACCATTAGTGTTCTTTCTAGTGAGTATAAATAAAAGAAAAACACATTTACTCTACATCCTCAAGGTAAAGGTGGTATTTTTAACCATGAGTGAGAAAATAATTACCTTTAGGAGGAAGCTAATTTTCTTTCTAGACCGGTGATGCGGAGTATATTTAAATATGCTTCCATCAAAATAATATTTTGTTGCTATAGACAGTATGTTGCATTATGTAATGTTATAGATTGAATTGTCTTCCCCCAAAAGATATGGACATCCTATCCTAACCTCAGGACTTGTGAGCGTGATCTTATGTGGAAATAAGATCTTTGCAGATGACCAAGTTAAGATGAGGTCATTAGGGTGAGCACAGACTCCAATATGACTGGTGTCCTAGTGAGGGGGACATTTGCACACAGAGATGCAGAGAGGGAAGACGATGTAAAGACACAGAAAACCTCATCTACAAGTCAATTTATGCCTGACGATACCAGAAGTGAGGAGAGAGATACGAACAGGTTCTTCCTCAGAGCCCTCAGAACAAACCCAGCCTGCTCATACCTAGATCTCAGAAAACCAGCCTCCGGGACTGCGAGACAATACATTTCTGTCATTTAAACCACTTAGTCTGTGGTGCTGTGATACAGCAGACCTAGGAAACTAATACACTAGAAAAAAGCATAAGTGCATGTTATAAAAAAACTTAGTCATAATTTTCTAAGGTATTTGATTTCTTTGAAATAAAAAGTTTGATAAATTTTGAATCATTTACTAAATATGCAAAAACGATACCTCTAGGCCAGCAATTTTCAACCTTTTCCATCTCATGGCATACATAAACTAACTACTAAAATTCTGTGGCACATCAAAAATATATGTTTTTGCCAATCTGAAAAAGTAGATATAATTCTGATTCACTCACACTGGATGGTTAGTGTTGTGTTGGCTGTTGGTATTTTTTCTTTAACAATCTAAGGGAAAACAGGTCAGTGCCCCTGACTAAATAGTCAGGTACTGCATGTCTTAAATATCCTTGCAGCACACAAGTAGAAAATCACTCTTTAGACTAACCTGAAAGATTAATCTACAATGTCAGAAAAGATGGAAACTGAGTAGCTGAATTGTAATATCTTCCATGGGATTAAAATATATTAATCCTATTTCTGTTAGTGTAGGCAATTATGTACTTTCTCTATTTGGAGGGAAATACAAATCAAAACTATAATGAGTTACCACCTCAAGCCTATTAGAATGGTCGTCATCAACAAAATAAGTAATAGGTGTTGGAGAGGTTGTGGAGGAAAAGGAACCCTCCTTCACTGCTGGTGGGAATAGAAACTGATACAGCCACTATGGAAAATACGGGGAGTTCTTCAAAAATTTAAGAATAGAATTACCATATGACCTAGCAATCCCTCTTCTGGGTATCTACCTCCAAAATTTGAAAATATTTATTTGCAAAGATATATGCACCCCTATGTTCATTGTAGCATCATTCATGGTGGCCAAGACACAGAGACAACCAAAGTGTCCTGTGATAGATGATTGGTAAAGAAGATATGGTACAAATATACAACGGAATATTGTTCAGCCATAAGAAAAGATGAAATTCTGCCATTTGCAACAGCATGGATGGACCTTTAGAATATTATGCTGAACGAAATAACTCAGAAAATGCTAAGAACCATGTGATTTTACTCATGTGCAGTACGCAACTGAACCTCATAGACATGGACAGCAGTATGGTGGTGACCAGAGGGAAGGGGGCGGAAGATAGCACAGGGTGAAGGGGGCCAAATACATGGTGACTGAAGATGACTTGACTTTGGATGATGGGTGCACAGTGCAATATACACATGACGTATCCTTGAAATCTATATAATTTCACTAACCAATGTCACCACAACAAATTTAATAAAAATAAAATGAGGTAAAAGCATCACTGTGAGATAGCTTTTTCTTCAATGGAAAAAAAATGAAATAATTTCATATTAGCTTTCCTGACTTTCTGAATCACAAAGGGTTAAGATCAAATACATATTAAAAGTCTTTCTAAAGGGCTTTCAGAAATTGCTTTTGAATGTTTTAAAAAATTCTATGAGGCTGTAACATCATTATCATCACCTTATAAACAAGGAAATTAAGATACAGAGAGCTTAGTTATGTAGTAAGTCGACCCCGAGGGTGACGAAGGAGGATTCCTACCCAGACCGTCTGGCCTTGGACCCCGGCACCTTTCTATCGGTAGAGTACACTCACACCGATTAAAGACCTTTCTGTCAATGACAGACCCCATATACGACGGTGGTCCAATGAGATCATAATGGAGCTGAAAACTCCTATTCCCTAGTGACTTTGTAACTACCATTTACATTACAGTGCAAGGCATCACTGCACCTGCTGTCTCAGTCCACCCGTAGTAACGCGATAGGTTAGAAGTGCGGGCGGGGCTCCTGTGGCCTGTGAGCTTCCCACAGGTGCCTCCCTTTTATAAGAAGTCCTGCCTCCAGTGTTAGTTAGGACTGGACTGAGTCTTGTGGTTCTCATTGAGATAGTAAGATGCCCTTCCGCGATTGAACTTTCCGTTAGGAAACTTTCAAGAAAACAAGCTGAAGAACAAACAGACCCGAAGCATTCAAGCAGCACCAGGAGCTGCAGGAGGTGAGTACCGCGGAGCAGAGCGCACGTGGGCCTGGGCTTCTGCTTTCTCGGAGGTGGGGGCGGCTCCTAGCGTTCTGGGCTCTCTCTTCATGGGTGGATTTAGACGCTGAGAGCAGGAATTTAAAGCGCGGCGCGAGGACATAAAAGAACAGGTAGCCCAAATGGTCACTTATCTGGAATAGCCAAGGTCTCTGAAACACTGGAGCGTCCGTGGGGGAGGCGGCCGGCGCGTACCCAGCCCGGAGCGGGACGCATGTGTTCCTTCCGGACAGCTGGCTGTGTCCTGGATGCCAGGCAGTAAAGCTTAAATCAGGCACTTGCATCACAAAACGAGGAGACACCTGTCAGGGCCCGCGGTGCAGTTTCTCATGCGTTAGTGGTGATGCAGGTGCAAGCACACCCACGTGCTGCCAGTCGTAGGGAAGTCAAGCACATGCGGGACAGTGGTGGGCTGCTCCACGGCGTGTGAGCGCACGCCCCGGGGGCGGCCCAACAGAGTCGCCTGACCACGGTTTCTCCGAGCGCATCCGTCTGTAAGTGGCACATGACTGTAGCGTGTTCAATCAGTTAGGGCTAAATTATATATAATTTAATAAACGGGGACGCCTTTGTCCCCATTTTTTTCTTTCCTTTCCCATTCTTCTATACTTCTTTTTTGTTATATTCGCATTGGTTGCCTAAGGGACCATATGCATTTCATTATATTTACTATGATAACATCAATGTAAAATGTGTTTAAATACATAAAATACTGGTATACCATACTATATATTAAAAGAAAATAGTCTGATATATTTAAATACAATTTAATGAGATGTCTTTTAAAAGATCAAATGCTTCAAGGGTTAATACTATGCGGTGTTTTTACAGTAATATATAAAGAGAACACTCAAGTTCCTTTTTGCCCTGATATCCCATGGCGAAGCATTACTTGAAATAACGTCTATTACTGTAGTCCATGCAATTTTATTTTATTCATGGCTTTATTGATGTGCACATTTATGATACAAAATGCTGTATCTTTATTCTAAAATGTCTTATGTTAAGTAGCATTTGCACAGGTAAAAATCTATTGTAGAAAAACAATATCTACTAAAGATGTTGAGAGACATGCTTTTTTAACCCTCAGTTTTTATTTCTGTTATTTTGATGTAGAGAAAACTAGGATCAAAGTAATGGCCCATGGTGTGTAGCCAGAAAATCTACTGTGGAAGTAAATAATAGAGGGTTTCTTTCTTTTTTTTTTTTTTGATAAATCAATTTTAAAAGTTTCATACTATTACTCTTTTTGTAAGGTCTGGAAAGAATTACTGTTCTTTACATTACTCAGTAACCCTATTAGAAAATAGGTACCGATTACTTATATAGAGAAATGATAGAAATTCTGAAATAATTTTATGGAAAGTATTTCTCTTTCAACTTCCTTCCTTCTAGCTCAATCTTTCTTTCTTGCAACTCCATGCTCACCAGCCCTGCACTACCGTAAAAAATGAAGCTATTACTTGACTTCCAGACACATAAGAAGACAGGAAGAAAGGATATTTCCTCCTGAAAATGTTTAGCTGTGATAGCAGTTTCTACTACTGTAGCGTAATCAGTTGCATAGCAGCCAAGAGTGACATGGGAGTATTAATGAGAAGGGAGGTAGCAACAAGTCCCGCAGCCCTTTACACCTGTATTCCCTAGGCATTTAACTTGACTACTAAAAATGCATTTCTTTGCCAGTGAGCGCTCCCTACTGGCAAACCACAAATATTATGTAACTGCATTATTTACTGGTACTTGATGCCTTTTATTTAATTAAGATTATTTAATATTGTATTCAAATCCTGCATGCTTTAGGACTGGACGGTCTAGAGAGCTTGTCATAAAATTAAGTTCATGTTGCCCCAGCTGGCGTGGCTCAGTGGATTCAGTGCCGGCCTGCAAACTGAAAGATTGCCAGTTTGATTTCCGGTCAGGGTACGTGCCTGGCTTGCCAGCCAGGTCCCCAGTTGGGGGTGTGCAAGAGGCAACCGATAGATGTTGATTTTTCTCTCACACATTGATGTCTCTTTCTCCCTCCTTTCCCGTCTCTAAAAATAAAGAAATAAAAGTCTTTTAAAAAATAAGTTAATATCAAGTGACCAAGTAGAGAATCAGACTGGGAGAAATGGAGTCATTAGATGTGTAGTCAGAATAGATCTGTTCCATAAGTCTTTTAATGGTTTTAGAAAAAGTTTACTAAGAAATTTGTGACAGTATTTGTATGCATTTTTCACAGCTAATATGAGAAACCCTCATATGATTCCTACTCTGATCATTCTAACTTTTCTCCCCTCCTTGTCTCCTTATTCTAGCCCCCATTTCTTTTTAAATAGGTAACACCTTTGGAACCCTAGATTAGGTTCTGTAGTAATTTGTCATGTCCATAGTTTTGTGTCTTTGGTTCACAGCTTGAATGCACATTTTGAAAGCATGTGGATCTTTGTTTTGTCATTAATTTAAGCCAGGACTGAACGGAAGACCTATACTCACTAAGAATAACTCAATGAATATTTGTAGAATGTATCACAGCTGGCTTTAATCAGTTTCCAACTTGGATTTTGTAGTTTTTGTAGATAATAGCATTTATATAAAGCTTAATGGATATCAGTCACTACGCCTTTCAAAAGATCAGTCTAGGCAGTTAAAATTGTTTAAAAAGGTTTAAGGTAGGAATGATTATTATCCACACTTTATAAATGCAGAAATTCAAGTATAGAGAGTTGTGGGCTGCTAAACATTTAATAATGTTTGTTTAATACATTGCAAAACAAACAAAAAAAGATTCTGATGTTTCATGTTGGCCAATTTCTGCAGTGCAAACATTTCTTGCCACAGCTGATTTCAAGCGACAAATGGGGTACCAACTGGCTTATAAAGCCTGAATACTTCACAGTCGGCTCACACACACTGTGATACTAGCCAATGCCAACACTCCACTCCAAAAAGTCATGTATAAATGATCTAGGATTGCGTAGCTGGAGCTGGTATATCTAGGCTATAAAGTTGGGCAAATTCTCCATGCATGATGGGTCCAGAGTCTAATGAACCTTTGAGCAGTATTCTGAAATTGCACCAAGTAACCAAATACATATTTAATTATTTTTATATGGATTTTCCCTCTAAAACACTCACTTTTACTTTGCCTTCAGTTGTCATTCCTGATTATGATAGTGACTAAAGTAGGATTCCTATTTTAATTATTAATCTTTTACTGGATTGCATTTGTCTATAATTAGCATAGTCATTCCATTACACATTTTTTCCCTTTGAAAATATTGCTCTACTTAGCACTAATATTGTGAGGGTTGGGAGAGCTATCAGTCTTGAAAGATGTATTGGACTCATCCATTTCAAGTCCCTGAGCACATATCGCAGCAGAATAAAGTAGACATTGGAAAATTTGAATCAAAATGTAAATAGAAGATAGTCAACTAAATCTCTGGGGTGAGAAGATGGAGGACATTCGAATCATATTACCAGATGTTCAGCCTCTACTGTGAATTCGAAAACAACAACAACAAAAATAATTGGAAATGTTGAGGTCAGCATACATTTTAAAAATACAATTCACAACTTCACCTCATAAACAAATGCAACTCTGAAGTTAAAAATGTATTAAACATAAAACACTTAAGAAAAAAGATGTATGATAGCTTGATATTTTTCGACTCACAAAAACATCTAACCTGTATGGAATTGACTTTTTATTTTCTTTGCGTTTACATGGCAGATTTCCATTATTTAGTATTTCAGCAGTAGGCACAATAACCAATCCAGGTATCAAAAATCCAATTATCCCATTTTAGTACGCCGTGGTTCCTACAATCCAGCACATTAATGGTTAGACAGAGAGGTTTCAATATTAAATCCTTCTTTTTGAATCAGTTTCAGTTGGTTCTATTACCAGAACTGTTGAAGCAAAGGCATTAATTATACATTTCCATTATTATACAGCCAATATCAGCAGTCACTAAGGCGTAATTTCTTTAGGAGGCAATGCCACCTGTTCTCTGATCAGGTTTTGTTTCCCACAGGGAGGTATCAGTCTTAAATTACATAGCATGCAGGCAAGAGAAAGGAAGCAAACAATAAGCGCTCCCCATGGGGAGAAAGAATGAGAATGGAACTCACGGTATCCTGTTAGATAAATAAAATTCTATACTTCTGTCAATTATTTCCACTCACACACAATTATATGCATACATATCCACAGATAAGATATTCAGCATACTTACGAATTTTATTTTATTCCCATTTGTAATTTCACTTTACACAAAATAATTTTGCTTGTCACTTCAGCATCATTAAGGTTTCTTTCTATTTTTCTGAAAAGTGAAAAGTAGGGCAAGGTGATTATTACATAATAAGAATATTTGTTCTTATTAAAGAAACAGTCGTTTAGTGAAAATAAGTGAAGCAACAGACTGAGTTTTATCTTCAAAATATTCTGTATTTTGCTTTATTAATTAACAACTTACTGTAGTTAAAAGCAGCTCTGCTAATTCATTAGCATAATGAAGATGAAATAAAATACAGGATGAAGTTGTAAACATAATGTAAAAAGAATGATCAGGGCCTTTTAGGTACAACACCAATGGCACATTCCATGAAAACAAAATGATTGATAAGCTGGGCTTTATTAAAATTTAAAAAGTCTGCTCTGTTAAGCACACTGTCAAGAAAATGAGAAAACAAGCTAGGAGAAAAAAGTCTGGGAGAAATATTTTCCAAAGAATATCTGATAAACAACTGCTATCTGCTATATAAAAAAGACTTAAAATGAATATATAAAACAAAATACATATACAAAAAATCTCAACACTAAGAAAATGAACCAGCCTATCTAAAAATGGACAAAAGACGTGAACAGACACCTCACCAAAATATTGAGATGGCAAACAAGCATATGAAAAGCTGTTCCACCTCAGATGTCATTAATGAATTGACAATTAAAACAGCAGTGAGATACTATTACGTACCTACTAGAATGGCCAAAATCCAAAACACTGACAACATTTAATGTGGGTGAGGGTGTGAAGCAATAGATGCTGTCATAACCGTATTATCTAGTAATAAAGCTCCTTGGTGTTTATCCAAATGAGGAAAACTTAGGTTCATCAAAAAACCTGCACACAGATGTTTATGTCAGCTTCATTCATAATTGCTCAAACATGAAGCAACCAGGATGCCCTTCAGTAGGCGAATGGCTATTACTAAGTGAAAGAAGCCAGTCTTAGAAGGCTACATATTGTATGATTCTAACTGTGTTATGTTCTGGGAAATGCAAAATTCTGCAGACAATAAAAAGAGCACTTTTTTCCCAGAGATTACTGGAGAAGGGGGGATGAAGAGGCAGAGCACAGAGTATTTTTAGGACAGTGAAACTCTTCTGTATAATGCCATAAGTGTAGGTACATGTCACTATACATTTCTCCAAATCCATGGAATGCATGCCACCAAAAGGGAGCCGTATGGAAACTATGGATATTTTGTGATAATGATGTATCCCGTAGGTTCCTTGATTGTAACAAGTGAACCACCCTGGTGAGAGGTGTTGGTAGGCTGTGCGTGTGCATGTGTGCACACCTGTGCATGCAGGGTGCACATGGGAACTCTGAGCACCTCATGCTCAATTTTGCTCTGAAGGTAAAACTACTCTTGAAAATAAAGTCTATTTAAAACTGGAAAAAAAAGACAGGGTAGAATTTGTGCTAATAAGCCACCACAACACGACCACACAGCCATAACTTCCACAAGTGTAACTCCCTGGAAACACTATCTGGCACACCCACAGGATGAGAGCAGAAGAGGCATCTTCACTTCACTTCACATATTTTCACAAATACAGCTTAATTAACATGGATACTTTACCTATATAGAAACTATTAAGTTCTCTGTGATAGTCTATTTACTGTCATATTATGGAAACCAGTTAAAGATGGGAATTTCTGGTCTGTGAGCTGGAAGTTGATGCTAAAGCATTATAGCCTTTTCCTAAAACAGGCAGAGGGAGCGTACGTTTATCTGTGCTGGGATTCTGGACACTTAACTTCTGCAGGGCCTCTCATCGCACCACCTCCGCACGTTCAGTAGTAAAGCCTTCCTCCGTGTGACTTCAGCACAGGGCAATTGGAGAGTCATTCCCTGAGAGCGTCCGCCTCTCACTCAACTCATCAACACATGGTCAGGGAAGACTTAAAATTATAAAACATGAGCATAAGGCTTTGCAAGCCTGGTTTGTGCCTAGGCCACGAGTCTCACTATAAACTCACTTCCACTCAGCACTGCCCAAACCTACAGCCCTGGCAGATAGCAAATCTGCATTGCCAAGATGAAATAAATCCAATCCTGGGGAATGTGAGTACTCCCTATCCATCAGAACATCATACCACGCTGCTGGCAGGGCCTGGTAGGTTATGCTGAAGAGGAAAACAAACAGTAACTTCCAAACTATCAGTGACTTTCAAAAAGATTATTTTTTACTCACATTTCTTATTCTATGTGCAAAGCTATTGGCAGGAGAGACATTCATAATCCTAGTCACTCCGTCTCCAGACTGAAGGAGGATTTATTATGACACATGCTTCCCCATCTGTTCCACAGGAAAAGGCAACGTGTGTAAAAGTGTTCTCTTTCTTGTCAGTTCTTCTCAACGATGAACATGTAGCTTGTGTTCACATTTCGTTGACGAAAGCATGTTACATGGACATGTGTAACATCGAAGTAGGTGAGCAACTGCAATACTGGGAAGGATTCAGAAATCAAAAGACTGAAAATATTGGATACGTAGCATTAATGACTTCCACAGAGACCATCATATGAAGTGACATTGGAAATGGAAGCTGTCTAAACTCATAGTGTAACTGTTCTTTGTACAACCCCCACATTTAGGCTACCTCCACAACATTCTGTGCTTTTTCCTTATGTTCTCTCTTATCCTATCTCTCAAACTCTTCTCCCACACTCTGATTATATGACTAATATATTCCTCTACAACCCCGGCATATCAGTTCTGCCATTAAATTCCCCTTCCCTTCTTTCTTTTTTCCCTTCCCTCTCATCCTTACCTGAAACCTTGCCGTTCTATGCAGACACAGCTTCCTTCCAAGGTTACATCAATCTTCCCAAGGGAGAGCTGGTAGGGTTGCAGTGGTAGTTCTTGCAGTGGATGAAATAAAGGTGGCTACTAGGGGTTTGCCACTTCCCACGTGAGGAGTAATAGTTAAAGTTCCCTTCTTTTGAGAATTTACTTTGACCAGTGTAACATGACAGAAATGACGTTCTGGAATTTTCAAGGCCAGGTCTTAAGAAAGTGGGCATTTTCTGCTTCCTTTCTCTAGAGGAAGGCAGCCATCATACACAAAGTAGCTTGTCCAGGTCTCAGGAATTATGAGGCACCACATGGAGATAGAGAGGCCAGGCAGAGAGTCCCAAAGCCCAGCTCTGTGTGGGAAGCCATGAGCCCTTCCTCCATGTCTGTTGTGCCTGCTGAATTCAACTGATCAGGGGACCCCAGCCAAAAACATGTAGAGCAGAACAGCCCAGAACTACTTGAGTTCACAAAGAACTGGCAGGAAGCAATAAATCATTGTTTTAAGTCAATAAAGTTGGAGACTTTCTTTTCTAATGGAGCAGGACATGAGTGAAATCATTTTCTACTTGGGCCGAATGTTTGAATCAACTAGATGGTTATGAAAGTTTTCAACGGTCTGGAAGCATATGTAAGGCACATTAGCATTCTGCAAGTGGAGCCCCCGCATCACTATTTGAAACGCTCCCAGGTGACACGAACGCAGTCACTGTCAGAACTACAAAGCTAGTTTGCTTATTCTCTAGTTCTGCTTCTAACTAGTTTCTCTTGTAATGGGGAACACCTCCTCTCATAAATGAGCCTTCTGCCATCCAGCTCTACTACTCTCTTATTTTCAGTCTGAACATTTTATTCTTCAGGAACACTGAGTGTGAAGCATTCTGAACAACCTTTCTGTGTGAGGTGAAATGAAGTGAATGGATCACCAATTCTATGAATTGGTTTCTTGGTTTTTGCCTGATTTTTTTTTTCAACAATCCATTTTGTGTGTCTGGATATATCTCAATGAGAAGGACCTTAAGATATGAATTTTTAGTTTTTTTTCTGGCATGAGTCCCTGGCCATTTATTAGAATCTTCAGGGATCATCTTTCACTACCTGTTCAGGTGCTTTAGGATCTCACGTTGCTAATGGGAGAAGTTTTCATAACATGACTCAGTGTCCCGGCAAGAAGCTACTTTTAGTATTCAAAATGTCTTTATATGACTAGGAGAGACAGAAATCTTTCCCAGATTTTAAGTAAGATCTATGACATTAGATTCAGCTAGTCCATTTATCCAATAGATCTACTTAATAGATCTATAGTAAATATTTACTACACATTTAGTTGCTGATATTGCAAATTGGCAATCAAAAATACATATTTTTGAACTTTTAACACATTTTCACTAAGAACTATTGGATCCCTCACAATAATGAGAATGAAAATAAATTTTGCCAGTTTATGATTAATAAATGAATTGCTTATATTTGAATCCAGGGGAAATGGACAAAGAATCATGCGAATCTAGGTTGTACCAAATACTGTTGGTACAAAATTATCTTCTAAGCTTAGTTTCTAATTTCTAGAAATAATATATAACATTTACTTCTAAAAGCTATTTTGAAGCTTAATATAACATAGTGTTTCACTTACAGTTCTCAGAAGAAAGTAGGATAAGTAAATATTATCAGTTTCAATTATGTCTCAATATCATAATAATGAGCTTGTTAAAATCTGCTAAGGAACACCTCCTACCCGTCACCCCTCTCACCCTCCACTGCACAGAAAACCAAGAAGCAGATGATATTTGAGAAGGGATTCAGGATGGCACTGAATATAGATTGACAGCTCCCCCTTAAAGTGAATGATGGACTATCTAAAGATACAGAAAGTGAGTGAACCCTCATTGAATGCCTCGTCTATACCATGGACTGTGCTAGGAGTCCACCAACAATTTAATGATACTCCTCAGGAAGGGAAACCATTGTCAGACCTTATCAACTATAGATGAGATTGGCTCAGAATATGTTGGGAGTAACCAAAAATTCCTTCCTGCTGAATGCTTCTAGCAGAGTCATTTTAATTGGGATCCCCTCATTGACATGGTGTAGTGTCTGAGAACCTAATTTTCGTTTCTCACTATTTAGGCAAAGAACCATGTAAAGAATCCAAGACTCCTGAATCCAAGGGGGGCGTATTTTCTATGACATCTTGCAGCTGTAGGAATAAAAGAGGACAGTCAATGCTTTGATTTTCCTGATTTCAAATATCCAGTGAGGACGCATTCACTGGCTGCACCTGCTTGTTGTTTCCTCATTCCGTTTCCTATCCCCCTTGTGAATTGGCCCACGGACACAACACCTATTTAAAATGATTGGATCTTGAAAAAATGTAAATTGATATTTCATACCCCATCGGTTCTTCTGCAATGGTAATGTCTGTGGCGTATGCACATTGCAAATTAAATCATTCTAAGCCAGCACAGAGTCTGCCTAATAAAATCCCTGATGAAATCCCACTGTGTCTGCTCAGTAGAAGCTTTTCGCAGTGTAACATCTAAGCTTTGAAAAAGCAACCGAACAAATGTGATTGATTATCATTTCACTTGCCAGATTCTGCACTGAAATTAAAGAAAGTAAAAGCTCTTCTACGAACGTGATATAACCACCTGCAATATTAAACCAATAAAATATGTGTTTGGCTGTTTGTGAACAGTCTTGACCCAGATTTAGAAAGGAGCATTCTAAAAGGTAGGAGCACTACATAGCAACTGATCAATCTTTCCTAACTGTGGCAAAGAGGTAAAAAGCATTCCAAATTGACTAAAAGGTCAAAACACTCTGAAAGAAGTCCATCACTGAAGCACATAGGACATTAGCCACCCTTGTGATAAGCAGAACAAATGAAAAAAATGCAGCCTATTAGTGTGTACTTGGGAGACACTCTCAGAGTTATTAACTCATTAAAAACAAGTTCCCACTGCCTGACACATAACAAAACTAGATTTGATTGAGCATTAATTTGGTTTTCTGCTTATCTAAATATTAGCCAATGCCCTAATGAGTTTGAATGAGCTGAAACACTTCTCTTCAAACAGTGTGCTATTTATAAATATCCCACTTTTGTTTAAAGTCTCCACAGAATCTATTTTAAATGGCTACAGATAATATTTGTGCTTACCTCTTTGCTTAAGAAAAGTAAACACAGCCAAATACATGCAGGATTCTCTAATCACAGTAACCTTGGAATTCAATGCACAGAGAAGCAAGTCTGACCTCGGATGAACCTGCACAATTGATCTGTTCTCATTGGCCAGGAAAAGTCCAGCAGCGGCAAATATAAGGCACCCTGGAGTAGCTGCTTTCAACATCAGTCTTCTATTTTCAGGCCACCAGGAATTTTCTGGGGTGATGAAAAGTATGAAAAACAATATGTAGCTGTGAGTTACTGAAACATATTTAAATAAATGTCAATTTAAAAAAACGTGACTTTATGAAGCAAGAGGACAACTTTGTCCTAGATAGGGGGACTGACTAAGGAACAAGATGGACGCACTGAAATTTGGGGGGGATGTCCGTAATGGGTTATTAAAACACAGGTGTAACTCAGAGAGTTGGTTACAAGGACCTGAGAATATTCCTTATTATCTGGGGATCATGGGGCAAGTTTAAATCAGGGCAAGAACTGCAGACAAACCTCATTTACTCAGTCCTTAGGGCTGGTCCGGCTTACACTCTGAGCTGTGGCTTGTGGGGCCTCACGCCCACTGTGCACCGACATTGCAGCAGGCATCCTGGAAGCCTCTAGTGCAGAGGAATTGGATTTATTTCATTTATGGTAGAATTCTTCGCCTTTGTGTGTGTGAAAATTTTCTCTCAAAATTGCTTCGTGCATCCGCTTTAATTCTTTGGACATCCTAAATTAGGGTAAGACTTGATTTTATGTAAATACATTTAATTTTTGAAACAATTTCATCAACAGCATGAATAATAAAGCTAAATAACTCTCATGTGAATAAATATGACATAATAAAGAAATAAATTGAGCAAGAGAGAGAAAAAAATAAAAATAGGGTAAGCCTAATATTCTGGGAATATTCCTGAGTTATTGCTTAGGGACATTCTAAAATAAAAGTTCGAAAACATTTTAATCAATGACTACATGATCATAAAATATAGAGGAAGTCACTAAGATGGCAATTTGCTTGACAATAAATTCTAGTAATTTGGATAACATATTTCTATGCTGTATGTGCGCACAATAAGTATTTAGAATTCTACCTGAAATTTGTAGTACACCAGCTACACTATGGTCTTCCACCTTAATAGCTTGGTATGATAGAAATGTAGGCACTCCATCATTATGACAAGAATATAGCAAAATAAATTTAATAAATTAAAGTTGTCGATCTTTAACATTTCTTTACTCATACGTGGAATAAATATTCAAAAATAAATGCAAAGTGTTGATTTTCTGGTTGACATATTTTCAGTCATTGTTTGAATTTTTCTTCAGATGTGTATTTATACGCATAGTTGGTACTGCTGGTGCATCCTTTCCCGCAGTCAGATGATGTGGGTCAGGAGCTTTATTGCCCTATACATGAGCACCCCCTGCTGGCACATTCTGGAGACCCATCCCTATTACTGTAAGACTGCAGTACCCCACTATATATATTTTATATATACGTTTGCATGTGTGATGTGCACTGACATAATACACATAGTTACAGATGGTAGCGACCTCATCTCAAGAACTTAGCTCGAGGCACCCTGATGATATTTGTCTCATATTTTAAAAGAGTAAACAAAATGACAAAAAATCATATTTCCCTGTGCTTCACCTTTTTTAGAAAAGTAGATGAGTGTATAACTGCATCCGTTTCTCATTGCTATCCCAACAAGTCACCACAAATGTCGTGAATTAAAAGATTATAAATCCATCATCTTATAGTTCCGCAGGTGAAAGGTCTGACATGGGTCACACGGGACTGGAATCACGGAGCTCACAGGGCTGCGCCCTTTCTGGTGGCTGTGGAGGGGGGTTGTTTTGCATTTCCAGCGCCTAGAGGAGGCCCCCATTCCTTAGCCCATAGCCCCTCCCTCTATCTTCAAAACCAGAGAAGCTTGTTTCTCCTTCCTTCTCTCCCAGCGCCACATTTCCTTCTGACTCTCCCCTCCACCTCCACCTGCCATTTTGAAGGGCCTCTGCATTTGCATTATCTCTCCCCTTATAATCAGGATACTGTCCCAGTTTTAAGGTCAGCCAAGTAGCAACATTAACCTCCCTTTGCCATGCCAACACATTCACAAATTCTGGCGATTTCGGGTATCTCCTTGAGAAGGCGCTGACAGTCATCCTCCCGCTCACCACAACAACCAGTAATTTCTTAAATATGAAAGTATCATCTAGTTAGAAACTTAGAAAAATACATATCTTCACATTCATGTCTCCCAAAATTGCCACATTCATAATATTTGCTCAAAAAATAATAGTAGCCAAGTTTCTTATACATTTGCTTTGCATTGGAATGAGCAACCATAAACAATGTTATGAAGGAGAGTATGTAAAGCCTTAGTAAAGAATTATCGTACCATATAATTAAAAAAATCAATATGTTAAGAGCTTGTATTATCTATGTTCTCCAGGGAGAACCAAAGAGAAATTTATGATAGAAATTGGCTTCATGATTATGGAAGCCAAAAGTGCCAATATCTGCCATCAGAAGAACCAAGAAACCCAATGGTGTAATTCAGTCCAACTTCGAAAGCCTGCGAACCAGAGGAGTCAGTATGAACCCCAGTTGGAGTCCAAGGGCACGGGAATGCGTATGTCTTGCTCTAAGTCCATAGACCCAAGAACCAGAATGCCATTTTCTGAGGGCACAAGAAGATGGATGTCCCAGCTCAAGCAAAAAGCAAAGTATCTCTTTCTCCACCTTGTTGGGCTACTGAGGGCCTCAAGTGATTGGATCTGCCCCACCTGCAGTGTGGTGAGGATGAAGAGACAGCCTGCCAATTCTGGTGCTAATCTTTCCCCAGAATACCCTCACCGACACACCCAGACAACGTGTTACCCAATAACTGGGCATTCCAGACAGCCAACTTTAAAATGAAACATCACAGAGCTCTAATGGAAAAAGTAGACAACATAAAAAAAACATATACAATAATGTAAGCAGAGAGATGGGAACTTTAAGAGAAATGAAAAAAAATGCTAGAGATTAAAAAAGAACTAACAAATGCCTTTTTTTGGCTCATGAGTAGATTGGATATGGTTGAATAAAGTGTGTCTGACCTTAAGAAATCTTACTAGAAACTTCCCAAATTGCATATTTGGTATCAAAAATAACAATGTGGGTTGTTCAATTTCTTCCTGTTTTTATACATGGAGAAATAATTGGCAATATTTAGAAAACATTTCTTTCAAATAACAGGCATGCTATGTTATTATTGACTTTATTTAAAGTTCTTAAAACACTTCACAATCTTTGTAAGAAATTATTTTTACAAGTGTTAAATATGCTGTTTTTAATGTGTCCCCTACCCATGCATTTATTTTCAATGCAGCATTTCAAGATGAGGTAGCTTATTTGATGTATCCCTTTCTGTCACACCAAGGATAGAAAAGAAAAGACATGCTAAGAGATACAACTTTTCTTTATGTTACGGGGAGAAATAAGCCTGTGGAACTAAAATGACACCTAAGCAATGATATTATTTAGAGAAGCTAGCACATGAAAGGAAATAGCCAGGTATGTCAAAATTGATTGAGACACTCAGCCCTGACAGCTCTGAAGTACGCAGGTTGAATACCTGCCACAGTTTATGGGTGATTTTCTATATTCTTAACCGGCTTGGTTAGCTGGCCTGGTGATAGAAATGGATGAGAGAAAGTAGGAAGTGATAGACCACATACTAGTTTCATCTTACTTCTAAGACGTGGTCTAATATATGTTACTCTACAATTAAAAAAACAACAACAACTGGAAAATACATATTGAAGTTAATCAACATGTTTATCTTTAGTGACTATTTTTTATGTTACATATAAAGAATTTAAAAGTGTGACACTTTTAAAGAACTTTTTACTGAAGTGCTCACTTCTAACTTAATCTGTTTTTGAACATATATTTTTATTAAAGATATTTATTTGTCTGCTATTCTCCATTTCCATGCATTGTGTGTGTGTGTGTGTGTGTGTAGCAGTTAAGTATTTTTACCCAGTGTGTGGCAGTGAAAAATTTGTGGCAGCTTTATTAGATAAGACTGGCTGAATTGCAAAATGCTCTAAATAGCCAGGCAATAAAACAGCAAATGAATATTGTCAAAATAAAATGCACAGAAAACAGTAAGGCTCTCTTGGCTAATAAAGGGTAACATGGGTTAATTAAAGCTTGCTGATGGGGATGTTTGCAAGAGTTGGAATAAAACCAGTATGGAATGAAATTACTTGATTTTGGTTAAACTAAAACAAGATAAATGGTAAACCAAGGGATTCTTCCACTAATGCAGGCAATACTTTTTTAGTCTAACAAAATCCAAACCCCCCTTTCCACCCTGCATTTATAGTAATACCACTCATACACACACACATACACAGTGTCACGACTATAGTTATTTCAGTTAAAATACTATTCTAGAATATATGACTGTATTAATATTAGAATTATCTGATTTTAATTGGTATTTCCTCATAAAATAATGCCAACTATTACACATTCCCATAGACAAAACATCTTAACAGTATTCTTCTTGATTGTAAATATTAAGACAACAATGATACCTTCATAAAAACCACACATTTTGTGAACAATATTGATAAATTACAAATTCCAGAACAATCTTTCCAAAAGAAATGGTAACTTTAAATTAAATGCACAAAAGGTTTAGCATTTAACTATGAAAAACAAACAAATAATAATATTCTTATTTCTTCACAGATATTTTTCAGAATGGGGAGAAAGTGAAATCTTGACAAAAAAAAGTAATTTTGTGAAAATATGGTGACATTCTTATATCACTGGGAGAGTAAAAAAGGGGCTCAAACACATATTTATTTTTAAAAGTGCTTGTAAATGGGCCAATGATACATAAACATCAAGTTTAATAATTCTGAGAAAGAGGTTCCGATGATCCCACTGCTACGATCACCAACCCCCATAAAATTCCCCCATCTAATCACTATCCGAGACAGCGATGGGTTGGTGAGCAATGCCTTTCTGTGGAGGGCTCTTCGTTAAGGAAGAGAAATGGGAGAAGCAGATATAGTTTGAGGAATAAGGGATGGCAGACAGAATCCTCTTACGAGTGAACGGCAGGGAAGTTGAGGAACTGTGTCTAGTACATACGGTAGATTTTCACAGGAAAGCGCTGCGGGATTTCACTTGCACTGATATTTTAATGTAAAAAAGGAAAGTGTCACTAAGTACTGAGAAGGAACAAGACACTTTGTATCAAAAACTATTAAAATACAGAATGATTGAGGATTCTCTCCTGATCGGTTGCACCCTGAACTGTGGCAATTCTTACAAGTTTCTGAGAGGCGGCTCATCCTGTGTTGCTGCTCAGTGGTTCCTCCCCCACGATGAGCTTATTCGAAAGCGTATCACTCAGAAGACAGAAACTTTATTAC
Organism: Desmodus rotundus; assembly: GCF_022682495.2. NCBI lineage: Eukaryota > Metazoa > Chordata > Mammalia > Chiroptera > Phyllostomidae > Desmodus > Desmodus rotundus. The sequence continues at coordinate 9,563,589 of NC_071395.1, forward strand.
GTATGTAGTAAGGAAATCAGCCGTATACCTGAGATGAAGTTTGCCATGGAGATAGAAGCTCTTTTAATCTCGAAGCATATAAAATCTGTCATTTATTTGATTTTTATAAATTACTGTTATTACGTATTTATTCATTTTATTAAAGACACTAAAACTTTAAAATTACTTAACACTTTAAGACCATAGAAATCCCAATTTATTAGACAGAAAGAATGAGGCAAGATTTGGTCACTTCCTCCAAAAATATTAATTGTATGATATCATGCTTTATTCCCCTGAATAATCTTTCACTTTCCTGAAGAATTAATAATCATAAAGCTTTCATGCAACTTGAAAATGCACATACTGTTGTACAGGGTTACAAAAGAACCAACAAATTACTCATACTCATACATGCTCACCTACAGTTATTTTTTTGCAAAAGTGACTTTTAAGATATGAATGACTTTAAAAATAAAGTATAGATTCCTACAAAGACAGGTACTCATCTCAGAAAATCATGAGCCCATCGAACCAAAATGAAAACAAAATTTATAGTTTGTGGTTTATGGAACAGATTTTTATCACTGTTGTCTTAGTAGGGATAAAGCAGACTAACAGGCAACAACAATAATTCATCTGCACACAGTGTGATAATTGATTCTAAAACATATTTGTTGCTCTTTACAAATGCCCACTCTGTCCTTAGACTGGTAAAACTACACTGTGGATGACTGGCATGCTAAATACAGTTCTTATCTAAATAATAATTCTTGCAAAGATATATTTTATTATTTTAAATCATGTTAACCCAAAAAACTAAAATTAATAATCTACTACATTATATGTTAGCTCCATAAGTCAAAATCAAAAAGGAAATCCTTTTTCAGTTTAATAACATTTTCCATATTGTTATTATGGAAAGATAAAAGAAAAGTAACTTTCAACTTAATGACTTCTGTATCTAGTGGAGAGTAGAAAATTCAATTTTCTAATCTGTATTCCTAAGATTTTATAGGCACTCGTTGTGTGGTCCAGTTTTTGATGTCTGCCTTCTGACAGCTTCAAGCCCCATCCCAGCCTCTTCCCTGGGTTCCACATCTGATGGAGAAGATCAGAAGGCCTGCCAGGGAGTGGGGTGTTCGAATTGTTCCAACCCTCCCTGCAGGCACCCTCAACCACACCCCACCTCTGAACCACGCAAAAAAATCCACACCACTGTCCTTTACTTCCTCTCTCAAACCGTTTTCAACCTGCTTGAGAGACGGCCAGAGGCCTCAATTACATTTATCACATTAATTTCACATAAACTGTAACTTTTGATATAAAATGATAGTTAAGGGTTTTCAGGAACTACTATAAAGGACACATGGACAAAACCAATGGGGAGGGTGGAAGCGGGGGAGGGAGGTGGGTTTGGCTGGGGTAGTGTAGAGGGGTGGGGGAGAAAAGGCAGACAACTGTAATTGAACAATAATAAAATAATTTTAAAAAATAAAGGAAAACATAGCTAAAAATCACCATGTGTGGATTACTTATGAACAGTGCAAGCCACAGTAAAATGGAAAGACATATTTGAAGTGCTAAAGAAAATAAAACTTGTCAAATTAGAATAAAAAAGACAGCTAAGAATGAGACAACTGTACTTGAACAACAATAAAAAATAAAAGTTATTTGTTTAAAAAAAGAATCCTCTTAATTCTAAAGAAGTCAAGTCTGTTGCAGCCAATGGTAGGTAAACATATAATTGAAATAGATATCAAATACTATCGTAAGGAGAAGCCACACAAAGGAAGTCCCTGGATGTGAGAAAAAAGTTGAAGTTGGTAAACAAGCATTTGAGGACTTTCTGCATGAACGCCTTAAATTTTAAAGCATGAATAAAAATCATCCACATAAAGAATTTTGCTTGCAATATTGCAGAAAAATAAAATAGTATGGGGAAAATTATGAAGACTTTGGAGAAGCAAATTCTAGTTTTGTTAATTATAAGTAAATGCTGTGGCTAAAAAGTCTATCTTAAAATTAAAAAAATATATATAAATGCAGTTATTTAATAAAGGTCAGATTAATTATTCTATTAAGGCCTTCTTTGAGTTTAGATTTCATAACTATCTTTATTTTTAATATTTTCCATAAACTACAAAATAAAGACCCCCTCATGTCTCTTTGTTGTCCACCATGGTGCCCAAATCATTCCTAATACTTGTCTCTATTTCAGAAAAAATTATATGGCTAGCTTGCCCTGTAGGCTGTTATGGTCTGTTTATTTAAGGAAGGAACCATAAGAGAGATTTTAAAAAATAATAGTAACTGCAGGGTTTAAAAGAAAATTAAGCATTTATATTCAATACCTTTAGGTAAAAGTTCATGAATGGAAAGACATTTGGTGTATGTCAGGTTTTTAATATTACCTACATAGACCAAACTTCTTAACCTACCTTTGAGAAATAACTGACCATACAAGATAGGTCTCACTGTAGGATCTCTCTCTCTCTCTCTCTCTCTCTCTCTCTCTCTCTCTCTCTCTCTCTCTCTCTCGACCCCGCTCTCTCCCCCGCCTCTCTCTCCATCGTCTTAGCCATCCTCCTATTTGGTTGTAACATTTTGTGTGCAAATTTTATTAAAATTAGACAATAACATAAAAATTGTTATTCATGTAACTGCTTCAGAAAGGCCTATTTTTAGCATCTTGATTTTTCTTCTTCAAAATAAGAACCGATGAAATACTACATTCGATTTTTGAAATATATATAGCTAAATATATAGCTATGGTCTGTATCTTCCACTTGAATGTAAACTCTGTAAAGGTAGGTACTTCGTTCTATGTGGCATTATATTTATGTGGCTCTAGTTTACTCCTTGGAGTGTAGTATCTATTGAGTTATTTAATACACAAGAAATGGCAGATACTGTAATGAATATTTTCTAAGCCTTTATTTTGGAGGTTAAAATGATACTGTTCCTTACCTTCAGTGACTAACACTGTAAATCTGCAGGCTACATTTTCTTCCTTTTCATATACGGGAACAAATTGGACATGAACTCTACGAAGACTGTCATGGCCAATGTATCTCAATAAGTATCACAGTGTTTCTTTTCAATGTTCTTCTGTAGTTTATGTGAGTGTCAAGATATAAACGGTTAATTGGGTGGTTTTTTTTCACCAAGGACTTTGCAACCCTACATCAAATAAAAGCAGTATATTTCAGTGTAGTTTAAAAACACAGCTGGAACTGTTTACTCTCTAAACAAGTTTTGATTACAAACAGTGCATTTTGCTTCTCTTCTCCAATCTTCTAAATAAAGCAGAGAAGTGACATCTACAAAGAGAGTCAGAGAACTGAGATAATAGCACTGACATTATTCATATTGTTGAATTTGCCATAGGTCTAATATAATATAAATTAGTAGGATGCACTTGAGTGAGATAAAACTGTATATTTAGTCATTTCTTCTGCTTATTCAGTTTTCTGTTAGTGGCATGTATGGGTGTGACTTTAGGGGGAAATGAATTCTCTATTACTTAAGCCCTTCGGTTTGAATGTAATAGCGGCATCCTTGGATGACTTAAGATCTAATACATCCACTTTGAAGATATGCTAGGAACTAGTATATACCTCTCTCACCAGGTTGCATGGAGAATTAGGAAATGTACTTCCATATGTTTCAAATTACGGTACAAAGGTAAAAGTTAGGTTGATTAGGCAGCCATTAAGCAGGTTGTGCTTTAGGTACTGGTGAGGCATCGTTTGTCCCACTCACAGCTGCTGCCCAACCTACATGTGACCATGTTTTCTTCTTTAACGATGCACTGACCCCTGATACAATCCATGTGGAGAGTGTAAGAAGTTGGTTAAGTAGTACAAAGCACAGTAACTTACACATAAGTGACCCTTCTGAAGATAATTCTGTGGTTTAAAACAACAATGTGTTTATTTTCATGCTCAGAATGTAAGTCATCAGTAGCTTGAAAGCTAAACAAATCAGGAAACAATCCCAGATTTCAGCCTCAAAGTATTTCCCATCATCCTCCGCTCCTGAAACCAATTCTGGAAACATTGTTGGTATCTGAATTTAGTCAAGAAAGTAGAGCTGTGACAAGTAATTTGGGAATCGCAGTCACACAGGAAGAGGATCTTATGGAAATACGCCCCAGGCTAGGGAAGCCGAGGTCTGGAAGGTGGAGCCATGTTTGGTGAAATTCTTATGGAGGACTTACATTTTCCTGTGGTGGGAAGGGCTCCGGATCTCCCTGGACCCTCTTTCACAAGGTTCTCACTGCATTCATGAGGGCTCTGTCCTCATCACTTCCGCATCTCCCAAAGGCCACGCCTCCTACCAGCAATGCCCTTAGAGTTTAGGATGTCCGCTTGTGCATTTTGGGAGCAGAGTGGTGACACATTCATACCAGGGCAAGGTTTGATGGATTGGATGAAGATTCAAGGCTGCAAATCTCACTTTTAAAATGACATCGAATTAGAGTCTTGAAGGAAGTGAGGGTGTAGTCATCCGACAATCTACAGAATGAATGTTCAAAGCACAGGAAGCAGCAAGGAAAAGGCCTGGGGGGGGACCCTGTGTAAGAAAAGTCAAGGCGCCCAGTGTGACCTGAGCCCATTGGGAGAGGAGAGGTGGTCAGACGGGCTGATGGGAGATTATGTCATGGAGGGTCATAATCCTGTCTTATCGATAGAAATGTGTTCAGTGCCCGTTATCCATAAGCAACCTCAGTAATCCCAAGTAGAGATGAAACGACTCTGCACTCATTATTCGTGATGCAGCAGTAGACACCACCGGTGAAAGGGATATCATAATCAAAGTGATAAAAATATGATTAAAGCCTGTTTTATGCACTACAGAGAATAATTAAAAGAGCTACCAGCTATTCTGGGATGATTGATGATTGGCTTCAGAAACAATTTAATGTTTGATGTAGCTCATGGGTTCAACATAAAATGTTATCAGACAATGAAATGGAAAAATGTTTTTCAACAGCGGAAATGTTGTGCACCTGCAAATGGACAGGACACGTGCTTCAGGCAGGTGAGGAACAATGAGCCTCTTGGCATCATTGGAACATAGAATTTCACAGAGTAGTGAGGATCAGTAAGAGAAGTAGATCGGTTTAAGATGGTAGAGTGCTTTGTATTACACACTGAAAAGTGTGAGATTCTCCTACTGGCTTTAACAAACCAGGTTAGATTTTCACAGAAAGAAACAACACAATTGATTTTCTTTTGTTATAGTAATATATGGATGTAGTTGCCTTCAGTTGGAATATCTAGGCTGGGCAAGAGAAGCCCTTGGGCTACTATAGTATCCCAAGCAAGAGTTGAGAAAAATCAATCTAAGAAAATAGCAGTGAAGATGAAAAGGTCACAAAAGTGTTGAAAATTGTTTTGGAGCTGGTGAAGGTACATCCGGATGGAACACCAAGGCCACCAAGGGAGCTGGACAATTGTGTCATTTTATACAAAGCTTTTTCTAATGTCAGTTAATTGGGGTTGGTGATAAAAATCACAGTGTATATAACTTCAGAAAATACACAGGAGACATCAGTATCACAGGTCTCCAGAGAGATCATGCCAACAGCATTTCATTTCTACTTTCTGACTAAATTAGATGATAAAGGATTGAAAAATTCTAATACATTTTGATTTCAGTGGAGTGTTGTATTAGTGCCTCACAAAATAACTTTTGGATAATTAAAGAAAATTGGCTTGCATATGAATACTATTACATAGAGTTGTGGCGAAGGACCACAAATCAAATATAACTGATAATTTGTTACATATCTACTTCTGGGAGATGATGCCAGTTCTGTTTAAATGGAAAAGCGGAACTTATTTATCTTAATCCTTAGAAAATTACAAATTATATGAGTATTGTTTTCTGAAAGATGATAAAAATAATAAAAATAATGAATGTATATCTTAGAATGAAGATAAAAACTATTCAACTATTTTAAGCATTAAAACTGGCAAATATAAATTAAAAGTATAAAACACAAGATTTCTCTTATATCATAGATATTTTCTATATAGTAATCCCAGAAACCCCATTTTTTAAAAATCTTCCATCATTTATAGATTGTTCAAATAAGGACCATATACCAAGTTATAAAAAGAAACTCTTCATACCTAAATACATTCGTGAATTCAACAAGTGAAAGGTTTTTTATATATGAAAAGGATTAGCCTAGAAGTAACTGGGACTGAATGGGAAAAGGTTGGAATATCTGATTTCCAAGAGTTCGAAGATCTCCAGTCACTGGCAGAGAACAAAATGCACTGAAAAAGCACAAAACACAGTTACAAGACACAGGCAATACCTTTATGGATTTTTCCCATCTGTGGTAGCTCAGAAAGCATAAAGCCAGATGAATGGTTTCAGATATTTTGATATTTCTCTGACCAATCCCAGAGGGTGCTAAGGTGAGAAGAACAGAAAAGAAGAAAAAGGGAAAAAAAGTACTTTTTGAGTTAATGGTTTCCATGCCTATACTGAATCATATAATGCAATTTTGAATCCAATTTAAAACTCCTCACTCTTATCTCCAAGGTCTTGAAGAGGTTAGGCCCCCACCACCTTAGCCACCATATGACTGCATTCACCCCCTCTTGTAGGATACTCTGACTCACAATGTTGTCTATCCCAAGGGTATTCTTAAAGAAACTGAGTAAAGGAAAAATAATCTTTTTTGCAGTAAAAGGATAAAACCCATAAGATAGACACTTATTCTCCATCTATCAATATTCTTTTGATGTTTACTTGAGTTTGGATCCAGTAGTTTTTTTTAGAAAAAGCAGACCTTCATAAACATTCAGTTAAAAATTTTAATGAATCATATTTCCATTGACTTTAGTATTTTTCTCAACCTCATCTATATTTTATCACTGGGCACTTCTCTAAGTCATCATTTGTTCAACAATTCAATAAGCCTTTAAAAAAAATCTTTTACAAGAATCCAAGATGAAAAGCAGGAATTGGGAACCAAGAGATACCACAGAATCAAGTCCTGGCTACAGTGATAGCAATGCATTAGCATGAATAAAACGAGAGGTAATGGGATCAACGGTGGCTACTAGGTTATCTGTGTTCAGATGTCATGTCACCATGTGGTAATAGAAGTTTTAGTCTTGAAATGGTAATTTGGAGCAATGATTAAAAGGTTAAAGTCTGAAAACATATCAGCATATTATCTGATTAATTTCAGCCACATTATGTCTTAATTTGTCTCTTCTGAGAACCAAATACCAACTGTGATGAACAATGCAAAATATTGTTATAAGTTTTAAGTTGTACTCATAAGGTATTTTTATAAAATATACCTAGGAAACACATAAAATAGACATGATAAAAACATCAAGGGGATATAAAGAAAACGTGCATGCAATATATGGTAAAGTAAATCCATAGGTCAATTTATCAAAACAGACTAAGAAACACTGAATTTGAGATGGATAGCAAGTGTCGTGAAATAGCCCCTGAGCACAGTAGACCTCACTGCAAAACACAGTTGCAGCATGCTCACGAGATGAAAAGGGTGAAGGAAAATAACAAGAATTGGCAAATTAGTCACGCATCATGCTTATCATTGCTAATTTGGTGCTATTAATAACACCAAATTGTCCCATTATTTGACATTCTGAGAGTTGGTGGAATTAAACAAAAGACTTGGCATGATATATGTATCATTAGGAAAATGGTCAATTACTCTCAGTGGTAGAGGTATTTGTATAAATGTTGAGAGATGTCCAGTGCACGGTGGCCATTAGATCTACTTCTCCAGCTCTAATTGCAGGGGACATTACTGAGTGAAGACTCGCATTCAGCTATGAAACCCATCCGATGGAACCCCATCCAAAGAACGCACCCTTTTCACTAACTCTTCCCAGCCAGGGACTAAGCATGACAAGACTACTAAGGCTCTCCCATTCCCTAAAGACACTGGAATCCTCTGATCACGGGGGACTTCGATGTGAGGTCCCCCCAAAGCTATGCCGAACTCTCAGAAGTGCACTGCAATACAGTATGGTCAGCTGAAGTCACCATGCTGCACGTTAGTAGACTTGAGAGTTTCTGAGAGTGTAGATCTTAAATATTCAAACCACACAGAAACAAACAAAAGGTAGTTATGTGAAGGGATGTATGTATTAACTAAGCTTGTCATAGCGATCACTTCGCCACATGTCTGAAGATCAAATCATTGTATTATTTACTTTAAACTTACACAATTATGTCTCAATAAAGCTGGAGGTGAGGGGAACTGGATCACAGTCTGAGATGCTCCTACCCAGCCTTCCTTCCCTCCCTCTTCTTCCTCTTTCCTTTCACCCATGTCAGAACTGCATCAAGTCTGACGGCTCTCTTGCTGCCCCTGAGCTTTCATTTTTTCATACAGCCCTTGTCCCTAGTAAAGCTCATGCAGGGTTAGTTAAGTTTTGCATTCTGCTTTTCAGAAATCCCAGGCAACTCATGGTATGTCTAAAATGACTCAAAATACTAGTTTTCTTTTTGTAGATTTCCAGTCTGTATATTGTTTGAATTACCATTTCAGAATCACAGCAAATGGAGAACAATATACTGTTTATCACCACTGCTTATCATTGGCCTTATGACTTTTTCACAAAGAAGTGTGTTAGCATTGTGTCACTATTACTATTTTTGTGGTTCTTTGTGTCTTCCTGTTTGGGTGCAGCACAGAAAATGAAAACTAAGGAAACAGGTCACTATTTATTATGTAAGTGCTGAAAGAAAAGTAAAGCTTAACAAGTAAGAGTAAAGAAGAAGAGCAAAGCAGGATAGACTTTGCAGAAGAAAGAACAGCTGGGGATGAGAGGGACGGAGTTAACATTAGAGAGGCCCAAAACTACCCAAAAAACAGAATCACATCTCCACATTTTGTTCAGACCTGGCATACTGATTATCAAGTACATATTTACCCAAATGTTCTTACTAAAACATTGATTTCAGCAGAAGTCAACAAGATTGAGTTTCACCAGAGTCAAGAAACTTGAAAGGCAACATTTTCAGTTTGTCTTAAAATCAATGGACAGTAACATAACTAAACTAAGACTGTGTTGAAAGTGCTTCCAAGGTAAGGTCAAGTTAAAGGAGTTCATCATCACCAAGCCCTTATTATATGTAATGTTAAAGGGACTTATCTAAGAAAAAGAAGAACAAAACTATGAATAGTAAAATGACAACAAGCTCACAACTATCAACAATCAAACCTAAAATACAAAAACAAAAAGAAACTAAGGAAACAACTAGAACAGGAACAGAATCACAGAAATGGAGATCACATGGAGGGTTATCAGCGGAGAGGGGGACGGGGAGAATGGGTGGAAAAGGTACAGGGAATAAGTAGCATAAATGGTAGGTACAAAATAGAGAGGGGGAGGTTAAGAATAGTATGGGAAATGGAGAAACCAAAGAACTTACATGTACAGTCCATGGACATGAGCTAAGGGGGAGGAATGCTGGTGAAAGTGGGGTATAAGGCAGATGGGGTAAAGGGGAGATAAAAATGGGACAACTGTAATAGCATAATCAATAAAATATAATTTAAAAGATAAAAAAATTAAAAAATCTGTTACACATGGATGTTGCTAAACATAATCTTCATAGCCCCTTTAGAATGCTTTTTAAAATATGCTGGTAATAATAATTTATATTTAGGTTTCAAGAATGAAAGTATTATCAGTTGAATCATTTGAACAATTGATATAGAAAAATACATTGATTATTGAAGATTTAGTTACCAATTAACTCAGTAAAATGTAATGGGCAAAAAGTTAATCTGGCAATTCAATCGTGTCCACTAAAAAAAGTGAAACAGGTAATAATAAAAAGGAAACAATGCAGTAGCTTTATATATTGTCTTTTCCAAAGAGAAATACTTAACATTATATAAAAGAAATAATGTGAGCAGAAAACTGAGATGGTTTAGAGCAGATACAATTTTGTTCCACTAAATACACTTTGTGAATTGTGCTTTCAGAAGTGTTGTCCTTAGTCAAGCTGCTTTGCTCACACTATTGCTTGTCCACCTTTGGAGACACACACAACACACTGACCTGCCAAAAGCCTTCTGCACAGGTGCACACGGGAAACACACACGTGCACTATTGAACCTGTTAAACTTGTTTTTCAACTGATTGCTCCCCGATGTATTTTCCCAAAGAAACCATTTCAAATGTGGCACTTTACAACATAAATTAGGATCTCACTTTCCCATATGTATTTATTTCCCTATAGTTATATATCAAACTATTTCAGCAACTATAATGATAACATATTATGTGTTTAATAACAAAAGATTTTATGTGAGTGAAATCTAAACCCACTGTTGTCATGTAATAGAATAATTTGTCTTAGGTTGATAGGGGTAGAAATCCTACACTGAAATCAATACCAGATCAAATGTCCAATAAATCGCCATACAGAAAAGAAGTGCAGGGAAACTTTCACAGTTCCCTGTGAATACACATGAAAAAAGGGAGAGATCTGTTGGAAAAAGAGGAAGAAAGGTAAATAATTCTGAAGTTAGAGCGACTAGGTGATGTGTCAGGACTTGACCTGGCAGAGGTCTTGACCTGTGAATGTGGATATCACCGAATACGCGGTGGTGCGCTGGCCCTTGGGAGCCGCTGCGCCCTTCCCAAGCCGAAAGGGTGTGAAGGCCCCGGAGTCAGCGCTGAGACTGAGACGGGTTCCCTTGGAACAAGGAGACGCTTGGGAAATTCGTTGACTCATATCATCCTCATCCTTTATCCTTCAAATTGTGTTTAGTGGCTTTACAGAAAGTCAAATAAAAACAGCCATCGTTCCAACCCAACTTTGAGTGGGGACTGCCCTGTGGGAGGTGGCCTGGCTCACTGGCATAGTGAACAGGACTGATGAGCATGGGTTCCTGGGTACCAAGGGTCAAGTATAAGATCTTATCTCCCTATTTTTCTGGGTTTGAGTGATGGGAGCCCGCGCTATTCTGTGCATTCAGCCTCTGTTCTCCAGCAGCAGGGGGAAGGTGTAGTCACTTCTGCCCGCAGAGTGGGACTGAAAAAGATGCTGGGGGCGGAGGTAGCAGGCACCAGCCAGCGCAGGCAGGCAGCATTTAGGAGGTGAAAATAGCAAGAAAGAGAAAACGAGCTTCCCCTAATCCTCCAGGGAGAAGGGCAGCCCTGCCAGCACCTTCGTCTCAGCCCAGTGAGACTCACTGGGCTTTTGAACCACAGAATTGTAAACAAATATGTTTGTGTTTTTGTAAGGCACCAGGTCTGTAGGAATTTGTTACAGCAACTATAGAAACTGGTATTTTCCTGCAGATCAGCCTTGGATGATTATCTGCTTCTTAAAAGTGTAATGAGAGTCTTTTATAAATAAAGCATCTCCAACTCCATCAAAATATGAGCTGACATCAAAATGTGCGTAGTCTCTATATACTTTTTAAAAAAATTCTAACAGCCAACAGTAGAAGTTCTGCTGGATGAGCCTTTGCTGTCCCATCTGTAGGAATGATTGACTGTGAGCATACTACAAGCACCTCTTAAATTCAATCACCTTTTTCTTTCTTGAATAGTTTAAGCAAATCTGATTTTCCAGGCTTACCAGGAAAGAAAAGTGACTTTGGGGAAAACGATGTACTTCAAATGTAGGGGAATTATATGAACAGCTGCTTAGGTTTGTTCCAAGAAAAAGGTTGACAACTTTGAGTATCTAGGCAAAGATTCATCAAGAGGAAAATGTCTGGTTGGTTCAGGTTGCTTCATAACATGAAAGGCCTGCTGACAGAATCTCACCGCAGCCCTAAAAAAGGCACACCAGTGACTGCGTTTCTAAACAAGAAAGAAGACTGGGGACTGTTTAAGGCCCACTGCCTCCACTCCCATCCCTGGCTGGTAACCTCCTCAAGGCCGGGGACCACATCTTCCAGGTCTTTGATGAGAGTGTACTCATCTAGCTCCCCACACACTGACAGTGTTCAGTACTGATTTAATGATTCCCGGAACCTTAGTAACCATGGGGATCTCCTAAAGGATACGTTTTGAAGTTTTAATGTTTATTTAAGTTTCTAGCATGGAAGAGCATGACATTGCTTCTTTTTCATGTCAACATGCTCACTTTATAGATGAGAGTTGTTCTTCATGTAAGGAAAGATGTCTTGAAATATACATGGCAGCCTGATAGACAAGACTGAGATCTGCTGGCATTCTGAGTCTTGCAGAGACTAATAATAGATGACAGATTAAAAATAATTGGCAGTGTCATTGTGAAGTGTTTATACTAACAGATAAATGGGCTTGACTGATAGCTGGAGGAGAAGGCAAGAGACTATCAGAGGGAAATAAATTATTTCACAGGCATTAGGTTACAGATCTAGCTTAATAAGCTTCCAATGCTGTGGTCAGTGGAAAACATAATATAGTCTGGGGTGTTCATACTATATGACTCTCCCCATTTTCTCACAGAACAGGGTGCATAATATGCTTTCATGAAAGTCAGGAGAGTGGGTAATTTCTGCTTCAAATAAGTAGAGACTGGAAGAGATCGGTAATAGTTTTAAAAGGCACAGAGTTAGTGACATATATATGTTATGCTTAGGCAATAGCTTGAGCCAGAGTCAAATGCTTTTAAAACCACCTGCCTACACTCTTCTTATTTTAGCAATAGTATGAAGCACATTATTTTTTACAGATATCATTATTCTAATTAGCACCCTTTATAATGATTTTGGGGAGGTGTTAATTAGTTTAATTCCATTAGCTTTTAAACAGAAAGCATTAATGCAAAAATACACATTAATATGCACTTGAAACTTTGGTCTTGAACATGAAAAAATTATAGCTTATGTCAAGGCTAGGCAGGCCATGAAAGAAATAATCAAGGTATTTCACAAGAATTTCATTAAGTTAAATATCTGTTATAGAAAATACTCTATGGTGGGTTAAAATGACTAATTTAGTTCTAGTCTTACTCTCCACTAAATTTCTAACTCTCTAAATCCGCTGCAGTCTTCCTTTAAGCATCAGATAAAATAATGCATGTGCAAATATGTTATATACAATAAAACACTATATAATTCTGTCAGAGTAGTCAATGATCCACAAAGATTTATATTTGTTCTTCCATAGAACAGAATTTTTTTGTCTCTGCCTAGTCATTGGGTCTCTTTGTCTTTCAAATCTAGAGGGTCTAGTTCTCAGCAATGGTGTGTGAATGAAGTGTATAACATTTTCAGCCTGGGTCTTATAAAACAAGAATGCCTTTTGCCCCCTAGCTGAGTAGCTCAGTTGGTTAGAATGTCATCCCCAAAAGCCAAGGTTGCTGGTTCGATCCCTGGTCAGGGCACATACAAGAAGCAACCAATGATTGGATAAATAGGTGGAACAATAAATCTCAGTCTCTCATTCTCTCTCTCTCTCTCTCTCTCCCTCTCTCTCTCTCTCTTTCTTCCTTCCCCTTTTTCTATCAAATCAATAAATAAAATAGGAATGGTTTTTCCATGATTTCTGTTCATCTGAATTCAGGGAAGTTGGGAAATCAGGAGTTTAAGTCCTTGAGTCAACACATGAAAAACCATTTTCCTGCCATGGATAGGTTCATTGGACTCTAATGTGAGCAAGAAATAAATTGTGTTAAAATAGTGGGAATTGAGGGTTTTGTTCGTTACAGGATCCAGCAGTTATAAAACCAAATATATTTATGCAAGTATTTTGAACTACCCTTAATGTTCAATAGAAACATTAATATATCCATCTATACTAAGCATATATTTTTCAAAAAAAATTTTTTAGAGATGTCAAAATTTCAGATTATTTTGGAAGATTTATTATATATTTCATTTTTATAGCCTGTGAGATAAATGTTTAGAAATACAAGGAAATATGTTTCAAATGACTGGGGTTTTAGGCAACCATGAGTATAAATATGGTCACATTAGTATGACTCCCAAATTGTAGCTCTTGTCCCTTACCTCCTGACTCCTGATATTGGATGTTTCCCAAGTTCCTGTTCCCATGTAGAGCTGATGTTGCCCAAGGAATAATTTACTACTGTCAATGGCTGCTTTGCCAAATTCTCACTTCCCACACCGGCTGCCCCATATTTTTCAGTCCCATGCATCAGGCATGAATCCTCCAACCTTCCTGATAGCTCAGCTGGAACCCACCATGGCAGCCTGGAGGGGACCACAGATCAGCCCCTGCAAACTGAGTTGTAATTCAGGCTGCAGATAAGCTGAGCTTCAGTGTCCTAATGCCGTGCTTATCAACACTCTTACACAGTGGGGAGAATGCGTTCCTTTTCTTCTGTATTCTATAAATGATAAAAGGATATTTATTGTATTCTAGTCTGTATAAGGGCCCATAGACATTTTGCCTACAATCTACAATAATACAAAAATGAAAAAAAAATTCTGCATTTTGCAAACCAACACTTTTCTTTCTTTTATTTCATTTTTTTAAAACATTTTTTTTTCTGTATCCAGGTAGAAAAACTGGGTTCTGAAGACCCAAGGAACAGTCCAGGGGTAAACCCGTGCAAAATGCAAGCCTGCAGACTCTTGAGTTTCTTGCTAGCACTGGCTTTTCATTCCAGATTTCTCTCACTCAGAGATCTCATTCCCTGGCCTTGCAAAGCTTGCAGTTCCCTTCTACCACGTCTTTATATGTGTAAGTTCTGCATGTGAAGTAGAGTTGACTGTATCTTCCCTCCTCCCACCCTGTGAGCAGCCTTTCCGTGGGACCATCTTCACCGATAGGTTGTACGGAAAGAATGGTGAATGCCTTCACTTGACTGAGAAAGGAATGCAGTCCTTGTCTCTGCCCCAAGCAGAGTAATGTGTTCCAAAAATGAACATTGCAATCTGAATTTATTCGTTTGTTTCTTCTGAAAATACTAAGGTTGTATTGCTTTTTGTTGGAAGAAAGCTTAGTTTTAAGCTAATTTTCTTGAAAGTAGCTCACTCATCCCTAATGGTTGCTCTAATTTCATGCAGGGTAAGGATGAAATATGCACATTTCATGTGGAAATAATCTTTTTCAGGAGTGACTCCAAATTAAAAGAAAAAAATCTTTAAGTAACCACCCATGAGGGATAATCCTTTAATGCATTAACTAGCTGACAATCACTCATGAAACACTAAATTCAACAAGTTTTTAAAAAATATTTTCTTATTTATATATTGTCCTTTCATTTTTCTCCCTCAATTTCAATCTGTAGAAATTGATTTTAAATGCCACAAAGTAACACCTGACATCTAGAAGTAGAAGTTTCACATTAGAAATGTTATTTTCTAATTATTAATGAACCGTGGTGCTTCTACATACACAGATGTAGAGAAATGGTCAAGAAGCAGGAGAGGCAAAGGCGTTCCATTCCTGAGAGGATAGTCATGTCGGACACATTGCTGTGCAAAAAATTCCCAGGACATTTCAGGAAAAACTTCTAAGTGGCGGTTCATTGAAAGGCTAGTTGCATTTATTCAATATCACATCTCTAAGAACTTTTGATCTTTCTACTTTGCCCTAACGGTGGCACAGTGGATATCTCCAAGGGAGGCAGCGAGTCTTGTGCTACATTGTTAGAAAGGACAGTCATTTTGCAATTTCAGATTAAGTCAACAAGTGTATTACTACATAAGCGGTTTTCATGACAGAAACTCAGTAATCCCTTCTTTAACCCAGAATGAACACCATAGGATCGTCTAAACCTCATAACCTGTCTAGTAAGATCAGTGAGTTAGGATACATATCTAGTCACCTTGTTTGTTATTATTTTAACCAGACCTAATTCAAGTAGGAAATATCCATAGTTTTATATGTGTATGTATGTGAGAATATATCTCTTGTAACCTTTGAATGAGCAATAATTCAGGTAAAATTTATGCTGATTACCTACACAAAGAAATAACTATTGTATCAATACAGTTTCTTAATTAGGACAATTTGATATTAAGAAAATTGATAATTTTATAAATAGCAAGTTGCAGAGAAATGTTCAAAGAGGAAGATGAATTTTGTCCTATTACCCATAATTTTTATCAAGAAAAATTGCATCTCCAGGAAATAGGCTTTCTATACAAGATATCATTTGTAAACATAGATGGGCTACAGAGTACACACCTATATCCCTTGTCTCATTGTGTCCTCATGGAATTCCTGTGGGGATGACCGGGCGGCTGCCTTTGTACCTGCTTACGGGGGAGATGGCCAGGGCTCTGGCTTTCCTGTGAAGGTAGAGGTTTCTGATGATCGAACACTGTGCAGATGTGAATACACCCCTCGATGTGGTCTGACTGGTACTCCCAGGAAGGCTAAGAGCTCCTGTGTTGTACTAGAGCAAGTCAAAACCCCTGTGATTGCCGATAATCATATCAAAAGCAGGTTTTTCCATAATGATAAATCAAATATTTCAGTCTAGACCAGTTATCCTCCAGACACAACACAGAAGTTATTACGGGAATATTATTATTTATTAAGAACACAGAGACTATTGTCTCAAAATAAAAATAATTAATTATGTATAGGGAAATATTAAACATACTTAACGTTCAGTATTTTTACAATGAAGTAAAAGGGTTCTTGATAAAGACAAATATTTGAAACAGAATGTGGTAGAATAAAATGTAAACTGTGTTTTAGTATCAATATCTCATTTATTTATACATCTTATTTTGCTTGTTCAGAACCAAAAAGCACTGTTTCAAAAACATGATAATAGAATATAATAGCAGTTATTTTATATAACTCACTTGCAATGTCTTTAAAATTTTGAATAAATACTAATCAAAATGCCTGATAGAATACTAGAACACATTTGCTTCTAGATGAATCATTAGTAATTTTTAATAACTACTTTTATTCCTTATATAGTCATTAAAGTACAAGAAACTTCCCAAATTATATATATAATGTGACATTGCCATTATAGGACATGCTGTTTATTGGACAATTATAAATTATTCTGTAATGGTGTCATAAAAACAAAGACTGATATATAATATATTCATTTGATTGAAATACATATATGTTATATATTTGATTCACTTGTGAAACTTGGGTCTAAAACTAAACACCACTGTTAAGAATTTAAAATATACGCAGAGAAAAAAGAAACCATATTTTAATAAATGCAAAAATATAAATCTGATAGCACGAGTTAATAATTTATGATAGCCAGTGCAATTTAATGGGATATCGTCATCTTGTGTGTATATGTTATTGGCAATGGTAGTAACAACTCTATGTAGTTAAATAAATTTAAACATTAAAATTTGAATCAAATAATCTGACAACAAAAATAGCAAAAAGATAACCTTTTAATGCTTGAGGGAAGTTTAAAAGCATCCTAGAAGTAAAAGGATAGGCTTACAGCAAAATACATTCATTCATCAAGGTCACTGATGAAAAAATACAGCCTGAAAGCATGAACGTATTCCTAATCACATAATCTAAGAATGATTTAAGAACCAGTTGGAATTATGTCCACCATTAATGTTTTATTTTCTTCAAGCCAACTGTGGATATTTAAATGACCCAAGTGCTGGTGATATAGTCTTAGTGTCTTTTGTCCTGTAATAAAAATACAAAAGTCAATACCTTTAAGATTGGGAGAATCCCCTCTTAAAATTTTATTGCCTATTAACCTCTAATGTTTGCTTGTCAGTACATTTTAAAGTCTTGCCCTTGATCTCCTCGTTTCTACCTATTTCCTTTCCTCTGCACTGTGCTGCACACAAAGTCGCCTACCTGGTGACCTCAGTGCTTTCTCCTGCTTCTGCTCACAGCACACCACGCCCTCCCTGACTTCGCTCACTGGAGAACGCTTCTTCAACCACGGTAACTACTCTCTTTTGGGTTAAAACGGCTTACTAGCAACAAATAGATAACAAGTGAATGACTTTCAACCATTTTAACAAACAGAGAAAACATGTTAAACTATAAGCCTTGAAAGGAAAATTTGTAAACAGTATTATAGTTTATTATTTTGCTGCAAAAAAAAAATTTATAGCTTTATATCACTACCTTATGAAACCATCTAATTTTATCCTCATTTCAATTACTATAGTTATCAGTAGGTCTGTGAGTAATGTATCATGAAATTTATTAATGAATGCAGAATATGAACCATTTATAAAAAAACACTGGGCAAATCACCTACATGCCAAAAAATGGAAAATCGATTATAGAATTAGCATAAACCCAAAATTTATTTTAGAAAAGTGTTTAAAAAACTTTCCCTAAAACTTTAAATTTTATGTACCATTTGAATTTAATGAAATTTGATTTAGAGTCATTAACCATATCATCTTTCTGCTTCACGATTACGTACTGTACTTCCTAGTCAGATTGATCGATCAATACAAAGGGAAGTTATTTCCTAGGGTGAAAACACCCACCGCACTGTTTAGACCACACGCAGAATGGCCCTGAAGGAATTTGGAAGGATTTTCCTTTCTTCTTAGATATCCCTTGTACTGGAAATTGGTTTCTATTTCAGTTTTCACTCTTACTGGCATAAATCCTTAAAGAATGCATTCCGCTATGTCACTCTTTGTCTTCTACATGTCAGTTAGCTATAATTACTTATAAATTAAAGTGAAAGAAGATTTTTAAAAGTACATCTGGGGACAAAAGGGATCAACTTCTACATATTGCATTCAATTATTGTGTGTTTATTGTGCATCTGTATATGGCTAGGAAATACTACAGTATAAAATAAACATCAATCTCAGTTATTGTGCTGTTAAAATTAATAACATAAGCATCTGAAGATCAAAGTGTTTTTCCATAACCAACATTCATTCGTCCAATTTGGAGAATTATTAGATACATATTCTCTATACTTATTAAAATAGTTTCAATCAGCTTAAGTAGTGCTATCTTATTTATATTCTATAAAGTGCCTCTCCTATTTGTAGGAGGATACTTTAAAATCACTGAATTTGAATTCTTATATTTCAAGTCATTGTTATCATGTGCACAGATCAATAAACATGATCATTGGCAATTTCTAATGTTGTCACCAAACCTCTTACATTCTCTCCGATTTGACTATAAAGAGAAAATGCAGACAATTGTAACTGAATAACAACAAAAAAAATTAATTAAAAAATACATTTAAAAAAAGAAAAAAAAATTAGAAAAGAAAAGAAAACCTTCTCTGACAAGGTAAAGAAGCATAGCCTGTGTTCTAGAGCCAGCTGCCCTGCAGAGCTGCTGGGGGCCGTGTCCTGGAGAGGTAGGATGTGCACAAGTAACTCAGCCTGCCGTGCCCTGTCATTACGTAACAGAAAAGCTATGCTATTTCAGCACATGAAAAGGTTTAAAGTGATTAATTTTCTGAAAGCTGAAATTGAAAGTGCATGAGAATCATTAAGGCCATGCTTGGCCTGGGTTTGTGAATATATATTACCGTATTTCTCCCAAACGTCTCTTAAATTCTAGCACTATGTTATGTATATTCTTCTTTTAAATTATTAAGAACTATATGTATAGCTGTAATTTAAACACAGGTATAGTTTGGAAAATATATACTCATCACATAAATATATACTTTTGCACAAAAAATTTTGGTAAGTTCACCTCTCTCAAAGCTATTCCAATCTTTTCAACATATTTTTTTACTAGAAAAATTTTTAAATGGGGTTCTTCAATGGTATATATTAAATCATCATGAATTATTAAACACTACTGCCTCTAGAAGCTGTCTCAGATATTGGTAGACAATAGCTTCTTGTTTTTTCATTCCTCATGCTTTCTATATATTTGGATGAAAGGATTCACTGATCTCGAGAAGGAGGGCACTTCTTCCAGTTTCCTAAACAGTTAATAAACTACCAGTCACTCCCCTGAGTATTGATGGTAGGCTTCTATTCATACTGTTGCTAAACATTAACAGAAACTTCTGGCCTGCTTTCTCACTTCCTTCCTTGCCCGAAGCATCCCTGAAAAGTGTTGCTGCATGTGCTATATCTTACTAATGTTTGACAGTAAAAGAAGGTCATTACAACACAGGAAAAAAGACTTCAAACTAAAACCTGTGTATCACTGCTAAAGTCTCAGTGGTCATGCCGTAATAGAAGCATGGAAGGAGGCTCATGGTCCACCTACATGGGCCTTCATAGCGCCCCAACCACACCCACCCCCCGTCCAGCCTCACCTCAGCCTTCTACCATGCTCTCTGCCAGGGTACCTACTCCATTTGTGAAGCATCACCTGTCAAGCACAGACTCCCTCTTACATATTTTACAGGGTGATTTAATTCTTCTTTATCTCAATATCTCCCATGTAGATAATAGCAAAGGTGTCTTGCCTTTCATCACCAAAGAGGCCAATCAAGATGTGTTTTATCCAACAAAGATTAATTTTTGTTCTATGAATGTTTCTGCCACCTTCTCAAAGCAAGTCATTTAAACTGCAAGCACCGTTTTAAAATAACATTTTTTCTTCCTTTTCCACTAACCTGGTTGGCACAGAGCATTCAGTCAAAACCTGATATGCTCATTAGCATTACACTGGTGCATCCTTGTGTACCCTTTTCATACAGTAAAAAGAGTGGGTTAATACCAAAATGTATGCTTACGGTATGTTTTTTTTCAAAGGGAAATTTAAATTCTGTTTTTTATACAGAAACACAGTCAACCTAAGTGAAGTATTTTCAACATTGAAACCTTTAAATATGTTCAGCGATATCATTTGTTTTATTGACATATGTCACTTGAAATATAATGGGATCTGTCAGAGAAACATAACTGACTCTAACTATCTATGAGTATTTGGTCCATTATATGAACATGCATTAAAACCAGGATGTGACATACATCTCCAACAATACTTTAACATATTTACTATATACAAACTTAATTTTTTCAGGAAAAATCAGGTGCTCTACCTGCCTTTTAATATTTACCATGAAAATTCATGTATGGATTTTTATTAATCTGGTCACAAATGACATCAAACTCTACTAGTTTTATTTTTTTTCAGCTATTAAAATGTTTGTCAAAATAGAAGGGTACTGTTAATGAAGATTCTGATAGCTGTAACATAACATCAATCTTCCATCTGTAGTTGCTGATTAGACAATGATTATTTTTTTAATTTATTGATTTTAGATACAGAGGGGAAGGGAGAGAGAGAGAGAAAGAGAAACATCAATTTGTTGTTCCACTTATTTCTACATTCGTTGGTGGCTTCTTGCATGTGTCCTGACCATAACCTTGAGGCGTTGGGACGGTGCTCTTATCGACGGGAATACCTGGCCAGGGCTTGATTTTTGAAAATTTTTGTAGTTCTTTTTTTTTTTTAGTCTAACACATAAACTACTGATTGGCATCATCATATGCCAGGCATAAGTGAATTAATATCAGACCAAGACAAACACATAGAAATGAGTCATAAGAAAACACATTTTTACTTATTTGCTAAATAAAGCTTTCCAAATGGTAAAACATTTGATTGGAATTATTCCAGTAAACTCTCTGCTTTTCACTCAGAGGGTTCAAAATTTATGTGGACAGCATGAGTCTATGCCTACTGGCGTAGAGTTTGGGCAGATTATTACTAATATTTAAAATAAATAACTTACATTACTTTTTTTCTGATTTCCCAGATAATTAAAATAAACTGAAGAGTAGTGCTAATGCATTAAAACAGTGCACTTTCCATTGGTCTAAGAAAACTGTCATCATTTAAGATGGCATCTAAGCCATCACCTTTCAAATACAGCAAAAGACATCTTGTGACACCAGGGAAGGCTCCATCCTTCATCTATTGATATAAAGAGTAATGGGCCTTCTAATTATTAAGCAAAATCTGGAGGGAGAGTCATACACGGGTAGTGTGGCAAAGTCTCGTGATCACGTTTTTAGTCTTTTGTGTTTCTTTCATAAGAAAAAAAGGCAGAGAGCTTCTCTTAGAAAATTATACATGGGGTAATATCCCTATCTGGGGCAATAATCTGGCATACAACTTAAATTTAAAAAGACAAGACTATATTCATTCATATAACATTGAGCCAGAGCAAATATAAAATACTGACATAGGCAGAGTTGCTTTACATGTGAAAGTTTCACTTTTCAAAAAAAAAAAAAAAAAAAAAAAAAAAGAATGAGGGCAATTCATTAGCATTCTACCCAGCTGGTTTCAGTGTTCTTCATTAGCTAACTTTCAATTGTCCACGTCAGGCCTGTCTTTCTGTGAAAGGTCTCTGTCAGCTGAGGAAGCCACTTAAAATAATCAGTATTCTGTTGTAGTTAGAACAGAGTCTGTAAAACAGTTATAACCAGAGACACATCAGCATGATTGGAACTCCTCAAGAGCCAGGGTACCAGGTATGATCTGCGCAATATATCCTGTCGTTCAAATAATATTTCACGTTAAATATTGTCACGGGTTACAAAATACTCTTCTCTGTAAATGGCTACATTTCTTTTTTGGTCACTCCACATTTTTTCAAAAGTGTAGTTTAGTTCTCTCTCTTCATCTCTTTCTCACTCTCTCTCTAAACCTCATAATCCTTTAAAGAAAGTTACCTGTAATTATATTTCAAGGACAAATATACCCATTTACTCTACTCAAGAAAGAAAAATAATGTCATTGAGTGCCAGTTAGGATGAGGCTACTTTGTGTCGTCATACATTATCTCTTTTAACCTTGACTACAAACCCCTCATCTTCTTATCGCAAATTTCAGACCATGGATGCAATGTGGCTTTACTGGGTTAGTAAGTGAAACATTTGTGATTTTGGCTGTTGTCTGTTGCATAATTTAATGTTATAGCCACTAGTCTATCATGAATTGTCTTCCTTTCTGTTATCTGATGACTTATAACAGACACTCCACAGAAAGGGAAGGTGTGGCCTTCAGCGTGGTTCTCCTTGTTGCATCCTCTGCTGTCATGCCCACGTATCAGCAATGAAATGCCTCTTAAACTGAAACCTCATTTGTCCAGATAATCTCCAACTATTCTTGTGCGACTCATTTCAGTCATTCTTTTCTCTATTATATTTCACATTTCATGTTTTATCACAGTTTATTTGGGTAAGAACACTTAACATCAGACCTACAGTGCCCGGTGGCTGGAATGTGGATTACCAGCTAGACTCCTCCCTTTTCTCTCACACAACACAAAATCAACAATTAACTCTTTTCTGTTTTGTCTCCTCACTTGCCACGCACTAGTCACCAAATTCTCTCACCTGGCTATCACAGTGATTTCCTGGTTGGGGTCTCTATTAATTTTCTTAATTACTCACCAATGTGTTTTTATCATAACTGGTATTATGCTGCTCTCCTGCTTAAAAATCCCACAATGCCATTCACTTGCACCCAGGATACAGTTGAACATGATCTGTATTCTGGGAGACTTCAAAGCTACCTACCTCTTGGGTTGTGTTAAATGAGACGCGAGCTTTCTCTCAGTCCCTAAAATGGGCAAACCTCCTGCTCAACACTTTCACAGATTCTGTTTCTTCATGTCCAACCACTCATGTTTTAAAAAAATGTCTTCGCCTGGCAAACTTCTACTTCCATTGTTATTCACTATGTCTTGGTAATTTCTGTTGTTACTCTCTAATGAGCCATTCCTTCTACCCCATAACATATATTTATTGCACCTTGCAATTTCGGCTTGTATCACAATTATTGTTAAAAGTTGGTTTGTAATTATTTGTTTAATGTTTGCTTGTCTTGAAAGATTATAAAGCTCCATGAAAGAAGGAATGGACTTTGTGTAGCTCACTACTGAAGTCCCAGGTCTCAGTTCAATAACTTTTATTGATTTATTTTTAATAAATAAAGGCATCTGTAATTAGATTGGGACTTACAAATTTAATGATCAAGTATATGTTAAAAATGATTCTCAGAGATTCATATATCAAAGATTTTAGTGTGAGGTAAGAGACTAAATATAACATATATTTTGTGAGCAAGTTATTGATTTGAAACTCCAGTTTTTGAAATAGTTGTTCAAAACATTGATTTCAGCTATTCATGGTAAATTTTACTATATTTACAAATTGGCTGTTTCAATATGCTCACACAAAGACATTAACATTTAGCAATTTTTATTTTTTAAAACTAAGCTTAATTGAATTCTATTTGACAGAATTTGAATTTTTTTCCTGTGAGAAACAGAGTCTTCTTCACTAATATTTTTGTCATTGATATTCTTTTTAAATAACTTATTAAAAAAAGAAAACTTGAGGGAGGAAGGCATTTGCAAACCTCCAGTAAAAGAAATCAAGTCATTCTAAAATGCTAGTGTGCAGTGTTTCTATGATTTTATTACTTATAATAAAAAAATCTGGAATGTGTCCAATGGGTAAGAGGCTTAGCAACAGGAAATACACTAGGAGAAAAAATGCTCAAAGCAGTTATATTTAAATGAATTTTCTCAAGCATGGCATGAGCACTTCTTCAATGAAATGAACTTTCTTAAATTTTAGATTATGATGTGTTGGCTACATCTATGCCTATACAGTTTCATATTACTAAAATCAATTTTATCATATTCATTAACTTTATTCCTTAACTGTGATGGTATTAATGTAGGGTACCACTCATAAAAAATCAGAAATTTTCCAATATTTGAAAATAAAAAGTATTTGTATTTTGTAATAATATGTTTACTCCAACATCTTAAAGAAACATGTTAATGTATATAATAAATTCTTACACATCAAAATGTAAATAAAAAGTATGTCAAAAATAGCAACAGTCACTTTGCATCTTAGTCAACAGGTAATGGGATGAAAAATACACACATACACACATGAAAATAAGTTTGATATTTCATACATTTCAGAATAATGGACAATGAATATGATAACATAGGAAAGAGTGTTGTTGGTGCAAACTATAAGATTTAAAAAGCCATTATCCTTTACTGGAAAGAGTGATGCTCCCTGAGGAAATGGCTGGGATTTAGTCTCTAATTTAAGATAGGATATTGAAAAACTGAAGTCTTTCACAATTTGCAATTTACTGAAAAAAAATGATTTTAAGGGATAAAGTGTTCCTTTCTTGGTGCTTAGCCTGACAGGGGGAAAAACTCATTTTGGGGTGCTGTTTGTTGTAAAAACCACAGAGTATAAGTCTCCTGGTTAGAAACAGCATGTGTTCAAAAATGTTGAATTAACTTTCTATGAACATATTTTTTAGAAAGTTTAGGAGGATCTGATACAAATACCCATGAAAATTATGAATAATATAGGCTAAATGGGCCCTTTATTGTTTAACTAGTTATCTGCAAATGTTTTTTTAATGATCTAAATAATTTTACGTTTTTATAAATCTCACCATATTCTTACCTATGTATCAATACAATGTATCCTTTAATCACGTAACCATCCTAATATTACTTACAATTTTAGAATTATAGAGTTTATAAAGTATTTTACTTTTATGTTTTTATTGTTTTGTCTACTTTTTAGAAAGTATTTTAGTAAGATGTATTCTTCAGACTATCTCTTCTATTAACATTAAATAATAAAGATATTAAACCATTTAAGCACATATATAAAATATTGCTTAAACCTTTGTTAGCACTGAGAAAGCAGAATGAAATACATTTAGGTAATGAAAATTCATATAAATAAATCTATGTATAAAGGATAATGGTTATAATTAACAGTATTAACATTCCCCACAATCTGATGAAACTTTTTGTGTATTATATATTAATTTATAATTTTTAGAAATTTTGTTTTCATATGAGTACCTAAAAAGAAATCATGGGAGGAGCTGTTAAAAGTATTCAGACATGGGTATTAGTACCAAAGGTTCTTAAACAGTATCAGAAATTGGCTCAAAGGAGTCTTTCGTGCACTGAAATATTACATTCCTTGAGCAAATGCAAAGTTATTTCAGCATCTCTCAAGGCTGATTTCTTAATAGGCTCATTCGCTCCAAATCCTTGGCAAGACCAGGGAGTTTGTGGTCCCATTAAACCTTGGGTCATAGCACCTTGGTTTCACCAGGATTGGCTTCGGATTTCCTTCGAGGAAAAAACAGCAAGCACCAGCAGTTTCAAAGATGAGATAAACCCACACCCAAACATTCTGATCCCTTTGTATTAGCTTCAAAACTACCAAAGCAAATGTGTTTGAAAAGGACACATGGACAAAATCAAGGGGGAGGGTGGAGGTGGGGAAGGGAGATGGGTTTGGCTGGGGTGGGGTGGAGGGATGGGGAGAAAATGCAGACAACTGTAAATGAATAACAATAATTTTTTTTAAAAGAACTGTTTGTTAAACTGGTAGAAACCATCTATGCCTACTCTCTGTTTCATAGGGTCTGACAAATTTTTGAAATTATTTTTTCAATCCCTTGTCAGCACTATCTAGGAAGTAAGATATACCATATATATCTGACATACCTTTATGTATATACCATGGAATAAAAGCATACAAACATATTAAAGTACTTCAGTAAATTAAAATTTTTCCAGCAAGATCATTTTTTGATCTTTGCTTTTCTTAGTCATATTTTACTTCACTTTAGTTCACTCATACTCATCATGCCTGCTACATTTTAGATTCACACATCAGCAAAGGATAAATATTTTTGAATAAAAACAAGATGCCATGAAGAAAAGTCTAGATAGTCTACATAAGCATACAGAAAAAAATTAATTATCCCAATCTGTGTTAAAAATCAGGAATGTGTGGGTATAGTATGTTGCTTAAGAAAGAAGCAAAGTTTGGGTGACATTTCACAACTTTTAAAATATTTTCATAATATGGTCCATAAATAACATAATTAAGTAGCTAAAACACACAATCTGTTGCAAAAAGAAAAAATAGCATGTTACTAAGTAAAAATAAAGTTTGAATCTCAATGGAATGTATTTTGGTATAATTCAATTAACAATTTAAAAGGAATAAAGCAATTAAAATAGTAAATATTTTACATGAAACAGTAATATTCTTTCGAAATCTCTACCTGGCATGATAACAGATGTTAAAAGTCTTTTGTTCATTCAATACTTTTTCCAACAACTAACTACAGAGCCTGTCTTACGTTCCAGTTAATGATGTTCTAGAGTCTGGGAAAGAAGCAGTGACTGACATAATCTTCTCAAACTCTGGAGCCTGTGTGCTAGTGGGTTCCCATATGTCTGTGACTCCTTAACATGTTTGTTATCTCTCCAGGTGTGCAAAAGCAAGTATGTGTAATTTTCAAGTAGTGATGTTATCTTGATGCCAAAAGAAACGAAAGCAATCATGGATTTGTTCTCTCATATTCTCTATAATACTTTGTTGTATATGTACCTATACATTCAAACTTTCGTATTAGAAACATCCTCTCAGCCACTGAGGAGAGTGATAGTTTTCATCACGACCATATTAGAGCATGATCTGACATGTTGAGATTTCCCGGCCCTGAGTCTCACCTGGGATTGCAGGATTCACCTTTACAATTCTTTGTTTCTGAAGATGGGTGCTACCATCCCCTTTGGTGGTCACTATAGCACCCGGCTGAACTCATTGAGCAGCCAATGCCCCTATTCTATAGTTTATTCTCAAAAACAAAACCCAGAGATCTCTTAAAAATGCAAATTAGAACCTGCCACTCTCAAGTTCAAACTTCTGCAAAGACACCCCATTTCCTTCAGACTTAAAAGGGGCTACCCCCTCTTAGTTTATCTTGATCTCCTGTACCACTCTCCCTCTCTCTCTGCACTTCAGCCACACTGACCTCCTTACTGTTTCTTGAATGCCAAGCATACTGTCTCCTTAGAGTTTTCACTCAATCCCTACGCACTGCTTGGAATGTCTTCTCCAGATACAACTGGCTGAGTGCTTCCTTCCAAGTCTGGTGAAACTCTATTTGTTATTATGTGCTGTTGAGTTGGTTCCAACTCCTGGTGACCCCATGAATGAGTGATGGCCGCAATGTCCTGTCCTCAACTGCTCTGTCAGCTCCTGTAGACTCATGCCTCTGGCTTCTTTTACAGAATCAACCCATCTCATATTTTCTTCCACTTTTCCTGCCACCTTCCCCCCCCACCCCAGCATTATTGTCTTTTCCAAAGAACCTGTCTTCTCATGAAGTGCCCCAAGTAAGACAGCTCCTGTCTTCCATGTGTGCCTCCAGGAGTGTTTCAGGCTTCCTTTGCTCTGGGGCCCATTTGTTGTTTGTCTTACTGGTGATCAGGGTATCCATAGAACTGTCATCTAACACCATATTTCAAAAGACTCAAGTGAAACCCTGCCGACATAGGAAACATCCACATCTGCAGAGAATTTGTGTAATTTTATTTGAGCCAAACTGATGACATATGCTGGGGAACAAGATCTTAAATGCTCTGGAGAACAGCAGTTTTGCATATCCTGTTATGCATTTGAAATTAAGGAGGAGAAACAAGGAAGATTATAGGAAGCTGGGAAAAAGCGAGACGGGACTGGATTACCAGGTGGTTCCAATTATGTGCTGTCTTGTGTGCTTCAGGAAGAGGGATCTGAAGGGGCGTGTGTTATCGAAGGTGTGCTCTCCTGGAAGCATAGAAACAATGGACAGGGCTTGCTTAAGGCACAGGCCTGGGACACACTACCAACAATGACCCAATGACCTGCCCGGTTAGGGATTTATGGTCAGATCACCCTGTGAGGGTGCTTTCCATAGGACCCCCTGTATTCATCCACACCCTCTACCTTCCAAAAAACTTCCACTGGCTGTCTCCCCCTGTGCACCCATTGTTTGGGGAGTTTTTTTAAATTAAATTTGTTGGGGAGACATTGGTTAATAAGATTGTATAGGATTCAACTGTATATTCCTGTGACACATCATCTACATATCACATTGTGTGCCCACCACCCAAAGTCACATCTTCTTCCATCACAAGATATTTGACCCCCCCTTCCCTTGACTACTCCCCACCCCCTTCCCTCTGGTGTCCATCATTCAGTTGTCTGTGTCTATGATTTTTTGTTTGTTTAGTTTGTTACTGAACAGCAAGTGAGTTCCTGCAGTCTGCTGCCACCCTCTAGGCAAAATTCTGGAGGCAAAGGTTCGGTGATAAAGGAAAGGAGTCTTTATTAAAAGCTACACAATTTTGGGATAATAGCTTTCCACATGCATTAGTCACTTAACCCCATCAGTTAAGGCTAAAATGCTTAACTCTTTAGTTACAGAAGAATAACCCTGCCATCCTCTGCCAGGCCATCCCAATCATAGGCTACACCTGGAGTTTCTTCTCCCATCCCAAATACTTTCCTTTGAGAAAGGCCAGCAGGGGCAGTACAATCATCCAGGCATCCTCGAGGAAAAGAGCCAGAGAGCCAGTCTCTGCTCTGCTTTTATTTTAAAACTCCTGGCCCATGATTCCCTGTGCTCTGGAAGCATGCAGCTTCCCAGCCAATCCCCTCCAAAACTGTTTACTATTGCCTGGGGCAACTCCTTTCATTTTCCTCCCCAGCGATCTGATCAGATTTCTCTGAATCGTGTTCATTTGTTGCTTTCAGTCTAAATCCTACATCTGAGTGACATCATATGGTTCTTGACTTTTGCTGTCTGACTTATTTCGCTTAGCATGCCATTCTCAAGGTCCCTCCATGTTGCTGCAAACCACAGCATTTCTCTTCTCTTATGGCTGAGTAGTGCTCATTGTAGCCACGCATGGCTACCTCCCTCTCCAGCTCATGTGGCCAAATTCTCCTTTCCTGTCTCTGAATTTTCCCTTTACCATAGAAGGCTTGAAAATAGTTTATTTGTATACTGTGTTTGTTGTTTATCCTCTGTCCACAAGAATCTAAACTGGGCCATGTCTGTTTTACGAACTGACATGTTTATTTACTTAGTTACTGACAGATTCCAGTTCATAGTAAACGTTCAGTAAATATTTGTTCAGTAAATGAAAGTTATGCTTTCAGGCTTTATTTTTCATATTGTTAAGTATATTTAGTTAACCTATGGAGATTTCTATTCTTCAAATGTCAATGCCTCTGTTAATCTACCTAGAGTTGTCTTTGGGTGCTTTGTTATTTGACCCCTGATTTATTACTATTTGCTCCTTGTCTTTGCAGTTTTTCAAAGTCACAATATATGATCTAGTCATGTTAGTTTTCATTTAAATATATGATTAATTAAAACTAGACAAAATACAGGATATTTAATTAAAGTAATTCCTAGAAAAGCATACTAATGTTCTAAAAATGCATACTTTTTTACTAAGAACAAACTGGATGAAATTTATCATTATATATTTTAAAAAATTAAGCTTATTTTAAAGAATATTAGGTAAATACACTTTTAAAATTACTCCTATCTACAGTGTCATTTTCAAAGAACATATTAGAGGCTTTCAAATTCATCAATTGGATTTTCAGATCAAAATGCGTTCCAGCTCAAATTTATGAAAAACATAGCATTTTAGATAAAGAGACAAAATAGAAATATGTAGATAAATAGATGATTGGTAGGTAGCTAGGTAAATAGACAGATGATAGATAAATACACAGATGTGTATAGAACGAGTAAACTAAAATATCATGCCTCTATAATCTTTGGTAACTTTTCTGGATATACCTCATCAAAAATGTATAATTTACTTCAGTCTAACTTGACCTTACTGTGCATGTTTCAAATCAATCATGGATACAACCTTTGGTATAATCAATCCAATAATTATCTCAGTCATGCTTTAATCTTATTGACTTTAAATGAATCACATTAATCTTGTTTCTGCAGAATCTAATCTGTTAATCCCATCTAGTCTAGTTTTCATCAAAGTCAAAACAATACAGTAGCTGTGCCCAAATCCCTCAGGACATTCCTAATTGTCCTCAGTTAAGAAGCATTCTCGGGAACAAGCTGCTTATCAGGAGGGAGACCGGGAATATTAGTGGAGTTTACCTCTTCCTGGACACTCTCTCACTTCCCCTCCCCACTCCTCCAAGTAAATCCTATCTAAATCTTTAGCTTTGCTATATTATCCCTTTCAAAAATATATTTGTGTATATATTTTAGCATACATGTCTTTATAAAGGTTTTGTTAATTTTATGAAAATATATCTATTTCTAGATTTTTATTCAATATTATATTGCTAATATTCATCTACATTGTGCTTGTAATTATAGTTCATTTGAAATAATACTCTATTGTGTGACTTTACCATAGTTTATATCCATGCTCCATTGTAGAGAAATAAAGTTGGCATTTGCATGACATTGGAATTGGCATTAGGTTCTAGTATTATTAATAGTGCTGACATAAACTTTCTCAAACTTAGCTCTCCTGGTGAACATGTCCAAGAATTTCTTTAATGTATAAGAGTACAATGACTCATATGGAATAGGAATGATAAATTTAGACAGTGCTGCCAAATGTTTAATCAAATTTTTATGAAGGTAATTTATAAATGGTTGTAAAGCACGAACAAATTATTAATAGAGAATGTTCTGGAAGAAAACAGAGTTTCAGAAGAGTGCCCAGGTGTGAAGGGAACGCATAGTGAATCTGTTTCTGTCAAATACCTCCCGTCACTGTCTAACTAGTAATGTTTATTTATATTTTATTCTTTTACTGCTGTTCAATTACATTAGCTCCCATTTTCCCACCATTAGTCTCCCCTGCCCTACTCACCCCCACCTCCCACATTCAATCCTTCCCCCCTACCATTTTCCTTGTCCATGGGTCCTTTATACATGTTCCTTGACGATCCTTGCCCTTCTTTCCCCTGTTATCCTCCTTCCCCCTCCCCTCTGCTTACTGTCAGTTTGCTCTTTATCTCCATGTCTCTGGTTCTATTTTGCTCCCTTGTTTGTTTTGTTGATTAGGTCACATTTATAAGTGAGATCATATGGTATTTGTCTTTCCCCGCCTGGCTTGTATCACTTAGCATAATGCTCTCCAGGTCCATCCTTGCTGTTTCAAAGAGTAGGAGCTCCTTCTTTCTTTCTGCTGCATCATTGCTTAATTTTTTGTCTTTCCAAGTGCTGAAAACTAAATCTTACCCCACTGCCCCACCATGGTGACAGATCTAGAACACATGCTATTAACCTTATTATATATTAAAATAGATATGTATATATGTATATACATATAGACTTTAATGAATTAATCCACAATGAACAATATCAATCTTATCCTTATAAAATAAATAGTCTAAATTATGGTGTAAAAATAATGTAAACTTTCAAGTTGTCATTTTTTACTCTTCAAAAATCCAAAGTAATAAAATAGTCATTCAAACATATTGAAAAACTTTGATACATTTTGTTAAGAAAGTTTGAGTATTATAAAATAATTTTAAATATAAATTTTAAAATAATTTATTATTAATTATTTTGCTATTAACTAAAATGCCATTTTAATTTGGAATAGAAATCATTAGATAACTTGTCAAACAAAAGTATGCTATGCAATTGCAATTTGTATTCAAACAGATCAGTTACTTAATATCTATATTTAAAGCTTCGCTTTCTGCTTCTACTACAGGACTTTTTAATATGTTTTTGAGGCTTTGATGAGTTATTATGAGGCTTAAATTAGGTAACATAGGCAAACATAGTTGATAGTGTACTATTTAAATACATGATTAATAATTTGTAGCTTTTATAACTTTTTATTAACATTAGTATAGCAATAACAAATGTTAATAAGTCAATACCATTACTTATTATTACAAAATATAGAGAACATTCTTATTGTATCATTTCTGTTGCTCAGGTTCTGGCTACAAGTGCTTCTTAATTGATGTGACAAAAGAAACTTTAAATATGAAACACATGTCAGGTTGTATTTTAAGAAACATTGCCAAGAGCCATTCATGATGATGAAGCTTAAATATGTCATAAAGAACATAAAACAAACAAAAAGAATCGGTACACAAAGTGTTAATTTCAATTGAAGAATTCAAGATGAAATTTGACCTGCAAGTCAGAAAACTAGTTATAAGAATTGTCACTGACTTTGTTTGCAGAAATAGAGAAAAAACAGATTTCTGGTCTAAATCTATTATAAAGGTAACTTTTAACAATGATTTATTTCTATATTTTAAATGGCCATGCTCTAAGTTTAAAGGTTAAGTTATAGTTACTATATCATCCAAGAAATAGAATGCATGGTAAATATTTAAATAGAAGGTATTCCACTTGACAATGGGCTGTGCATCTGTTACACACCTGAGACCAGAACGAAAGCACAGAGGAATACCAGATGTAATTGCAGGAATCAGCTGTGTGTCCTCAGTCTGGGGGATATAAGGGGAGAAATTTGAGTTTACCATACTTTAGGTGGATGGGGAACAGCTTTCAGAACTGGAGCTCAGGCTACTGCCAGCCCTTTGAGGCAGAGCAGAAAGGCTGGTTCTGGAAATGCCAAAAAAGCCAGAAGATTGTACCAACTGAGTGTTAAGATTTGGTGTGGGACCAACAGCAAGAAATAAGGAGAAAGTCTCTTCTGTTCTCCTTCCAGCTTTCACTGACTCCCCAGATCCCCTGTGTGAGCACTCTTACAAGAAGTCAATTGTCGCAGTAGACACGTAGTTCACAGTCACAGGGCAAAGCGTAGAAGGGTGGAACTGTGATTTAGAAGCCATAGTTGTATCACCTATAATTTCATATAGGTTCCTATTATAGTATATTCTTACAGTTTATTACTATCCAAATCAAGTGTGTTGCTTCTTAAGGTTTAGCCCTGGTAGGTGTTGAATGTCTGTCCCCTGCTATCGAGTTTCTTTCCCCGAGCAGCATCTCTGCCCAGCCAAGTACCTTTGCTGTTTGTCCAGGCTGGCTGAGTCCCAGAACGTGGCCATCTTGTTTCTCACATCAGAGGGTCTGCGCACTCTGCCTGGCTTGCACAGCATTCACTTCCCGCTTGCTGACCGCCTCCTGCATGTCCCTCAGGACTCAGCTAAAGTGCCCCTATCCATGACCTTGTGAAATAGGCACCTTGCTAAGGGACCACCGTGACACTCTCTGCCCATCCCCATGTGGAATGTGAAACACAGTACTGTCAGGGACTCATTTCTCAGCCATCTGTTTTAATGGGCCATGAGCTGCTGGAGCAAAGTCACCGTCGACTTTCCATCCTCATTCTGGAGAAGAGGACATATTCAATATATGGTTTTTGGAGTTTTGAACCATAGGCACACCATAATATGGTTGCTGTCTTAGGGCACACGATTTGTTTGTAAGTTTTATAGAAGTAAATGAGGAAAAAAGGCAGTGATGTAAATTGGAGCAAGACTTTTATGTTTACTATGAAAGGCAAAAAATGTATCAATAAATAAAAGGCTTGACATGTGTTAAATATCAATGGGCAAACTTATCTGAGTGCAAAAGAATGAAGGAGCAAAACCGGGATCGTGGCTAAAACCTATTTTCAATGTCTATTTTTCCCTCTGTCGCTCACTGAACATAACTATCAGTTGAAAGTGAAAAGAACAACACATAGAAAGGAATCAGTCATCCGAGCCCTGATGAGGAAATTACCAGCCACTGTGAGAGCATACTTTTCTTGGTATTGGATCAAATGGCAGCTTTGTACTTGGCTAAAAGTGAAAGAGCGGAGAAATGAAAATGAAAGAACATTAAAAGTAAGAAAAAGAAGTAATGTACATAAGGAAAAAAGAATGAAATGTCAGGAACAGAAAAGGGGAGGATGATCTGGCCTGTTTTAGATGGGCCATAACTGGTAAGAACGCCCACCGTACACTGAAGTCTTTTTCAGATGAGACCTGAGAAGGCCTGGAGAATCTGAACAAATTCTCTGTACCTCATTTGACGTAATCTCCACTTTAGCCAAATTGCCGTTTAGGCAATATTAACTGATAGAGTAAAACTTTTCTTAAACTATTTCACTTCTCTTTTGCAAAAGTCATAAAATTTAAATCAATAATACTATTTTATCTTAATTTACAAACTGCATTTCTTAGGCAACAGGATAGGCTTTATAATCGATGAGGTATGTTATATCATTTTACTGACATAAATCAGGCAATTAAAAAGAACTCATCTTTGCTTCTCTAACAAAGAGAAAAGATAAGTAAAATTTTGTATCCCATGAAGATTTTGAAAACTAGGATGATAGGCAGGTCTGATTCCTCCGAGGCTGTCAGGGCTGTTAGAGACAGGGCCACAGTTGGGGACCTTGACCCTCTTCCTCCCTCTTACCTCTAGACCCAAACTGGCTATTTCACTTTCAAATACCCTGAGGCTAATTATTTCCTGATGATCTTTTTAAATGAGCTTTTCACTGCTTCATCTAATGGATATATGCCCCTCCCTAGATCTTTTGTCAAACTTCCTTGTATAAAGATATATCCCCCAGAGGTGACTTTAGTGTTCTGTTAAATAGGTTATCCTGAAACAGAATTGAGATCAAGGATTTCAAACTTTTATGCAATTAAAATCCAATGTAATATCTTTGTTACTGTGATGTGTATAGAATGTGAATGACTATGGAGATGGACTTCTGCAATAAGCAATGGCAAATTACCTTGGGAGTTGGTGGTGGCAATAGTAGGGTGCTCAGGAACACCCATTTTGTAAGTGAGCACATTTACAATGGGATTTCTGTATTAGTCACTAAATTAATGCAATGGCCTTCAGTGCCATAATGTACATTTGACTTTCCTGAACTTCAATTATTGAAATTCTATCACTCATACTTCAAGGCTAAGTTCAGAGAAAAAGTTTATAAAATTCTGCTTTATGTTGAATTCTATTATACTTTTGCTAGGCTTTTAATTCTACACTCTTAAATGTGGAAACTTTATTTCTCAGAGTTTGCCTGTATCTAGAACGTTGGACCAGAGGATGCGGTTTTCTAGGCAAATATGCCATGCATTTCATTATGTAGATTTAATTCTCTTAAAAGCTAGACAAGTGAAGTATTTACTCTTAATCCCATACCTACAGACATCAGGACTGGCTTCATGGGTGTGAGGCAGGTACAGTTGTACAGGTCCCCACACTCCAAAGCACCACAGTGCTTGGAATACATGCTGTCTGTTCACTGTCTTGAATCTCTGGAGAATGTTATCTTTGAGTTTGTTGTGGGATAACAGAGCATGTCCCAGGGGCTTGGCCATTTGACTCACACATGGTCCCACCCATCTTCCTTCAGCTCATGTTGTCTACCCAGGATATGTTCTGAAGAGCTTTCTTCCCACTCCTTGGTGTCCCAGGACCTGCCTGGCCTTTCCTTCACTGTCTCTTCCTCTTGACTTCTGCTACCCTCCACCTCTGACTTTTACCTGGAAGCATATGGAGGGGAGGAGGAGCCTGGGTTCTGCTATTAACACCAACTCCTTTCAGAGATCTGGGTACAGGTATGAGGACGGGAGGGGACCAGACCTGTATGTTCCATG
Organism: Desmodus rotundus; assembly: GCF_022682495.2. Lineage (NCBI taxonomy): Eukaryota > Metazoa > Chordata > Mammalia > Chiroptera > Phyllostomidae > Desmodus > Desmodus rotundus. Next base: position 9,599,896 of record NC_071395.1, read on the forward strand.
GCATCTTAAGAAGGAGGGGACAGGCATTTCTGCCCTAGGCTGGTGGTGCCACCCTGTGTTTGATGAGCAACTTTGACCCTGTTGCCTACTGTTGAACCATGTGTTAACAGAGCAGGTTCTGGCATGAAGGTTGCAGTTCCTTGGAGGTCATCCTTCCACTGAAAATTGAGGTGGTGGTTTGTTGGAAGGGGAGATGGATTTCACAGCCCTCAGCCTAATGGCTGGAAGGAGAGGAGACCTAGCAGCTGGTGGGTCATATGCCTGCGTGTGCATGTGGTCAGATCCTGTGAGGGTCTGCACTTGCCCCGTGAGCATCTCCACATCTAATGCAGCAGAGCATTGAATGCAGGAAGAAAAAACACTGCCAAATGCTACAGATAGATACTGAGTGCTCTACTGCTAATAATCAAATGAAATGCAAATCTGAATTCTAGACATATGTTGTAAGAGAGAAATATGATACTAAGATACTATTAATGTCATATCTGTACTGTCTCCTGCAAATTTCAAAGTAGGTTCCCATAACTGCCAGAGCATGACCACAAGAGTAGAACCTATGTGAGTGATATGTGATTCTCATGACCCTCATCTGTCTCTAACTGCATTCAATAGCAATGACATGGTTGACCTGCAGAAGAAGCTGGGATCTTTTGCTACAGAGCTACACAAGTACCTGAGCAAGGACCCGTTTGTGGACCTGCTTGTTGCCCCATACCAAAGCATGTGTTTGCCTTACAGTGACGCCTGGCATAGCATCACGCCCTTCACAGTACAATGACTGCTGATTCACTTCCAACTTTAAAATCTCATGTAAACATCTCTTTCATATGGAATCACCCTTCATATGGAACCACAAAGGAAAAAGTATTCTTGTAAACACAGTTTCAGCTTAGCTAAGTGAACACAGTACAAAGTCACCATACAGTCCAATGTTATTCTATAGCAAACATGTCAATGTTGCGAGAGATTTGTAATTAAGTACATTTGATTAGGAAGACACCTTTCAAAAGAAATACGTTGTGAAACTCGCTTCATTACCTATCAAAAAGAAGACATGAGCGGTACTACCTCTAAGCTCAAGATTAGTGCGAAAGACTTTAAATGAACCACTCTTTGAACTTGATGTACATTTTTGTATGTGTGGCCGGCTGGATACAGGGGATGGGCACATGGTTCACGTCTTAGAAACTGAACATGCTGCATCCACAGAGGAACAGCAGAGGTCAGGGAAAAACGGTATTGCCTTATGACAACTGGTCAAATATGTATTATGGGGGCCAGATTAATAGTGAAGGAGGAAAGAAAATAAATTCTTTTCCTTCTTATATTAGGTTCCTGTGATAAAAACTCTAAGATGAGGATTCTTATTCTAGTGATACGTTAGTGAAGCACTTTCAATAAAGGAAGGGTCCTATTAGTGTTCTGTGATTTGCAATAAGTTATGACAAAGTTAGTGGATTAAAAGAACACGCCTCTGGTTTTTTCAGTTGCTATAAGTCAGCCTGGGCATAGTGCACCTGGCTTGCCTGCTCCAGGTCTCAGCAAGCTGAAATCAGGTTCTGAAAGATAGTGGTCCATCTTTACCAAGTGTCACCTCTAAACTGTACTAAACTGAGACTATATTTATAATTTAAACTGTAGATTTAATAGGTCTCTGAGTGACCAGAAAAGATATGAGTCTTTATTCACTGTCAGGAAAATAATGACCAACTGTGTCCCACGAGTCGTATTTAGTTCAAAATATTGACAGCCAAAACATGTCCCACAGACTAGAAATTGACAATTTTTTTGAAAACAAAAAGAGAAAATATAAGATGTAAGTACTTTTCTTAGGCAGAATCTAGACTGGCACAGACCCACCCAACACAGTAGAAGAGGAAGACCTGAGGTGGATGACCAGGACCCAGGGAATTGGCCATGGCCTCACGCACATAGACCTGACGTCAAACATAATTACTAAGGGAAGGTAAGAAAGTTGGCACAGAGAACACGAAAATTAGACTTTGGTCAAAAATCCGTCAATCTTGGCCATATTTTAGGCTTTATTTTTCTTGAAATCTCTCTTTTTCTTACTGTCTAAGACGGGTGTCAAACTCATTTTCACTGGGGGCCATATCAGCCTCCTGTTTGCTTTCAAGGGGCCAAATGTAATTTTAGGACTGTGTAAATGTAACTACCCCTTAACAGTTAAAGGAGAGTTCAACACTGCAGCCAGGTGGAAACAAGGGGCCCAGCTGGATAAAAGAAGGTGGAGGGCCGGATTCGGCCCGTGGGCCTTGTGTTTGCCACCTGTGGTCTAGGAGGTGAGCTCGAGGGAGCGATGTTTGCACATAATGTACATGATTTCTAGGCAGCTCCTGGTAGCTTTTCCCATATACATTTATTTTCAATCCATGACTTCTTTTGTTCTCTTATGTTTTCAAAAGATGCAGGGCTTTTGATTTGTTTTTATTGTTCTGAAGTATTATTCTTAAGACAATCTGTATCCAAAGCACTTTGCAAAAAAGGTGTTGCTTAGCAAATACTAACTTCAACAACAAGAAATGCTAAATATAAAACATTTCATTCAGTGTTTATGTCTACATCTTACCCTAAATTTTGCTTCTCAAGTGGATTTTACGATCTAAAAATAAAAACACTATACTATACTATTACTATACTATACAAGTGCTATCTATTGTTACAGTATTTAGTCTCATAGATTTCTAAAGTCATATTTTCACAAAGTAACCCAGGCGTAGCTAGTCACTTAGGAGGAGCATAGCTGAATTACAAGCAACCGTCAGACTCACCTAAAACTTCTGAGGGGCAACTCTGCAATCCTGGACATAAACCGATAAAAATATTACAAGTCATTACCCAAGAAAAAAGGTTATGTAAATAAGACACCTACCCCTTCAAGACAGACAGCTGATATTTTTTAGTTAACCAAATTTAATACAGAAAATTATGTGTGAAGGTAAAGCTGTTTTTTCCTCAGGTTTAAGAGGTGAATGTGCTTAATATCCCTGACTGTATTTTGGTCATGTAGTTAAATTAGAATTTAACTAGCAATTAATTTGTAATGTCATAAATATAACACTTATAGAACCAATGTATGCCCTAAAGAGCAAGAAAACACATGCAAACTCTTCTGAAGACTATGAATAATAAGGCAAAAAAGGAAAGTAAATATTTAATTACATCAGTTGCATGAAATAAGACTTTTATGTATCAATTTCATCTTCTCTATTTCCACCCATTTCATATTATAAACTTCCACCAAATGTATGTTTGTGTTTGCTTTTGCTGTGATTGAGAAATAATACAGAATGATTTCAACATTGCAACTACCAAATAAAAAGTTATTTTAAATAAAAATATGTGGTCTACTGATGGGCACTTGGGCTGCTTCCATGGCTCGGCTATTATAAATAATGCTGCAATAAACAAGGGGTTACATATATTCCTTCAAATTAGTGTTTGGGGGTTCTGTAGATGTATACCCAGAAGTGGAATTGCTGAGCATAAGGCAGTTTTTTTGGTTTTGATTTAGCCTCATTGTTTGCATAATTAAATTGTATAATTGTCTAACCACTATGCTGTAAACCTGAAATTAATATGAAATCATATTGAAAGACAACTGTAATTAAAAGAATGGCTATCGTCAATAACGCAACAAACAACAAGTGTCAGCAAGCTTGTGAAGAAAAGGGAACACTGTGTGCTATTGGTGGGAATGCTGATTGGTGCGGCCACTGTGGAAAGCAGTATGAAGCTACCACAAAAAATTAAAAATGGATCTGACTTACAACCCAGCGATTCCACTTCTGGAAATACATTCAAAGAAACACTGAAAGTAATTTGAAAGAATATAAGCCCTAGTCAGGCCGCTCAGTGTGTTAGAGTGTCCGTATATACTAAGGTTGTAGGTTCGATCCCGTCAGGGTACATACAACCAATGAATGCATAAGTAAGTGGAAGAGCAAATCAATGTTTCTCTCTTTCTTTCTCACTCCCTCTCCCTTTTCTTCTTTCTCTAAAGCCAATAAATATAAACATTTTAAAAGAAAAAACAAAAAGAACTGAAAAAGTATGGTAATATTTTATAAGCATATACATAGAGAAAAATTAGTAAGATCTTAAACATAGATAAGCTATTGTATTTGACATTGAGGTACACAATTGATTACTTAAATTGTTTTCCAGAACTAATTGTCAAAAATTTATTAAGCTTTTTTCCAGTTCTCTATACAATTACCTCTATTCCCTTTGTTATATCCAATACAATTTTTAAAAATTTCTAATACTAATTAGTGCATTTTTAAGTTAACATTTTCTCATTTACTCTTTGCCAGCAAATCCAGAATATAAGAATTAATCCTGAATAATTTATAGCTACCAAATTTCATGATCTTGAATTCAAGTATAGGAGCTAAAGACTAAAGTATAAGAAAAGTTTGCAAATCGTCATGAAAATTACACCCTATATTCTACAGGATTTCAGAAGGTAATAAATGCTTCCAAACTGAGTTAATCCTTGAACCCTTGAATTCGAAGACGGCTTTGAGTGAGACATACAACTATGGGTCAGATTTTACTAGGTGGATACGGGACATTGGCGTTAGACCTGTGGGATGTAAAGTCACAGAAGCACAAACAGGTTGAGACTTGCTGTGAAATATCAGGAAGGTCAAAAAGTCCAACTTGTTTAACCAACGTCTGCATTTGTGGTTACCTCTGATGTTGGCTGAGGAGAAGTGGTAAAGAATGCTTATTTAGCCTACTAGGAATAGATAATCAGTCAAAGTGATATGATTTAATGAAAGTTTTCCTCAGAATAATGAGTACTCACATGAAGACATTAAAGTTTATTTCCTAAATTTGGCTTTTTAGTGGATGTCCTTCACGTGACTTGCTGTTTTTCTGAAAAGGTTGTTTCTTATAAATTCATAATATTAAAAATGAATGTCACTGTGCTATATTCTCTCTACTTTATTTGGTGTAAATAAACATGAGTTCCTCCATGAGTTCCACCAAATTGCTTCTGCCAACTGGGATGTGAAGGAAATGGGTGGAAAGGAAGAAGTTTTATATTCTGCAGCCAACCCTCCCTGTCAACTTGAGTAAATCTGACTATACGTTTATGTAATGTGGTCTGTAAGTTTTTCTTTGTAAAGAAAGATGTGACTTAAGAATAAATAAGCACTTAAAAACTTTGAACATTACTGCTAATAGAATTTCTTTATAGCAAAAATGTGAAACCTTCAAAAATGTTAGGTAACAGATACCTAATATGAGGTAAATGTCATCACATAAAAGAGACATGTTCAGCAAAATGCAATAGTTTGAACGAAAAGAGCAGCAGAATCACTGAAAACCACTGTTATTGTTGAAAATGTGCAGCAGAATTATGTTGGACCGTTCTTTCATGCTGCCCCAGAAGTCCCAGGGCAACTTTCTGTACCAGGTTAGCTCAAGGCTAAGGATCATTCAGAGGCTCCCTGACCACCAAGGTGATTGCAGAATGGCCAACACAGGTAGTTGCCTCTGTGTGACTAGTGTGGCCTGCTCCCAGAGAAGCTATTATATTGTCCCCAGAACAGGTCACACAACGAAGCTGCTTGGTGTGCACATCACTTCAGAAAGGCAGTGGCTCATAATTACTCTGGGGCACATGGGTTTATGCCACATTACAGGCTTCAGTCAAAGTAGACTTGTTGGGTAATTTCTAAACTTGCTTCTACTGAAGTCTAATTAAGCATCAATGACTGTACAAAGGAGGTATCATTTTATATATATATATATATATATATATATATATAGAGAGAGAGAGAGAGAGAGAGAGAGAGAGAGACCAGTGCTATGTATGGCAGTACTAGGCATCTATGAAAGCCACCAGGCTAAAGTTTTCTTATTAATCAGCCATAGGTATCTATACCTTCCAAAATATAGAAGGAATTCTCTCTTCTACATAGTCTCCTCATTCAAACATTTGTTTGGCATTAACTTTTCCCCCCACAAATTAACACAACAAATTATTTTTCTTTCTTTCACAACCTACCAGTGACAATTTTTGAACATTTTATTTTTATGTAATTTGTTTGAAATATATACTAAAATAGAATGTTACTAATATCAGGGAACATTATAAGCATACACAAAACTAAAGAAAATCATTTACACTGGAAAAGTCCTGGGGAACAAAAGATATCAGTGTCATTTTATTTATGAGGACTGAGAATCGGTGCTACGTAATTTAAGACTGTGTTGAGTACGACACAGCAGGTCCAAGGAACTCCGTAAACACAGCACTGTTTGCACTGAAAGTGGTAAAGACATTAGGGGTTGGTGTCCTGCTGATTGGCTCTCTGATTTGTTTTACGTTTCCTCACAAGCCATGCACACACACACACACACACACACACGCTTTTTAAGCTTCCAGTTTTTAAACTGAATATATCAGTCCCCCCACTCCTCATAGTTCAGATAATATTTAACATTGGTTTTTATTATACTAGTTTCAAGTTTTAAAATACCTCTCTCCTTTCAAAACGTATACTATTGAATGTTCTCTTCTGAACATCTGTACTACCATCTACTGGAAAGGTTAGCATATATCAGCAATCATTTTGTATCAGCCATTCAAAACAGCAGACGACTGATTTCAAATGGCAAACAATGCCATTGTTGGTAACCAAAGCCTACCTGTCAAGAACAATAATAAATGGTTGTGCGTACACATAATACACTCAAAAATATATATGCACATCTATAGCGTATATAAATTACATGTGTGCACTGATCATAATTTTAAATTAAATCGCATAATTATTTGGCATTTGATTGTTTATTAAGTCTTTTATTCTTGTCTGATGGTCTCACTGTTAGTATCTAAATACTTTTTTGACTGTAGAGGTCAGGTGATGTAGTGAATTAACTTTTCACCTGTCAACATTTATATACTTTTGTTTCCTTAATAGCATATTTTTCAAAGAAATAATACTCAAATTGTCAATGAGTGTCAGATAAAGCATCGAGATGAAACTCAGAAATGTAAAAAGAGCACTCTACTTGCAAGTAAGAGTAGACAGGTGGAAGACTCATCCTCAGAGACTTCTAAGCTGCCTGCGCTCCTGGTGGGGCGCTGTGGTGGTGGGCGACCATGTCGGGAAAGAAAAACTGTGGCCGCGTGGAGCATGCACGAATGGTTCATTGTAAGAAGCTTAGGTTCTCACTGTGCCACCTGTAAGCTGTGAAGACTTGAGCAAAGTAACATTTCTGATTCCCAGAATCATACATATCATCACTTTTGAGAGCAGAGAGGATTGACATAAAGTGCCTATTAGCTCTTCTTATAATCACGCTAATTAGAAAAAATTCTGGATGATGACAATTTACAAATACCTTTGGATTTATTTAGAAGTCATTATCAGACTCCTTAGTCTGCATGCCTTAGCCAGCCAACATATGCTAATAATAGTGGTTAAGAGCACTTAATTCAGCAATGAATTGGTGCATTGTCCAAAATATAAAATAAAATTAAACTAACTTTATTTTTACTCTCAATATATGCATTTAATGAGACAATGCATGTGCTTTATGCATATTTTTGGTTCTGACAATAAATTATTTGAATAATGCTGCCAAATACATAAACCACACCCATAAAATAGAATGGGTCTGACATAGATGGAAATTACTTTCAATAATTAAGGACTATATCCCATTAAATGGTGGAGCACCAGGTCATAGATTATTTTATTGTTAGCATTGGTTGTTACTATTTATTGTTAAACAAGATTCAGTAAATAAGATCAACATACGTTTGAATTTAGAATTGATTTGCAACATTGTTTCTTCTGGGGGGATAGAAATAGGTATTTACTGGAACTCTAGAAATGATGAAAAGCACATACTTCAGGGCAAGCGTATTTAAGGAGCTCATTGTTTCTATCCAAGTATCCACTAAGTATAGTTAGAAATCAACATTTAATGATTTTGGTTAAACACCAGGGTAAAAAGGTATACTATCAAATTATAAAGTCTGCTATCCTTTTTATAGAAGTTAAAATAAGGGAAATAGAAAAAAATATTTTTCTATAAAGTTTAGCTGAGGTTGGCAAGTAATAAGATAATATGTTGATGTAAAATTATTTCCTAGAAATAATAAATACTCTAGAAGCACCACATATTACATATTTCAATTTTTTTAAATAAAACCAACTTAAACTACATGAAATATCAAGCCAGAATGACCATGGTGGAAGAGCTCAGTGAGATGCTCATGAATTTCCCACTAGAAATTTAGGATTGTACTCAGGCATACATACTATGGAGAGAACTTGGTGAGCAGGGAGGGTAAGTAGAGACGACTGCAGGAGGTTAAGCAAACTTTCTGGCAAAGTTAGGAAAAGCAGTGTTTCTCATGGTTCTACCTGATAACCTTTGAAACAAATGTTAATCGACATTTTCCTGGGAGGTAGGAAGTAACTCCTTACTCTTTGCTTCTGGTATGTCATGTAGGAGGACATTGGGACAAAGAAACATTTTCGATTACAGCAAGGTGTCTTTGCTGAGCTCTGATTGGAGTTTGAGAGGAAGAGATGGAGTACTTAATTTGTTAGGAATCAGTCTGCGAGAGTTGATACCTGTCTTGTTTGTGGGTTGTTTGGTTTTTGTAGGGTAATGATGTTACCATCGATAGTTTGCTAATTATTATTACAAAAAAAGTGCATAGGAAATTAGTCATTGAGATTTCTAAAGTGGGGAGCATAGGCCTGCTTGCTTAGGCAGGGAAGCTGCAGCTGCCCCAGAGGATGATAGCGTTGTTCCACCAGCGGGAGTAACGCTTTCCCCTTCCCCCCTCCGGTACCAAATTGTAGGGAAACGGGCAGAGGAGCTTGGCCATAGAGGCCTGTCTGTCTAACTAGGGGGGTGTGGAGCTATCAAAAGCCTGTGAAAGCTTGGAAAGTTGATTATCTTGAAAAATCACCTGGTCCCTTCTAAACCCCAGCTAGTGTAAACCCAGGGGAACAAAGAAGTGCTCGCTCTCTCTCTCTCTCTCTCTCTCTCTCTCTCTCTCTCCCCTGCATGCATGCACTGCCACAGATAACACCCTCACCCCATGCGTTTGGGCATTCTTTCTTACTTGAGAGCATGTGACCATGCAGGTCTAGCAGCTGCTGGAACTGTAGCAGGTATCACGGGCACCAGAAGTTTAACCTTTAATATGAAGCAGAAACTTGGACACTGGCTTTTGCTTTGGCCTTGCGAAGGACACGGTTGGACCTTTTCATGGTGGGACGAAGGGAGATGAGACCTTGGAAACCCAGGGGCAGCCTTCTACACTAATAAACCATTTGCACACCACCATCTCCTGTGCGTGGGTCCGTGGAATGCTCTCCTCATGCTCCCATGGAACAGCCTGTTTCCTTGCGACCCCATGAAAGAGCCAGTTTTCCATGGACAATGATAGGAAGAGAATATGAACAATGAAAAAGTACAGCACTTTCTTAGCCTTCACGGCCAGCAAGGTGCTGTCCTGAGCGCCAAAGGTCAGAATGGATGAGAAGGTTACTTATTTATTTTTTTCACAAAACCATGTGAAATTCAACATCACTGAATCCTGGCTCTAGAAATGTCACCATAACACCTACTAGTACTTTATTGCGTATAGAACAAAGGAATAAACATATATTTATATTTTATTTATTTCATCCTGACAGTAAATGCAAGCTTTCTGGACCACAGACAGATTGATTATTTAATTACAAAATATTGGAGTACTGCTTTGCCTGCTTCCTTTTCCTCCACGGGGCAGCATGCTGAGAGCCAGATGGGCACTGCCTGTGGAGGAGAGGATTAGGAGGGGACCCATGCAGAGAGGAGCTCAAAACTACAAAATCGGAAGCTTAATATATGTGCTGGCATATTTACCCCCACTCTCCTCTGGAGAGCGAGTTGTCTTTTTCACTCTGGGATGCAAGCAAACCCTCTCTTTGGGCAAGCAGGAGAGAGTTATCTAGGTTCTTACAACCTTTTGGAATGCCCTGAGCGGCACTGGGTAACTAACCCTAAGCCTAACCCCACAGGACAGAACAAAGTAAGAGAATACGCAGTTGTCTAGCATTGTCAAAGCGCACCAAGAGAGCCTTGTGTGTATGTGCAGCAAACTCATTTTCCAGTCCAAACGTGGTGGGTTTATTTTCTGTAAAACCCACCTGGATTTGTACATATGCTAGAATAATCAAGTCGTGAATCAGATTAGGAGACTGGAAACAAATCAGTTAAATAGATGTTTCAGTAACATTTTAAGCTCTTAAGAAAACAGTGAAAGTTGTTTGCAGATAGCTTAACCTCTGCATTGCTACTGGTTAGTGCGCCTTGCAGATCGCGAATCCTATAATGCACTCCATGAAAACGGGCTCAGGGAACCTTAGGAAGGCACCAGCTATGGAAAATCCTTCTGTAAAGAAACCTCGCTCACCTTGTGTAACTCACTGTTTGCCAAACTTAATTAACCATTGAATCTTCTTCTTTATACATCTTTTAATTCAGAACTAACACAATGCTTTACAAGCTGTATCCGAGTAATCTCTGCCGTGATGGGGCTCTATCATGAACTTGAATCGCAGTGCTTTGCTGTGCAAGGTGTGGACCGGTAGCTTCGGGATCACCTGGGCCATTATTAGACGTATAAAGTTTATCACTCTGAAAAACCGAGTAAGAATTTGAATGTTATAAGACCACTGAATGATTTATAAGTACATTAAAGTGAAAAAGGCTATAGTATAAGGACTGGCTTTCAACCATGGCTGAACATTACCATAATGTGGAAATCTTTTTCTAATACCAATGTCCTGAAGCCGCCCTAAAACCTGGAAGTTCTTTTCTGGGGGAGGAATCCAGGCCTTTGTGTGGAAAGTTTACTAGAGGATTCTAATTTGCAGCCAGATTTGAGAAGTGTGGGTAAAGGGTACGGCCTCTTTAGGAAGCATGATTATGGAAGCTTTTCTGTCTCAATTAATAGCAACTTCATATTTGTGGTATTTTAAGCCAAAACCATACAGTCTTTTCTTGGCTTTTCACATTTTTCCTGATGGACCACATTCAGTCCATCAGGAAATCTGTGGGCATTGTAATTCCACCTTTAGCCAAGAAGGAGCATCAGAAACTAGATTTAATCTCATTTATAAAAACCCAACAACTATAACCACCCTCCCCCAAATGGACAGCAAATATGAAACGACAGTTGTCAAAGCACTAGAATGAAGAAAGAAAGGGCAATGGTCTTTGAGAAAAGGGAACCAAATGAGGTGAAACATATAATTGCCCTGATTTACTGACTGGGGAGTTTTCAGACCCCAGTTGAGGAAGTCAAATATTTTGTTGTTGTTGTTGAGATGTTAGGCATACGATGTAATGATTCTATATTTGTATATATTGCTAAATGATCACCACGATAAGTCCAGTTACCACCCATCACCACGCATAGTTACACATTTTTTTCTTGTGATGAGAACTTTTCAGATCTCTTAGAAACTTTCAAATATACAACACAGATTATAGCCACTATGTTGTACATTATTTCCCTGTGATTTGTGTATTTCATAACTGGAAGTCGGTACCTTTAAACCACCTCCAACCATTTCACAGCCCCACTCTACCTCTGGCAACCATCAGCATGCTCTCTGTATCTAGGAGTTCAGTTTCGTTAATTTGTTTGTTTAGATTTCAAATATAAGAGAGATCATGTGACATTTGTCTTTTTCTGTTGACTTTTCAAAACCTCATGAGTTTTCTGAAATTTTAATTTCTGTTTTCTCAATTCTCTTTCAAAATCAACCCTTTGCAGAACAAGTTCTAGTTCTATTACTTCAATAAATCACAACTCACTTCCATGAAGCTAAATCCACTAGGAATTTTTCCTTCTGAGATTTGACTCTAGAAACATCCCACACTTTTGAAAGTTTCTCTTTCTTTAACAGTCTTCCTTTAGTTTTCTTGATATTAATGACTCCTAGTGTTTCTTTTTCTTCATGAGTTTTTCTCTTCGAAGGCTCGTTTTCCTCTTTAGTATACTAAAATCTCTTCCATATTGAAACTTGGTTCTCTGCTTTTATCAATAACTTCAATTTCATTCATACGGAGGTGAGCCTCTAATGTGTATCCCCAGCCCACTCTTCTTTTTTCTTATTCCACATTTCCTTTGGGATATTTCAAACTTAATATGTTCATAACTGAACATGAGACTATCTCTCCCAAACCCGGGTTTATAATATTTCTATCCTTTTCAAGATTGTGAGGAAACATGCATCTACTTGAGAAAATACACATGGAAACTATGCCTCTCTTTTCTTCAAACCCCCTTTCAAACATTTCTGTCGATTTACTTCCTAAGTATTTTACAAAATCATCCACATTTTCATGTCTCTAGCAGTTCACTGTGTCTGGCCATTAATTTTTGTTGTTGTTATAAACACTGCAGTAGATTCTCAATTGGTCTTTATAAATCTACTTCTCCCTTACTCAAATCCATTTTCTATTTGGTAGAATTTTTTGGTCCTGAATAATCTGATCATGCCACTCCCTGAATACAACTTTACATTCACTTCTGTCGCCCTAAGGACTGAAACGATAACACTGTTGCAATCAGAAAGGCCCTCACAGTCTTGCATCTATTAATCCACAGGTGGCAAACACAAAGCCCTCAGGCCAAATCCGGCCCTCCACCTTGTTTTATCCAGCCCGGCACCTTGTTTCTACCTGGTGGCAGTGCCGAGCTCCTGCCCCTAGTTAAGGAGTAGTTGCATTTATACAGTCCTAAAATTACATTTGGCCCTCAAGGCAGCCATGAGGCTGATGTGGCCCCCAGTGACAATGAGTTTGACACCCCTGTATTAATCCCTCCAAAGTTATTTGCATCAAGTGTCCCCTCACTGAAGACTGGAGCTATGAGTCTGCAGTGCCGGTCCCTGCACTCTTGCCCAGGCAATTCATTACCACCCTCTACTAAACATCTCTGAGTCAAACAAACTGAAAAGTCACAGTGCCTGAGCACAGTTGAAGCCCTTTGTTTTGTGGAAGTTCTAGCAAAGAAAGCTTGCATGAGCTCATTGTCTTTGAGCTGCTCACGCTCTTACTAGATCAGCATCATAGAGTTGTAGAAACACAAAGCTTTAGATTTTGATAAGTTTGACTCGAGGACTCTTGATTTATGGAGAGAAGTGGTCCACCATCCATGTTCCTGATTTTCTTTCCTACCCTGAAGTGAACAAATGAGTTAAAAGTTGGGCGGAGATGAGGAATGTAGTGGCGAAGGTGGAGGAGAGTCCTCCTCTCGATGTATCAGCAAGGGGCTGTTAGCTGGTTTCCTGAATCCACCAGCTTGATGGAATTACGGTTTCACATCCAAACGTTTAGCAGCTTGCTGACACTTACGGCGCTTCAACGGCCAGGGAACTGAAAACTGGAATAGCAGAATAGTAAGAGTAGACAGAACAGATGATCAGAGGAATGGTGGCTTTATAACAGAAAGACAGGCAACAGTGTGGAAAAGTAATGAAAGCAGTAAGGAAATAAAGTGAACTGTAACTTCAAAGAGGGGGGTGTAGTTTGAAGCAAAAAACAAACAAAAAACACATAACAACTTTATTTTCTACTTAATTTAATAGATAAATTTAAGGAAGGTATGAACACTCAGCACACCCAAATCAGTGTCCTGGAAGATCAATAGAGTAACAACTTTAAAGCATGAGACAGAAAGGAATGAATGAATGAATCATGAAATGTCATAATGGAGAAGAACCTAAGGGACACAGTGGGCAGATTCAGATGATGTGAATATTTAAAAATTGAATGATCATACTTTTAAGAATAGAAAAGCAAATGCATAAGGAAGAAATCACAAATACAGTTAAGAATGAGATAAGAAGACCCCAGCAAACTTGAATGTGGCAATTGAAAGTTTTCAAGTAGTCCCAGGCAAATCTAGTAATACAAGGCAACTATCTGAATAGGCTGATATTCAAAATAAGTAACAACCAGTTGCATCCAGCCTCTAACCAATAGGAAAAGATGCCAACTAAAACTACCGGGGGTCTTTACTGGTACCCACGAGCAGCATTCAGCCCGGAATTAAAATCATTTCATTCAAATACCCTAACTCTTTCAAAAATCCAGTTACTATTAAAGAAAATGATTTAGCTTATGTCAGATGTTTCATCTGTGTCAAATATAGAAGAGACAATTCTACACAACTGAGAGAAAAGGGCAGCAAATGCAAGGTTCACTCAGTCAAGGAGATTCATTCACCTGTCAGGGCAAAAGTGTTTTTAACAGAGTCAGAAAGGTTTTCTTATCACAGAACTTCTAAGATCCTTTAACATTCTAATTTGAATAATTAAAATGCAAGATGGATGCATGAAGTATAGCACATCACAAGATATTTGGCTACAGAAGATATCTTTTAGAAAATGGTATTTTGGGAAATGGTCAATTAAATTTTACAATATTGTTTTTAAATATAATGTTGTCATTGGAATCTGGATATAGTCCTGGCTGGTGTGGCTCAGTGGACTGAGTGCTGGCCAGTGAACCAAAGGGTCATTGGTTCGATTCCCAGTCAGGGCACATGCCTGGACTGTGGGCCAGGTCCCCAAAAGGGGGTACTTGAGAAACAATCACATTTTGCTGTTTCTCTCCTGGTCTTTTTTCCTTCTCTCCTCCTCTCTAAAAATAAATAAATAAATTTTTAAAAAAATTTCTAGATATGTAAAAAAGAGTTTCTGAGGAAAGGTTTTGTGCTTTTACCTCTGTTTATGTGGAACAGACCACAACATTTAAAAATCTTCTTCATAATATAAAATATTTTGGAAGCCTTAGTTTCCTTTACTTAACAATAATGAGAAAGAAAAGGGATATTCCACAAAGTAAACATTTATTACATAATAAAATGCTTATAAAATTTTTGTAATTATGTTAAGTCATAATAACATAAACTTTATATAAACTAAAATTTTGATTGCTCTTTCTATTTTGATATTTTAACATGGCCATAGTAAATAGATCACTGACAGGATTTTGTTAAATGAATCAACTATTAATGAGCAAATAAGCAAATGTAGTATTTAAAATGACTATTTTCTAAATTATAATTTTTAATAAATATGCTGAATATTCACATATGGTATATAGTCAGATTCTGTTGAAAGCTCCTGGCCGGGTAGCTCAGTTGTTTAGAGTGTTGACCCAATATGGCAAGACTGCAAGTTCAGTCCCCAGTCAGGGTGCACTGAATGCGTGAATAACTGGAACAGCAAATTCTGTTTCTCTCTCTGACTCTCTTCCTCCCTCTCTCTCCTTAAACACAATTAAAAATATTTTTAACATCTATGGGGAAAAGGAAAAGAGTAGAAGAGGTGATCATGGAAAAAGAGGAAAACAAAAGAACACTAGTATAAGACATAGGGAAGGAAAAGGCAGGAATACAGGGAAGGGTAAAAAGGGAAGGAAAGAGAAAGAGGAGAAGAAAGTCCTTACATATACGTCAAAAATAAACTCAACTCACTCTGTAGCTAAAGGTTTTTAAAAAAGTTAATTACACTGTTAGCCTGAGACTAAAACAATATATAATTTTATATATTTTTTAATTTTAGTTTTTAAATGGTGAGGTACAGAAACTTATATATGAAAAGAGAACCCCCATAAACGAATTTATTTATGAATAATTGCGCATTTCTTCTTACATATTTACACTTCAGGCCCTTCTAAGCACTTTCCATAATTTGACACAATACACCTATGGAGACTTTTTTCCACTGCTCAAAACAGTTTTTGAACTTGTAGATTTTGATGCCTTTTAGTGCTTCTGCCATTTTTTGTTTCACCTCTTCCACATTAGCAAAACGTTTCCCTTTAAGGACTTTTTTTTTAAATATGGGAAACAATAAATGTCACTTGGGGAGAAATCAGGTGAATAGGGAGGGTAGGGCATGGGGGTCATGCTGTTTTGGGTCAAAAATTGCTGACCACTCAGCTCACTGTGGGCAGGTGTGCTTGTAAATCACCCATTATGAAATGGACAAACGTTTCAAAAAACATTAAAAAAATAAATAAATTCCCTGAAGCCAAAGGAAGTGTCTCACAATAATGCCAGCTGGTACACTGATACAGATGGGTTCCTAGAACATTGACCTAGTGGGGGAAGCCTGTACTACAAGGGGCCCGCCCTCAAGATGATAATTCTCATTTTTTGGAAGTCCTCCATCATAATAGAAAAGCAAAAATGGCAAAACAATCTAAAATAAATTAAAGCAAGTGTCACAACCAATACATGATATTAGCATATAAAGAATGAGGAGATTCTTGAGGAAAAAGTAAGAAAAGTGTGATAATCTTTTTCTCATCCAATGAAGCTATAGAACAGGACTTCAGGGTGTTATAACTTACTGTCAGTTTTTAAATCTGAAGTGTTGACACTGACAGGTCTGAAATTTGAATTTCTTCTGTCAACCCCTGTAATAGATATCATGCTCTTAACCTCTAAATAAATATTATACCCAATTGAGTCTTATCCTTGGGTAAACATTGGATTTTCAAAATAAATGTGTGTGATTCATATCTGAATTTCCCATAGTACTTTATATATTGTCTTGCTCAGCAAGTCCTAATTATTTTTATTGTTTAAAATTAGTAAAACTAACAGTTAGACATTATAGTAGTTTAATACTAGTTAAATTAGATACTACTAATCTCTTGTAAAAAACTTATGTTTTCTTAAATTGGAATACGCTATCTTTATATATTTGATGGAAGAATCATTTCTATTAATGATTTTCACTGAAGTTTTTAGCTGTTTAATGAAATTGGTGCAAATAATTATCAGCCTTTCCATGGTTGAAAAAGACTAATACTATCAATTTTAAAGCATATTTATCAGAGTTGTTTCTGGAGACTAGTTGATTTTCAGTAATTAGACCGACTGTAATGTATTAAATAATATTCACCCTCAATTATTTTATTCTGACCAAAGTTTCTCACTTTAACAAACTTATATCTAGAATAAATGGAAGTGTTGGAATTCCTAAGTATCGCATTTCTAAACTAATGTAGGTGAGCACAGACTCTATCGGGTTACAGAAACCGTGCTGATTTTCCAGGTATGGGGGAGAATGCCTCTTGCCAATAATAGTCAAATCAGGATTAATGAGCTCATGTCAAGCTCAGTCTGCAATAAATACGCAGCGTGAATTACAGTCCATTCGGTCAGTCCCTTCATGTAAATGATCTTTCTGTTAAACTTTAAATAGAAGTACTAGTCTGTGTAACAGTGTGGTAGTTTTTATGATGTTGATAAAAATTTTGAAAAAAGTATTTTGAAGATTAATAGATTCCCTGCCATTTATTTCACCTGGTTTTCAGTCCCCTTCCCTGGCCCCGGGTAACCTACCTGAAAGGTTGCTGCCAGAGTTAACTAAATGGCATGACCTTCAGGAGCGTGCTTTACTTTTGATTATTCTTTCACCCTGAAAACCTAACTTTAAAAAATTAGCATGATAATGTGACCTCTTCAACCACGGGTACAACCCACAGTGATAACAAGGAGAAATTTGTTTTTCTTACAACTGTCCCTTTTTCAAAGGAATGCTGGAGCTTTGATCTTTTGGGGTCCTGTGCCGTCCACATTCGCGCACACAAGCCCTGGCAATGCGGAGCTTTCACTGAGAAAGTGCTCTGTGGCAGGAGTAAAAAATCCATCTCCAGCCAATCCTATTACATATTTTTTTTTAGACATGAAACCATCTCTTTTTGTTGAGTAGCCTCAATTTATGTCACATAGGCTACGGCTTTTGCTGTTTTGAACACAGACAACTTATTTAATTTGAATTAAAGAACTGAAGTGCATTGCAAAGCCATTGTCATCCACAGGTCTTTGAAGCTGCACTGAATTTTGAAGGCCCATAACTAGTGGGCCAGTTTTAATTTTAACCAAATATGACATGAAATCAACATGCAAGTGGCAAACAGAAAGCTGTTAATTCGTGTGAGAAGTTAAAATTAAGAAAACAAGGGGATAAAAGCAGTCCGTTTGTGCTATTACAGCATAGAATCCCCAACTCACCTCCTGGGGGAGTGACAAACCAGTCATTTAATGCTATGTCAACACATGCATCTTGTCTTTCGTTAGTAAACTCTCCCGCTGGCTTCCACACTGTCAGAAGTAGACCTCCTGCTGACGTTCATAGAGGTGTGGAAGCCAGGAGGGTTCACTGATTCTTTTTTGTTGAACTTTCTTTCTTATCCTATTCAGAGACAGTTTTCCTTTGCTTTTAGGACAAGTACACATTAGCTTCATTTATGAAGCAAATGTTTAAAATGTTTATGATTCAAATGACCTACTTTCCTCTTTATTCCTTAGAGCACTTTGAATATCCTAGCCAACTGAGGGTTGCATCTGCCTGCAAATTACCCATGCTTTCTCTCTGCACACAGTCTGCCCACATCATCTGTGAATAAATAACCATAAAAAATAAATGGAGAGGAAAGTCGACAACATCCATCTCCCTTTCTTTCTGAAAAGTGTTCTATAGAGATGTTGGTTAATGACCTAAGAAGTCTCATAGATCCAAAGCATTTTTCACCTTCCCACCCACCCCTTTCTTCTACAAACCTTCAATTTGCCTCCTGTCTGTTTTTAAATAGCATTGCTCATAGGCAGCAGATAAGCAAGTAACTATTTAGATAACTACAAGTACAATTCATGCAAAACAACCACATGAAAGTCCAGGAACAACAAAAATGACTGGATATTGAATTATTACAGGCAATATAACTCGAAACATTTCCTAAGTACAGTCAAGGATCAGAAAAAAGCTGCCCCAATTTTGTGTTCAAACTACAAGGCATATTTATTTTAGGATATGTTATGTTATTTGTGAAGTTAATGCCTGGGATTATTTTGAAATAATATAAATCATCATGACTCATTTATTAAGGTGCAGAATACTTAAACATCAATAGAGTTGTAAAGCTGCTTCATGCTGTAAAAAGTATTGTCCATGAATTAAAATTTAAATTACTACTTCAGTCAAAAATATCCCCATTTAAATTGATAATCCCTCTTCTGTGGAACTGTCTTTATTTAAACTCCTTCATCGCCTTCTTGGAAATGCCTTAAAAATCTGTAGTTCTTTCTAAAAAAGGATTTAGATTTTTTTGTTTGTTGGTTTTAGAAATGATAAAGGAATGTTACATTGGTTAGTAAAAGATTTTTAGGTTAAACCAAGGACTGTCACGTGATTTTGAATTATAAGCAAATTCTAAAAGAAGAATATCTAAACTTCTACAGAATTGACTGCATTGTTGAAATACATGTATAGCCATCCACAGTGATTGATTTGAAGTACAGTAGATATCTAAGAACATAACCTTCTGCATATTGGTTCAAAAATCATCTTAAATGTGTTCTGTGTATTTCATAATACAATATTTTAATTAAGATGTTTAATATTTCACATAAAGTAGAAGGTGAATTTTGGGCTTTTGGAAAGCTATATCCAACCATCCCTCCTCAAATTAAAAATCATAAGCAAATATCTTTTAATTAAATATTAAGTCACAAGAGTTAAAATGCTAATTAATGTTTGGCTTGTAAATATTGGGAATTATTTTTTTAATTTTATGGTTCTAAAACATTAAACATTTTGTAAAATTATCTTCTTTAGGACTTATTTTTAATTTCTTTCTTACTTTGAACAAAGTGTTCATCACAGGAAATGCCAGTTTTCATAAATATGCTTAATTGAGAAAAATGAATAAAGTTAATAAAGAAGAAAGCAAAATTACTTAAAATATTGAAATTTAAATAAGGCTGTAATTTTTGTTACCTGGAAGGAAGACACTTTTTGAAACAGATTGAATTACAAACTTTTGAATGGAAAAAACATTTTACTTTAAATAATTAAACATTTACTTCATAATATTTGGCCATTAGCTTTTTCACAAAAGACTTAAGGCTTAGTCAGTTTGAATCAATTATTAATTGAATTATTGAAATTCAATTACGAGACTTGCATGATAAAAAATAGTTCAAATTTCTAAGCAGGCTTTACTAAAGAAAATAATTGAAAAGTAGGAGAAAATATTTTCTATAGTTCAGGAAAACACACAATTATAAAAGACTGAGGAACATTAACTTCAATAGGAGTTTCCAAAACTTTTCAGATTTTACCCAGCTTCTATATTTTAGAAATCAGTTATGGAGCTATGTTTATAAATAACTCCCTTATGCTTTAAATAAATTTTGAGTATCTCAAACTATATTTCTATTTAATATAATTTTTATCTTCAAGATGCTATGATTTTTATTTCTGTTATCAAATATATGTGAGAATGTTTATTTCTAAAGAGCACTAGTTTTGTCACTAGTTCTTTAACACAGAATCTGTAAAAAATGCATTTAATAATTTTAAAATCAGAGCCTTTCTTCACATCCTTACTTTACAGAATTTAAACATGCATTGCTTGTTTTTTGTCTGTTTCTTTGTTCATTTGGTTTGTTTTCCTGCCTCTTTTTAGCAGGGGAAGTTAGTGGTTGTGTCTTCTCCTTCTGTCTGTGATTCTTTACATTGATTTTAGTTTCCCCAGGAGGAGCATATTGTATAAGGTTACGACGATGAAGTTTTAAGGTAATTATGTTTCCGCAGCAAGAAGTTAAACGATGCTGCATGTATGATTATTCGTGCTTCCATTCCCTAAAATGTCAGGAAGTATCAGATGCCTTCAAAAATTATCATCAGAGGATCTGTCAAAACGCAGCTAGAAACATTTCTTACAGACCACAACTCGATTTTCTCACTTAATATATCTGGTTTGGGTTGACTAGAAGATGCCTATAACGGAGCATTAACAAACACTGTAATTTGCTGGGGTCGGCGAGGTCTGTAGCTTTGAGATTGAAAGTTGTCTTAAATTATGCTATCAGCTTTCCAAACCTCATTAGTCTTAACCCATTTAGGCGCCACTGACTTCTCGGAATCACCGATAGAACCCGAAGCAGAAAACCGCAGAGCAGCCAGGCTTCTGCTATCAGAAACCTCAGTACAATTTTGCGTATTAATATTTCAGAAAGTTTGTAGGAACACATGCTCCCTGCTGAGCCCTCCACGCAGCCAGAACATGGTTACAGTCAGGCTGCTCGGCCAGAGCAGCTGGCTGCTCCCTGCCTGTCTCTGGACCTGGCAACGGGAGAGGGAAGGAGATAAAAGAAAATGAAATGAATGCCTTCACTTGCTTTATGATTAATAAATTCCCATAATTGGAGTCAGGTAACCAGTAAATGGAATAACATAAGGTTACAGGAAAAGGCCAATTTTATCCTGTAATGTAGCCATAAAATTTTGAATACAATATTACTTTATTTTTCCAAGAGAAGCAATTTTTGAAGGTTTTGTGGAGATCATTAGTTTTTTTCCTAATGCTCTTTGAATCCTTTAATCCAATTTTCACCATGTATCATTAAAAACAGAGTTTGAGAAATATCCAGCATAGTAGAGCAATTAAAAATATTTTGCAACTCGTACAAAAGTCAGTTTAGTAATGAAAACCCATGTGGCATTTTAATGACTTTTGGAAATGTATGCAATAGAGCAAAATATAATTTCTATGATGATAAACAGTGACCAAAGTTCAGTGACATAAGCTAAATTTTAAAAGTAGAAAGAAAACAGAAGATGCAATTTTAAAGGATGCTTGAATAAATAACATATAAATAATAAAGATTACATATTGTTTGTAATGGGGAAAATATATTTACATTTACTTACTATACAAAGGCACATATTTATAGGTGCCCCAGAGGGAAAATATTTACAAAATCTCCTAACAAGGATCAGTTTCTTAAGTTTTAACTAAGCAAAACCTATAAAATGAAATCATACCAGAACAAATTAAAATGCATTGTTTTTTACTTAAAATTATAATGCTTAGCATATCACCTGAAGCAAATGACTAGGGCATTGAAATGGTAATCAAAGTTTGTTCTTTTTCATTTTTTCTTTTTTCTTAAAAGAAGTTGTCGTAATGTGTGTTTTGCATATTATATAAATTTGAATATGGCATTTTCCTTGATTTATATAATTAGAAATGGAGAGTGTAAAAGAAATCTGGTGTATGAGCCACAGTCCTTTGACGGTGCTTGAATGCTACAGCTTTTAGTTGCTGCTAACTGTCCAGGAACACACAGGCCCCATCCAGTCAGGTCTCCTCTAGAGGCAGCTCCTCCTGCACTGCACGGGTGGCAAGAAGTCAGCCTCTGACCTTTAGCGTGAACTGACATCTGAGATCCCATGCAGTCCTATTTTATGGCTACATCAAAATCTTGTCACTGCACACACATTCATGTAAATGTTTTCTACTGTATGGTATACTTTATTCTTATTATTCCTCCAGTCACCTAGCTGTCATTAAAGTATGTTTACATAGTACTCAAACCTAGGAGTCCTAGATGTGTCCTTTTTCCTTAGCTGTTCATAATATCCACTAGGTTGGACTAAACGTCAGTCTACTATTATTAAAAAGCTTGGAGTTAAATTCAGTCATAGATGTACTCATGGATAAACTCATTCAGGCTCAGTAGGAAATAGAGAAAACTCCAATATTTGTTCTGGAGAGTAATCATGATTATTAGATGAGGACACCTAAATTAATTGCCTAGCGCAGTTTATGTTTACATTCTCATTCTTTATAACGATAAACTGCCACTCAATTTGAGTTAATTTTTTTTGTCTTGACTCCTGATTAGCTGAAAGATTTGAATAACATTCCAAGCCTTGCATATCTGTATCTGCCTTCCTCGTTATGAAGCCCATTGCTAGTTGTCCCCATATCAAGGAAGGGTTGGAAAAAACCGATGTGTTTAATTATTGCAGTCTCAGATCTAAATGTTTTCTTCATCACAGAAACTGAAAAAAAAAAAAACTGTGTTACTAGACATATTCAGTCATCGTATAAACAGAGTTGCAAACCTCAGTGCATCTGAGGTTTGAACTCTGCCATGGAGTTGTATGAAAATGGCTTCTCGGGCCACAGAGTAACCTTCTGTTGGGTATGAAGTACTTAGCACCCCACGGATGGATCATAAAAGCCACAGTGCAATCCTGGGCTCTTCAGGAGTGTGATGATTATCTCAAGGTCATGGTTATCAGCATTCTGGCGAGTACTATCCCTCAGTCTTCATCTTAGGCAAGTGGCAGAGAGTATTGACAATACCTATATGACCACCTAGTCAGGTTACCAACAGAAGCTTCAAGAAGCCCTTTGAAGGTATCAAGACTTCAGCTAATAAAGTTAACTAATAAAATTGGTCTCCAAATCTATTCAGCATTGGCCCTTTTGACTTTCTTCTCTGCATATATGAAAATGTTGGAACATCCTGAGTACAACGTGCAGCAAATTCCATTTCTAAAGGAATTCCTTAAAGACCGTCATTGTTTTCTGAGATGGTTATGATACATTTGCAAATAGGTATCACTTGCAAGAGTGCTTAAAAATATACCTAAAACCAGGTTAGAATTTTGTGATTTGAGTGAAAGGCCTTTGGTAACAAATATTTTGGAGATGTGAGTGTTGCAATTGGATATTCCAACAAGTACATGTATTCATTTTCTATTCTGTTTAAATTTCTTTGCCCATGATGCTCTCAGCTGAGATATATTTAATGGTGTCTCATTAATCAAGTCACATATATTTCCCACCATCAAACTATCATTTTTGTAGTGCTTTTATTAATTTGCTTAAACAATAAAGAGTTCTTTACATTTAAGTTAGAAAGTTCACCTATATTTTGAAGAAAAAGGTCATAATGTATAACTTATATAACACAAAGATTCAGGTTATACTCAACCAATTAACCAAAGAGTCCTAAAAGAAATAGAATAAAATACATTACTTCTAATGCTTACTAAATAATAGCCATCATTTCTTCACTCATATATTTATCAAATATGTTTTTAATCGGTTATATGCTGTCCATGCAGCTCTGTAGAATTGCAGCTGTACCTGGAGCCATAGCTGAATTTTAGGCATATCCATTACCTTTAGGTTTGGTGCTTATAATGATAGAAGACATAGATAGTAGCTGCCTCATATCTAATCATATATGTAGGAGACTAAGTCTGGCGACACTGACAGCACTTCACTAAGTGAATGAAAATGATGTGAGCCCTGGCTGGTGTGGCTCAGTGGGCTGAGCACCGGGCTGCGAAACCAAAGGTCGCAGGTTCCATTACCAGTCAGGGCACATGTCAGGGTTGAGGGCCAGGCCCCAGGTTGGGGGCCTGTGAGAGGCAACCAATCAATGCATCTCTGGAACATCCATGTTTCTCTCCCTCTTTCTCCTTTCCTTCCCATATGTCTAAAAATAAGTAAATAAAATCTTAAAAAAGAAAATGTTGTGAAATGATTACTAAAGAAAAAAGATGCTTTCAAAGGGATGTACATAAAATTTCCCATTACAGCTCTGGGTGCTGGATTTTAAGTGAGAAAAGATTGAAACTTCCACGACAAACAATGTATGAATTCAGCCAGCAAATAAATTTCCATTTCAAGCACCATGTACAGAAGTTGTTACTTCCAAAATATGTTTTAAACATATTGATTTAATTTAAGAAATAGCACTTTGGGCTTTTATTCACCAACATTAAATTGATAGTTTTTGAAGAGAGGAAAAGAGGAGTATAGCATTTTAGAAAATATAAGACTATTTTAAAATAATTTTTAGAGACTATGAATCACATACTCAAACACTGGATATTACACTCATAGGCCACCAAAGTACTATTAACCTGGATGGTTAGGGGAGTCATATTTCCATGGTAATTAAGCTTTAATTTTTACATATGCCTCTTATTATTTTTCTAGGTCTCAAACTGAATTTATTGTTACTGTTTAAGACAGTTCTTTTTCTTTAAAATGCATCTGTGAAATGTTCACATTTGCCTTCCTTTACACAACAGATGTTCCACAGAAAAGTTGTAAAAAAATATAATCCTGTTTTGCCATAAAATTGCATTACAATCACAAAGGTGTGTTGCCATCATTTCTGATATATCTTCAGTTTACTACACTTCCTAACACTTCACGTGCGTCTTTTTTTTTTTTTGCCACAGTCAGATAATCAAATAGTTTATGATCAAACATGTGTGAACTATTTTAAAAATGTACTGATAGAGCTCTCCACCAGTAGCTATTGTGATTTACTTCTCTGGCATGAAATTCAAGCATCCGTATATATGAAATGCTTTCCAGCTCATTCCAGTCTTCAGATGAAATCTAAAAAAAAAAAAAATAGAGAAAAGTAAATATGACTAAAATATTACAGTTTCTTGATTCGAAACTCCAAATTTCTTGGAAACAGATGACCAGTAACATATTAATTTGAAGTATAGAGGTTTTATATGGACTTTCCTCCCTCTTCCCTTCTTTATTTCATTTATTTTGAAGTGGTTTTAGACTTACTGAAGTTGTAAAAATAGTATAATTATCAAAACTAAGAAATTAACCTTGGTATAATGCTCTAAACTGAGGTGCAGCTTTTACACAGATTCTTTACATTCCATTCATGTCGTTTTCCCATTCCAAGACCCCACATTGTAGTTAGTTATTATATATCCTAAGTCTTCCGAACTTGGGCCAATTCTTCAGCCTTTCCTTGTTTTTTCATGACCTTGACATTTTTTAGGTTCTGATCAATTATTCGTGGAATGTTTTTTAATTTAGGTTTGTCTACTGTTTCCCCATATCATATTGAGGGAATAAGTATTTTGGGTAGGAAACACAAAAGTTATTTTGCCCCTTTCCCCATCTTCGGCATGGCGTATCAGTGGCAGAAGGAGGGACATGGCTTCATAGGTTGTCATTATGTCCTATTAATACTGATGTAACTTTGATAGTTTGGTTAAGGTGGTACCTGCTGGGTTTCTCCCATGGAAGATATTACTATTTTTCCCTATGCAATTATGTAATAAGTAGCTGGGTTGAGATATCTTCAGGATATACAAATATTCAATGTCTCTCAAATTTTCACCCACAATATTTTTTATCTATTGAAATGTTAGAGGGAACACAGTCTTCAAGACCACCTGTACTTCTGATACTAAATGCAAGTTTGAAAATTTCCAAGATCCCCCTCAGTTTTGATACTTTGCTAGAAGAACTCACAAAGAAAGCTGTTTAATGCACAGTTGGAGTTTTTACACCTAAAATACAGACTAAAATCAGTCAGGGGAAACGTGCATAGGCAGAGTTTAGGAAAGTTTCAAACACCAAGTTTCCATTTGTCCTATCATTGTTGAGTTGTAGGCAGCTTTATTTTCCTGCACTGCATTGCCAGCCAGGTACAGTCTCCTGCACGTTGGTATCCAGAGTCCATGTTTTGGCTCAATCGTGCAACAGAGCTAGCCACCTAAATGGATGGCCTTGATCTCCAACCTCTCAAAAGGTCAAAATGACACCATGTGACTCAAAGTGACTGTCCTAAAGGATACTGTTAGACTATCTGAGATGACTAACCCCCACTCTAAATCACTCTATCGTGAATGAAGCCCCCTAGACAAACCTAGACTTTTCCAGCAGGTATGAAGTTTTAAAGGCTTAGAGATTTTCTCCCAGAACCTGGAGGCAATGGCCAAACTGCTAAATCAAAGCAAGATCTCAAAATGTGACAAAGCAGTGCAGTTCGCCCTTTGCAGATTTCTATAGCTTTAGGGGACAGCTGCTGTCTTATGCCTCATTATGTTTTGTTTCCTGGGAGTAGGTACTTGAAAATAGAGTAACATTCTGAAATTCTGATGGCTGGTTATGTCTGTTTAAATCAGGAGTGCACTGTAAGAAAGTTCACTTAGCATTAGTGTGCCCATTAATATCAGATGAAGCAGATTTCCTACAAGGAGCCTTATAGAAGATAAAAGAAGGAAATTTCCTAATGATGAAACATAAAGAGATTTAATAGGCAGTCCACTGGAGTTCCCCCACCCTTCAAGAAAATGTTTGGTTTTATATAGTCACCCATATGTGTAGCTTTTGAGGACATAGGAAATGAAGAACAGGCCTTAGCAGGCCTAGATTACGTGGAACAGGCCACCTGGGTCCTTAGTAAGCAGATTTTACAGACTAGAGACACATTTTGTCTAATGTAAGCAGGTCCACTGAAAAGAAGGCATCTCAGTTTTGCTACCTATTGGAATTAGCAAAAATCTGGATTTTGGAATATATACATATACCAAATCATTATGTGGTGTACTTTAAACTTATACAATGTTATGTGTAAATTATATTTCAGTACATCTGAAAGAGAGAGAGAGAGAGAGAGAGAGAGAGAGAGAGAACTTGGGACACTGACCACAGAGAACTCCTCACTAAATCTCCAATTGAAACAGTACAGATGACATGTATATCATTGCAATGAAACTAAAAATTAAATACAAAATGACAGAATAATAGATAGCTAAATAACTAAAGAAATAAAAAGGGAAAGTCAATCTGTATGGTAAAATTTAGGGCATCAGGAAGCGAATAGAGGAGGCAATTATTGAAATGGGACTTTTTCTCACTACTAGAAACACAGGTCATAAAAATATCTCGTCATGCCTCTTATCATTTGTAGAAAAGACAGGAAAGAGACATTGTGTTCATCTACATTATTTGATTGCACCATTATGTTTCATAAAATGTGCTTGATTTGTTATAGATCTCATCATATGAGTTCATGATACAAAATACAATTTCAAATTCTATTGTATTAGATGGCTAGGTCATTGTAGGATACTACAAATGCTGACAGATATTATTTCTTTATACAGCAGTCAACATTAAGTGACAGTTCACATAAATATGAAGACTGAATTAAAAAATCAATAGATGCTGTAAACTGCTGCAGAAAATGGAAAAAAAAGAATGAGTCTGCATTTATTATTCCCATGTTCCAATGTGTTCATTTATGTTATGGATGATAATTTAAAATGTAGTTCCTGGTTTGATTTGAAAGAATGGGAACTTTCCTAAGCAATTCATAAGTTTGTGAAATTATGATATGATTAATGCAAAATCACATTCCTCTTCTGAACTAATGCTCGGTATTATAGACAGAGAAAGTTTTACTCCGTTATCTGCAATGAATAGCATTTGCATGTGAGGCCTCTCTAAACGTGGCCATCTCGTCTTCTTCCACCTCTCCCTGATTAATTTAATTCATGTTGTGAAACATAATAAGAATCTTAGAAAATAGTGATAAGGGATGGATATAAGATACATGAATGTATATGTTTGTCCCTGAACTTCTTTTCTCATGTCTTTGCAAGAGCCCATTGTCTCCAGCAACAATGTTAGGTTAGGCCCACTAGGAAATCCAGCATGATCTCCCTCCCCAAGCCCTTGATGGGCAACTTTTCAGCCTATTACATATTATGTGAGAAAGACATGCTGATTTCAACATCTGATTTACCAAAAATTAACAGAAATAAAAACTTTTAAATTGCAATGTCAGTTCCCCTAAGTATATAATTAAAAGGAATTTAGTAAGTAATTATTTTATAATCAAATAATCCCTCTTATTTCTCAGGATGAAAGGTGAATAGGAAACATGAATTACTTCCTATGATAATAGTAAAGGGAAAATGCTTCTTTCCCTTTCTCTCTTTCTTCCTCCCTTGCTCCCTCTGCTATTCCTTCTTTTGCTTTCATCTCTCTCTGTCTTTCTCTCTCTTCCTCTCTTTTTCTCTGTCCAGAAAATAGTAATATATTTGTGTTTGGAATATAGAGAACATATTCTTGTTTTATAAATCAATTCATGACGATTTCCTAAAAATGTTATTAGTTTAACATAAATCTACCCTTCTTCAACTTTATTTTTCCCCCGAGTGCACATGATGCTGTCTATCAATTCTCCTTTGTCTGTCTGACGGAGTGGGAAGATTTGTGTATGTTAAGGCCGTATATTTTAAACACATAGGCCGTACGGACCAGCCAATATGCTGTAAGCCTGCTGTCAATACAGGCGTGTTTTAGCTTGTCAGATTGAGGCCCCTCCCAAAAAAGAAAAGATTTGTTGTATCACATTGTAAGTGGGTTTGTACAAGACATGTAGCTTTTTTTTCCCTTACATATTGTAAAATCACAAAAGTTACTGAGAAAATCAGGGTCATTGGAGAAGGTTAACTGTAAGAATAGATTAAATGATCTTGGAATATTGATTGTTCCCTTGCAATAGCCTAGTTCAGTAGTTTTTTCCCCCCTCTGAATGTGGAACCACTCAGTTAATGAGGCGATGCCGTGATTTCAATGTAAGACAAACCTTGATTCGCTGCCAATAGTTTCCAGCTCAGTGCAGTTTCACTGGCACAGTGTTAAGTACTTGATGGATGTACTTCAGTGTCACTCCCTGTTCCCTTTAGCTGCCTTAATTCTCTGATGGCTTGTCATCACCTGAGAGATGTATTTGTTCATTTTCTGAGTGCCACACGAGATTACAAGGTCTGTGAAGAAGGCAATTTGTCTCCTTTGTTCGCTGCTGTATCCCTAGTGCTATAGTAACTGGCGTATAGTAGGTGCTCAAAAAATATTTCACAAATGACTGCCTGCCTGCTTAAAGAAACACACCCAATTCTTAAATCATAAAAGGCATAGGGGAGGTTATTACAAAGATCACATCAACTTTATGTTTGAATTTCCTTAAGAAGATTTACCTTTTGGGGCTTATGTTTAAAACCTCTTTGTAGAATACATGATTCCATTAATATCCATTTTTTTTCACATATCCTCTATGCATTAATGAGTTTAACTCAATAACCCGCCTGTCTGTACCATGTTGAATTCATACGTGTATGCGTTCAAGCCACGTAACTGTGTATACATTCAAGTTTGTTGAAAATATGCTTTGAAAAATCCTTCATGTTGAGCCTTTTTACTTGTGAACAGTACAATCTACCTTGTGTTTCTTTGAATTTAGGTGGCCCATGATGTTTGCCATGGGTTTCGTACCGTTTGCTAATACATTACAACCCTATGAGGTCTTTTCTAGTTCCCCTGTGTAATTGTATTAGCGTAAGTTGATCCACAATTGCCATGAAATCTAGTATTGATGCTATAAGTGTATTAAAATCATACAAAGCTTTGGCACTCAGATTATTTTTTTAAAAGGTGACCATTCAAATGACTAGTATAATGACAACTTATAACTTAAAAGATATATTTAAGTGTAAGGTATGGAAAAGAAATATTTACCTCAGTAGCTGTATTTCTACTTCCAAAAATAACATAAGGACAAGTAAAATACAAGTTAGAATACTATATTTCATTAGCTGAGCTCTTATTTGGATGCCGTCATTTATCCTGTGGAACAGTTATTATTCTGCCAGAGATTTTAAGACCAGTTAAATGAGTCTGTGTTAAGTCAGTCTTGAATTTTTTAAAAAAAGCCTTGAAGTTGCATTTTATTTAATTGCTTATTGATAATATAGTAGAGGTCAATGGATACTTTTAAATGCCTACTATGTACTATGCACAATCTAATAGTGAAAATTAGACATGGAGTGTTAGGAACTTTGAATTGGACCTGTTGTAATAATTTACCGTGACATTGACCTTATAATGTATATGTCTCCATCAAGTCATCTATTAAAAGACTATTATGATACTTTAAGAAAAAGTAACCATTCAGTATGATGTACTTCTGACAGATAAGATTGACAAAAAGCAATGCAGTTAATTGTACTTTAATGTAAATTAGATCTACATATTCAAAGATTAAACTTTTTGAAGTAAAAATCACACAGAATATTCTTCACAATGAAAATGACTTGAAGCTTTTAGCATATTTTTGTGAAGGAAAAATGACAAATTTTATTATAGTTAAAAGTTCCTTTACTCAAACTTCTGGAAACTTAAGTTGTACATATGGTACATACAGATTTTAACATTAAATAATTTGAGAGCTTAAAACTATTCAATCATGCCATACATACCCTCTTCTTAACTTTTGTGTCCACATTGATATCATGTAAAATATTAGCACTTTAATATTTTTATTTATTTCATATAGGTACAGTATGCCTGCTACAACCAAAACAAAAAACAAAAACAAAACAGTATTTAACACCAATACGCTTCCCACTCCATCTTACTGAGCAATTTCAGAAAATTGTTCCTTAGGCATAGTATAGATTTGTGGGTGACACATGAAAATTGTATCAATACTTTCCAGGTATTTAGAGCATTTTTAGGTCTTATCTGCTTTCTAAAAGACAACCTTCTGTGTGGTTTTTTTTTTTTTTTCCCTATATCTCCTATTCCTTTCATCCTGAACTTCATCTGGCTGGTGAGTGACTTTATATGTCTTTGAGAAATTAAAATCCCTCATCTTTTCTCATTTGTCTACCATCAAATCTAGTTACAGG
Organism: Desmodus rotundus; assembly: GCF_022682495.2. Classification (NCBI taxonomy): domain Eukaryota; kingdom Metazoa; phylum Chordata; class Mammalia; order Chiroptera; family Phyllostomidae; genus Desmodus; species Desmodus rotundus. The sequence goes on from NC_071395.1 coordinate 9,631,326, forward strand.
CTTGCATATACATATAGACTTTTTCTTTCTTCTCTTAGAATGGGGGTAATGACTTTTGCCTTTCCAAGGTCATTTTCCTCCCATGGGGTCATCGCTCTGAGTATCATCTCTCTCTTTCCCAAGCTCCCTGCACCTGCCATTGGTTCTTGCTTCTCCCACATCATTAAACCCCAAGATTTATAAAATCATTCCTGACAACATTTACATTTAATCTAATATTGTTTTTTCAAAAAGGTATTTATTGAGTTTATTGGAGGTGACATTGGTTAATGAGATTATATGTTTCAGGTGTACAATTCTATAGTCTATCATCTGTATATTGTGTGTTCACCACCCCAAGTCAAGTCTCCTGACATTATCATTTCAATATTGTCTCTTTTTAAAAGCTTTTTTTGTTCATACCAGAATTGTTCTCCAAACACTTTATCAGTGATCTTCACAGAATTCTCAAAAGAGTAAACGGGTTAGGCTGACTCTGTGCACTCTACACATGCTACTCCACTCACTGAAATTTTACTCACGCCCTTAAAACCCTATGCATGCCCATCAGGCCTTATTTGCCAATGTTTTTTGAGTACCATGTTTAATTGGCACTCTTCTACTTTCTTATCTAGCAGTGGGCAAGTTTTGAGGTTTTCCACCTACAGGGCTTGATTGTATTAGCCAGACTCAGTGGCCTAGGGGCCTCTGCATTTGTCCTGTTTGGTTGAAATGATGGCTTGTAGAGGGTTTGGGTGTCTGAATCACAAACCAATAAAAGTACCCAGAGCAATAATAATAAAACCAACAATCACAGAAGAGGGTGCAGCTGCACTCAACAGATTTTTGTTGTCTGCTGTTGAAGTTCATTATGGAATGTATTATTTACATATTTTTTCTCTTGCAGTTTACATTCAGTATTATTTTCTATTAGTTTCAGGTGTACAACATAGTGGTTAGATGGTCATACTTATATCCCTCACGAAGTGTCCCCCTGATATTTTCAGGGCTCCGCTGGCACCATAAGTGGTTCTTACAGTATTATTGACTATATAGCCTATGCTGCACTATACGTCCCCATGCCTACTTCGTGACTATTAATCTGCATTTCTTAATCCCTTTCCCTTTTCACTTCCCCTAACCCCGCTTCCCTCTGGCAACCAGTAGTCTGTTTTCTATATCTATGTATATTTCTGTTTTGTTTGTTCGTTTATATTGTTCTTTATATACCATATATAAGTGCAGTCAAACAGTACTTGTCTTTAACTAAGTTATTTCACTTAACATAATAGCCTGTGGGTCCATTCATGATGTTGCAAATGGTAAGATTTGTTCTTTTTTATGGCTGAGTAATATTCCATTATATATGTATCACCATTTTTTTATCCATTCATCTATTGATGGACAGTGGATTGCATGCATCAAATCTAAATCATGTAAAGTTTTACTTTATTTAATATACAATATTAGTTCCTCTATCACAATTTGAATTTTTTGTGATTAGAGGTCTATTTATTCATTATATATCTTTCCCAATAGTTTAAATTTTTAAAAGTGGCTGACATGTCTGTTTTGTTCAATGTACGTATCCAATTTCTAGTACAGAATGAGATTGTAGAAACTGGTCAAAAATTTGTTCAATGAATAAGATATGTTTATATTTAAAACATACATAATTCACTGAGGTTATTTTATTTTTAAATCTTATATGCGAAAGCTTATACTATCCAATCTGTGCTGCCTTATCCTCGTAAGAGAAGTTTGAATTATTTAATGATTTAACACAATTTAATGTTGTTTTATGGTATTGACTCCTCACTTATTTACCGATTTAAATAGGTATATTTGTTGAATGTATATGATTTTTGACATATTTAGCTAGTCTGTGGGAAGTCGAATAGGGACAGGGTGATGCTGCCCTCAAGAACTTCACAAGAAAATTCTGAAGACCATTGTTGAAGGAGTATTTCATCTTTCTAAACACTTCACAAACAACTGGAATAAAATAACAACATTACATGTGATACAATCTTTATCCTATTACTAATTCATTCTGGAATAAAACTTTCCTGGAGTTTTTCTTAATATTTATGGTTATGTTTTCCAAAGATCTAGAGTAAAAGATATTTAAAAAAAAATTAATAGATGACCACTGAAATGTTACCCAGTTTCTTTTAAAGTTCTAAACTTTAGAGAAATAAGGTCAGTGATATCAACTCTTACAACATCTGTTTTTCTTTAAAAACATACAGACTTGTTTTTCTTATTATGAAAGCAATAGATGTTCATTGTCAGAAAATAAAAAAATATATGACAAGTTGAAGTGCAACATGAAAATCATCTTTGATCCTAATGCCTTAGAGACAACCACAGTTATCATCTTATACTTTATATTTTGTATTGTTTCAGTTCATACACGGGTAAAGAAAAGTATGGTTCATATAAAAGCAAACTAAACTGCAGCATAATTTGACATGACTAGAGGAGTGTAAGAAAAAAGAATCAATCGTACTCAAGGTAGAAACGCTTCTTTGAGTGGATCAGTACTTCAGACTGAGTACCTCGAGAATGAAATATTGTCATAAGAAACTATTTAGGGCAGCACTAATGACCTTTGTATTATCAAAATTATTTTATGCCCTTTATTGGCTTTAATTTTTGTAACCTTAAAGGTAAATGACCGAGTTTGTAACTGTTATCATGTAACAGATATAAATACAGCATATTGTCCCCGCAGACAACATAAAAGTCCTTCCTCTCCCTCCTTCCAAATCTCTCTCCTGATAACAAGTAGAATATAAAATGAGTAAGGAAGATGGAAGAAAGGGCAATGATATTTTCATTCTTATTCCAAAAAATAAAGACTCCAAAGCATATTTTTACAATTGATAGCATATGTAATGGAACTTTTGTTATATGGTTTCACATTCCAGAAGTTATCATTGCAAAAATAGATTTTATAAATGTAGAGATTATATAAAAATATAATCAATAATCTCTGGCTATTATAAATAAAAATAATAAAATTTACATATTATTTAGAGATGAAATTACAACCCAAAGTATTAAGAAACATAAATATGTAATTAAATATAGTTTCCTTTGAGTATTGAGACTAATAAAGAAGAGTAGGGAGGGAGCTGTGTCTTTCTGACCTAAATGTTGAAACCCTGTTTAAAAATTACCTTCAAAAATTTCTTAAAATATAAAGGGAATAAATAGTGTGAAAACCATATATTACAATAGTTATTTTGAACACAACATATAATTTCATATATCATACAAAATTTAAAATTTATTTTTCCAGATCATTTCTAATCAGTATTACAAATTTTTGGATTGATTACTACTCAAGTACATATAATGACTGTGATGTCCAGGAATCAAATTCATTTAGTTAGCTACCATCAAGATAAAAAAATTATCAAAGAGAAGTAACTGTCATTTAGGAAATAAATGGCAAGTTCTAGCATTTGGCAGCTGACATTTTATCACCTTGTCTTACTATTTCTCTTTACATTAAATCGCAAGAGTGCCTGGATCTTCATGCCTCTCCTCACTTAGTCTTATTCTTCAATAATCTAGAAAACAAGTTGCTAGCAGGGTGCATTTTTACTTTGAGAATATCTAAGTCTTTACCGCCCTTCTATTATTTATGTTTCCTGTGATGCCAATAGACGCATTTATCAGTAAAGGGCACGAGAAGATGACTTCTGCAGAGACATTCATGTTTGCAGCTCTGCCTGTGTGGTAAAAACCCATGACACTTTTTAAAAAAATGAGAGTTGCTCTTTTGTAGTATCAGTTCAAAAAAGAAATAATCACTTGGGAAATTTTTCTCTGTATCGGCTGCAAAGAAACCCAACAGAGAAGAAAGGCTTACAAACCCATAGAAGGCAATAAATGTCAGAAAAATTGGACCATTCTTGCTTGTAACCATAAGGGCATTTCCCTTATACTCAAGCTCATTGTTATGCTTAGTCAAGTATAACCTTATGTCAAGCTGATCTCTGTACTGTGGAACTCGAGATGTGACTACAGGTAGTAAACTTTGAAATAATATAGTGCCCCCAATTTAGACTAACCTTTGCAGCAGTTGAACTCTAAATAAACTTTAAGTGCAGTTAAAAGGTAACAAAATTTATGCCTTAGAGTTACTTGATTCTGAAGTGTCCTTAAGTGTGAATGTTTGAAGTGTTACTTTTTTGTATGGAAAATAACTCAATTAATAAATAATAATACAAGAATAAACCCTGTGTTCATATACTCACAACTATAAACCTACCTTTGCCTACCCTGTGTGTGCTAATACATAAGCAAATCCAAATAACTCTTAAATCCCAAGTGTGTTACCTGTGCATGATCCAAGTTTGACTGTGACATAGTACATTGAAGGGAGTGAAGAATTGTGAACACCCTATAGGAACAATGTACTGTGTGTGTGTGTGTGTGTATTTTGTAGTTCCCTGAAAAGACCAACATTTGATAAAAATCAACAACTTAATTGAAGTAACAAAAACATACAGGTCAAATATATAGACATTTCCATCTTGTTTACCAAAGCAATAAACATAAGGCAAATTAAATTTAGTTTCAACATCAAAAATTGTCAAAAGTACAGCCAAATCTTACCCCCAGAGTTTCAATTGTTCAAATGTCCATGGTTACTTAATTTAAAAATAATTTTAGAAAGTTAATTTGCCTGGTTTAATCCAGTTTTCCATGGTCCCTCACTTCGTTTACCTCGTAACAGTGGAGGGAAGAGTTTCTCCGTCTCCATCTCTCTCTCTCTCTCTCTGCCCCCCAGCCATAGATTTCTCTTCCTTGTGAGTTTTTTAGTGTTTCCTTATTTTTGAAGATCTTTGCAGTTTTGAAGGGACTAGTCAGGTAGTTGTAGATCGTCTCTTAATTGGGATTTGTCTGGTGTTTTTCTCATGACTGGACTGGGTTTATAACTTTTGGGGAGAAGACCATAGAAGTAAATTGCCATTTTTCACTGCATCATATCAAGTGTACATACTATCTACATGAGTTTTCCTGTTGATTTGTCAGAATTCTTCCTTCTAGAGTGTCTGTTTTGCTCCTTCTGCACTGTGCTCTTTGGAAAGATCATTATGTATAGTCACACTTACCAGCCAGGAAATATACTCCACCTCCTTGAAAGCAATGGAGAGACACAAATTCAATCACATACTTACATCAATATGTATTTATGGATATTTACTTTGTCTTTTAAGTTATAATCAATGCAATCTTTTTGTGTTCATACTCATTATCTGAATTTTTACCTAAGATTTTTTCTTTCAAAGCTAAATTGAACATCTTTAGAGGAAATGCCCAATACTCATTGATCTAAGAAAAGGGATAACAATACATTTTTATATATAAATATAGAAATACTCATTTAACTAATCACCTATTTATATATTTTTCCATTTATCTACAACTACATATAATTATCTAGTAGAATTTCTCACACCTATTTTTATCCTCACAGCCTTAATTATAAGAATGAATTCTTGAGCTGAAATGAACAAATAAGAAAAACAAACAAATACTTACAGATACAAACAACAGTATGGTGGTTACCAGAGGCAAGGGGGTTAAGCGAGTAGTAAAGGGTAACGGGGGTCAAATATATGGTGATGGAAGATTTGATTTTGGGTCGTGAGGCACACAGTGCTATATGGAGATGATCTATGGTAGAGATGCATGCTTGAAACCTATATAATTTTATTAACCAATGTCACTCTAATAAATATAATAAAAAATAAAAAATAAATTGAATTGTTGTTACAAATCTTAGGAAGTATATAAGTAAAGCTAAATTCCACTCTGGGAAGGGCAACTTACTATCCTACAAAAGCGGGCTAATAAAAGGATCTGTTCTTATATATACTCTGTGTAGCAGAAAGTATAGTTCACATACTTAGTAGTCATTTATTATTTTTTCTCATTACCAGTATTTTGATTTTCTTCAAATCAAAATATCTTTAACCACAAGTCATGATATAGAGTCATCTTAAATCAGTTTAAGCTTGATATCTTTGGCTAATGGTTGGTCAAGGTAAGCATGTGCCTCTGTTCTATTATGATGTAAGAAAAAGTTTGATAAGCACTTTGGGAAAGGTTTGGGAGAGAAGAGTCTCTCTTTTTCCTAACAAAAGAGAGACTCTTTGGGGAAGAGGAGACATATTATAAACATCTGTAGTTTTTTTAGTTTATTATTGACTTCTTTTTCCTGCGTTTTAACCTGATTGGGTGGACTCCAGGTCACTGGGGTTGCTACAGCTTTCCCATGTGAAGAATAGGCCACAACAATAAAAGAAAATCAGAGTAGCACCCTGATATCACCAAAGCCAGTGCTAGAAGTGGCTAAAGGCAGAGGCATTTTTGCTTGAAATAAAGGTATTTATCCATTTCACTGCTATTATTTCAGCATTCTGTCACTCCTAGCAGAAAGAAACAGAACTATTAAACTTTCAAACACTAAATACTAACTAAGGGTGTCCTTATATTTGTTTACTAGAGCATGTTAATTAGGAAAAAGTGATCCTTAGAAAATACCTGATATCTCCTTATTTCTGACTATTTTATGCTGCTTCATAGCAGTATACTCTTTTGTATATATACTCAATTTGTAAAGGATCTCTTGTGTAGACATTATATGTATACACACACATATATAGATATATATATCCATACATTTATATTACATAATTGAGACATTTAAACGATAGCTTCAGAATATTTGGAGTTGCCTCTTCTATTACTGTTCACCTTCAGGATCAGGAAGACACCAAGTTCTACACATGCTCTTTCTGTACTGGCTCTTTTTTCCTCCATGTTCTTTCCCATTACTCTAGTGTATTAGCACCGTGTGCCTGGTGTACCCATCAGCACTTTCAAAGATCCATCTCCAGTCTCTGCTGACTGCAGCGTTCGTAACACTTTAGAACGTAGATTCCTCACCGTCACAGTTCCTCATGACTCTGGCCCTGAACACTCATCCAAGCCACTGCTAATCAGATCATTTAAAGTTCTCACCCATGACTCCTCTTTGCTAGACTTGGGGAAATGAGGTGAGTTTATTATTTCTACAGAATCGGGAAACTATTGTTTTTAAAAAATGTTTCTGTGACATTTGCCATCACTGAAAGCAGGTGCACACACCAGAGAGACTTGATGTCTCTTCCACTCTATGCCTGTAATTCAAGACCAGTTACCAATGGATGCTGTTGCTTTGAATTATATAGAAAACATAAAATTACTCTTACTCCCTCAGAGTAAAATCAAATAGCCTACTTGTAAAGAGGATGACTGAGAATAATAAGCAGTTCTAACCACTTTTTGTTCCTACAAAATCAGTGTATTCATTAAAACCCAAAACATTGCAGAATATGGATAAGTAGATATTTGAATGTGAAAAAGGATATTGCGAATAAAAAAGTTTAAGCTAAGTTTATTTTAAAATATATAAATCTTCCTTAATTCATATTTTAATGTAAAACACTTGCTAGATTAGATTAAGTAACAGCTGATTTATCTATAAAATTTTGTTAAATTTATTAAAACAATATCTCAATATATTTAAAAATAGTCCAAGGTATATTTACATAATACATGAATGAATTCTAAACAAGCTTCTGGCTAGAGTCACAGCACCTTTAGGGGAGAATAGGCTGACAAGATGTAGTAATTTGTATTTGGAATATGCAGTTTTCCCTTGGGCAAAAATAGCTTGATGATATTGAATAATATTTAAAACAAAATGTTAGTGTGGCATAATATAGTCTTGTCTCTCAGGAATAGTTTAATCTGTGTCTTAAGAAGATCGGGATGAAAGAAACATTTCAAGATGAAACCCAGTAGCTCGAGTCTTTACCTGCACCCGGCCGGACAGGAACTGGCTCTATGCAGTCAGGTGTGCTCGCCCTCAGTCTGGTTCACTGCGTCTCACAAGGCGTCTCCTTGCGCTCTACTGTTGGCTTTCTCTGACCTGTGTACGTGCAGGTTCCCTCGCTCTTCTTTGTATTCGGAACACCAAATTGATGACACAGCATCTCTTGTTAATCTATTATTTTCACTTTTGTTTAATACACACTAGGGTTGTCTGTCTGGTGGCATCAATTTGGAGGAGAACAGTTTAAAGTTGTCCCTTTGGACAATTAGAGCATTATGACCATATTAACGCTGATATTCTGTGAAATTTTGTATGTGTCCAGATATGTATTCCGTGGTTACTTAGGCAGGTTTATATTCAAGGAGACACAGCTGATTGGGATAGTACAATGGGAATAAAGGATCATTTAGAATTATGTTAATAGTCTTTTCACTTGTTTCTTTATGATATAAAGAGCAAAATAAGTTTTACTTGATTATTGATTTAAAAGTGAACACCAGTCGGAAGAAACTTGGTGAAGCCACTGACACGTAAACCGCAGTTTTGTCACAGAAAATTGTGTGTAGTTGAGACGAAAATGTCTGTATTGCCTTCTGTATCCAATTGCTAATAAAATCAAAGGGATTCTTGGCTAGCAAAGACAAACGTATAATGTACCAAATATATTTTCTTATTTTACATTTAACGTCTTGTATCCTTAGAGATGAAAGGTTTATGGTTTTATTCAATTTCTGTAGAAATAAAGAGCTCACGGACATGGTAGATACAATTATACTACTCTCTTTTTTATAAGCAGCATTACTAGAAGAAATCTTAACTTTGAGGAAAATAGCAAGTTGTTGAATATCAACACAGCGAGGGAAGATGGAAGCAATGTTTCACGAGCTCCTATTCTGTGGAAGGCATGAGCATCTGTCTGCTGTTCTTTACCAGCTTCCTCCCCAGTGTCTAGCTGAGTGTGGCGCGGGTATTCATTTACCTGTTATTTGTTAAATAAGTGTGTGAATCAGGTCAAGTAAGTTGCTCACAAAAAACATCAGATGTAGTTGTTAGGAAGGGCCCAAGTCGCAGATAAGAAAACTGCTGTGTAGCAGTTAGGTACGTTTGGAAGCTTGCTGAGTCTGTAAAACATTCAAATCCATAGCTTTCTGATTTCAAGAACCATTTTATTCAAGACAAAAATTAAAACAACATATATTTTAGTGTTACAAAACAGCTAGAAATTTTTTCTAAAAATATAGTGTAATTTACTTTTTCTCTTCTGGAACTTAAATATCAAAAACTTTTTAACAGTATGTATAAAAATCCTCTTTACCTTCCATATCCTTACTTCCCTGATGCTTTGAAATTCCAAACACTTTATATACTTGTTGAAAATACTGAATTCAAATCTTTATAAGTTAATGATTATTTTTAGCTGTATGGGTACTTATCTTTGAGAAATTGAATTTTTAACTGTATTTTTTCCATTATCGTTTATCCCCCTTATACTCCCACCCCCCAATCACCACGCTGCTCTCCATGTCCATGAGTCCTTTTTCCTTTTTTCTCTATCTCCCCACTCTCTCCCCTCGCCTTTCCCACTAGCTGTCATCCTGCTCTCTCTCTCTCTCTCTGAGTCTGGCTCTATTTTGCTCGTTCAGTTTGTTCATGAGATTCCACGTATGAGTGAAATCATATAGTATGATTTGGCAATTTTTTTATGAACATTATATGATGACTGGAGTTCCTTCTAATTTATATTTGTATCAAACATTATATAGCAGATGAAAACCATTTTTACCCATCAGGGGGCAATCTATATTTAGTTTAATTTATCCTCCATTTAAAATTCAAAGAACTCATAATAATTTTGAATAGTGTTTACTCAAACAGTTGTTTAATAATTTAACTTAATTGCAGGATAATCAGTTAGTATAATTCAGCACTCAATATCTTCTTATATATATTTTTGTGCTGTATTCCAGAAACCAAAGTATAGAAATATTTTTCTGTATATATAACACATAAACAATTGTTTATCCTAATTTAATGTTAAATATCTCAAGCCGCCACCCTGATGAAATCATATATTCACTCTTGCTCTAGATTAAAGTGTGGTAGGGACAGGGACATCCTCAAGGGCACCAGAATTCCACTGGCCAGATTTCTGAATGTGTTGTAAAAGCAAAGGGAGTCTGACAGTAATTTTGAGTATTTGTAATTTTCATCACTGATAGTGGTTGAGAGTCTTGGATGAGAAGCTAGAGCCACTGCATTAATTCACAATAAATACATTGAACTTTTTGAGGATAAATACAGCTTGATTCTCAAGGGTTTATTCTCAGAAAAGTGGTATTAGTTTAATTTTATTAGAGAATCAGAATTTTTGAAGATTAGTAGAAGATAAAATGTGCTTTTAAAAATAATGTAAAATTGTACTTAGATTGCTAATGTTATGTATACTAAGACAATTTGAATTTAAACAAAATGAACTTTAACTGTGTTCAGCTGACAAGGAGACACCAATATTTAAGTAAGCTGACAGGTGTGGATATTTTCTGTTTATATGTGAAGAAGACTCCTACTAATGCAGAGAAGAGCTTATAAATAACATTCTGCTTGCTTATCATTTTTCTGTTACTGTTTTAAAAATTATCTTTCATTAAAAAGACTGTAAATCAAGAGCCAAATTTAAAATGATACAATTCTTATTTTACATACTTTTTAGCATATTGAATATAAATAATAATTATTTTGTCAGAAATATATACTATCTTCAGTTGATTCTATATTAGTGGAAATGTTTGTTTCATTTAACAAAATAAATGCATAAAAATGGAAACTATCACTAGAATAAAACTAATGATGTTGGGCACTTGGTGCTATATTACACAGTTACTCTGGACATAATTACAGAAGCCTTGATGTTTACAGTTATTCTGGTCATTTTCCATACATAGTGGATCCCTGAAAATCTTCCCTTAGCATCTCTAATTCAGAGGCCACTGACAACCGATATCAGAAATTAGGGCAAAATGCAACTGCTTTATCACTCCACCAGTCTGTTTTATAAATCAATTTATTCTTGGGTTTTTGTCAGATTGAAATAAGACACAGATTCTTTTTTCTCTCTCTCTCTTTTTTTTTTTTTTACTGTTGTCTCCATTTCCTTTCCACTACTCCCCCCACCACACCCACCCCACCTCCCACCCACCCCCTTTAGCTTTGTCCACGTGTCCTTTATACATGTTCCTTGACCACCCCTTCCCTATTTTCCCCCATTTTCCACCCCCCTCTGGTTACTGTCAGTTTGTTCTTTATTTTAATGCCTCTAGTTCTATTTTGTTTGCTTGTTTGTTTTGTTGAATTAGGTTCTGCTTATAGGTGAGATCATATGGTATTTGTCTTTCACTGCCTGGCTTATTTTATTTAGCATAATGCTCTCCAGTTCCATCCATGCTGTGTGGCAAAGGGTAGGAGTTCCTTCTGTCTTTCAGCTGCATAGTATTCCATTGTGTAAATGTGCCACAGTTTTTTGATCCACTCATTTACTGATAGGCACTTAGGTTGCTTCCAGAATTTGGCTATTGTAAATTTTGCTGCTATGAACATTGGAATGCATAGGTTCTTTTGAATTGTTGTTTCAAGATTCTTAGTATATAATCCCAGCAGTGGAATTGTCAGGTCAAAAGGCAGTTCCATTTTTAGTTTTTTGAGGAAATTCCATACTTTTTTCCACAGTGGCTGCACCAGTCTGCATTCCCACCAACAGTGCACTAAGGCTCCCTTTTCTCCACATTCTCTCCAATACTTGTTGATTATTGATTTGTTTATTATGGCCATTCTGACTGGTGTGAAGTGGTATATCAACGTGGTTTTAATTTGCATCTGTCTGCTGGCTAGTGATGCTGAGCATCCTTTCATATGTCTCTGGGCCCTCTGCATGTCCTCCTTGTAGAATTGTCTGTTCAGGTCCTTTGCTCATTTTTTAACTGGGTTATTTGTCTTCCTGGATTGGAGTCATTTGAATTCTTTATACATATATAAAGATCAAACCCAAGTCCGAGGTATCATTTGCAAATCTGGTTTCCCATAGGGCTGGTTCCCTTTTCAACTTGCTGGTTTTTATTTTTTCTTTAGCTGTGCAGAAGTTTTTTTTTATTTTGATGAGGTCCCATTTTTTTTTTTTTTATGTCCATTGCCCTAGGGGACATACCAGTGAAAACATTGTTGTGTGGAATATCTTAGATTTTCCTGCCTATGTTCTCCTCTAGGACTTTTATGGTATTGCAACTCATATTTAAGTCTTTTATTCACCTTGAATTTATTTGTGTGTGTGGTGTAAGTTGGTGATCGAGTTTCATTTTTTTGCATGTAACTGTACAGATCTCCCAACACCATTTGTTGAAGAGGCTATTTTTACTCCGTTTTATGCTTCTGCCCCCTTTGTCAAATATTCATTGACCATAGAGACTTGGGTTTATTTCTGTGCTTTCTATTCTGTTCCATTGATCTATGTGTCTGTTCTTATGCTAATACCAGACTATTTTGACTACTGTGGCCTTGTAATATATTTTGATATCAGGTATTGTGATCTCTCCTACTTTGTTCTTCTTTCTCAAAATTGCTACAGCTATTCAGGGTCATTTATGGTCCCATAAAATTTTTTGAAATGTTTGTTCTATATCTGTGAAATATGTCACTGGTATTTTAATAAGGATTGTGTTGAATATATAAATTGCTTTGGGTAGTATGGATATTTTTGGTGATGTTATTTCTTTCAATCCATGAACACGGATTGTGTCTTCCTTAATTTCTTTCTTCAGTGTTGTGTAGTTTTCTGAATACAGGTCTTTTACCTCCTTGGTTAGGTTTATTCCCAGGCATTTTATTTTTCTTGTTGCTATAGCAAATGGAATTTTTTTTCCTGATTTATATTTCTGATATTTCATTGTTGGTATACAAAAATGCCTTTGATTTCTGAATATTGACTTTGTATACTGCTGTTTCACCAAATTCTCTTACTAGGTCAAGTAGTTTTTTGGTGGAGTCTATAGGGTTTTCTATGTACACTATCATGTCATCTGCGAACAGTGACAGTTTTACTTCCTCCTTTTCAATTTGGATGCCTTTTATTTCTTTGTCTTGTCTGATCACTGTGGCTAGGACTTCCAAAACTATGTTAAATAAAAGTGGTGAAAATAGACATCCTTGCCTTGTTCTTGATCTTAGTGGGAATGCTTTTAGTTTTTGCCTGTTGAGTAAGATGTTTGCTGTAGGTTTCTCATATATGGCCTTCATCATGTTGAGGTATACCTCTTCTACTCCCACTTTGCTGAGAAAAACACAGATTCTTAACTTAGTGGATTCCGTTGTTGTGGTCCTGGTTTTTTCATCATTTTAATGTCTCATGATACATTGTCAAAAGAGAATGATTTGAGAATATTTTTCTTATTCTATTTTATGAAAATAAGCTACCATCACCTTCGTATTATTATAAAAATAAGTTTACTCAGAGAAATAAACTGAAATCTCATTTCTCAAAGGAAACAAAAAGCATTTCAATAATGTTAGTGTACAATACAGATAACATCAAACATCAAACACTGATCAGAGACCCCTTACTGTGGCCTTTCCTCTTGTTGGTTGGGGCATGGGAATTACTATAATCTGCTCTCCCCATTTACTTATAATGTTCTATTTTTATGATACCATCAATAGAAATACAATATAACTTACTTAAATTGTATGTGAAGCTAAATGCATTTGCATGTAAGATTGATGTAACCAGACATCTTTTAAATATTATACAAGCCAATCATTTAAGGAGTAGTCAAAATAACTAAATTACCTCATTTAAACCTATATAACAATGATCTCTAAAGTCATCATTGAATATTATTAATTATTTAAAGCTCTCTGAGATGAAGGAAAATTGACATATATTTAGCACAATTGTAATTGAAATGCTAATATTTGACTGAAAATTCAAAAATAAAAGTTAACCTTAGAGATTGTAACAATGATATGATGAGTTTTTTTTTTAAATGTAGGGATATGGATTACATAATCTTGACATGTAAAAAGTATATATTTATAACACACAATTATCAAACTTAAAAGATAAAATATTCCAAATATGTGTTTGTAATTCATCCAAAACATTTTCACATAAAACAATATGCATAATGATTATGCCGCCAGATGGTCCAAAATAAAACCAAACCATTTTATGGATGATTTTATTAGGGATTTTAATTTAAGATGGCAAGAAAATGATCTCATTGAGACCACAATAAAAAAAAACCTTAAAAAAAAAAGACAGGACTTCTCTCTCTCTAATTTGTCCTATTTTCAGACAGTAGATCAAGAATAGTAATTTGTGATCTTCTAGATCACAATTTCCCTGAGGATAAGCTGTGGTAGGTGGCGCAATGATCTCCAAAGATACCCGTACATAATAATTTTTTACATTTTTAGAAAAATACATTAGAATAATTTCTTTTTCTGAGGTGTGTATTTTGCATACATTCATTAATGCATATACTATATAATAATATAATGCACAAATGTATTTAATCAGGTATGAGGTCTGTCCAGAGGGTATCCAACCATGTAATATGAAATATAGAGACATTTATTGAAGAAGATACAAGATACAAGAAACATTGTACGTAGGACAATGACGCCTCAGTCCCCTTCAAAGTAGGCACCATTAGCTGCCCCGTTGTATTTTCCTGAATCTCATTGATGGTCTTTAATCTCTTCTTTTTCAAAGGTGATTTTAGTTTTGGGAAATGGCAGAAGTCACTGGGCACCCTATCTGGGATGTAGGGGGCTTGAGTCACCTGGGTGCTTTGATGTTTCACCAAGAAACTCTGCACAAGACGTGATGCATGAGCAGGCGCGTTATCGTGATGAAGCTGCCAATCACCAGTTGCCCATAGGTGTGGCCTTCTGAAACACACAAATAGTTTCTGTGGAGGAAGATTCAAGCTTAATGCGAAATTTAATGCAGATTTTTTGCTCTACTTGATCAGTCGTTTTGAATGTGACGGCCACACAGTACACATGCTCATTCAACTGTGTCTACCACCCCCACTGACCAGTACAGTGAAGTTGCCCTTGTTCATCATGCACATTGCGGTCCACTCTCCTTGGCTGCCAGGTTATACTGATGTCATGCAAACCGTTCTTGTTATAGTAACAATGGCTGGACTTTTTCTGGACAGACTTCAGTATGATAATGTAATATTAGTATAATCTATAGAACAAATTTATTTACTAGTTTGTGGGACCCTAATCTATTTTGTTTGTACATAGCATGCAGATTTTTTTTTTTTAAGACAGATCTTTGTATACTCTTGGATTAGGATCTCAGGCCATATATTTCAAAAGAAACTCATATTTCTAATAGCTGGGGTATTGTTTGTTCTAATGGTTACCAGGGGGAAAATGAACTTAATTGGACTTTAACTTCTTCAGTGAGAAACATTTGGCTATGGCATTAAGGAGAATTTTTTGTTCGTCACTAGTTTTGATTTTCACGTAAAGAGGATTTTGTAGGAATATACAGTAGATGAATAGAATACATGGCAGGGAGGTAAACCACATAAGTGTAGCAGATAGCAAGCTTTGGGATTGTAGGAGAGCATACACATCTGCATTTTGCATATCTGTGTAGAGAAAGAAAAGAGAAAATTAATGGCATATTTACCACTCTCTTCCCACAGCAAAGCAAACCGATACTGTAAGTCGTTCCCAGAACTCCTTCTGAAAGCCAGCCCCTTGAGTAATATGTGAATACACTCTGGGCAAAGTCTCTATAAAACAGATTGTCCTTGAGATTTTGACTCGAATAGGAAAAACTAATTTGTATCAGTCCTCTACAGGCGTGCATTGCAGTCACTAGATGTATCTTGATAAGCTTCTCCAAATTTAGGTTGACAGGTATTTAAAACTGCTTTGGGACCATTTACTGAAGAACATTTTGGAAGAAAATATGCAGCCCATATATTCAGTTTATGACTATATTGTTACATATTCTGACTCTCTGAGCAAAGTGAGTTAAAACATTTAAGCTACTTTGTATTTCCAGCCTATCTGTCGGATGTTTAAGCATGCCATAGGAGCTTGAAAACTCTATTTGTATGTATTGTAAAGTTTAAGTATTATACAGCCCTGGCTGCTCTTGTTTTCTTCTTACCTATTTAACTAGGTTTCTTTCCTCTCCTCAGATGCTGTAATCGCATCAGGTATAAGGACGGTAAAGAATAGAACGTTGAACGAAGCAGGGCTCTGCATATTTGCACATGCAGAACAGATGTGCAGTAAATATTGTGAGCTTTGAGTCAATAGGACACCATATAAATACAAAGGAATGAACGAGATATAATTTGCCAGTTACTTTTGCTCAGTATCTCATCAGTAATAGGGAAGCCGCAGCTTTCTTACCAGACTTAAGGAACAGCCTTTCTCCTTCCCCAGTTCAGTTCCTTTTCCTCCCATGCTTACATGTTTTCTTGGGAACCTAGACTAACACAGAAGAATGCTTAGAATATTTGCATATTTCTCCAAGATGACTGGTTTGGAGGAATATACTGGCTTATATTTTTAAATTCTTGATTTTTTTTCATTTTAAAAAAGTCCAATTTTCTTGTAGCCATACTAACATATGTAAAAATATGTATTATTGTTTTAAATTACAAGTGCACATTTCAAGTAGTTTTCTCTGTTTTCAAAGCAAATTCATAATGATAATTTTATAATAATTCTTGTGGGATATAATATAAAACTTATCTTTACTACTTTAAACATTTACAGGAATAATATTGAAGTTTTATTGGGGATCATAACTTACATGTATAGATTTGTAACCTACATAAGTCCAAAGAATGATTTGTCTTCATCTTTTTTTTTCCTTCAGTGTCTAACAATAAAATACCTTAAAGATCTGATGTCAAATCAGTGACTTCAATTCTTATTTAAGTCAAAACAAATGATTTCTCAGTAATTCTTACTTTTATGCCAGTAATTTATATTGAGATAAATACAAATATGAAATATAGCATAGCCTAATTACTACCCACTAATCACATACTTAAAAATATTGATTTTTAGGAATTTTAGTATTGTTTCTTTCTGCACAATGAATCCTTTCTGTGCTGAAGGGTGTCATATCTATGCCAGTTGCTTCCTTGTATTTCTGATCTCAATTCCAAGACTCTGACTCAATCCTAAATATGTGACTTTCATAAACAAGGTCACTAAAATATTTGCTGTTTATTTATCACCAAGAGCTTAACAACATTTACCCTTCCTATTCCCAACACATTGAGAGCCAGAGGCATTCCCTCCTCATGAGAGGGGCAAGCATCTGCAGAAAGAGGTCCCCATACGTACCTACCTTTGGCCAGATTGCTGTCTGACCATACTTCCATTCAAAAGCCAAGCACAAAACTCCAGGGTTATTCTGCCTGCACTTAGATCTTTAAAATGTTCATTTATAAATTATAATACATATTACAGGACTACCCTCGCCTCTCATCACTTGTTGAACGCTGTCACACAATTCTGCTTTATTCCTTTTAAAATCTGCATAAAAATTTGAATTATTAAAATTTTCTTTGTTTTATTGTGTCTACCTCAATATGGTAAAAGCTTCATGAATTAAGGAGCTGTACCTTCCTTGTTCATGGTGACAGTATCAGATGGCACGTTCCTGGGGCAGGGGGTGGGGTAGTATTTATTGTGGATGTTGTCAATGAAATACAGATTTGTAGATGGGACATGAATGGAGAGAAGGGGCTGGTCTTGCAAAATACGTGAGTAGCAGAATTCAAGAATAAATAGAAAGGTAAACAGAAACGTCCTGGAGCATAATCTAATGTAAAAGGCTACAGCAGAGTGAGTAAAGTAAGAAAAGAATAAGCAGAGGCAAAGTAATTTGGGCAGAAATTTCATGGCACCGATCTTCAAGATTGGCTCAAGCATATTTTCATTTCCTTAAAAATATTATAACATTACATTATCACCCTCATTATATTTTTACATTAGTTACAGCACTCTGCATTTGAACAGTTTCTTCATCATATGTCTACACAATCCAGAAAATCAGCTTCCCTCCTATTTAAGAAAGTAAACACAGCTTTTTCCCTATAATTGTTACTCTCTCTCCCCATCAAAATTTCAATGTATCCTGGCCCCTCTTTTAATATCTGCTGGCACAGGATAAATTAGTAGTGACAGCATACAGTCACAATTCCATTATCCCATTTGAGGAAGTACTAATTAATAACAGACACGCCTCTCTCTAATTTTTAGTGACAACATCAAATGGCAAACTGGCACAATTTCTGAACAAAATGAGTTGCCAAGAGCTGGATATTTTATCTGTTGCAATAATGTGAAATGTATACTCTAAGGAATATGAACACAGGGCATATCTAGATGGATAGGGCTGACTTAAGAACATGGGCACTTTTTATTTGCATTTATTTTTCTTAAGAGGGAAAATATAATTAGGTGTATTATGGCTGGTAAGGAGTCTTTGGGTCTTTCAAGGAGACTGTAATCAATGACCATCTTGGCCAGTACTTCGCCATGGTCTGCAGTGTGATGACTAGATGCAGTCATCATAGTAAATAACATTTTTTGTCCTGTACTGAACCACAGCTGTGCGTTCTTACTGCAGTGATAAAAGTGAATCTACAGAGAATGCTGTGAACTTTACCTGACACTGGAAATGCAGAAACCTCTCCCCAGGGTAGAACCCACCTCCCTAGCAGGGTCCACACCCTCAGCCCCACCCTCCCTGAGATACACAGCAGGATGACCTTTAAATCAGAAACTGCCCTGAAGGCAATAAGCATAATGGTTTCATTTTGCTGTATCTTTCTGGAGCCAAATTTTAGCCATTCCTAATGTGTAGTTCTGCAGACACAGGTACTGAAAAGGTTGACAAAGTGGCAGGAAATAAAAGCACTCACATCAAAGCCTGTATCTAATGATAGGAGGTTTACCCTGAAGACTTGAATGCCTTCAAGGGAGAACATCAGAGTAATTGGGAGATTTTTGAGGTATATACTCTATTGAAAATAGGAGTGATCATCCACACCATGCTGGGGTTTCCTATTTGGTGCCTCTTTTTTACAGCATTGTGCATTGTGCAATTTTGTTTCCTTGTAGATTTTTGTGTTCCATGGAAATTTACAACTCTGAGACTTTTATTGTGAACATAACTGCGAGTTTTGATTCTAGATACTGTAGAATAAGAAGGAAAAAAGAATGCCACAGAGGCTTCTTTGTCCCATTCCAATGATAAAAGCCCAAGTCTATTTGTCCATTGCAGAATTTTTAATTTGCAGTAACTAACTCTGAAGTCTTAAAAAAATAGAGGCAAAGCACAAGGGTTTCCATATCGAAAAGTGAAACCTCCATCAGCTGAAAATGATAAATATTTTATAGTATGATATTTACTCAGTAAACAAACTCATAAAATGAAAAGGATAAACTCTCAAGGAACTGAAAAATTAATGGAGAGTAATTAATATTCATTCAATAATTTCAAAAGACAATGGCAAAAGACAGCAGAAACAGAAACACAAGTGCAGATCTATGGCATTTCAGTATTTGTGTACATGCAATAATATTATTACCTAGGTAATCTGAGACCGTTTATGAAAAATGCAGACAGTGAATTAATCCTTTAGGCAAAAGAATAGGCATTGTTAAATGTTGTTTTCTTTTTTATTTCTTCCTTTTTTTTTAGAGAGAGAGAAAGGGGAAGGGAGGGAGAAGGGAAGGAGAGAAACAGTAGCCCATCAATCCAGACCTGGCCTGCAACTCAGGCATGTCTCCCGACCAGGAATTAACCGGTGACCTTTTGGTTTGCAGGCTGGCACCCAACCCACTGAGCCACACTAGCTATGGCACATATAAAGCAATAGGTTCATGAGGCTCACCTATGGCCAGCACAGTTCACATCAAGAGAGCGTTTCCCTATCTCTCCTGAAAATTGCACAATAGCAAGTTACTGCCACTTCTCCATTCCCTCCACCTTTCTCTCCCACGCTTCTAGCCCGTGTCAGTTTGTCACCCTCCTAAAGTAGAATAATGCCCAAACTTGTTAACGAGGCTGAATCCTACCTGACAGGCTTTGTATGTGTTCGATCATAATCCAAGTCTTTGCTTGGCTTTCCTATTCTTTCTTTCACTCTGCTACTCTTTTATTTGCAAAACCAGTTCTTGTTTTTATTCAGGTTTTAATTCAAATGTTAACTCATCTTAGAAATCTTTCCTGGGACCCACCATGAATTATCACACCTTATTTCCTCTCTAGTTGCACCCTATTGCATAATCCTGATTTACTCTTGTTAAAACCACATGAACAGCATGGATGGAACTGGAGAGCATTATGCTGAGCGAAATAAGCCAGGCAGTGAAGGACAAATACCATATGATCTCACCTTTGACAGGAACCTAATCAACAAAACAAACAAACAAGCAAAATATAACCAAAGACACTGAAATTGAGAAAAGGCCGACAGTGTCCAGAGGGGAAAGGGGAGGGAATTTCAGGGGGAAAGGGGGAAAGGTTTGTAGGAACAATTATAAAGGACACATGGGCAATAAGTGGGGGAGGGTGGTGGAAACGGGAAGAAAGTGGGGGGGCTGGGGGTTAGGCTGGGGTAGGGGGAAAAGGCAGAGCACTGTACTTGAACAACAATAAAATTAGAAGAAAAAAGCATATAAACAAAAAACAAACGATTCAATTAAAAAATGGACAGAGGGCTTAAAGAGACACTTCTTTAAAGAGGACATGCAAATGGCCAATTGATATATCAAAAGATATGCAACTTCACTAATCATCAGAGAGATGCAAATTAAAACCACAAGGAGATATCACCTCACACCTGTCAGAATGGCTGTCATCAATAAGTCAACAATCAGCAAACACTGGTGAGGATGGGAAAAAAAGGAGCCCTGGAGCACTATTGGTAGGAATGCAGACTGGTGCAGCCACTGTGGAAAGCAGTAGGGAGTTACCTAAAAATTAAAAATGGAACTGCCTTGTGGCCTAGCGATTCTTCTCCGAAGACACCTGAAACACTAATTTGAAAGAATATAAGCATCCCTATATTAATTGCAGCATTATTTGCAATAGCTAAAATATGGGAGCAGTATAAAAGCAAAGCCCATCACTAGCCAAGTGGATGGGAAAGTGGTGGTACATATATGCGATGGAATTTACTCTGCCATTAAAAAACGCTAGGTTCCACATATGAGTGAAATCATATGGTACCTCACTCTCTCTCTTACTGGCTTATTTCCTTTAGCATAATGTTCTCCAGGTACACCCATGCTGTTGCAAAGCGTAAAATTTCCTTCTTTTTTACAGCTTAGTGGTATTCCACTGTGTAAATATAACACAGATTTTTAGCCACTCATTTACTGACAGGCACTTGGGCTGCTTCCAAATCTTGGCTATTGTAAGCAATGCTGCAATGAACAAAATAAACTAACAAAATAGAAACACACTCAAAGGTAGAGAACAGACTGACAACTGTCAGAGGAAATGGGGTGGGGGGACTGGGTGAAAAGGTGAAGGGATTGAGAAGTACAGATTGGTGGTTACAAAATAGTCATGGGGATACAAAGTACAACACAGGGGATAATAACCAATAATATTGTAATAACTATGTATGGTGCCAGGTGGGTACTGAAAATATCAGGGAGAACATTTTGTAAAGTATATGATTGTCTAACACTATGCTGTATACCTGAAACTAACACAAAGTAATAAAATGTAAACTGTAATTTAAATAATTAAAAAAGTTAAAACACGTATGAGCATGTATGATTATTTTCTATATTCACTTGTCTGGTATATCCACCACCATAGGGTGAAAGTTGCATTAGTTCCAGATGCCTGTCTTTTCACTGTAACACTGTAAGATACAGAATAGGTGCTTGATAAATATTTGTTTACTGCACATATATCTATATATCTCACTCTTCATTTTTTTTTTTTTTGGCTGTTGAATTCCCCGCTTTCCAGTCTGCCCATGAATAAAAGATCTCCTGCTTAAACAGTAAAAGTTTAGGAGAATCTGTTTGAAACTAACCTTGAAACAATCAAATTTCAGAAGGCAAATAAAAGAAATGTGAGGCTGATAAACTTGATACCTTTTCTTGAACAAGGTGAAGGGCTACACAACAGACGAGGCTATGGTCTTTGCCATCAACCAGACCAGGTTCAAATTTTACCTATGCTGCGTGATTTGTAGAAAGTTGTGCTCTTTGAAACTTCATCTCTCATCTGAAAAGGGAAAAATGTACAACACCTTTCCAGCTGTGAGAATTAAATGAATTAATTTGTATGAAAGGATATGTTTAAAAGCTTTCTGATTCATAGTTGATATTCAATAAATATTTTCTTATTTCTTTGCTCTTTTGCCTTATTCCCTCGGGCTAATCAAAGTTCCAAACTCGAGTCAGAATTCTAATTTGCATTAGGCCTACAGAGTGGCATCTAATGAAAGCCTGAAGGGAAACCCTTTTGCCTTGGGCCTCCCATTCGGATGACTGCCATAGAAATGTTAGAGTTCTAAATGCAATTGCAAGAGGGAATGTTCATTAAATTAAGGTCTACATCTTAATTTAAGAAAGCTAATTGATTTGTTAGGGAAAAAAAGCAACTCCTTGAGTGTCTGGTTTTGGAAGATATAATGCAAGTGTGGAAATGTTTAAAGTAGTCATCAACATCCTTGAGATTTCAAATGTATTTTCATGTGATAAAAAAACTACAGTTTCTTGTAATTATTGTATAATCTTCCATATGTTTGAATATGTTACCTTTTTATTGAGGTCTAAAACTTTTGCTTTGCTTTTTGTTTTTAAATTAACCGATCTTAAAAGACTTTAACTATATCAAAGAATGAACTCTTTTGGATCTATTTATCTTTCAAATTCATTTACTGGTTTTCTATTTCATTAATTTCAGCCTTTACTTTTATTGTTTTCCTTTTTATGCCTTTGGTCTTCTTTACTTTTTTGCTATTGTTATTTTTGTTGTAGTTATTAAATTTATTAGAGTAATACTAAGCCCTTCTCCTTAACAATGTTGGAATAATGGAATTATAAACAGAATCTCACAACCAACAACACACCTCCACGAAGGTAACAGAGACAGGGGTCAGAGTTGTTACTGAATGAGCATTAAACCCGAATGAGATGCGCATCACGAGCAATCCACCATGAGATTGCCCGGAGGGAGTCTCCCCAAGCTGAGAAGATCTGACCCACCACATACATGTTCTTAAGATAAATAATAACTGACCCTCAAGTAAAAGGAATTGACAGCACCATTTGTCACACAGTTTGTCCAGATTCACTCGGTAATTAGGATGCCCATCTGGGTTTACTCATTGGCTTACACTCAAAGGAAAAACAGACTTCGTGTACCTCTGTGACTAGAGGTAGCTTCGCAACTTGGAGAGAGGTGCCTATGGATATTAGGCTCCTGCCCTCTCTAGGACAGGGGAGGTAAGGGCCTCTCTCCCTTGAAAACTACAGTACCAAGAAATGGTCCTTGAGAAAGAATTTTCCTTGGTTGTGAATTGGGCAAGAGGCTTATTTTACTTTTAAAAAGATTTCTATGCATTTCAAAGAGACAAAGAC
This sequence comes from Desmodus rotundus, assembly GCF_022682495.2. Taxonomy (NCBI): domain Eukaryota; kingdom Metazoa; phylum Chordata; class Mammalia; order Chiroptera; family Phyllostomidae; genus Desmodus; species Desmodus rotundus. Next base: position 9,654,871 of record NC_071395.1, read on the forward strand.
AGAGCTCACAATGACATATTTTCTAAAGTACATGCTCTAAAACAAGAGAGGATGGAGGACATCTCTTCCTTTATTTTCCACAGGGGGAATTAAGCCCCTTGTTTTTAATTTGCACTTGCCCAGAAGTGACAGCATTCTCAGGCTCTGAGCTTCTGCTCAGACACCGTTTTGCTAGCGCTCTTGCTTGCTGCCTCCAGCTGTCAGCCTTTTCGGCATCAGGGTCGTGGTGGGGGCATTAATTGTGTTAAATCTAAGGAACAACTTGGCATGGACATGCTGGAGCTTCCTTCTTCACAGCATTACTGCAAGGAACTCAAGAAAAGGAGGAAATGTGATTCACAAATTACTGTGGTGGAACTGAGCAGAAAAGTTTCTAGAGTTATCAGTGAAAGGGGAAATGACCAGGCTCTCCCTTACCTGATACAAAGTCCAGAGCTGGTACCTCATTTGTTTAGCAAAGACCATGTGTTGTGGGATTCTGACGCAGCTGGGCCACTGTAGACACCTTAGGAAACACCCTGTGAATGCTGAGAACCTTGGGAAGGTAGAATGTGCAAAACTCAGCCTCAGAAACATTCACCTGATGGCTGAACACACGTGGGGCACTGGAAATGAGAAAGCAATTTTGGAATTAAAGCAAGAAAAATCTAGACTTAAAAGCTGGTAAAATATGTGTATATTCATAGCATAACAGATTCAAAAAGTGACAAAAATAACCCATTGAATGTTTAACCCTCTTGTTGTTATCTTTTCAAACACCCCCCTTCATTAACTGTGTGTTTGCCTTTTATCATTTCTTTTAGTATATTTTTCCTTTTGTTTCTAATTGCTTCTTTTACATTCCTTGCTCCTAAACATAGGTATTATTCAAGGTAAACTGGCTTTTGCTGTTTTTCTTCTCAATTTCTCCTTCAAAATAATGATATCAATCATAAATTAATTTTTCACCAGTAAGTTTTGACTTTTGTCTGCTCAGTTCTACAACAGTAACTTATTTGACAATAATATTGTCATTAGCCTCTGTCACCATCTCCCTTTTTTTTTTTTTTTTGACTCTACTGAGTGACGCGGTGGTTCTAGAAGAAATGCTCAGGCCGGCAAACATATTGGGGACGCATCTGATCTCATGGGAAGGTGACTGATATCACAGCTCTCAAATCCTCAATGACCTGAAAACTGATGTGGACTGAGTGGGAAGGTTTTCAAGCACTCAGGAGGAAGAAGCGTGCATGGACTAGGGATCTAAAAGAAAAGTTGAATTAGAAGATTTCATAAAATAGGAGAGAATACCACATGGGGAATAGTTGCTGTAGTGGAAATGTGAATAATACAAAAAAGAAGGAGCCTAGAAGGAAATTTAAGAGTCAGAAACTTTCAATGCTTAATCTACCAAGGGTGGGGCCTGAAGTCTGTCCTCTGTAATAAGGATTAGAACAGATGTTAACAAGATTCTGTAGGTCACCCTAATGTTATAAATCTACAATTCTTAACAGCAAAATAATTTAGTCTTTATGTTTATTTGATATATTTCCTTAAGGCAGTGTAAAATTCAACCTCGATTAATAACATTATTTATATATCTAATACTCTGCTCTGGATTTGATTCTGCCCAATTTTGCCCACAGAGCAGTAATTTGAAAGGGTTCTAGTGATGTTGTGGGATGGTAGGGTTTCAGCACCTGGTTTTAATGCTGATTCTCTGGGAATCAGGACCCCAAACCATAACAGAATAGCATCCTCCCCTGGACCCAACAGCCCATTGCTGTCCTCACATGGTAGCACAGGGTCAGGCACTTAGGAGAGGAGAGTCAAGACTCACCAGCCCTTCCTTTTTAACTTTTATACTAATTGCAGTATGTCGATGTTGCAACTATACATGGCTAGAAGTCTATTCTATTCTTCTATTTAAAAAGCTATTCTATTTTTATATTTTAATCATAATATTAGTAAGCCATCATAGGGTTAGCTCACCTTCCTTCTGTTTTGATCTCTTTGTTCTTTTATTTCTATCTCTACTCCTTTACTATTAGGCTGTTTTTGCCTTTCAAATTCCTGAAATTTAGTTAGAAACTGAATTACAGGCCCTATACTGGTAAAACTTTCTCCTTTTGAATATGCTCTTAGCACAACTTAGCACATGAAGGACTTCAGTCGGTCCTAGAAATGGGAATCGTCACAGGGGGAAAGGCCATTATGCAATGTACAAAATAGATTATGTTTCAGATTAGTGTGCAATGTGTTGAAGGAAGACAGAAGCAGACTTAGCTAAAGAAGAGAGGAAGCACTTGCCTTGGTACTAAGAATTTGTATTGTTCTTGAAGTATCTGGATACCGTTGTGATGCCCAGGGCCAAAACCACAATTATTATTAGCAACCTGGCAAGTAGGCACTGACAATGTAAACATGCGTATTCAAATGGGAAATAAATGTAAAATTACTCCCTTTATGGAGACTAATTTTCAGCCAGTGCTAAAGCATAGGCAAGGCACGGATGTGTTTGGAATGTGGAGGGCTTGCAAACAATTGTTCTTAAATAGTTTTAGACTGGCTTTTCTGTTTTTCTGCTTATTTTCTTTTCATGCAGAGACACAGGTCACTTTATGAACCGTATCTGTTTGGGCCTTTGGCTTTCTTTTCCTTTTGGTAACTGAGTCACCCTTTTTTTGAGTCTCTTGGCACTCATTCTTTTATTTCTCCGCCTGCCTGTTAATCCTTAATGTAATCCTCTTTTCCTCTTTTCATACTTCAGTTATTCCTCCATTCAGCAGAAAGCATTCTGGTCTTCCAGTCTGCCTTAAGTCAGCATCAGTAATTCATTTCTTCTTTCATAAATATTTATGGCATTTCTCTCTGAGCACAAGTTCTTGTGCTAAGCAGTCGGATACATATTGAACCAAAACTCACATGATCCCTATTCTTAGAGCTTAGAGTTCTTTGGAAGAGAAACATTAAGTTGGTAATATCCACAGTGTGAGAAGTGTTAGGATGAGGAAAGTACAAGGGTCTTCATGACATACAACATGTGAAACTTGCCTTGTTCAGGCAAAGATGGCTTCCTGAGCAAACAGATGTTTAAGGAGAACTATGAAGGATGCTTTGGAAAGTAGACTTAGAAAGTTTAGGAAACCTATGAAAATGCCTTCAGGTGAGATTAGTTTGGTATATTTGAAGAATATTAATACAACATTCTAACTTCATTTTAAAACAAATGGCAAGCTGTTAAAATATTATCGATTGAAATTACAAAGTTGGATGTGGTTGTGGAGACAGTTTGGAGAGAGAATGATATGAAATGAACACACTCTCACGTGACATCAACATAAACACGCCTCAAGTTCTTGCTCACTCTGTGACTCACAGATCGTTACTCTTCACCTTCCTGTGACTCTGGAAGAAACCCTCTTTTTAGAGGCTTAAGCCATTGGTCACATATCTATAGTTCAAAAGGCAATTATTAAAGGTTGTCAAATGAAAGAACACTTTTTTTCTCTAAATATTTTTCGGGAGTCTCCCTTGTGTTCTTAGCTTTAATTCTATATTGGATTTGCATTTCTAGGTCATAGTGAATTTGAAAATCAATGTGTTCATAATTGAATTAACCACAGAAGTATAGAATTCTATGAAATATTTTTCTTCTTGTTTTCTTGAAATAATCTATGTCTGACACCTCAGAATCATCTTTAACTTTCTCTTGTTTTATTCCACTCTTTTAGTTCTAGCTCTTCTTAACTTTCTTCAGGAATGTTCCCTGTCTAACCTCTCTCTCTGCTTTTATCCTCACCCTAATATGGTATGTTGTAGTCCAGGTTTATATTAATAATTTTAAAGCATGAATCTGATTATGTTGTTCATGTCCAAAAAGATCTTGATTAGCTCATATTTGGCTACAGGAATAATAAAAACAATATTTAAACTTACTTGAAGCAACCTTTAACCTAGCTGCATCTATTCAACAATACCTAAGTAATTATGTAGCAACTTTCTGTGTTCTAAGATCTGCATATTCCTCCATGGTCTGGCTTTGGCTTTGGCCGGAATTTGGAATCGCCTCCTATTCCCTGCTGCATGTCTAAACCCTGCCTGTCCGCCCCAGCAGCCCTCAAACGCCACCGTACGTGTGATTCTCAAAGTCAGCATATACCCTGATAAAATAAACTGTTAATAGGTGAAAAACAATGAAGACTACTATGGAAACTCCCTGTATTTCATGTTTCAGCAATTCCGTCCTTCATTCTAAGAGTTAGAGAGTCGCATGAACACATGTGTTAGCGATTCATAAAAAAATCAATACATACGTGAAACTAAAATGTTTGATATGAACTGATACAAAAATATTCGACACATGCAGTTGTTTGCCTCACTTCTGAAAGACCTGAAGAAGAAAGGACCACATCTGGCACTTGAAGTTGTGAAAGCAAAAGTACCGTAAAGTAGCAGAAGGGAGAAAATGGTGTTTGGATTGACAAGAAACTCCAGTGGTGGAAATTCAAGGAAACTTTAACAATCTAACACAAACCACACGATCGCACTGCGATGCCGTTGAATTCACTTTTGTGGGAAAAACTCAGGCACTGCCGCCCTGTTTTGAACTCGCAGCGGTGCTGGGACGTCCTGAGGTTGAGGATCAGTTCAGTAAACCATTTACTTTGGCTAACACAAAATGACTTTCTGAATTTCTGCAACAGGCATGCACAGTTCTGGAAAACTAAGAGACACAGTGTGTGTACACATATGTGTGTACATACTTATACTAAAATAAAGGTACATACATACAAATACACATATGCACATGCATTTTCCTTTGTTAAAATAAAGATTTTTATATTCTTTCACATGTGGAAAATGAATCTTAAATACAGAAAAACAGCAATGTAAATTTATTTTGTTTGGTTATGATCATGATAAAATTACTGTTAATCTTAGAAAAAATAAATCACAGTTTAGAAACTAATAGCAATAGAATGCTTTGAAATACTCTTTAAAATATGTCCTATTATCCAGTGAATATTTAATGTTGTAATGAATACACATCATAGATTTGAAAGATTGTTACAACTTATGTTTTTTCTATTTTGAAATAATATAAAATAATAGAGAAACATTCCTAGAAGAACTGCAGCATTTAAGTATAATCAAATAATTCACTCTACTGGGATACATTCCAGAAAAATATCTGAAGAGGCTTTCAATCTAATAAATTTATTCTAAAGCCTTTTTCTTTTTGTAAGTGCTCACTAATTTTTGAGGCTATCAGCAGTTTAAAACACTTAAAAATTTAAAAACAAGAATTCACAATGTAATCATGGCTACTTAAGATCTCATAGAATCATACTGTCAATCATCACAACAGATGCTCATTTAAGGAGAGCTCACTTGCCCTGCTAGCACTGGGTGAGAACCAGTGCAGTTTTCCCCTTTGCAACCAGAAGTAAATAACAACCCATACAAATTGAGAAGAGGTGAAAAATTTCAAACACTTCCTCTCATGCAGCCTTTTGAACCAAATTTTCATTGGCCACCTTTTAAAAAAGGATTCTGCCTATAAACAAAATCCGTGTTCACCATATTTACAATACCTCATTAGTAGATGTTGCTATGCAAAATTGTTCATTGAACACATTTTTAAATAAAGAAATGAAATAACAGCACACAAGTTGCACTGGAATATCCGAATGGGTTGGAACTTTCCAAGTAGGGTCATTTTGTTTGATTAAGCATATTTCTGAACATCACTTTTCACAAATTCACAAACTTGTATGTACCTAATTTTTAGTATTAAATTATCTGATGATTAAAATAGTTTCGTTTGGATTTCTTTATCTGGCCCTACCTGGTAGATCAATCATCCAAACTAACATAATTCTTTAAATTGTGCAGCAGCTCAAGTATTGGCAAGGACATCCCCATGCCAGGGTTGAACTAGTGGTTAATTAAAGGGACCAGAAGTTTGGTCGTTCATGTTCTATAAGGACAGAAAGGGCAGATTACACAAAGGAGCAATGCTATGATTGTAATAGTCTGATTCTTTATATTTGGAGGTGAAAGGGTGCCATCTTAATAAATGCAAATAAAGTGAAGCCTTCAAAACATATCTCAAGAATTTACCCTTGACTATCTTTGAGGTTTAGTAAAATTAAGTATTCAAACACAGCACATTATTTTAATAGCATCCTAGAAATTCTGCCTGTTGATAGAGATATTGATATAAACATTCATGTATATTCTAGTCCTGTTGCTTAAAATTCCATCTGTATGGAAATTTACAACTTTAGTCTCAGACTCTTCTCCAAATGCCAGACTTGCTTATTCAAATGTATGTTTGATATCTCTTTGGATGTTTGGTAGGCATCTCAGATTCATCTAGAACAATAATACATCCCACATGCTCTCCACTTCAGGGAATAGCATCGTTTGCCATCTGTAGTCATCTCCCTTTCTACTTTCACCAGCAACATAAATCTTAGAAACACTATGTATATACACACACACACATATAACATATACATTATATACAATATGTATTCTAAATGTATGTACTTTTAGTTATGCCCACTGTTATTGCTGTTATGTAAGCAACACCATCTCTCCTTTGGATATTTCACAAGCTTTCTAAATAGCCTCCCTGCTTTTCCTCTTGACCTCCATAAATTATAGCCTCTACACAGAAACTGGAAGGATTATCTAAAATATAAATCACATGATAACATTGCTCTGCTCAATAATCTCAATTACTTGGAATGAAATAACACTTGGAATAAATTTCAATGTACTTTATATGACCTTGAGCATCTGACCTGCTTTGCTAATAATAAATCATGTTGAACATCTTTTCATATACTTAGTTACTACATGTATATATTCTTGGGTGAGGTATCCATTCAGAGGTTGGGTTTTTTTTGCATTTTTAAAATGTGATGGTTTACTTCTTATTTGTTGGGTTTTACGAGTTTCTGTTATATTTTGGATACAAGCCCTTTATCAGATGTGTTTTGCAAATACTCTTTCCCAGTCTGCATTTTCTCTTTTATCTTTTAAAGAGCAGACAATGTTAATTTTACTAAATTCTAACTTATCATTTTCTTTCTTTCATGGATTATACTTACAATGTTGTATCTGAAAAGACATTACCTATCCCCCCCTTCCATTCTTGCCTGTCAAATTATAGTTTTCCTATAATTCTCAGTTTAGAGAGCATGTTAACAGGCATTTTACCCTACCCATTCTAGACCAGGCCATTACCATTGTTTCTACACCCCCACTGGATAATATGTCATTTGTCATGCTAGTTTTTATGCATGATAAGGAATGGAGATATTATCCCTCTTTATTCTACCATATCTGGGGCTTAGCACATTGCTAGACACACACCAGTGGTGTAAATTAATCAATGAATGATTAACAAAGAGAAATATTGCTGACAGCCAATTCTTAAAATTGAACTGCCTTAAAAGTTTTAGATTTTCTGTATGCATAAAATAGTAATACAGTTTATTATCCATTTTAATATGTTCTCAGAACTTAGATCCAAAATAGGCTATTGCAGATATTTTGGGGAGCATGGGAGAATTATCAGCTCTTCCATTTAAAATATGTTTAAAATTCTCACTGTGTTTATCATTGTACATTAAACACATTTTGCCTGGGATTCCAGGGATTTAAAAATGCTTATTGTCAGTTTCAGTATAAGACATTTACATTTATTTTATTTTCTAAAGAAGTCCAGGGTTACGAAAATGTTAAAGAATACATCAGTTTTGTTTGTAAATGTTACAGGCCAAGATATATTCATATTTTAAAAAAGCTGTTTTAAAGAACTGATAAATATTTACTTGGGGGAAATGTCAAAATTCAAACATCAATATATAAAACTTTCCCTAGGAGTTAGTACCTCACAATGTGGCTTATTAAAATCTATCTTTTTAAGAGTCTTAAGATTAAGGAGTAAGGTGCTAAATCATATTTATGGAAAACCTTACATGATAAAAAATAGAAGATAAACTTTGAATACCTGTGATGCTAAGAAATCAGTTATACTTAAGTAAAAATATGATGTAAACTTAAGAAAAATTTTCAATATATTTTCTTTACTTACTTTACAGGGTACCTTTGGTACCTTATTCTTTCTTAATCAAAAAGTTATTAATATTCTAATTCATTCGCCTCTTCAGAGCTGTATTTCAAATATTATTTGATTCTACCCCTTTACTCAGTCATTCATTCAGATGTATCCCAGGAAATTTGTTTAAATATTTTATCATTCAGTTAAAATTATAGACTTAGAGTAAACATTCCATATGGTGCCTTTGTTTTCAATAGTCTTTGATTCTGTGAGTCCATAATCTGGCTTTTAACTGCATGACCTCACAAAACACATGTACGTCCATGCAACTAAAAAAAGTAACAGAAAAATAATGGAATGCTTTTTGCCTCGCATTGGTGTTTTACTTTGTCAGCTTCACATTTTTTTATACACATCCTTTTCATGTGGCTCTAAGGGGAACTCACATCACTATGGTAAGTCCAAAATGTCACAGTTGAATTACTGGAGAGAATCATGATGAGGTGAAAAAATAGTGATTGTAAAAGCTTGAATCCGAAAGGGATTTATAAACTCTTTGCCAAGTACTCGTGGACCCAAAGGAACAACTGAAACCAAAGCAGCAAGGAGGGAAGATGGCTGGATATTACTACTGCTTAGGAATCTCTCCAGCTCTGGTTCTCTCCCCCTGCCTGGGCAGCCTCATTCACCTGCACCAGTTCTCTTCTCGTCTCTGTGAACAGGCACAACCGCTCATTCGAATGCTTTGCAAACAGAAATGGAGAGACACCTCTTTTCAAAAAAGAGACAGAGAGAGAGAAAAGAAAAAATGAAAGTGCAAGAGAGACATTCTAATTTCTTAACTTTGATTTTCTTTTTACCTTCCAGAGGGGTAGGGAGTGAGGGTCTAAATCTTTCCCAGCTTTAGCTGTGCTTCTGGTTGCAGATACAGGTACTGTGACAAGCAGAGAGAAGTGATGGGTTCTGGGAAGATGAAAAACAACTACCGGTAACTTCAACTGCTGAATTAAAGAAAGAAATACTGCATGTTGACTCCTTATCTGCCAATGCAGTTAAAGTCACAAAATCTTGTATTTAGAAAAGTGAGGTTTTTAAAATGAGTGTGTGTTTCCTGTTTAGAGCACTCTCTTTAAATTTCCGAGTCACTATGCTGGTTTAGTCTGCCCCTTGGATCTGTGAAAACGTTGAGAGCACAGGTTAGTGTTGCCTAGTGAAGGCTATCTCATCGCTAAGCCTCTCATACACTTTCTGGAGACTTTTAAGATAGAAAACATCACATAATTCAGTCACCTACAGGTCCTATGTCATAAATGTCATAAGAATGTTGTCCTGGGTGAATAGTAGGATGAATATTGACTTTCAATGTATCTACTATAGATGTTCTAATATATTTATGATTTCAGTACTCATACTCAACAAAAGTGTCTTTTAAGTACCATTTTATCCCTCTTAAACTTGCATTTCCAAACTTTTCACAGTAATGCTCATTTACAGCAGTATTTAGTCACTGTTTGTAAGTCTATTTTGTATTTTTGAATGTTATAAAGAGCCATGTTTTCCTCCCATATTACAAAAAAGAACTGTGTTCCTATTCTAACTTCTGTTTTTCTTTTTTTCTTTTGCAGAGAGAGAACATCCTGTATGGTACAGACTGAGAATCATGCTACGCAAAAGTAAGTGACTCTACTACTTTACATGCCCAAAGCCATCCCTCTGGGGTTTACTTTGTTGTTTGATTGCCACAAAGGGTGACCCGCAAAGGTTTTAAGTTTAATATGTATGTCTTTTAAATAGTTTGGGAAAAATGATCAGGATAATTATTGGGGTAACTATTAAATTTAGAAAGATAAATAGAGAGATTAGAATTTGGATTAATTGATTGGTATGATAAAGATATTTTTAATCAGTGGAACTCTGTTTACAATTGTTCAAGGTAAACAGGCCAGGTAGAACATTTCAAAGGAGGAAATGGGTATGATAGGAAAAAGAAAAACTTGAAAAGAAGTGAGACTCTACAGAAGCATGGGAAAAGGTATTTGTGGCAAGAAATATCCAGTTACCGTAATGGATTCAGTAAAAGCACAGGTTAAAATGAAACAAAGGAGGATGCATGTTGTGGCCATGTCATCACAGTTCTTAAGTGCAATTTCCTATGTAAGATATACGGAAGTTTTGCTGTTCATTTCAAATATATTTATTGCCTTGACTGGTGTGGCTCAGTGGACTGAGTGCCAGCCTTCGAACCAAAGTGTCACTGGTTTGATTCCCAATCAGGGCACATGCCTGGGTTGCGGGCCAGGTCCCCAGTAGTGGGTATGTAAGAGGCAACCACACATTGATGTTTTCCTCTTAAAGAAAAAAAGGAAAAATATATATTGTTTATTGACTGTATATAAAAATGTACATGAAAAGGCAAATGATGTATTATAGTTTTTTGCCAGGGTAATCTTGTTACCCTGCTAATGGGATTTCCAAATATTTATAATACCCATGTACTCATGTATTTATTTGTATATTCATTCATTCATTCATTCATTCATTCAGCAAATATTCATATAATGCCTACTGTGTGCTTGAAATTGTACTGAGCATGATGGTAGAACAATAAATACGATTCACAAAAATGTCTGGCGTTATAGAGTTTAGATTCCATTCAATAAAATAAAGTCAAAGAAGCCCACGGTATACGAAATAAGTTTTGTTGGAAAGATACATTAACAAAAAGAACTATAGTCTGTGGGAGCTTTATATCAAATGGGGAAATCAGTGAAGACCTCATGGATAAGATGACATAGCAGTAGGATTAGGAGAAATATGGGAAAAAATATCCAAGGCAGAGATACTTGTATGTGCAAAGGTCCTGAGGTAGAATTATGCTAGAAGACCAGAGTGTTGGAACAGAACAAGCATGGTGGCAAATAGTAGATGAAAGTTTGGAATGGTGATTGGATGTTATGGTCTAAAGCCTCGTGTGCATTTTAGCAGCTTCAAGTTCTACTCTGGTTGAGAAAGGAAGCCACTAGAAAATTTATGATAATAGAGTGGGATGATCTGAGTTATTTTTAACATAATATAAAAACAAGGGAGGAGGCAGGGAGATCATTAAATATCTTATATATGATATACATTGCAAATACTGTATTCTATAATAATATTATATTACATAATAATCACATCAAAGTGTTCAAATATATCTAACATTTAAAAGTGCATTGTCTACAGTTTTATTTTTATAGTTATATCTCTTTTAAGAAAGCATATAAATGAAAAAAATAAAATTGAAAGCAGGGCTTACCTCTGAAAAGGAGAAAGCAATGATATTTAGAAGTGGTACCCAGAGATGCTAATGGCATTGGAAATGTTCCCTTGTAAGGGGGTAGTTTCAGTACATAAGCATACATTTTATTTAGATACTGAAAACACTACATAGACATTCTACAGATAACTGTGTGTGAATTTAATGTTTAGCTTGATAAAACATAAAGCAATGTAGAGGAAAACAAATGATAAATACCTGAGAATTTGTACTTTGAATCTTCTCTCCTCTGCCCTTTCTTTCTCATCATCATACCTGCATATTACTAAAAATTATTGTATACATATACTCAGATCTCTAAATCCAAGAAAAGAGTCTTGGGAAAAGTACACATACCCGGGAGAAACATGCAAATAATATTTCCAACTGGCCCTTCACTTAGAAATGTAATCAGAAAACCAAGAGCCTGAGATATTGAGGATCATAGCATTAGAGAGATAATAGCATTAAAGAGAAACAATATTTAAGGGAAATTCCAATGAATAGAAAGAACAGAGGACAATTATGAAAAGTCTATTATTACACTCTGAGAGTTTGCAGAGGAGATTTCAGTTTTGAATGAAGTGCAGATTTGCTACAAAAATGAAATCAGAAAATTAAACATTTTATTAGAAGTTTAAAATATTATATTATGATTTTGCACTGACTATAGACTTAAGATTTTTATCTGGAAGATAAAGTCGATTATTTTTTATATTGCAGAGTCAAAAAAATCAGTAAGATTGAAACTATTTGAGAAGCAATTGGGTTTCTCTGGTTTTCACGTATTAGTGGCACTGGAAGGAGAGAGAAAACATGCAAAGGAGGATATGTTCAAAGACAAAATTAAGAATAAACTTAATATCCAGTTCATATTCTGCTGGTCATGGTAACCTGATCTTTCTCTGCAAGAGTCACATGTGACTGTTAATCACAAGGACATGCTTCTCTATTCTAGGTTAGAGTTAGGTGTGTGACTCAAGAAAAGCTGATTAAGTGTCTTCCAGTTTTTAGATATTTCATATTTTAAGCCTTCCTTCTTATTCCTGTGAGTTACTGTTTCTTTCTTTATGAGTAAGTTCAGTACTTAATATTATTTTAAAAGGTATTTAAAGAATTTTCTTCCAAAAAAATAATTATTTGAAAAAGGGCAGTATGTATTCTAATAAAGGCCAAAAAATTCATTTTCATGGGAACAGTGGTTTTCACAGAATTGTCATAGATTATATTTTAAGCTACTTTTATATGGAAAAAAATGGTTACTCCAGGGATTTAATCTTCCTATTAATGTAAAATGTATCTCAGCTACCCACATTCATTCTGCTTCTCCCACCAGTTCCTTAGTAAGTCTTCTCAGTTTCCATAGCTGGTTATTATCACCTCCCTGATCTCTTAGTTTTGGTAAATCCAAAGGAGTTTTGGGGTCTCCTCTCCCCTTCTCTTCTTTCCTCTCTTCTCTCCTCTCCACTCTTTCCCTCTTCTTCCCTCTCTCCTTTTCTTGTAGCTCCACTGTCCAAACAACCCCATCTCATCTGATCACATGCTTTAAATGGCATCTATACATTGATGAAAACTAAATCATTTTCCCAGCCTGTACTTCTTCTCTGAGCTCTAAGATGAATCCAAATGGAGGCTTGACACTCCACTTGAAAAATAAATATCAGACATTCCATGCCCACATTTAATGTGCCCAAAACCAAACTGCTGATTTCTCTTCTTTCAAATTTCTAAGTCAGCCAGCCTTCTATTCCTCAACTGCACAGTCCAAAAATCTCAGAGTCATTCTCAATTTCAATTTTTTTCATACATCTCCATTTCCACTGCACACTGAAACCTTCAAACACAGCCATAATCCACCAATTTCACACTCCTTTTCACCATCACAGACTTTTACAAGGAACCATCTAACTGGGCTGCCTGCTTCTAACCCTGCCACACCGCTGAGCAGTCCACATACAATATACCAGAGTAATAGGTACTTGAAAAATACAACAGCATCTGCTTTCTCAGTGGCTTAAATCTCCCCACTGCCTCCTCACCATTCTCAAAACGCAAACCATTGCCTTTCCAATGGCAGCCCAGCCCAGCAGGAGGCATCTCCTGCCACTATTGCCTAAGCGCGCTCTGCTCCAGAGCGGGCCCATTATTCTTTTACAGCTTTTGGCTGGAGACTTGGAGTCTGTTTTTATCTTCTTGTAATGTTTTAACTCTGGCTACCTCCATGGATAACTGTTCCTTCTCCGGTTCTCTCCTCAAATACCCTGTTTTTAGTGATCATTAGAAAAAAGGCAGTAACTTCCGCCACCCTTTCCAGGCAGTCTCCAAGCCCTTTTCCTACAAAGCTTTATGGCCATTTACATAATGTGCGCTGACTGGCTTTCTTTTTTATTGTCAGTTTCCTCACTGTAGAATGTAAGTTCTAATTTGGGATGAGTTTGTGTCTGATCTGTTCATTGCTCTACCCCAGGCATTTTAAACAACCGTTTCGCTGTAGAATGAGGACTGAAAGAATGGTTAGGTTGATCTATCAGTTCTTTTTCAGTGCATGCATTCTAATCTGTCAGAAATGATTAAGTAAATGTAAGTTAAAAGTTCTAATGCTATCTTTTTTAAGAAAAGTATTTAACATGATGTTACTGTTATAATCAAATAGACATTTTGTTGGTCATTTGTTTTCAAGCTTTTGAAAATTATTCAGAGACACTGACAAAGATTTAATATGCAAAATGTAATAAAGTGTTAAGGCAATTTGCTATGAATAAAAAATACATGGACATTCAGTACACTCTGCTAACCAAGTTTATTGAAAACTGATTTTCCTCTGAGTTACAGGACCTTAGTTAGTGCTATTTAATGATATAGCTTACCAGTTGGAAAATTAATTTATATATTTTCTCCTATTCCTGAGAGATCCTAATCTTTTTCTTTAATCTAGATTTACCGTGCACAATGGCAGTTGATCTTTCTACCAAAATATCGTGTGTGTGTGATGATATTATGTGTTCATGCGGTATTTTAAATTTTTCTTAGAAAGGCTGTAAATGAATTTGGAGGAGTATTTTTTAGGAGAACACGATGGTGGAGCATATGTTCTAGTAGGAAACCGTGCTTGCCGCAACTCCTGACGTACCTGAGTCATTTCCCCCCACAGCACTTTCTCTCAGCTCTTCCATTGTCACCACAGCCACCACAAAAGAGGTGACTGCGGCTGGGAATTCAAATAGGGAGTGCACACACTCCTGTTTTTACCATCCCCACACTACCTGTCGCCTAGAGCTCAGCACGACATCTGCTCCCTCATCCAGTTCCCACCCCTAGTGTAAGAAGATAGCGACTCCGGTGATTTCAAAAAAGAGTAGTAAGTAAAGAAGCAAATCAATTTCTGATTATTATTACCTCAATACTTAAAATTGGCATAAAAATAATGACACTGAATCCAATGAATCTTTTTTAATACTATCCCAAATTATGATTATTAGAGAAGAAAATTATGTTGTGTTTCATAAAAATGCCTCTTTATAATACTGTAATTAATGATAATATTAATAATAAAAATGAATTAAATAATATAAATAATGATATAGCCATTTTAAAGGATCACAAGGTCATTGATGTTTATAAGTGATTTCAGCCATAACCAGTTACATCCACAGCATTTCTTAAATAAGATAACTTAAAATATTGATACTTTGCACAAAGAAAAATACCCTGAAAAGATATGCCTCTCCATATATAGAGTTAAGTGAAAAACTCAGATGATCTCTGGGATATTCCTAATGTATGTTTAAATCTATATGCTCTTTATTGGTGAGCCTTTCTCTATAATGGAGTATATAACCAAAGAACATTTAAGATTATTATATGTAAAACACATTTTCTGAATAAATATATACATTATGGTCTATCCACACAGGTAGAGCAGAGATCTTTTGATCATCGAGCTAGAGCTATAAAAATTCAAGATTATAAAAATGTCACTAAGTAGAGAAACAAGAAAAATACTTTCATCTATGTTTACTTCAACTATTCATGAGTTTCTTCAAGTATTCTGCAGGAAAGACTCATAATTTAGCTTGAGGACACAAAGCCTTCGTCAGTATATTATACTTCTAGTTCAAAGCATGCAAGAAAACCAAACCAGCGAAGCAAAGTTATTTGATGTTGCTTTGTGTTAGAATCCAGGGAAAATAACTACTTTGATCAATTTGCTGCCTTGAAAATGTTCTCTAGTCGACCTGCTCAAGAGTAGTCTTTGAAAATGATTGCATAGTATGTCAATCCTGAACTGAATTTGGTTCATAGGTTTTGGAAAAAGAAGGCAAGGCCAAGTTCTCCAAAATGCACATTTTTTATTAATTTATATCTTGATTAAATAAGAAAAAAATGGCCCCATTTTAGTCTCAGGACCCCATTTAGAAATAATCATGATGTATGTATTCAGACTGCAGAAAAGAAATAATAAGTAAAATTGTAAACTGTGGTTCCAACATGTAAAAAAATGGCCTTATGTTAAAATGGCCTCTTATAGGATACCTTTATATATATTATATCATGGACATTTAGAAAATAAGTTTCTATCAAATGAAAATATGAACTGATCATCAAAAAGCTTCTTTACAATTGAGATGAAATGCCTATTTTACAATCACCGAGGAACAATTAGATAGATTCAAGAGTAAACTTTTGAACCAATACATATGTAACTACTTATTTTTGTTTTTAACTACAGAAGATTACTTTAAATGAAAAAAATACATTCAACAACTGTGAATGATTTGAAAATTATTGTTACAGATAATATTTATTATGTGTCTGCTACATTTCAATACTTCTACAAAATTCTAAATAATCTTCAAATAAGTTGAGAATTAGATATTATTCCAGTTTATTATGATGATTATTATTCCAGAAACTAAAGGGCAGTCACAAAGCTAGTAAGTGTTCTTGCTGGTTTGAACCTTGATTTCTCTAGGGCAAAGGGTATCACGTAAAAGCACAACATATTACTATTTATGGGTAACCATCTCCCCTCAAATAGATTCCATGATATAAAAAATTATACAATGCTAAGAGTTAACCCCAGTAACTGTATCTTGATTAAACTATGAGTTTTATGTAATGAAATTATCCAAAGCCATCACACACAATTCCAGAGACACTTCCACAAGTAGAAATAAGGAACTATCTTGGTTGAAGTTTTGTTATATAAACACAAAACAATGTGTGTAACCAAACTAGCTCCCTGTAATTTGCTGAATATATGTAAACTTCAATGCCCAAACACAGAAAATTTTACCGGTTATTAAATTTTGCTTTTATAGATATTATCCAACATCTAGATACATATATACTTTTGAATAATAGAGATTCAAATGCTTTATACACAATATATGACTCATTTGCATAAACAAAATAATGTTTTCAAACAATTCAGTATGATTGCCATGGAAAAATCTTTGATTCTTTACCATTTGTACAAAATTGTGCTTTTAGTGGAGAAGCAAAATGCAATCTTTTAAACTCTCTGATGCCACTAAAATGCAAGTCAATTATTTCTATGCCTTCTAAAAATATCTTCTTATTGCGTACTAATAAATTCCAGTTACTCAGTGTAATTGAAAAGATAAAGCACATTTTAAAAGCAAAAATGCAAATATCCTCATTTTAGAAGCTGTTCAAAATAAACCAAAGAATAATAATTAATATCCATCAAATGCAATTTTACATCTTTGTTTTATATGGGCTATTACCTACCTTTGGCTGTATAAGATATTTCTGTAGGATATTTCAAGATAACTATATTTCTATTGATATTTTTTTAATTCATGCATCATTTAATATTTATCCTTTTCTAACTTCTCTTAAGATTAATAAAACCAGCACTACTATCTAAACTCTATTAAAAATTGACAAAATAAATAAATTATTTCAATAAACCTTAAAAGGTCTTTGGAAACTGTTATTGGTATGACTTAAAGTCACTATTTATCAAGAGTTATTTATAAACACCACTCCTGAACATTTTCTCTAATGCTTTTACTTTAAAATACAGATTCTCTATCATGTTCAATTGTATGGATCTAAAAGAAAACACCCGGTCTTTAATCATCTTATATTAATATTGTCTCAAAATGTATATCTCTTTTTTTTTCATTTTAACATGTCTCTTCCTATTAGGAAGTAGAGTGAGGAAGCAAATTTAAAAAGGTGCAAAAACATAGCGGGATAACCATGATTTTTCACAGACAACAGATTTTCCTACTGGAAAATATAAGGAAAATTTTGATGGAAGGAAAATTGGAAGAATTAAAATTGTCTGATTCCACATTGCAATAAAATTTGAACACTGGATAACAAAAATAAAGTCAAATTTTCATTGCTATTTTTTTTAAATTACGTTTTATTGATAATACATTTTATTTTTGAATTTAATTCATACTCAATGTACACATTTATTGTATTTCACTGACTTTTTAATTATTGATTACTCTGAATCTAGGGGAAACATAAAATTTAGCAGGAAATTCTTGTACATATGAAAAATAGTGAATTCTATTTACTGGTATAAATAACAGAATTTTAAGAAATCATACTTACATTGTCCCCAATACTTACATCATTTGCATTGCCTGCAAATATACTTTAATTTCTATGAATATTTTAAAAATCCTCATGTGTAAAAATTCAAAGAAGGTAATAATTTCAATAAAGTACTATTCTTATATTTTCAACAAGGTGAAACTCCACTCAGTAAATATTAAACTTTGAGGTTCAGGAGCTCTAATTTCTAATTTATTTTCTAGCTCTATTTAACTCTCCTAGATCCCAAGTTAATAGTATTTAAAACCAAAGATTTAGGTGAAGATTTGCAGTTTGAAAATATGTTCAAAACTCCTATAACCCCCTCAAGTACCTTAGGACTCAATACTGTTTCACTCCTAGCCCTTCCTCTTACTCCTCTCCCTGGCTCCCCAGGCCTTACGGAGGCTAAGGCTTTTTCTTCGGGGCTCCTGCAGAGTGCACGATCGGCCTGTCTGTGCTACAAGGCATGTGACCCCCCGCTTGGAATACGGGGCAGCGTGATACTCAGAGAGAGTCTTAGAGGAAATGACATTGAAGGTAGAAACTTTTATATTTGGAATATAACTAAGCATTAGAACAGGGATACGTTTACATTTTTGTCTTATGCTGCTACTATTTTGGGTTGTAAAAATATTTTGGTTGAAAATTTTTCTGCATAGATCTAATACTGTATTAACTGTTAAAACTATATTTCCACTTATAACTCATTTGAATTGAAATTAAGTTTTTCTTTGCTTTTTTCCTATTTTTCTTCCAATTTCTCCCTCACCTTTCTCTCTCTCTGCCTTCCCCGCAACCTCTCTCTTGCTCTGTCTCTGAGCTATCAATTTATTTCCTCTTTTGTGCTTCCTGAACACTTTTATTTATTTATTTATTTATTTATTTATTTATTTATTTATTTTTTACTAAAACACTAAATTTTACAAAATTACTTACTTTTCAAGTGATGGCATGTTCCCTTGTTCAAAATACTTAGTATTTTCTCAATTCATGGTATATTTTGAAATGGATGTTCTAGAATCAGATAGAAATGTGTTAAAGGCAGCCTAACTCAATTACTTACATTGCTACTAAATGTTAATAGTTCATTCTGTGTTTGTGGTAATGATAATCTTTTCCTTTAAAACAAGGCTCAATAATGGGAATCAGCTAGTCAGAGTGTGTGGTTGGCCCCGCTGGGGTAAAGGGTGGTGAACGTATCAGAAACTCTACAAGCTTTTCCCTCAAATAATTTTCCCAGGAAATGTTTAAACTACTTTAAATATATTTTATGAAAACATATTTGTGTAGCTACATTGTGTTAGAAATGAACCAATTTTATGTAAATGAACATTCTGCATTGTGCAGATAAAACATGCTAATTTTAACAATTTCAGACATCTGCGACAGAATTTCTGAACTACCCAACTGGATTAAGCTGACAAATAAGAAAAAGTAATACATGGTTAGTCACCTTTTAATTCTTACATTTACATTAAACTGCCACTTCAAAGGGCAAGGATAATTTCACACTTCTAAAGTTTTTAAATAGCTTTATTTGAACTTAAACAAAATGCACCAATATTGAACACAGTTAAGTGATTTTTTTTCTTTTTTATGACTCCTATTTTAAATATATATTGAATAATATTTCTCTATCCTGCTATATGACTAACAGACATACAGTTCTGTGAATATTCATGTAACTCTTTATCCCAAGATATTATGTTGATAATGTGTAGATGTTTAACCCTATACTTATAAGCATGCCCTAAAATCACTGTGGTTATTGTACAATGACACCTTAAATAATATTTACATATTTAAATGTATACTTACAGTGTCTGCTCAAGTGGTAGAGTGGTCAGAATTCTCACATGCTTATGCCACTCAATAGGTGACAGGCATTTTTATAAACAATTTGTAAATATAAACTCATTTATGAGATATGTTCTACTAATTCCATGCTCACTTTACAATAAACTGAGGAAAAGAAAGTTCATGTAACTTAACAGAGTCATCTGATTAGCATGTGTTCGGAGAGTCAAAAGCAGGCTGCCTCCGAAGCCCCGACACAGATGCTTTACGAACACTAAAGCAAAGCAGTTTGTGATAGAAGTGTTTCATTTCAGCTCATATCTTGCAGTCTATAGTGTATTTCAATACCAAAATTATAAATGATCTCGGTAATATTAACTTTTTTTACATGTGATATTTAAGTATGATCATGTTTGTGTCTTGAGAGTATTATTTCTCTTGAAAACAGCTGTCAAGTAGTTTTAATGAAAGTCAAGACCAAAACAGAATGAAAACATTTGCCTTTTAATATCATACATAATGATTTGTGCATTTTGATATAATGAAGCTTCAATGGAAAATGGGATCTATCTGTAGCAGTTATTGTCCACTTAGTTCATTGTTTTCCATTTAAGCAACTGACAATATATACTTTAAATCAACGACTAATTTTCATTCTGCAAACTCCTGTTCACATGGCTGACTGAGTAAGAACTAAAATTCAGGATTTCTTGTTAGTGGCAGATGAATGAGCAGCTGAGAGATGCTCCTTTCTCACCCCCACTAGTTACTCTGGAGAAACTGTAGAATTCGCAGGGAGCATGGACCATAAGAAGTGAAAAGCACAGCCTGCAAGTACATGCTGGCTCGGGCTCATGGCACTCATGTCTTGTAGCCTTTCCTACCGGCCAGGAATTGCTGATTATTAGAATCCCAAGGATGTTAAAAGTGAAATAAATCTTCCATATCTGTAAATTGTCCCTGGTGTCATTATCTCCACCATGGAAATGGACAAACACTGCAAAACAGGACTTATTTTTTTTAGAGCTTATTATTAAATATTTTCCAACACTTCATAGACTAGAACGCTGTCTGCCTGAAGCTTCAGAAAAAAAATGAGGTGGGAGTCGATGCCTTCCAGGCAAAGACCTGGAAGAGTAACCTGTGGTTTGTCCAAGTTGGACAACCTGGTGAAGGATGTGAGCCACAGGAACTGAGGGCTCAAATGCAAGAGTGTTAGAAGGGAGCTGGTGTAAGACTCGGTGTTGTGTTAGATGATTTGGGGACGAGGGTGAGGGAGATGTGCTTTTCTCTGGATTGGATGTTGTAAGGAGAGAGGTTATTATATGATTGAGAACCTTAATAAATCATATCTAAAAGGAGGGAACATTTGAGGAAGGCTGAATTCGGTCATTCACATTATCTAAGAGGGATGTTTGGTATCACGTACCCTGGACCGTGTTCTTGCTTTGCCTGTGTTCAGACTTGGTTATAGAGGTTTTGTTGTTGTTGCTGCTGTTGTTGTTTTTGGTCTTGATCTCCAGCTGAGTGGTCTTATCTTCCGATGTCAGTGCTGTGTGAAATGACTTAGGTGCAACAGAGGAGAGCCAGGCCTTGCTGATGGTGTCAGGGGAGCTCCTGGATTTCGGAGGCTGCTTTTCTCTTTCACAGGGCGGTGAAGTGTCTGCTTGCAAGTGATTTTTATGCAGGTTCACTGATCAAATAAGTAGCATTACTCCCTTATAATGTTTAAGATTATGAAAAGTGTAAAAGTGTATCAAACTAAATTGAATCATTGTTCTGACACACTCAACAATGATCAGGTTTTGTAGTATGTTGATCTAGAGATGGTGTTCAAGATCTCTAGGTAACAATACCTTGGACTGATTATTCGAGTTAATTAATCCATACCCATTAGCTACTCAACTAATCTCCACGATAGAACACAGAAATATTTACTACCTGCCATCATTTTAAGTTTACATAATTGGCTTCATATTTTTATATGCTACATAATGGCTATGCCTTTGATCCATTATAATGAAAAAATAAGTGTTGCCAGTTTGAGAAGTTGCATAAGGGATGCCTGTGTCTGTAGAAAGTTATGTTATGTTCATTCAAGACTTCTGTTTATATACTAAAAGCTTGCAGGTGACAGACATTATCTAAATATGCATCTCCCCCACCACCCCGCCGTCAGTTTTCCCATGGAGGAGAAGTGAGTTGCTTGGGCCAAGAGTTATAAGTCATCCAAGTGGCTGAGACGATACTGGGAGCATCAGTGACAGAGAGTAAAGTGTCCTGTGCTCACTAGAGATGCTGGAAACAATTGGGTTCATTTGCTATGTTATTATTCATGAGTAGTATGAGCATTGTCATCAAAGAGATTTTCAACCTTCCCTAGATTACATTTGTGTGGATAAAATATTAATAAAATATATTACATTTATTTCATACTTGTGTATACAATGTATTTCTATATTTCCTAATGTCTTTTTTATGAGGATGTTGGAAATAAATCGTCCCTCTAAGTCATAGTGCTCCTGAGAATGCCCTAACCCCCGGAGACAGGGAAATGGATGTGAACTGAAGCTGAGAATGTTTGCTTTCACTTCTCCCAGAAAGATTTTAGTTTTCATATGCCATGAGAGATGAGAGCTATAGTCATTTATTTCGTTAATTGCTCTGATCTGAAAGGATAATAAACTTTTACTACCTCCCCTAGGAAGCCAAGTGGTTACGACCTATTCTGGGTCCCTAAGTTGACACTGAGAAGGATTGAAGTATGACCCTCTAGGTGTTTCCTTGTCAGAGAGATAAAGCTTGGAACTGGGAGGCATCTCTTGCTTGTAAAACTGGTGAGATTCAGACTCATCTGGCTCCTAGAAAGGTTTTTTTTCACAAAGACAAGGTGACAATCCCTTCCTTCCAGCCTCAAAACAGTAAAACTTTGTTGTTGTTGTGTTTTTTTCTTTTTTTTCCCTCCATCTCCTTTTGGGAGTAGAGGGGGACAGCACTCTGGCTCTAGTATATAAATGGGAAAGATGTTCTTTGTTCCTCATCTTCAGGGTTTAATCCTCTCATGAAATCACCTTAAGGATTAAGGTGTGGAAGACTGAAGCTATGATGTCACTCTGGTCGTTGATCTTGTTGTATCCTTAAAGAACTCTTTTCCCCTCTAATAACTGCAAGTGAGGTAACATTTCATGCCCTTCACTATGCTTGACAAAACCCAGAATTTCCCAGAAATTTTCATAATTATTGTTCATAATTATTCTGCTTAGAGAGAGTTCTGGTGGTTGTTTGCCTGATATTAGAAAGTAAGACTCAAGTGGTAGTAAACATAATATTAACTGTTATTAAAAATGCTTACTGCACCTCAACATTACTTCTTTAATTCAAATTTACCAAATAAAATGGGAATAAACAATCGATCAAATGCAGAATTCAAAACACTGGTTATAAGGATGCTCAACGATCTTAATGAGGATCTCAAGAACATAAAATGATCTAGTAAGAAACAAAAGATACACTAATTGAAATAAAGCACAATTTACAGGGAACAAATAGTAGAGTGGATGAAGATGAGAATCAAATCAATGATTTGGAATGTAAGGAAACATAAAACAAGTAATCAGAACAACAAGAAAAAAAAAGAATTAAAAACAATGAGGATAGTGTAAGCAGCCTTTGGAACAACCTCAAGCATTCCAACATTCACATCATAGGGACATCAGAAGGAGAAGAGAAAGAGCAAGAAATTGAAATCTATTTGAAAAAAAATATGGAAGAAAACTTCCCTAATGTGGTAAGGGAAATACACATGCAAGTCCAGGAAGCACAGAGAGGCCAAACAAGATGAATTCAAAGAGGCCCACTCCAAGACACATCATAATTAAAATGCTAAAGGTTAAAGATAAAGAGAGAATCTTAAATGCAGCATGAGAAAAACAGTTAGTTACCTACAAGGCAGTTCCCATAAGACTGTCGGTTGATTTCTCAAAAGAAACTTTGCAGTCTGGAAGGGATTGGCAAGAAATATTCAAAGTCATGAAAAGCAGGGACCTATAGCCAAGATTGTTCTACCCAGCATAAGCTTCCCAGATAAGCCAGACTTCTTAAAATTAGGGATATGTCTCTAAATTATCTATAATATTTTATAGAAATACAAATATTTAGGTTCCACTCCATACATACAGAATCACCACACTTGATACATTTGGTATATTCTTGATACTTTCTGGTATGTTTTTGATATATTATAGCTATCTTGCCTCAGTATCATTTTATGGTACATTTAAGTATTTTTCTCTGTATAATTTCTGTCCATCAATTTTATAAAAACATTTTAACATTCATTGACTTATTTGAAAATATGGTTATAATCATTGTCCCTAATGACACCTTGTCTATTTTATCTTTATTTGCATCCTACAAAGACACAATTTCCTTGTTACTTGCATTATTTTTGTGATAAATTCTCATCACAACCTTTACACTTGAAAATTTTCAGTAATAAATTTGCCATGACTGTATTATATCTGCCATTTACATATAGATTTTATTTTACTCTGATGGTAGTCTAAAGGACTAACTGTCACTAGCTGTAAGCCAGTTTCTTCATCAAGGAAAGACCATCTCACACCCCTGTGAAAAGGACTGTATCAGGTACTCCAGAACAATGACACCTCAAATAATAGATTTGGGGTATAGGCTTCTGGTGTTACAGAGTACACAACATTCAGACCATGCCACTGGGCTGTCAGCGTTTCCATCTCTCTTTACAGTCAATGTTAATCCAAGATCCAGGAGAACAAGAATTCATTAGGATTACATAGAACCTAATGATCTAGTGAAGGAAGTGTAATTACATAATTTACTTGGAATATTGTTGATACTTTTTTAATGTTCTATTTTCTGAGTATAAAGGAAAACTTTTCTTTTACTTCTTAAAGTATCTCCAACTCTACAACTCCTTAGTAGAATATGTTTCTGTAAACTGAAATGAATCATTGAAAATTACATCTATCTACAAGGAAATCTACTGCTGACATCCTACTTTTAATATTAACTTTTTAATAGTGAAAAAATTCTTTCCACAAAAGACAATGTCAAGAACACAAGACAAGCTACAGACTGGCACAAAATATTTGTGACACATCTTAAAACTTAATAAGAAAACAATTTGATTAAAAAATGGGCCAAAGACTTTAACAGACACCTCACCAAAGAAGATGTACAGATGGTAAATAAGCATATGAAAACCTGTTCTACATCACAGATCATCAGGGAAATACAAATCAAAACCAACAATTAGATATCACTACATACTTATGAGAATGGCCAAATTCTGGAACATTTTCACCTCCAAATGCTTTCAAGGACATGGAGCAACAGGAGTTATTATATTGTTGGTGAGAAAGCAAAATGATGCAGCTACTTTGGAAGACACCTTGGTAGTTTCTTCAAAGATAAACATATTCCTGCCATCAGATTCAGCAGTCATGCTCCTTGGTAGTTTCCTAAAGAAGTTGAAGATTTATGTCCACACATGAGTGTTTAGAGCAGCTTTATTCATAATTGTCAAAACTTGGAGGCAACCAAGATGTCCTTCTGTGGTGAATGGATAAATAAAGGGCGGTACATCCAGACAAAGGAACATTACTCAGCACTAATAAGAACTGAGATACCAAGTCCTGAAAAGACATGGAGGAAACTTACATGCATATTACTAAGTGAGAGACATCAATTTAAACAAGCTAAATAATGTACAATTCCAATTATATGACATCCTGGAAAAGGCAAAACTATGGAGACAATAAATAGGTAAGTGGTTGCCAGGGCTGGGGAGAGTGAGGAAATATGAACAGGCAGAGAACAAAGGATTTTTATGGCAGTAAAAACACTCTGTGTGATGATTTCTGGATGGATATATGTTTGTCCAAACCACAGAATATACAACACCAGCCGTGAACCCCTAAGGCACTCTGTGGACTTTGGGGTTATTACCATGCGTAAATGTAGATTAATCCTTGGTAAAAATGTACCATCCAGTGAGTGATGTTGGTAATTGGGAGCGGGTACAGACTATACAAGTGTGGAGGCAGGTTATGTGGGAAATCTCTATCCCTCTCACTCAATTTTATTTAATCTTTAATCTAAAAATTATCTTAGTATAGCTATACATCTGTATCATCTACAGCTAAGTTTTTTACTGACTCCTTACCTTCCAAAATTTAGAAAATTCTTAGTGAATTTCCCTACTTTTTTAGGTCAGCAATTATTCAGTAACATTAGTTCAGTAATCATCTTTTTACCAGGATAAATTGGAATGCTATTTAATCATGTATGATAACACATTTTTTTTAGAAACCCAGGTTATTTTATGGCACCAAATCTTCCAAAGCCTCACCAAGAACACTGGCCTGCATCCTGGCGTGCAGACATCTCAGACTTACTGATGATGAGAAAGATTATTTCCTGGCAAGTTAAGGGTCCATGGAACATTTCTGAGGTCTCAAGAAGAGAGGAGAGGAATTCACACAAATTATAAACACTACGGGCGAAATCTGGAGGAGAGTTTACTGACCTTTGCTTCCTAGTCTTGTGCTAGCAAATAATAGAGGTTTTAAAAAGCTGAAGCTTTCTTATGAAAGCTTTCAGTACAGCAAATAAGGTTCATAGGTACACCCATGCTCTTGCTGTACCTACGTAAACAAACTGGTCATACATAATAAAAATCCTTTTTATTTGGCCAGAAAGAATAATGTTTTCTCAGGATTATTTTGATGAAAAGAGGAATCACTATAACAACTGTTAGAATAAACAGAAACGATTGTGGACAGCTCTAATGAAAACATATGTAGTGATGGAAGTCATCCCTATACAGTTGATTATTTAGGTGCCTTTGAGCTGATTACAACTCAGTGAGTTGTAGATAAATGGTAGCAATCCCAAATCATTCTTGTCTATGCATGTGCAAATGAACTCTGTCCACTGGAGCTTCAGCTGACGCCTCTCTGTCCAGGAAGGAAGTCAGTGTTGCGTCCATGTGTGAACTTGTTCAGCCTTCCCTGGGTACATGTACAATTGTCCTTCTTCCATTTCCACTTTAATCCCTTTGTGACATCTGCTCGATACGCTCATTAATAATGAGATAAGTGAAATCTTTTACTCGTGTTTATTTTTTGAAAATTATCCTGTAACTATATACCTCTTAGCTCTCTCTTACTTTCTCTTTGCACACACACAGTATTGAGGAAAAAGCAAACTTCAACTTAAAGTTATATGTTAAACACAAGGTGATTCATATTTAACACTGGCATCATTCTGTTCTCAAGCACATGAGAGTTCTCGAATTCTACTATGAAAAAATTCTCAACAAAATTATTTTTGGAACATGTATATCAATAAAAAGAAAACAAATCCAAGAGAATAATGAAGTCATCTAGAAATTAAGGCTTAACAAATACACTGATGATATTCACTGTTATCTAAAATAGGCAAATGAAGAAAATACTGCCTCTTTATTAAAAATTCTACACATGAAAACAAGTATATTTCCATTAAAATGCTTTATTAGTTGTCTTAATTATGTATTTGATTTAAGGAAATATTGTTTAAAGCTATATATAAAAAATAACTGGCAGTTGGCTCTTATGACTGACCTGAGAAATTTTCATGAGAAAATTATTGCATAGCAAAGAATGGGTAATTTAAATTTTAAAATCCAATTTAATTATAACATAAGGTTTAACGTTCATAAACCAATTGTATTTTAATTTAAGTCACTAGACACAAAATACATAAGATAACATTTTTTAAACTACAGTGTATAGTATGCAGGTTAAAACATGATTTATCTCTTTCTTACAATTGAAAACTAAAGATTTTATGAATAAAGGGTTTCAAAAATAGACTAATCAACAACATTGTATAGTCTTGAAAACACCCTTTTTAACCATATGATAAGCAAAGATAGTCAATCCACGGCATGCATTTGTACTTTTTTAAAATTTTTAAACATTTTTAAATTGGCGTGTTTGATTGTTGTGGGACTATCTTAATTCAACTGGGAGAAGTCTGGGAGCTGTGTCTCCTCCCTCCTAGACTCTGCTCTGTGCGCCTTCATCCTTTGTTGAGTTTAATCTGTATCTTTTGCTGAAACAGACTCTAGCCATGAGTACAACTGTCTCTCCGATGCCTCTGACTCCTTCTAGTGGAACATGGAAACCGATGATCTCGGGGACCATACACAACAGGGCACATGATAGCCACAGGCGACTTAAACCACACGTACATTGACTTAATAGCAATGTATTTGGAACATTGGGCAAATCGATACAAATGGCGATAAAACAAAAGATTCACACAACAACTTTTAAGAAACGACTGTAAATACATTGTTAGCAAACAGATTAATTAGTACGTAGCTCACAGTGGTTGTGCTGAAAACGCCCATAGTGGAATCACATAACAGTGTGGGAGCGAACCAGGACCGAGAGCAGGGGTTAACTTGGCTGGAACACGGCGCACTTTGGGTTTTGTTTTTTTGTTTCTGTTTTTTAATAGGAAGCTCATTTGTTTGGTTCACCAATAGGATGCAAGTACTTTCATGACAAATATACAGAAATATGCAGATCAACATAAGACAATAATTTCGTTAAATGAAGGAAACCTCGCTAAGTGTCATGGCAGCGTGCTCTCAAGGAGATTCTTCAGTTAATTATATATTTGTCTTAAAATAAAATAATGTCAATGCTGTTACCAGTTGTAAATATACTGCCTTGCTAACATATACCTGTATATTTTCTCCCCAGTATTTGCTAAAATAATTCTTAGTTAGTAATTGCAGTGTTTTACTCAGTAATTTTAGAGTGTTCAGTACTCGCAAATAGTTCTCAGCAGCGTGATGGAGAACGTAGGCTATGGACCTGCATTTCTCAGTTTAGCCTGCCGCTCTCGACATCTTAACAAATCATTTAAATTAAATGAACACCTGGGTTCTCATTGGTGAGAAGCAGATAATTATAAAACCCTTTTTGGCCTGCTCTCAAGTGCCAAAGCTACAAGCACGGTGTGCATGGGGCGGGGAGAAGATGCATGTTACCTGGCTCACCCATCAACCAATGAGCGACGGGCGATGAGAGATAAACGCCCTTGCGTCTTTGGTATAAACATCCCGGGCCGTTTCACCAGGTCCGGGAGTTCTGCGAGACTGGAGGCGCTGTTTCATATCACAATGATCTAGAAAAGGCCTTCGCATTGGCTTTTTGTCTTCTTTGTCTCCTGCCCCCTGTTTTCTCTCTTCCACTTTCTGGATCATCCCCCCTCCCCCGCAATGTAATTATCATCTGAGTCCCAGCCTCAGGCTCTACTTTCAGGAGATCTCAAAATAAGGCAGATGAGAAAAACTTAATAAAAGTTGATTTTTAGTCAAGTTCAGTATATTTTTTCATCATAATTTATTTTTACTTCGTAGGATATAGTGTGGTTTTTGTTGTTATACAGCCAGTTTTTGTGAGGTTCCTCAGTGCTCCAGAAATGCTCACTATTTCAGGGTGCGTATTTAGATAATTTAGGACTTTTGCTTCCACTGTGGCTTACCTTAACTGTGGACGCTCTTATGTTCCCATTCTGTTCTCACTGTTTTTATAGGTAGAAAAACTAAAGACTAATGAGGTAAAGTTAGTGGCCAAGACCAAACATTTGGAAAGATTAGGGGCCAGAAATCAAACCTAGGCCACTGCCCTAGCCCAGGCAATGACCCTGTTTTAATCAGTGCACCTTGTTATTTTGTAAAGAAGGATGGTGCCACTAAGATTCACTTGTCAACCCTCTGCTCTTCCCCTAATTCGTAGGACAGATTACATACAGCCATGAGTATATTGCCCAGCATCCTGAGTGGTGTTGTTGTCGTTGTTAGAAAGGGTTGATTAAAAGTCTCTGGCCCTGACCCTTCCTATTAAAGGAGTAAAGGGAAAGAAATATTATATTTAGTACTTGAGGATGATGATATCTACTACATTCCTGGTTTGCTGGAAAGTTGCTGTGGATTATCTTAAACTCAGTCAAGCGATAATCCCAGTTGTAGCTACTCCTCCAGTTTTGGTGCCTTGGAGCAAGTAAGGGCTCTTGATTCAGTAAGCACATCACTCTTCATATAAGTTTGCAAGAACTTCTGGAAACAGCTTATATTCACTGAGAGGGAGAGCAATAGGTTTAGGACTACATCAACTGTACTGCTCTGTCCAAATATGGAGTGTGGAGTTACTGACTACCTAGACAACCCATTAAATAGCACTTGCCAACTCCATGGCGCCATGATATTCTGATGTAGTGAGTGGTTGTAGAAAGTAGCTTAGACACCTTAGTGAAACAGGTATGTGCCTACGGGTGAAAGGGGAGACCTCAAAATGTAGGGTTTTCTACAAAGCTGAGATTGCTTCTAGTGGTCAAGGGCTCCACTTCTCCAACCCAAACATGCCTGCAAATTGTCTGAGGATTTTGTTCGCAGGCGTATTGTGAATCAGTGGTTCTGGGTGGAGCTTGAGAGACAGCATTATTCAATAGCTACAAGGTAACTCTGGGGCTGCTTTTGGCAGCGCACACTTTAAGGAGGAATGGGCTACACTATATTTAACAATAAGTTGTTGATCTCGTACCACTTACCAAATTGAAAGAGGTACAAAGTTAAGTAAGCCTCTTCAGATTTTGGAAGCAAAATGTATCATATTTAGGTAGACTTCAAACCATTTACCAAGTACCCACCTCTACCGTCCCTCTTGATTTTGTCCTTGTGTCCTTTATAGTAGCTCCTGTAGAGGTGGGGGAAGGAGGTGGGATTGGCCGGGGTGGGGTGGAGGGATGGGGAGAAAATGCAGACAATTAGAACTGAATAACAATAAAAAAAACATTTACCAAGTAATTTCTAGAGGTGTCAAAACCAAAGAACTTGGATGGTGAGTCCAGGCTGCAGGGCAAGCTTCCCTGACACCTAGGCTTTAGTTTATCTAATATTATCCCACACCAGGGAGTAAAAAGTAGGGACCTGGAAAATGCAGTGGGAAGAATGGTGTGATTCCCTTCAAGATGAGAACCGCAGCACGCACCACAGGTGTTCTTATATAATTCTTTCCTTTTTCTGATAAATAATCTCTTTCAAGAAAGTAGCTTAGGTATCGTTCCTGGGACTTCTTAGAGATTTTATGCTTTATTTGTGACTTCAAATAGTATTTGATCAGAGCAGCTTCTTATGAACTGGTTTCTTTCTCTCCTGCCAGCCACGTGTGAATAGCATCTCTACATTATGAAATGGAAGTGAGCTTGTGCACAAACAAGGTTTAAACAAGTTTAGCTCAGATGACTGAGACTCTCCATGCCATGGGGACGTCAGGAGCTGTTCACTATGAGCTGCTGAGAGAGGAAGGAAAATATTTCATGGGTCAGTGTGAAAATCTGCCATGGGGTACAAGTGGTCTGAGGCTGCACTTTGGTCTCTGTCATGGCTGGTCCAGAAGGATAATAGAGGAAGTTTGGGCAGGATAGGTAATTTTATTTTGAAAGGAGAAATGGCAAGAGTTTGAGGTCGATGCTAAATTGTGAGTGTAGCCTATTGGTTTGGGTAGTTGGGAAGGGACTAGAAAGAAAATGATGGTAGGAATTCACAAGAATATCCGATGAAGGGGTATGTGGTTGAGTTTCTCAGAATGAGCACCAAGTACGCAGGTGCTGGTCCTCTTGTGAAAGTTCACTCTATTTCTCCATGGCAGAAAAACCCATTTATATTGGGGTGGACCATATAATTTATCTTTTGAATACGAGTCTGCTTTTCTCATCAAATGTTTGTGTGCTTACCCGACAGGCCCATGTGCAAAGTGGCCATGCTAGTAGAGTTTGAGCTTAGAAAAGAGTTCAACAAAAAAGATTTGCTGTGATCAAAGTTCATTTACTGCTGCTGCTAATGTTAGACCTACAGAAAGCAGAAGCCAAGTCTATGCTTCTCTAGGGTGCCCTTCTCCAGGGAGGATCACTCACCCCGGTGACATGCTGCATACACTGAACCCTTCCATTGGATGGTTTCCACTGTGAGCAAGCCACCATTTGTCCTCTCCAATGTAAACATCTATTCTGTTAAGCATTTTCATTTCCCGATGGCAACAATTCTGCCAGCATTGCTATATCAGGACTTATTAAATTCCTTGTTCATTGTCAAGATGTTCTGTCCATGTTTCCATACAGAGAACAGATGTTACAGCAAACGAAGGGTATCAGTGTACTGATGCCCATGGAATTCACTGCCCAACAATACATTTCAGAGCTTAGTCATCTAAGTCACACTTGGAATGAATGGATGTAAAAAAAAAATAGACGCTGTAGACCTAAAGATGTTATGCAAGAAGATTGAAATACACAAAACATGTTTAGTCTATTTATTACATATAAATATATATTGTTATTTCTACAAATTTAATTGAACCTGTGCTTATGTAAAAAACATGAATGTTGGGATGATAAGTAAATGTGAAGATATTTCGAGTTCAGAAAGGAACTTCATTCATTTATTTATGCAAAAGTACCTGAGTTGTACATTTTATTCTCAAATTCCCATATGGCATATTTCAGGATTATTATTTATTTGGGTTAATTTTGGATGTATTTATTTCATGATTAATTTCACATAAAAAATCAGATCATGCCAATGGTGCTCGTTACAAGCCAAACCTCTCAAAACAAAGCACACAGTGTTATAAGCTCAAATTCTCGTAATTACTGACAACACTGGCATTCATATTAGAACAAAATGCAGTTTGCTCTCTCTATGTATTTATATTAATTATTTTATACCTCAGCATGTGTCTTCAGGATGCACATGTGAAAATAATGAGGACAGTTTATGCCATTTGTTAAATAATTTAAAATACTTATACAATACAACTGAGCCCAAATTATTGTCCATTGTTAGGTATATAAATTAATACAAATTATTTAACTCAAATTGGTTATCTTGACCTTTTTTTCCTTGTCACCATTCTTGTCAAATATAATTCACTCATTTTTGTGGACTATTAAGTGAGTATTTTTTGGAATGATAACAATCTAGGCCACAATGATCACAGGCAGCCATAAAACACTGATCTAAAAAAAAAAAAAAAAAAGAGCTGGCCATCAGCAGCAGAACCGGAAGCCAAATATAAACAGGAAGCTCACTGTTCTCTTCTGTGCTCAATATAGTAAGATACTTGTCTTTAAAGATACTTAAAATGTATTTTTACAATATACCTCTAATCCTGTTTACCTTTTTGTTTTAGTGTGCTGATATATTCATATTGTTTCCCTGAGCAGAGTTATCACTTTATTGGGGTTGTTTACTTTCTATCTTTTCCCCCTTGCTGTTCATTACATATAAATAGCATTTGATCTTTTTCTGCTGTTATCAAATTTTGACAGGTGATCTTTTTTGAGACTGCAGAATATTCTGTAACTTCTTTTGAAAAGAGACTTTGTTCATTATGCTTGCTAATCAGCCCAACCATAGATTTGCCTTCCTCAGATACTACAGTTATCTGTAAAAAGATCCAAGATTCAAAATAAATTTAAAAAGGTAAGAAAAAAGAGAGCTAAACTGCTCTCCCTTTATAATCTCACTGTAGTCTCTTCTTGGGCACCATGGCTGTTAACCTTGCAAATTATACAACCTTTTTCTTTCCTCTGTATTGCAATCATTAGTGATATAAAAAACACTCCTAGTTTACTTTGGTGGCTAACAGCGGCAGAGCCTTTCGAGAGACGTTTCGCTTTCTTTCCTCTCTAGTTTTCTTAGTCAGCAGGTGATGTTCTCACTGTTGAGTTCTACTTTCTATCCCCGATCTATTTAGTGTCCTTTCTGCGGCATTGTCCACCGCTAACGTGAGTGTCACCTCCAGAGTCCCTCCCACCGTTTTCTCTTCAAATCGGTAAACGCTTTTCTGTACCGCAACCTTCAGCAGTCCTTTCAAGTCTCCTTTGGGCTCACTAGCTGAGGTCGTGAAGCCATGATGGGACCGGAGAAGGGCTTCTCACTGAAGCTGGGAACTTTCTGAGAGGATAAACTTTTAAACTTTCATCTAGATGAGTGCTAATTGATGATCTGAAGACCACAGAGAAAGGCTGCTGGTGTCCAAATTAAAGGTCTTCTACTTCCACTGAAACTGTTTCATTTACCTAACACACATGTGAAACCTTGGTATTATCTTGCTGAAAAAAATTATATTTTAAAGTGTTCAGTGCCAGTAGCCAAAAGATAATTTAAAGTAAGAAAAAGAAAAATATAGGTTTTATATAGCTATGTAACCTCTTTTAGAAATAACACTTTCCATTCAAATAGTAATAAATGTCAGTGAAATACCGTATCTATCTGTCCTCCATAAACTATTGATGTGGAAAACCATCAATAGAGGCTATAAAATTTAGATGTGATAAAAATTTCTCTTAGTATATTTGTGGCATGCAAATATATTCATCTGTCCAGAAAGTATCCAGCCACATACTGTGCCAGATAGAGACACTTACTGTAGAAGATACAAGATACAAGAAATATTGTACACAGGACAATGACAGCTCACTCCCCTTCAAAGGCACCTTGGGGCCTGACACAATTCTCCTAGCATCTCTTCCACTCTTCAAAATATGGCAAAATCCTTTGTTGGAATCACCATCAACTGCCCCATCGTATTTTTCTGAATCTCATCGCAAGTCTCAAACCTCTTCCTTTTCAAAGTTTATTTTAATTTTGGGAAAAGCCAGAAGTCACAGGGTGCCAGATCTGGGCTGTAGGGGGGCTGAGTCACCTAGGTGATTTGATGTTTCACCAAAAATCTCTGCATGAGATGTGATGTATGAGCAGGCATGTTGTAGTGATGAAGCTGCCAATCACCAGATGCCCATAGCTGCAGGCTTCTGAATCATCCAAATAGTTTCCAAAGAGGAATTTTTTAACTTAGTGCAAAACTTGATGCAGATTTGTTGCACCATTCACTCAGTCATTATGAATGTGACAGCCATACAGTGCACATGCTCACTGAACAGCATCTACCGCCCCCACTGACTAGTACAGTGAAGTCATTATCGTTCACACATGTACATTCCAGTCCACTCTCCTTGGCTGCCAGGTTGCATCAATGTCTTGCAAACCATTCTCATTATATTAACAATGGTTGAACCTTTTACAGACAGATCTCATATAAATGTACATTAATATTTCTACAAATTCAATTGAACCTTGCGTTTATCTAGAAAAATTTAAATATTAGGAAAATAACTAATAATGAAGATATTATTTTAAAGTGGTGACTTTATGTGTATAATTACAATAACCACGTTACCACCCCTTGTCCTCAAACGTCTCTATGATGTATGTAGACATAGATACCCTTGCTAAATATCCAACAAAGCATATTTCTTTCTTCACTTGTCTCCCAAAAACTTGCCAATCAATGTGTACTTCTGTGGACCACTTCTCTTCGGTGTCTCACACGATCCAAGTTCTGTGTCCTTTCACCCCACTTAGACATTTCCACTTGTATATGGTAATTCTGGGCATGTGGCACAATCCGCTATTGCCAGGCTCCCCCTGAAACCTGCCCGACTTTATCTTAAAGGTGACCTGTGTATTGCCATCTCTCAGGCTTGTGTAAAATGGGGGTTGTCGGGGGTCGGGGCTTTAACGTCCCATCCGCCAAGGATGAAGAATAAGTCTACCAAGACATGATCTGCCTGGGGAGGAGAGGTGGCCAATCTCTCAAAGGAGAAGGGCCCAGAGCCTTTCCCTCCATGGGCTTTTATTAGGTTCATTCGAACAGGAATACAGATAAAGCTCATCAATCATTGTCAGCCAGTAAGGGTTAAACAATACAGGATTTACAGAGAACCTTGAGGGCTTATTCTGAGTTACAGCCAATTAGTTAGAGGGCCATAAAACTTTAGGTGCCAGACTCATCTCAGGTCTGGACTCTTATCTTTTAAACTGAGGGTACAGATTAAGTAGGTTTCACAGGAATGTCTGTATTTTTCTTAGGCCTGATTCCCCAGGGAATCCGCCCCTCCCAGCACAGGACTGCACCACCCTCTGTTATTGCTTCAGGCTTAAGTCAGGCAAGGGAAGTAAGGCAGCCAAGAGATTAGGAGACTTCTTGCAGACAGAATGAGGACTCAGGCTATTTCAAAGCCAAGGGGCGAGGGTCCTTCACCCCCTTTTCCCACAGCCCCCCGAGTCCTTTCCTGCGAGCTTATCCCTGGTGACCAGAGCCTGTCTTAGGTTGATCCTCCCTTGAGGATTCTTACCCGTCATTGGCTAACTGGCCAAGCTCAGGGCCAAGCAGGGTGAAGTGGGCAGAGGTGGTACACCTACCAGGGAGACAAGCTTTGTCTCCTTAGTGGCTTATGGTCCCAACTCTGACTCAGCCTTAACCATGGGGGGTTACAGCCTCTGAAACCAGGCAGGGCGGTTCCCAACAGGGGGTGATATGTTATGTTCACCTCCTGGACCCTTTACCTCTCTGAGTATTCTTTTTTCTAGCATTTCCCTCTCCAATGCTCTGTCATCTTAGTATCAGTGTATTGTACCAATGTGTATAGAGCACAAGACCCCTCCCTTTTAACCATTTTATTTTCACATGTACTTATTCAATCTTAACCAACCTCATAATCCAGGATATTTTGTCTTTAAACATGCTCAAATAAATATTACCGTACCTAGACTTTAAGACCTAGGAAAGTTTAATTCTGTCTGCATATCTAATAACATGGACGGTTTTATTGCATCCTAGATTAATTCTCTGTAATAAACTGGGAAGCGGTTTGACCTTTATAGTTATTGCTAATCAAGGAAAAGAATGTATATAGTTCCTTGTGTAAATTGTAGTTATGCTGAAATTAATTCCCATATTCCTCAATGCTCCATCTCTCTCTCCTTCTCGCTGCCTCTCAATATTTGAATTTGTTTGGATTTCCAAATATTGAAAATCTTTGTCCTCTTGTTAAGAGAAGAAATTTCTATGAAATGAAAACTTCCTTATTATCAAAGTTAAAAAATCCATAATTATGTTAAGCATGGGTTTGACACCCAAGAATTATGGCTTTGAATTTATTTAAATATAAACTGACACTTTTTAAAAAACATGTGTCATTACTGCTTGTTATTACATACTTTTATGATGTAGGTAATATACTTTGCTTCCTATATTACAACTTTTGGTGTCCAAAACATATTTTTACTTTTCTTCAAATGTATTAGAATTAAGAATACATATGTACATATATATATATATGTTTATTTTTACTTAATTTGAATGTAGACCTATTTCTCATATCTTAACAGAATACAAAAAATGATTGATTTAAATGTTAATAAATGTTTGATTTATTAACATTTAAATTTAATGTTTACCCATCTACCCATCCCTCTTACTATCCTGAAGAGTAAAATAAATCTGAATGCTTGCACATTTTTGGTATAAATGTAACTTCTAACAAGTCACAATAACCTGTGTGATTGTGAAACCATTTTTTTGAGAAGTGAAACAAAAGCACTTAAATAATACACATATCTGAATTTGCTACAAAATTATATGAGGTCAGGTTCAAAATTTATTTTATTAATAAAAATAGTATAACTTAAGTGAGTAACTAAGGCATTTCCAAGATTAAAGCATATACATTTTTTCTCATTCACTACTTATTTATCAATAAATTCTATTATTTCAGTTTCTATATTTCTATTAAGATTATTAGGACCAAGCTTTGTCCTTAGGGGACATACTTTTGTAAAACCACCCTGAAGATAGTGAAATGGCATTATTTTACTGCTTACTTATCCTTTAAGATATACAAATGTTTTATAATATGGTAAATTTATGATTAAGGATGTTTCATTATACAGAATTAAAATCAACCTAAGTTTTGTAGAATTTATGCATCTAATATTACGCTTGTGTGCATGCTTTTTTGTGTAAGTTTCTATTTTGGTTTGGAAACTCTTTAACTTTTAATGTTTATGTTTTACAACTCGTTGACATTACTATAAGCATTTACATCCTACAAATGCAAAATAAGCTGCGGCTGTCTGTTGGATGGGTACCCAACCCACAGAAACTGCTCCACAGGTAGAAGTTCAATTTCATGATTGTTTTAAAATCTATACTTTATGACAATAATAAATACCACACAGTCAATAAAGAAAGATAGAATGACTGCATTTCTTCCAACTCTCATCACTTTGCTTGTTAAACTCATTTGTCTATAATATCCCATACTTTATGATTAGCTTCTAGCAGAGAAAAATAAATACACATCAAAATTTGAACTGGAAAAGTAATTCAGCAGAAGCTCCAATAATTCATTTTGAGTAAAGCCTGACAATTAAACACTTGGCACTTGTTATATTTAATTTTATAGGATAATATATATATGTTTATAAATAATACATCTTAATTTATCTTTTAGCATGGAAAATATATCTTAATTTATCTTTTAGCATGGAAACTTTATTAGACAATTTTATAAAATAACACTAAAATACTAATTTATTTTTAAATCCATTAGATCATAAATATAACTCTAATTTGCTATAAAAATAAAAGTAGAATGATACAAGTAATATATCCATAAATAAGGCATTTCCTTTTATGATACCTATATTAATACTTCTGAACATATATAAACCTATCATAACTTCCTGAAATAATTATTATATAAAACCTATAAAGGAAAAGTTTAATGAAAATGCCTTTATATTAAAGAAGCATCTTGCTAGTATATATAGGTAAGCTTCACCTACACACTGTAATTTATGAAGTTATGGGCCTGCTGGAAACAATTCAGATCTATCATCAGTAAAAGCAAGGATACTGAGCCCTATTAGCTTTCAATGAAATAACTAGTAGCAGTAGTAGTAGTAATAATAATGATAATAGTAATAGTAATAATCATCATAATAATAGTTCTATAACCAGAATTAGTCCTTTTCGTCAATAATGGTACTACATTAAGTTAGCCTTTCTCTCAAATCCAAATTGTATGCCGTTGCGAGTACTTTATTTAGTACTATGCACAGAACCATGAGTCCTATTTTTCTAATATCAGTGCGTTTTAGGTAAATTAAAAAGTGTAAATTAAGCCTGTAGTTATATGAGGTCATCTAAATGTGACAACTTTAGAAAATCTTTCATTCTAATTTAAAATAGATAATGCTAATCCAAGAAAAGAAAGCATTATTTTCATCTATGTCCTCTTAGCTCTTTTAAAGAACAGCATGTTTCATTCAGACTCTTGCATTTACGAGTAAGCAAATCATGAGCTTATATACAGTAAGGTGTCTGGGAAATAACAGAACTACTACGTCCAGATACAACAAGCCCAGATCAGTTGGTAGAACGGAGATGCAGGGTTGCCAGCTTTAGATCAGGCATGGTACGGAAAGTGTGGTGTTTCGTGTCACGGATCGAGAAGAATGATCACTTTATGCCAAGAGCAAAGACCATGGGCTTCCCAGAATGACTCACAGGGCTCCGTTTTGCTTGATCATAATTCTAGGTTGAGACTTTGTCATCTAAAGGAAAGCTATCATTATTTAGGAATGATTTAATTTTTAATGTCTTTATTTTCATCTCTATCAGCTAAATATTGAAACTTGAATCTTATTGAGCTAGAAAGATTAGTGAATCCTGCAAAGACAGTTTCTAACAATATTGTTGAAACAACCAATTTTTATTAGTAGATAGCCATAGATATAATAAAAGTCATAAATTCAAAGATAAATATCTCAGTTATATTTATCAATGTATCAAAATACAAATAAGATACTTAATTTGAAATAAAAGGAGACCATTTAAAAACTGGTATATTATTAATCATTAGAATTTAGGATTTTCCCTAAATCTGTATGCTCCCAAGAACCTTGCATTCTCCACTTTTAAAATCTTTAATTCTTTCAAAGTTGCCACAAAATACCATATACTACTAAATAGAAGTCTTTTACAGTTATACCCTTGTTTTGCATCTCTTATGGAATCTGTTTGAGTGTATAAACATTTCAGTTTTTTTCTGTTCTATATTCCTTATTTGTATAGTTTCTATTTATCTATTGAGATTTCAATGCCAGTTCATTTATTCTGTGTTAATGTCTTTATCTGATACTTATAATATCTGAATTCTCTCATGGTTAGCTTCTATTTACTGATTTTTACTCAAGTATTGGATACATCTACATGCTTCCTCATATGTCTAATACTTATTTTATTGTAGGCTAGATATTGGAGATGCCTTATTGTTTAGAATCTGTATTATGTTGTCTTTTAAAGAGCATGGAGTTCTGTTCTGGCGAGAGATAATTTATTGTCAGCTCAGCTTTACCCTGCCAAGGTATGATTTTTTAAGGTTTTTATAATGTTTTATTGTTGTTCAAGTCCAGTTATCTCCATTTTCCCCCCACTATGCCCCACCACCCCACCCACCCCTGCCTCCCACCCTAGATTCTACCCCCTTTGGCTTTGTCCATTTGTACTTTATACATATTCCTTGATGGACCTTCCCCTATTTTCCCCCACTATTCCTTTTCCTCCTCCCCTCTGGTTACCACCAGTTTGCTCTTTATTTCCATGTCTCTGGTTCTATCTTGCTTGCTTGTTTGTTTTGTTGATTAGATTCCACTTATAGGTGAGATTGTATGGCATTTCTCTTTCACCACCTGACTTATTTCACTTAGCATAATGCTCTCCAGTTCCATCCATGCTGTCACGAAGGAAAGGAGTTCCTTCTTTCTTTCTGCTGCATAGTATTCCATTGTGTAGATGTACCACAGTTTTTTTATCCACTCATTTACCAAGGTATGCTCTTAGACTTGGCTGAGACTTTGCTCAGGACAATCCATACTAGCCCATTTCTTTCAATACACTGGCCTTTCCAGAGATCCAAGGTAATGCCTGAGTGTCCAGCAAGGTTTTGCTCACTTTAGTGATTCCAAACGCTGTGTAGCCTGCAGAAACTCTATTTAGTTTACAGTTCCCAGGAGCTATTCTTTAAGAATAGAAAGAACACACAAGTAAAACACCCTCAGAGTCTAGCACTGTAAGTGCATAGTTTACTATTTGCCCAACGACTAAGGAGAACTCCTAATCATCTAAGCAGATTTTTGTTTTTTCTCTGAGCAACTCTCTCATTTCTAGCACCCTGCCCTGCAAATACCAACCACCTGA
Source organism: Desmodus rotundus (assembly GCF_022682495.2). NCBI lineage: Eukaryota > Metazoa > Chordata > Mammalia > Chiroptera > Phyllostomidae > Desmodus > Desmodus rotundus. The sequence continues at coordinate 9,695,813 of NC_071395.1, forward strand.
GGAGCCCCAAGCTCCAATTCCAGCTGCTTCTGCCCAGCAAGACCTCTTCTCTGATTGGGCACCACTGACCTTTGTGAGGTTTGGAAAGTGTTCTAGGTCGAAGGCCAATGTGACGGCAGAGTTCCCCTGTGTTGCCTTTCTCTCAAGGCCCATAGACCTGCACTGTCAAATTCCCAGTTCCTCAAATGGTTTCAGGTCTTGTCCAGCAAAAGAATAAGTCACTGTGCCCTGTGAGTGTGTAATCAGAAAGAACCCAGTTTTGTTTTTTAAGAATGGAAATTCAAATAAATATTAAATGTTAGATATTTTAGGTTTGTTATCTCTTTTAAACTTCACAAAAGTTTTATGAAATAAGGCTATGTTAATTTTATTCTAATGGAATATGAGATCAGAAAAGCTAATTAAAATCCAAGAATCATATGTTTAGAGTGATAAAGTCAAAATACCCACCCACACATGAACAGTTCCAAAGCCTGTGTGCTTTTCGTTCCTGCACTGCCTAAACCCTGGCTTCAAAACTCAAAAGGAGCTTGCTTAAATTTTAAGCAGTATTTGAAAATACCAGCTTCTTTAACTCTACTTGATTATTTCCACTATCTTTACCAATAAACAATAGCACAGACTGCAGCAATAGCAATAATAACTGAATGAATATAAAAATGTGTCATTTTATACAGGCCTTGGCTTTCATCTGCTTTTGCAGCTCTCTCCCTTCTTCTCCCTCTCCCCTTCCTCTTCTTTTCTTCCTTTTCTTTCCTTCTTTCTATTCTCCTCTTCCTTTCCCTCTTCATCTTCTTTTTGGATAGTCTATAGTATTTCTGAATGTTTTTCTCTAATCCATCTTGGAGCTGACAGAGGCCTGAGTTGCAAGTCACAGTTTGCATAGCGTGCCGTAAGATAACAGAGCTCAATGAAAACAATTATTCTCCCCTTTTCATTTGTGCTTCTTACTCACTTCCATCTCATTTTCCTATCCTCCTCCTTCTACTTTCTCCTCTTCTTCCTCACCCTCTTTTTAGATATTGGAATTCTGTCCATCTGTGTCAGGGAGCTTTAACGCAGACCCCTGGTACACCACGGATGAAGAATAAGACTACCAAGACATGATCTGCTTAGGGAGGAAAGGAGGCCAATCTCTCAAAGGAGGAGGGCCTTGATCCTTTCCCTCCATGGGCTTTTATTAGGTTCATTCCCATAGGAATGCAGACAAAGCTCATCAATCATTGTCAGCCAGTAAGGATTAAACAATACAAGATTTACAGAGAACCTTGAGGGCTTATTCTGAGTTACAGCCAATTAGTTAGAGGGCCATAAAACTTTAGGTGCCAGACTCATCTCAGGTCTGGACTCTTATCTTTTAAGCTGAGGGTACAGATTAAGTAAGTTTCACAGGAATGTTTGTATTTTTCTTAGGCCTGATTCCCCAGGGAATCCGCCCCTCCCAGCACAGGACTGCACCACCCTCTGTTATTGCTTCAGGCTTAAGTCAGGCAAGGGAAGTAAGGCAGCCAAGAGATTAGGAGACTTCTTGCAGACAGAATGAGGACTCAGGCTATTTCAAAGCCAAGGGGCGAGGGTCCATCACCCCCTTTTGCCACAGACCCCTGAGTCCTTCCCTGAGAGCTTATCCCTGGTGACCAGAGCCTGTCTTAGGTTGATCCTCCCTTGAGGATTCTTACCCATCATTGGCTAACTGGTCAATTTCAGGGCCAAGCAGGGTGAATTGGGCAGAGGTGGCACTTCTGCCAGGGAGACAAGCTTTGTCTCCTTAGTGGCTTATGGTCCCAACTCTGACTCAGCCTTAACCATGGGGGATTACAGCCTCTGAAACCAGGCAGGGCGCTTCCCAACACATCTGTCTATACAGGAATTAGTAGCTGCAGAAGTTTCTAATATGGTGAATTTTCTAAACAGCAGTAACATACAGAAATGTTGAGAATTTTAAAAGCATACAATGAAATGACATTATTTCATGAATTGGGAACAAAAAATTAACATTTTGGGGTTTTTTTGTTTGTTAATCTTTCAAATGGACAACATGACAGCATATTTTCTCTAGTAAATAAATGTATTTTCTTTCCAGATATACTCCAGAGAAAACTTCCTTTATCAGCTCCCACCATACACCTGAGATGTTTCCCAATTAAGTACAGCTTCTAATTTGTTTGGTAGAAAATACCCAAACTAATTTTCTGAGTGAAAATTATCGTGACTTAAATTTTATTTAGAAATGTTAATGGAACTACCACTACATACAAAAGAACTGTTATATTCAGAGTATATGATTTTAATGTTTTTAATCTTCGATATTCTATGTTATTTCAACAAAAGTGAACTTAAGAGCAATTTTTCTTTTATTTGCAAAATGTGTGAGTTTAAGCTGAGTATTCAGCTTTGAAATTGAATATTGTTATATCTTCTCTATCACCATTTTGCTAAACTTTAATTTTGTTCTCAAAGTGACACTACAATTCTTTTCTTCCCAGTATTGGTTAATAAATATTTCCCATATATTGATTTATAAATACAATTAATTAAGGGATGATGAAAAAGAAAACAGTTATTTCAAAAGAAATAAGCAATCAGTTTGTTTCTCAGATTGCACACACACACAGGGTTTGGATCTGCTGCCTAACGACCTACCTTTCTCTCTACTCCCTACCTATCCATGCACCCATCTGTGAGTCTACCTAGAAAATTCAGTCTTTAGAATATGTAATATGAAAGCCTTTGGCACTTGTGTTCCTTTATAAAAACACCATTTTTCTACTTAATGGAAGTTTACATTTTATCACGCCAAAACCGAAATCCAATGTTTTAGATACTTACACACTCGAACAGTGCAGAGAAAAGTGTGTGGAAAGCAATAGCCACCACGCAAAATGTTTAGAAAAGGAGGTCGGCTTGGGGACTTGTATGTAGTCTTAGAGCAGAACAACACAATGTGCCAGGCCAAGAAACTTATCTGAAAGTAAAAATGGAAATGTTAGAAACGTGCTTGGCTGTTTGGCACCTGCTCGTGTCCTGGTGGGCCCCGCGTGGGGCCCCGTATTGTTTTGCTCTAATCCGTCTTGGCGCCGACAGGGGTGCAAGTGGCAAGTCGCAGCTTGCATATCATGCCCTAGGATGACAAAGCTCAATGAAAGCAATTATTTCAAAACCCATATCTCATCCATTATTAAATCTATGAAAAGAGTTTTAATTTCCTGTGCAATTACATAGTGAAATGTCATACTCTCAATGAAAAAAAAAAAGATTAATTGCTTTTGATAAAATGCTGTGTATCTCTGTTTGACTTTTTGGACATCCATTTAATGTAGTGATATCATTTCAATCTAATATGCTTCATATCTTACAGAATTATGGTAATTTTGAGGAGGAAATATTGTTTAATTATTTTCTTTTCACATAAAAGAGTAAGAATAAAATATTAATTCTTCTTGGCCAAAAAGCACCACAAGCCACACTTCAGTTTTTAAATCACATTGGAGGCTCTTACAAATGAGCAATAGCAAAATATGAGTAATGCATTCGCAAGAGATTCATAAGATTACCTCAAGTAGCATTTCTATGTCATGTGTGGACACCAATTACAATTTCTATCATTTGTATTTGTTTTCTACTTACCAATGATTATTAAGTAATCCATAACAATGACCAGTCACTTTCTTTCTGTCACAAATATGACACCAATTTATTTCCTCATAAAGGATAAACTAATGACCAATGAATCTTCAGAGAAATAAACTGTCCAAATACTATGAGTCACACTCCGCATAGTGACAGAACCAAGGAGCCCCTGAGAGAGTGAAAATACCATTTGAGAAATAGTGGACTGAGGGCATTCATAATATTTTGACCTATTGCATCTACGCACCAGATGCTTGGTTGTGATAGAGTTTAATTATTCTCTTGTGTTTTTGAAAGTAGCTGCAATTGGCCTTTGATTGAAAATTAATATTTTAACAATTTCAACTCTACAGAAAAAATATAAATTTACATTTAGTAGTATTCAGCCTTCAAGTGCCTACTACAGTCATTGATATAAAACAGCAAATAATAAAAACATGGAGAGCATTATGCTAAGTGAAATAAGCCAGGAAGTGAGGGACAAATACCATATGATCTCACCTTTAACTGGAACATAAGCAATAGAAGGAAAAAGCAAACAAAATATAACCAGAGACATTGAAGTTAAGAACAATGTAACAATAGCAAGGGCGGGGGTGGGGGGTGGGGGCGGGGACAGTGGGTAGAGGAGATTACAGGAACTACTATAAAGGACACATGAACAAATCCAAGGGGGAGGGTGGAGAGGGGGGAGGGAAGTGGGTTCACCTGGGGTGGGGTGAAGGGATGGGGGAAAAGGCATACAACTGTAATTAAATAACAATAAATAAATTTAAAAAAAAAAATTGAGAATAAAAAAAAAAAAAACATGGAATAACATGCACAGTGAGTGTTTTGAATAATTAGAATACAAGAAGGGTACAACACTCTATTTGCAGCCGTTTAATACGTGATTGGCAGTGTGGCTCCAGCAAAAGTGTTGTAGGGCAGGAATGAGTTTGATTGGCACAGATACTTTGGAAAGCTTACACAGCACCTCATCTATCAAAAACTAATATGGGGAATTGTAAGCCTTAAAATCGGTCCATTTTTTCCCAAGAATTACATATCAACTAGAGTCATTTTATATCCAACATTTTCTTTTCTTGTGCTGATTTGTATAAAAGAAAGAGAGAAAAAAATAAATAGTAGAAGATTGCTTTTTTCAGAGGTAACAGGAAAGAGTGTCTCAGAGAAAACATTGAGTTCCAGAAATAAAATTTCCATGCTCACAATTTTGAAATACCTATTTAGGTAAAATGTGAAAAGAAAATTTACTGTGCGTGTATCAGTCATTATTTGTCAGTAATGAAGTACTGGTTATCTCCTCAATGCTGTAATTTAAGGAAATGTCAATAAACCTCTATCTATCTGGAAAATGTGAATTGGAAAATTGAACAGTTATTCAATTTGGTGTTCATGCAAATTTAACTCTTTACTTCATAGTGTAATTGGAAAATAAAATAAGCATATAACTTTTAACTATTACATTCAAATCTCCATATAATATGTAGATTCCTGAAACATATTGTGCATATTTTAATTGACAGGCTGAAGTTGGATATCTGAGCTTATTGTAATACAAAAATTGAAAAGCTTTTAATCTAAAATCATGTATGCCATTTTAAGGATAATATTTGAGACTGGAGTGCAAAGAATAAAATGTAAGTATTGATACAGTAAATATATAAAAGCCTATCACATAATTGACATTTAATTTTATATCTTACTACAAGTATTTGGCTTGACTCTTAGTAGACCTCTCTATAAATACTAATGGATGAAAGAACAAGAGAAAGCATAGAGATTATACTTGACAATATTTAAATAAAAGAATGCAAGCCACTGTTTATTTAATCTAAGGATATTTTGCATAAACATGTGATTTTTCCATTATAAGCCATTATTATTACTGCCCTAACAGTCATTGAATCAATCCTGACCTCTGCAAGGTGAAGCTTTCTTCCTATGCTATCATTAAAATCATTCTTTCAGTATCAGAGATAACCTCCATCTTGCCAAATCCTGTTGTTAATTCTTTTTCCTCAGCATAATCCATATATCAGCTCAATTGTCAGCATTCATGTCTTTTCTACCCTTCTACTCTTTCTGCATGTTATCCAATGATTTCAATATTGATTTTATGCTGGTGACTCTATATTTTCTATCATAGCTTTGTCACGCCCTCTGAGCTCCTACTTGTGCATCTCTAGAATGTACTCTCCTTTCTAACTCTTTAAACCCTGCTGGAAGTGATGGCAGATGGGTCTCCCGCCTCAAGTTTATGAATAAACAGGTTTTAAAAACTTGAAAAATACTTGTCTAAATACTCAAATTTAGTATTATTTTTGAGATCAATGAAAAGAAATTTAGGAGAACCCCTTGGCATTCATTCCAAAACCATCAACATAGAGACATATTAATCCCTAACCCTCAACTCTACTACCAAATCACAATTCTCAGCCTGAAAAATAAGCAGAAGAAACAGTTTAGGTACAATGAACTGAATTCATCAGTTCTTCAGTTTGCAAAGATTAGGATTCTGAAAACTTGTATGAAGTGTGTGAAGTGGACATGTAATAATTTAGACATAGCTAGCCCTGTTCATATGGCCCTCTCAACAAACTCAATAAATCTGTTCATACATGTGGCGTGTTCTATGAGAGCCCCTGTAGCATTTAACAGCGCTGGTATCTCCCACTTCCTTGGGTGAAAGCCCCTGCATTAACAAGTATTCCAAAGCCATGGCTGTCTGCAGGCAAAAATGAAATCGCAGCAATGGTGATAACACTTTTATCAGTAGCTTACATATTAATCCTAAGAGACTCTAGTTCAAACTAGGTTATGCAAAGAAAAAAGGAATACATTACCTTATATGAATGAAAGAGCCTGATAGTAATACTGGAAACAAATTAAATTGGATCTAGATATTCAATGCCTTTAGGATATTAGTATTTGTCATTACTCTATTCCTGCTCTTTTAGATTTTTCTTTTCTGTCCTGTCCATTATCTTTATTCTTAGTGTGTTCCTCTTGTTGGAAAAGATGGTAGTTCTAAACTTACAAGGTCTTATAATTTTCCAGCATTCTTATCAATTATTAAATCAAACAAACAAAAAACTATCTGAGTTTTAAGTTTATCTAACTAAATATATGATGGAATAAGCATAAATTGACAATGGCAAAACAAATATATATAAGATAAATAAAAATGATTAATTTTAAGTTAGAAACAATATCACAAAGAATATTAGTAATGCATGTATTTATTTTTGTATGTTGGTAATAAATGTGCCTATTTAATTATGAAATGAGGACTAAGATAATGTTGTAGATTATAAAACAATCCCATCCATTACAGATGTGGAAACCGATTTCTCAAATGACTCAGTAAATAGCTCATTTAAAAACATTGAGGTTGTACCAGAGTGGGTGCTAAAGCTGATGGTCTGTGCTATGGCAGTGTGGCAGAGCCTGTTTCGCTGGGGGCAGATTATCAGCTCTGTCAAGAAGCTGTTTTGGGTGGTCTGGTTTCTTCTCCAGCTAGATCTCTTGCCTCCCTCTCCCTGTATATGTTATTTGTATTGAGCTTTTACAGACTTCCAAAACACATGATTATATGATGACTCCTTTCAGGTGCCCCTACTCATAAAGACCTAGTTTAGGAAGGCGGCACTTTTTGGACTGAGATTAACAACATGTTTATAGGATTGCCACAAAAAATAGCCAAAAAGTTCAACATCTTTGTAATTTCAGCTTAATCCCAATTTCAATATGCTCATTTTTCTGAGTCCCTAAATCAAAAAGTATCCCACTTCATGAAACACAGTTTGAGAGGCTCTGACCTGAAGATTGGGTTATAATCCCTACCCTGTGATCCCTGATTTAGTCAATCCTAGAGTTCAGGGATTCCACTCAGGATACATTCAATAATTTCTAATTTTTATGTTGATCATGACTCTTTCATCTATAAATGGCATAAACTCATGAATAACTAATTTTAGGGGGAAAAATCATTTGCATTTTCTTCCTTCATTGTACAGCATGAAATTGCCTGGGTTCTGCTATCCCCACCATTCACAGAAATGCTCTTGTTCATTCTCTTTCTCTCATAACTCACATTGCCCACATCGTGGCTCAGTAGCTGGTGGCTAAGATGACCAATTATCCTATACCAGGCACTTTCAGGCAGAACATATTAAGGGACTGTTAACAATGAGGATTAGGCAGAGATCAGAAAGATAACATTTATTCCCAGAAGAAGCTTAAATTCTAGTGAGTTATGACAAACAATAATAAATGTGTAGAGATGTAGTATCTCATATGGTGATAAATTCTGTGGGGAAAATTATCTACAGAGCTGGGAGTATTCTTAGGGACCACCAGAAGTAACTTATTCTAGAGAAAAGCTTAAATTCTAGTGAGGGAAGACAAATAACACTCAATAAATAAATAACTTATAAAGCCTTTTAGTTGGTGTCAAGTTCCATGGAAAAGAAGATTTAATACTTCTTTGTAGAGGAGAAAAAGCTCATAGAGAGCACCTCATGTAAGTAGAAGGAAAGAGATGATCCTTCTCAGGGTCTATATTAATCCCTGTACAATGTCCAGAATTGACTGCTCTCTGTTGGGAAGTGCTATTCTCATTATCCACTTACTGTCTCTGATGTGGAAAAGGTAAGGCTCCCTGAATGACTGGCCACTCAAGGAAGGAAAGAGTAAAGTAGGAAAGGCTGCTTCTCGAATGAAAGATAGGTTTTGTTTCTAGACAGCATTTAGGATTCTGTCTAAAACAGACAGCAGAAGTTCCACACACACTGTTTCCTTAAAGAGTAGCACATAAGAGTGGTGTTTCCCCAGATCTATTTCTATTGACATCATAACCAAACAACAAAACAGAGTTTCAGCTGGCAGTTGCCACAAAAGCCAAACTTCTGAGGCAGATGCTGGTGCCAAAGGAAAGAGGTTTTTATTCAGGTGCTATGCCATCTGGGAGAGTGGTGGACTCTGGTCTCCAAGGCTATCTCCTCTTTCTGCCATGAAAAAAGTCTAACCATCCTCGGTAAGACCAATACAAAAGCCAGGAGCTAGAGTTCCTGCTCCAATTTAAAATGCAGCCCTTTGGAGTCTGCAGGTGTCTGCTAAGTGGTCAGAGTCCCCAGCCAGGGAGCTTAGCTCATTCTCAGCTGCTGTTCATTCCAGGCTCACTACTGGAGCCTGTGTGTGGAGCCACGAGACAAGTGGCTGCTAGGGCCAGCTGGTGGCATTCACCCAAATGAGAAAACATGTGAACACACAGGCCAGTGTGTTACCAAGTGGGCAAGAGAGCTAGCGAGGTTCCCTCCTGGAGGCTATGGCCCAAAGGCTGCGTGGGCCACGCAGCTCATGGGGACAACAAGCCAGTGCACCATGGAATCCAGGTCACCACCCAGAGAGCCAGAGCTTCTTTGCTCCCCTGGGATCATGTTAGCTTGGGTGTGGGACAGGCCACATTCTTTCTCAAAACACCGAGCAATTTCCCAAACTCTAACGTGCTTAGGGTGAATCCACCTCCCAACCAATTCCTTCTTTCCCCAGGCTTAACAGACAGCCTTCATTGGTCCAGCACCTCCCCTGCACCATTTTGACTCCTATGACACATGTGCCTGTCTCCCCCCATCACAATCTGGCACTGGAAAGCAGGGGCATGGGCTTGTTTCTACCCAGTTATCTTGCCATCTTTTCACACTCTGTCTCTATCCATTGATATTTCTCGCTGTCCCCACACTCAGTGTAAGAAACCTCCCCCTACCATTGATCTTGGTCTATGGGGGAGACAGCCCAGCAATCTGGACAGATTGTCTACCGGTAGCAACATCAGCACAACACTGCATCAGTACTGAATTCTTGTGAACCTGAATGATGCTAAAATAATGCTGTAATCTTAACTGAGATGAAGCTACTGTGTACTTCATGAACAAAATTGGATATGTCCTTAATTGTTATGGTTTCTGTTTTACCTGTGCTCTGGGAACTTAAAGGAACATTTGTTGTACACCATATCAGAGATGGTAGTTGATTTAGCTTCTGTCTGTATTTCTTCTACTCTGAAGAAGTCACATCTATGAGGATATGCCCAAGAATAGATGCATATTGTCCTCAGAAACCCCAAAGTCAACTTGTGAGAATCTGCAATCAGTGGAAGCAAAATTTTATTTGAGGTCCTATCCCCAAACAAATCAACTCAAGCAAAAATTGGCTATAGACAGTTTCTTGAAACACAAGTGCCATCAAATCATAGTTTAGGTTTCTGTGTTTTTTTTGGAACATTGCAGGCTACCCACCCAGAACTTTCTTCCTGTCTCTCTCAACTCACTGTTTCTGGTTGACTTCAAGAACTTTCATGACCTCAATAAACAAATAATTTTTGAGTGTTAAAATACTTTTCTTTTTTAAAAAAATTTTATTGTTATTAAATTACAGTTGTCTGCCTTTTCTCCCCATCCCTCCACCCTACCCGAGCCGAACCCACCTCCCTCCCCCACCTCCACCCTCTCCCTTGATTTTGTCCATGTGTCCTTTATAGTAGTTCCTGTAATCCCCTCTCCCCACTGTCCCCTCCCTACTCCCCTCTGGCTATTGTTAGATTGTTCTTAACCTCAATGTCTCTGGTTATATTTTGTTTGCTTTTTTCTTTTGTTCATTATGTTCCAGTTAAAGGTGAGATCATATGGTATTTGTCCCTCACCGCCTGGCTTATTTCACTTAGCATAATGCTTTCTAGTTCTATCCATGCTGTTGCAAAGGGTATAAGCTCCTTCTTTCTCTCTGCTGTGTAGAATTCCATTGTGTAAATATACCATAGTTTTTGGATCCACTCATTTGCTGATGGGCACTTAGGTTGCTTCCAATACATGACATATTTCACAGATATAGAACAAACATTTCAGAAATTCATATGGAACCATAAATGACCCCGAATAGCTGCAGCAATTTTGAGAAAGAATAACAAAGCAGGAGGGATCACAATACCTGATATGAAACTGTATTACAAGGCCACTGTAATCAAAACAGCCTGGTACTGGCATAAAAACAGGCACATAGACCAATGGAACAGAACAGAGAGCCCAGAAAATACTTATTTTCATTCCCTTAAAAGCCACCATTTTCTTGAACCTTACTATTGTTCTTCATTTGTGTTTGTAAAACAATTTTTATACACTTATTTGTTTCTTATTGTACCATATTTCATGTAGACAATAATAGCAATTATTACAATTATATGACTCTTTTTAAGTCCCTAAAACTTAGCATGGAGCAGGATTTCCTAAAATTTAACCGTGAAATAGAAGGACCTCTTTCTTTGCCATTTGCTATCAAATGTTAAGCCAATCACTTACTTGGCCTCTTCTGTCTATCTGTCTCTCTCCCCCTCCCTTTTCAACTCCTCCTTCTTTATATTTATTCTTCCTTCCTTCCTTTCATTACTCATATATAAATTTAATAGGTTCTTCATCAGAAAGTCCCTCACAGGAAAGGAATTATGTCTGCCACCATGTGCCCAGATTGTATATTATTGCCTGGCACGTGGGAATTCATTACCCACTTTTAAACAATTACAGATAGGCACAAGCCCTAACTTACCGAATGTGGGGGGATGGGAATTTTCTCCCAAGATGCAGACAATAAGTGCATGTACAGAATCTTTAGATGATTTTAAAACAATAACAAAACTGTCTATTTTTTATTATCACACTATTGTAATATAACTATACTATTGTATTTGTAATTTATTACACAATTTTAAACAAATTGATGATAGAATTCTCCAGGGAAAGTTTTTTCTAATGATCTAGGTTCTAAATAATGGCTACACTTACTGTTGAGCTTTAATAGTATACATGTCATTTCAAGTTAGTAATGTTAATTACTCTTTAATAAGCTTTAAATTCTAGAAGGCAATTTATCTGTAGCATTCCCACTTATACAGTCATCCTCAGCACACCGATAAGCAGCTACAGGCATGTACCCCAAGTGTTAGTTTGCAATAATTTACAATCATTCAAGTTCACTTTGACCACCCGTCATGTAGTACTTCACTGTACCATTCTGTAGTATTTTGTAGTATTAAAATAACTATAGGTAGTGTGAGCTTGAGGTAATAAAATATAAGATGGTTAAATTCCCTTATTCTATTTGGAATTTTTCTTAATGTTTAGTATTTAAAATGATGAAGTAATACAGTTAGTTTTATTAGGTATATTTGATTACTTTTTTGTATCATGAAATTTATTTTATTTTTATTTTTACTTAAAATTGCTGTCTATAAAATATACAAATTCAGAGAAAAAATTTACACTTTTAGCATTTTATGTTGGAATAATATTAATATTATTCACTTCATTTTATTATAACAAAACAATTTTATCCATAGAGGAGACGTATGTTAAAAAATGATCTCTTCATTTTGCTGATATAACTTGAAATGGCATGTAACATTTTGGCTCCTATTATCTCCTATATAAATGTGCCTACTAAATGTTTTGCCTTTTTCACAAAGTAATGATTTAATTAACCAAATTAAAGTATTTGAAAAACTACATAAAGGCCATACAATTAAATGAGTTTAAAGAAGCAGGGAGTTGGAACATCCTCCATCCATCAGCACACCTACATTCTTAAATTGTATGCAGTTCTCACTGAGAACAGAGAGGACAATATAATCTAGTGATTGTGACAAGTAAATATTAAACAGTTTTATTCCAGGATATTGCATTAGTTATGAAATTAAAAATCTGGATGCAGAATATCATTTTATGTGTGATATCTCCAGTTTCACCAACAAATCTGGCTTCACTTCACCTGCCTCTTCACCTATGAGCTTTGTAACAGGGAGATTTTATCTAACCACTTTTGATCTCTATTTCTTTATTTGTTTTAGGGAGATATAAACAATTCCTTACTTATATGGTTGTTTTAATTATTAAATAATCTCAGGCATATAAAGTTGACATAAAGGGACAATTTAGAAATGGTTTATATAAATTCAGTTTCATCAACTCTTATTAATAAAATGAAATGCGTTGGTATATTACAGGGAAACATGGATATCAAAACCATCATATGCCAATGCATAGGAAAGGGAATTAGTCTGAATAATGGTGTGATTCTTAAACTATAATAATCGTTTCAACTTGAAAATAAGGATACAAGGAAAAGCACTGAATCACAAATTCATTCTATTCTAGTATTATTATTAGGCAGTTGTAATATAAGATTGCATTTGTGCATGTGTTAACTATTAAAAGGAATTATATGTATATGTGCATATATTTATAGGTATGAAAAATTTTAAGTTTGGAATATATTATTTACCAGTTGCTTTTCAGTATTAATAATATATAATGCTTTTATTCCATGAGTAACCAAGATGAACTGAAACACGTTATACAAGTCTGTAACCTTTGCTTTCAGAATAAGAGAGAAAGCTATAGTTTATGCAGAGATTTTATAACATTACTTTTTAGCTCCATGTGTTATTATAGAACATAAAACAAACACAGTAGCTGCTCGAAGATGGGTCTGGAAAATTAGTCTTGAGCTTCTTGTAAGTTTTGAAAGTATGTACAGAGAGTCAAAAAGCCTGTGCTCAGCTCTTAAATATATAAGCACTCTGGAGGTCAGTGTTCAGTGTTGTAAAATGGAAATAGTCATCTCTTCCAATTTCTTAGGTATTCTCACCTGGACTATCTAGGCAAGTAAAATATTTTAAGCACATTCAGTAAGGTTAAAAGGTGCAACAACACCTTAGTTTAAGATTAGCAGGAAATATAATAATAAGGAAATTTTAACATCTCTAAATTTATAAACTCTGCATCCCTTTTTCTTTCTGAACTCGTAGCATTTTGTAAATCCACAGAGTAATAATACATAACCGTCTTCAGGTTTCAAATAAACAGAACTAGCCTTTGTCTGTCATATTTTCTAAGTGAGGAGATGTCGTGAAGATAGTTACTGCTATAACGACAGGGTAAATTATAAAACTTTGATGTATTTCATCCATTCATTGATAGCTGATTATCTCACCTGGCTCTTGATCCACTCCCTCCAATGCAGTGATGTGCAATGCTTTGCAGAATGAACCGCTACATAAAGGTGCTATAGAATAGCACAGCAGCATCTGCTATTATGAGTCAGAGAGCAGAGATAAAAGCTTCAGTAGCAGGCTTATTAGAAGCCAGCGTTTTGTATTTAGCAATGATAGATGATAATGAAAGAAGTAAAGATTGTATTTTATGTCCTTACTGGTTTTTACTCATAACCTCTCAGTCATGGGTATGTGAGTGGGTGTGGGTCATGGAGTTCTGGGTTCCTTTGCTGTACTTGGCAAGTGTATTATTTTACCATCTGAATACTGAAAGCTCTATGAGATACACAGAGATGCCGAAAAGAGGGAGGAGCTATATTTAGGATAATGCATTTGTGATCATTTATAGATTATAACCAGAAATAAAAACTCTACTCTTAAACATTCTGTGAAATGTACCTAGACAGCTAAAGGACTTCATTGCATGTATTTGTGATCCTAGGGCTATTAAAAACAATTTTGCTAAAATTACATATATGGAAAAGTGACTGCATTGTACACTGTAAAATAAACTTAATAGAATGCATTATTTAAAAATGTAATTTAGTGACACCATTTACATATACTTAACCTAATGTTTAACAATGATATGCATTTGCCACTGGAATATATAGCTAATCATTTTTTAACTGTAAAAATGATAATTATGAAGATTGTTCTTAGAAGATAAATTGCTTCCTCTTCCAGGCAGGGTCTGTTGTTCTTCTGCATGCATTCAGTTTTATTTTCTGTTACAAAAGATGGATCTTTCTTCTCCTGGATTTGACCTGTGTTTTCCTTTCACTTCTTTTATGTGAGAAATGCACATATTGTGTAATCAAGCTTTAGCCTCCAACAATGTCTTAACACATTCATTTAGTAACTAGACACAAAAAGCATTTGTGTGTTTGTTAGTCACTAATGAAAAGAAGGCCAAGTTTAGTGACTTCCAGAGAAAGATATGATTCCTAGGAAGGTTATATTTAAAAGAAGATATGCATTCACAACATCAAGTCTGTATATCTATGACCTATGGAATGAACCGATAGTTGCTGCATTGTGTGGTAGAAATCAGTGTAGTGTGCTTTACTTTGAGATACTTACAGGGATGGCTTCACCTTTCAAATAGCTGAACCACATCTCCAAAAGAGTGCTCTTGAAGAATCCAAGCAAACTCAGCTGGATGCCTCAAAATGTTCCATCTTCACCACCTAGCAAGGGATCCAAAAGTTTCTTACTCAGTAAGCAAAAGAATTCCTTATATTCTTTCTTTTATGGAGGGTTCCTTGTACCCCCATAGAAGGGAGGATCTAGGGGAGTCACCTGACTGTGAGAATTCCCTGCAGCGAGAGGGCTTTGGAGATATAGGGGAGGATGGGGAGGAGTAGGATGATAATAATAATAGTAGACAATTAATAAATAAATAATACAGGGTTGAATCTGTGTTTTGTGTACTCACACTGTAAACCTAATTTTGCCCCACCCATATGTAACTCCACAAACTGTCACCTGGGGAGGGGGCCTGCCGAGGTCTCCTTAAGAGAGGACTCATTGGCACGGACAACAGGGCGGAGACTGACTGAGGGGGCGGGCAGGGGAGAGCTGTAATTGAACAATTAAATAAATAAATAAATAAATAAATAAATAACTAGTTTCCATATATTGCTGCAGCAGTTACCACAGAACAAGCTCTGGTGTCCTGGGTAGGAGTGGAGGGTAAATTTGGATTCCCAATGCCTAATTTTAAAATCCAGGTTTCTTTTCCTGCATTTCTTATCAAAATGTCTTATTCATTATTTTATAGTCATGTCATATCAAATACTTCCCTCACAGGGGAACTTCTGTATGCCCAGGTAACTGATATCATCTCCTTGGTAGTCTTACAGGGATACTTGATATTGGTGAATTTAGAAGTTTCTAAGGAATAAATAAATAACTCCTACTATGGATAATACTAATATTTAAGTTCAAATTTCTTTAGCAAATCAACGTACTCCTCATAATTACTTTACTTCATTGTGGAAATGCCTTTTCCTTCCTTCCTTCCTCCTCGATCAGCTTCTCCTTCTCTCCTTTCCCCTGTGAGGTCCCCTTGCTGGGCTTGCAGGTGGAGGGTTCTGATTGCGTCTGACAAAGATGGGGACCTTGAAAGCTCTCAAGCCTCGGTGTTTATTGGCTCCCCATGGAGTGTTTCAGAGGTGTTTCAGTGGGTCGGTCCCTGGGTGCCGTCCACAGTGGCATCATGTATTCAATGCGTCCTCCACAACAAATGCTGTTGGAACTTTAAAATCTAACATTGTGGTTTCACGTTTCTGTTCTGCCACTTTCCATTGATCCTCAGTTTGTTTCCTAATGGTGGCTTTCTAATGACAGTCGTCATGGAGATAATTCTACATACTAATCATAACCAAAAATTGATATTTCTACAAGAAATATATTCTTTTCTGTTTTTGAAAGGTGTGGCCTTTTTCATTTATCTTAGGTTTTCCACAGTGTTAAAGACACAATATGAGAAGCTGTGGCCTAGGCTGATACTCAGTTAACAAGAAGCTCAGACATGGTACTGCAGCATGGCTAGAAATTTCCTTTGTGAATGCAGGCATCCAGGTAAGGCGTCAGCTGTACATCCCAGCCCTGCTCCTGCACCAGCCTGTAGCTCTGAAAAGACAGGAAAGCCACGGTGTGGACTCCTTCCATCTTGCAGAATCCACACTTCGTAGGAATTTTGAATATATGCTCTTTTCAAAGGCTTGTCTATTATGACAAATAGACTCGAAGCAGTGATTCCCACCTATGGTGATATTACTCACACTTGGAGGAGACTAAAAGCCCGTATTGTAATTTAGGGACCCATAAAGCTCGACATTCACTCTTCAAGAAAGTTCCATTGCTATTCTCTCATAATGATTGTTTCTGTAAAAGTACCATTTATTTTGTAATAAAACATACAGAAAAGTTTAAGCGCTATAAATCAAGCTAAGCTCTCCACATATGATGTGTACCAGATAGGGAAGACTATATTAAATATGAGATAAAAAGACTGCATTAAAAGATGAGTTAGGAGCTGAAATGTTTGCCTTTCTACTCTTGAGTATTATTTTAATGAAAACTACTCTAAAACTGTAGGGATAGAGTGAAGAGAGGGGAGGTATTTCATGCCTCATCCATCTATAAATCTGTCTAATTCAATGAAAATGTTTCTAAAAATTAATTTTAGCAACAAAGGTAGAAAAGAGCTTGAAAGCCCCCATAATGTGGCTGGTTGGGAGAGGGCAAATCATATAGCTTAAGAAATCTAAAAACCGAATCCGACTTGTATTTTACTCAACCCCATGCCTCTCTATGGTTCTCTTTTGCCTCTCTAGAGGTGGAAAAGGGGACACTTGTCCTCGCTGTGATTTTGTCTCCAGCAGCCGATCTGATGAAATTAACTTTTATTTGACAAAGAGCAAAGTTAATTTTGTAATACATCATTCACGCCAAATGGCATGTCTTATTTTCTATTAGAAACCGAAGTAAGATATTAAGAATGTTTTGTATAATTAATATATATGTTCCCAAGAAGAATATCAGATAACTCTAATTTCTGAAACCACTAAAACCTGGATTTTCTCTTTCCTCTGTGTCTGAAAGGAGCTGCCATAAAGTGAGAATGAAGCTACGTGCTTCGGAAACCTGGATTTAACAAGGAGTGCTAAAATTCATCCTTGCATTAGTCATGATAATTTTTGACACTGTCTTAATGTGTGAAGGAAGAATTGAACTCTAGAGCTAGAAAGGGCATCGTTAAAAGACAAGATTGCCTTTCTGTATGACAGATATTAATATTAGATCATCTGCTTGGCTAGGAACTGAGCTTATGAGGTGTACGCAGACCACACAGATTTGGCTGAGATTGAAAATCTTTCTTGCTATATTTCTTTCTCCTCCCTCTATACTTTACCGATGAGTTAAAAGAAATACGACTCAGTATTAATTGGTTTTTCTGCCATATTCCACATTTGTTACAGAAAAAGGTGTTCCATTGAAATGCTTGATTCAAATAAGCATATTCTGCCTTATCCTGGAGGCTCTGAAGACAAAATATCTTGTTTTATGTTTTCAGAAAATCCAACTTGCATAGAACCTGAGAAATTCTCTTATTTGCAATGTCTCCCTTCCAGAAACAGTATATACACCAGTCAGCCATAACTCAAAATAGTTATTTTCCTTCAAGATAAAAGAAGGTAGTTTTTGATTTTTATGCATTATTTTTACCATTAAACCATAAATTTAAATAAATCAGGAATTACAATGAGGCACCTCAGACAAATAACCATATTTTCTTTTCCAAGTATAGCTGAGAAAAACAAATAGGAAGGAGAAAATTAAAAAAGGAGCAAGAGGAGGGGAGTGAATTCAAGCACATATGTGCCGCAGTCCCTGACACATAGACCGAGGAAGATTACAGTTGAGACGGATGAAGCTGGAGCTCAACTACCTGGGCTGGAAACCTGGCTTTCCTGTCCATTAGGTTTGGGGCCTGTCACAAGTGACGCTCTCTAGGCCTCCATTTCCTCTCTTGTTAGATAGAGAAAACATAACAGTTCCCACTTCTACAGGTATTTTGAAATGAGCTAATAATTCTGTATCACAAAATACTACATAACTTTAAATGGAAGTATCTGCCCGCTGTCGTGCCGCCTACAGGCTGATTTATGCATTTTGTCACTCTTCTAGCTAGGCATTTGATTTTGTGATTTTTTTACCTAAGTGCACGCTTAACTGGTACTGACCATGTTATCAAACAAAGATGCCTTCCTGGTACCCCTGGCACCAGCTAGGAGATAACTCCGCGTGGGTCATTTGCCGGCCTGTGCACCTTGCAGCAGAGATAGCCACTGCTGTCTGCTTTGGTCTGTCTTGTAAGGATACTTTTTTAGTGAGTAGTTTTTGAAGACAGGAAGAAAGGACAGGCATGCTTCCTACCCATCATCAAAGATTTGGGTCCTTAATCTTAGAGTCCCTCTTCTCTAAGGCACATTCTGTGTTAATGGCATCAGTTGGGTCCATCCCCAGTGCCACTAACTAACGGCCTTGGGCAAAAGGGGAACCTATACAGTCAGCCAGATGTTCCTAGTTCTGTGTGTAGAATAATGAGGTCCTTTATCTCTGACCCAGGATTCTGCTTCCTGTGTCCGTGAAACTGTGGCAGACCATCTTGTTGCAAGTAGAGTGAACTAACACCCTGCACAGTTACTGACAGAACCAGCCAGAAATCATACTGTAGTGATGGGTACAAGTGTAGTGGTACACTTCTTCATTTTGTGTAAACAACTGAATAAAGCATTGGATCTAAATATAGTCGAGATAAGGAGATTCATTTGGTTATTACAGATCTGCTTGCAAACAATGGCCATCAGGCCAATGCATAGGCTTGGTAGTGTTCTCAAATGCAGCGTCCCGACTGGGTGCTGCAGCTCACACGAGGGCCCCGCAGGCTGGTGTGCACGGCTCAGATGTGCCGTGGCCCACGGGTGGCACGACCAGGCCTGATCTGTCCAAACACATTGATACCGCCAGGCCTTGGGCACTCGGTGGGGTCAGGGGCCACCTCAACTCCAGTCAGTAGTGCTGGTAGGAGCAACCTGCTTGGCTTATCCAGCGTGGCTTACTTACATTTTTATTTGCTCTGTGTATAGGATTTCTTTAAAAGAGATTAAGAAGCCCATCTCTGTCACAAATTATATAAAAAGGAACTATCACATTACATAAATGTGGACTAAAATTAATATCATGTTACTTAATACAAAAATTGAATACCAAATTTCCTGCTATTTTAAGTCCCAAAATATGAAATATGACATAAAATGTTTAAAAACCATTTCACTTATTTGATTTAAAATACCTTTTTGCCCTGGATTTGTAACCACTTAAACACTAGGTTTTGACAATCTGAAGATATTACACAGCATTAATTTTTGTTTCTTCTATAAATACATGTCACACTGTATACTATTTAATATGTAAGGGACAAATGACTCTCTTATTAAAGCACAGAACATGGGCCACTTTCAGCTCCTTTATATAAGTATTTCCCACAAATGGAAGAATAGTTTCTTTCATCTTCCTGTTGTATCCTCTCCTTACTGTACAGCGATTGCTTCCTTTTACTGCATTTCACTCTATGTTGGGCACTATGTGGAGTACTTTAAATATATCCTATTAAATTATGCTAACGTTATAAGATACATATTAGCATCACCATCTACTATGTGGCAGAATGAGACAAAGAAACTAAGCCACGTGTTCGAGTCCTAAAGCCCTGCAGTTGGAGCTCGACGGGGGGTTTGAAGCCGGACAGGGTGTGGAAACCACAGCTGTCCGATGTCCAGTCTAGAAGCAACAGCTTATAAAAGACACCGACCCCAGTTATCTAAGAGTTACATAGAAAAATTTCCAATAATGGACACATTTTTATTTTATCTGCAAATGTTATCACGCACAAGTATGCCATGATTTCTCTTTACTCCTGACCAAGTGATCGCTTCCACCCCAGAAGAGCTGACATGAATCCGGGGCTCTAATGGAGGTGTCTGCCTTGAAATTTCTGTGATCCTGACCCTCAAACTGTAAGCATTTAGATGTTTAAGTGATTTTAACATTTAATTGTTACAGAGTTGGTGCTTAACAAACAGTTGTTGCACACATTTGTGAATGATCTATAATGAAGGCTTTTGTTCTATCGTCATCTGGTTTGTTACAAGTGATTGTCTTTATTTTTACATGTTGGGAAGGAGGGCTTGAGGTTTTCTGCAAAAAGAGAAAAGTTTATACTTTTCAATATATGAGGGAAGTCATTTGGCAGCCAGTTACTGATGACTGACTACCGAGAGTATGTAGCAGATGCTAGGAGCACAGAAGGAGGAATACAGGCCGCTGTAGGCAGGTGGGTCACCCATTGCTGCTAAGTGCCTCTCGTGTGTTACTTGTGTTGGGTGACTCGCTTAGGTTCCTGCAATTCCAGATTGTTGTCTTTGAAATGATGATAGTAATAACGCCTGATTCACGTGATTCTCCAGATTATGTAAAGATTATGTAAAATCAAATATGTAAAGCATTTAAAGCAGTGCCTGACTCCAAAATTTGCATGCAATACATGTAAGGGCAACTATTACGATTCTTATTAGTGATTATGGATAATAGAACTGTGAACAAGGCAGCATTATTTCAGAGAACAAAATGTAGATTTAAAAAGAGTGAGTCACCTGCCCCACGTTGAGCAGCTGTCCGCTGCTGTTCGGGCGCTCACAGTGCCGGCTGGAGTCCCGCTGCTCCAGGGACCCGCGTCTCACGGTGTGAGGCCTCGATGCTTTCCAACAGTGTGCTGCTTGGTAACTGCTCTGGCACTCAAAAGTGTCTTCCACAAACTTTAATCTACTTTCAATACATTGGTGTTTATTTTATTATTGTATAAGCAATGTATGTTTTATCAGTTTTGATATTTCCCCTTGGTTTTTTTTTAGCAATGTAAAAAGCAGTTAAGGAGAGGGTGTCATTTTTTCTGCATATTTATACTGCTATGGTATGATCATTTTATCTTATCAACTGTAGAAACTATATAATTGCATATTAATTTGAAATTCCATGGAATATAATTCAGTGGTTAAGACAAACCACAGTTCCCTAGTGTAAATCTGTTCAAGTCATATTTTGCCACAGGAAATTATAATTAATGGGCACTGATTTGCTTTACAATCAATTGTAGTGGCTACTTATTTAGGTTCCAGAGTACAAACTGTGATCTATTAGAATGTATGGCGCATATCCAAGTGGTACCAGTTCAGATACAAAAATGCTGATACTCCCCAACCTCTGAAGTCTTATTTAGAATGAATGGCCTTAGGACACATGCTATATATGCCCAAAGGCTCCTCATTTACATATATTCTGTCCTTTCCTCTCTCACAACCCATGTGCTAGCTGTTCTCTCCAATTTGGGAGCCAACTCCCCAAATCAAGCCCCAAATCAAATGGCACTTTTCCTGTGCCCAAAGATGGCTTTCTTACATCGCAGTCAGGGAAAAACAAAACAAAACCATTTTGAATGAGGAAATATTTCTTTGCTATTATAACTACAAATCAACTTTAAATTCAATAGTGCCAGTACCTTGTAGTCTGTATGTATAATATGATAGTTAAAAAACATCCACCAACTAGCCAACTAATTGAGTTTTTCCTTCAAATTCATATATATATATATGTATATATATATATATATATATATGAATGTTTTGAGGTAATTGAATATTAAGAATAATTCCAAATTAACCAAGATTTCATTTTATAATGCCTTAGAGGATTTTAGCATGTCTAATTATTTTTTGTGTTAGCGATGGTCCTTACTAGACACAGGAACCAAGGGAGGATTACTTGTGGATATGGTTTCCATTTGTGCCTGTCTGAATGGAAAATTGCTAATGATTTTCTGCCTCAGTTATATCAAATCAATTTTGAATTCCTGAATACACTGGAAGGCACAGAAAGGCAAACCAGCAAGGTTGACTCAAACCCATATCATATATAAGTGTCTTATTTTATTAATTTAATAAATAGCCATTAGTACTCAGTGGGCTATAGGATATGTCATAGGTGCTTTATAAGTCATTATTAAAAAATATCATTGCTCCAAGTGCAGATATGACAGTTACTCTTGTGTTTTTCAGGACTTTGTTCTTGTGAATATGATGAGTACATTTTGATTGCTGTTAGTCTTGATCACTACTAAAAATAATTATCACAATCTATCTGTTATTTACTGTGTGCTGAGTTTGTGTTCAGGCACTAAGCTAAGCACCTTACAATATTGTCTCATTAAATTAAGTCCTCACATTATATACTACGGTAACCCTGATTCAAAATATAACATAACAAAGACAAATGAGGTTGAGTAGCTTTTTCAGAGTTAAATAATTAATGAGTGTGAAGCTGGCATTAAAATCCAATTGCTACTACTCCACTAGTATAATCACTACTGGGAATAAATTACACTCTTATTAGTCAGACTATACTGTCTCTATTCAATAAAGCAACTAGGGGTTTGATTGAGGAGAAGATTTGACTTTGGGTGGTGGGTACACAATGCAATATACAGATGATGTGTCATAAAATTGTACACTTGAAAAAATCTACATAATATTGCTAACCAGTGTCATTCCAATAAATTTAATCTTTTTAAAAAAGGAAATGAAAGTTATCCCTTAAGGTGAAGTAGAGGTGAGGGATACCCAGGCACCACACCCATGAGGTAAAGTATTCTTGGACCTTCCAGCCGGAACAGCGGCCGGCTGAATATTCCTGTGAATGACCCACTGATCCATCCCCTGGAACTCGTAAGTCACTCAGCCAAGTCTTGCCCAAATTGAAGAACCACAGAACATGAAAAATAATAAATCATTGCATCTTAATCTACTTCATTTTGAGGTGGTTTAAATAACTGAATAACACTTAAATAACATCAATAACTAATAAATAATAAATAAATAACATCTGATATTTTAGCAGATCAGATGATAGATTGCCTATTTTATGCAGCACAATCTGAGAAGTTAGATGTCTGTCACTTTTAAACTTCTCCTCCATGCCCATCACCTGATATAGTTGCTAATAATAGAATTGAGATCCACTTTTCCAAAGTGGTAGGAGCTATTTTTCTCAAATGTAAGGATTCAGAAAAAGAAATGTTCTATTTTAGTGTGAACTTGCTTTGTTAACAACCCATGTGCATACATAGTAAACAAAGCAGTCTTCCCAAATAATTGATATTTTCTTAGAGCCACGATATGAGTTTGTATAATCACAACTCCTATTCCTCTCTTTGCTGGACCTTTCTTACAATGGAGTATGTTTCTAGCTTTGGAATAACTTTTAAATTATGTGATCATAAAGCAATTTATTGTTGACATATAATTATTTGCCTTTCTATTTTTGCAAGTGGTCCAGAGATACCAAAATATGGTTCTAAAATCACCCTTTCCTAAGGATGGCAGCTATGTGAATTCTCATTAAACTTGTTTGCGATATTTCTGACAGAATGCATGCATAACAAATCTTTTGTTAATGATATGTATATAGTGAGACCTACAAGAAAACCTGCTCCTTTAGATAGAAATATAGCCAATAATATTTTTTAAAGTACATTGAATCTATGGTAAGGCTGCAGAACTCTAAATTATTGATATATTAAAATTAACATAATTATTCTTGACATACTCATCAGACCATAATTAATACATATTTCCCTTTACATTATGCAAGGAAAAGATGGGATTATGGTAGAGCCCCAATTCCTATTTGGTATGTTGGTTGGAAAGCAAAAGTAAAGATAGAAAAGCTCAGAGTTCTTATTAATATGTATTTTTAAAGCACTATAAGTTATTCATGTTTAATAGAAATCACCATAGAAATAGGACAATATAAATTAACTGCAAAAAACATGTTATTTTTCCATAAATAAATTATTAGCAGGGAATATCTTCTCTAATTTTCTTTTTTTCAGAGAAAGACTCCTATACTTATTTTAGAGTTCCATCAGACTGCAGATGACAAAGCTTTTAGCAAGCTTCTATAGAATGCAATTATATATTTATTATTCAGTAGAAAGAGGAGCAACTGACTTGAAATATTCTTTTTTGTGTGTTTTTGCATAGTCCCAGATAGCAAGCTTTTAAAAAATTTTGAAAACATTTTAAAAGACTTTAAAAGCATGCTGTCTATATTTCCACTGTTTGCTATTTATTAAATATAGGTTTCATAAGGCCTCAGCAAACTCCTTTGTATTGTTCTCAAAGTGAATATTCTGATATATAATCTTGATGCATGTATATGCATATACTTTTATTAAAATGTGTATATTTTCTTATTCAACAAATTTGTTAATGCTTGTTTCAAAATGTCATCATAATAAAATTTGATTAAACTAACTAAATAAAGAGATAGCAAAATCTCTCAATGGTGAGTGAAATTTCCACAAAGTAGGCAAGCTCAACAACATATGGTACAGATTTTAGATGGAAAATGTACGTCCATAGACACATGAACGCACAAACTCACACTGTGAAACCTGAGTCTCACTGAAGACCCAACAGTATGTGTATCAGGAATTTTAACAGGCTAGAGTTCAGTTGTTGAATTCACTGGTAGGGTAAATGTCTCCAGGCTCAGAAATTTGATGTCAGCCCACAAATGCTGGCTATTTCTTTTTGGAATATAGACACCCTATTATGCTCACAAATATAGGTTTTATTTTTAAGTATATTTTATTGATTATACTATTACAATTGTCCCATTTTTTCTCCCTTTTCCCCCCTCTACCCTATATCCCACTTCCCTCCAGCAATTGTCTCCCCCTTTATTTCATGTTCATGGGTTGTGCATATAAGTTCTTTGGTTTCTCCATTTCCTATACTACTATTAACATTCCCCTATCTATCTTTTTACCTACCAGTTATGCTTCTTAATCCCTGTACCTTTTCCTCCATTCTCCCCCTTACCCCTCCCTGCTGATATCCTCCAAATGATCTTCATATCTATGATTCTGTTCCTGTTCTAGTTGTTTGCTTAGCTTGTGTTTGTTTTTTAGATTCAGTTGTCAATAGTTGTGAATTTTTTATCATTTTAATGTTCATAGTTTTGATCTTCTTTTTCTTAAATAACCCTTTAACATTTCACATAATAAGGGCTTGGTGATGATGAACTCCTTTAGCTCTACCTTGTCTGGGAATCACTTTATTTACCCTTCAACTCTAAATGATAGCTTTGCTGGATAGAGTAATCTTGGATATAGGTTCTTGCTTTCATCACTTTGAATACTTCTTGCCAGTCCCTTCCTTCTTGCAAAGTTTAAGGTTCCACCCCATACAACTTAACAGGTATGCTAAGACAGGGAATCAAACCAGCTCTACCTAATACACAGAAACAAACACAAGAAGGCTGCCAAATTGAGGAGACAAAAAAATATGGTTTAAATGAAAGAACAGGAAAAAAACATAAAAATAACTAAACAAAACAGAAATAGCCAATCTATCAGATGCAGATTTCAAAACACTGGTAAGAAGGATGCTCAGAGAACTCACTGAGTACTGCAAGAGCATAAGGGAAGAAATGAAGGCTATACTAAGTGAAATAAAGAAAATTCCACAGGGATCCAACAGTGAAGGGAAGAAAGCCAGGGTTAAAATCAATGATTTATAACATAAGGAAGAAATTAAAAGTCAACCAGGATAGAATGAAGAAACAAGAATTCAAAAAGAATGAGGAGAGAATTAGAAGATTCTGGTAAATCTCCAAAAGTGCCAACATCCAAATCACAGGGATGCCAGAAGAAGAAGAGGAAGGGCAAGAAATTGAAAACTTACTTGAAAAAATAATGAAAGAAAACTTCCCTAATTTGGCAAAAGAAATAGACATACAAGTCTAGGAAGCACAGAGAGTTCCAGACAAGTTAGACCCAAAGAGTACCACAAAAAGACACATCATAATTAAAATGCCAAAGTTTAAAGATAAAGAAAGAATCTTAAAAGCAGCAAGAGAAAAGTAGAGAGTTGTCTACAAAGGAGTTCCCACAAGGCTATCAACTGATTTCTCACAGATGTAGGTTTTTTCAAAAAAAGGACAACTTATTACTTCTACCTATGTACTATAATGCTAAAGAGATTCAAATATAACTTCTCTAGAAAGTAAAGGACTTCTCTATAGGTAAATTATTAGAGAAAATCAACTTATAATAGTAAGTTTATAAACATAGACTAGGGATATGGGAGTTTTATCTTTGTCAAAAACCTTACTCAAGTTTGAAACCAGAGTCCAGTTTTGAGAAGATTTGATGGTTTTAAATCATATCTAGTCTGATGATTAATTTTCATAGTTTAATTTTCAGAAGACATAAACATTTCTACATTCGTAGTGGGAAGAGAGACTTCCATGAAACCCTACCACTCCTGCGTCCTCATTTGCTACACCTGACAAATAGTTGGTATACATTATATTTTGGATTAAATGATTTTGTAGATATGTTTTCTTATCTACTGTGTATTTTCCAAAAAACAATTTCTCAGTTTCATAAGTGTCCAATTTGTCTAGTTATTAAAATATACCTGTCCATCACTTTCTCTCTTAAGTTCAAATTTGAACTATACATTCACATATCAGCTTCATTCTAATACTATCATTCTAGTAGTCATTCTAATAATCATTCTAATGCTGTGGAAACACTCATTTCCATGAAAAGAGTCAAACTGGGTATTTTGTACAATTTAACATTACAAACAATTAAGTTCAGGTTCATTTACAAATATATAAGCACAAAGAAAACTGAGAAGTACTATAAACCAGAAACTACCTACAATTACATGTAGATTTCCTCCCATTTAAAAGTCAAGACTGTAAACAGCTTTTATATAATATTCTTATGTGAGCTTATTTTTATTAAGATTTTTATTGTGTAATGTAATCATCACAACCTCTGTGATAGGAAGTTTTACTTATATCTCATGTTTTCAAATGTAGAAAATGACTAAGTGACTCAATCTCCGTAATAGCAGAGTGAACTCATTAGAGGAAAGTTCCAAAAGACCAGGATTTCTCATGGTTATTAACTTTAAATAAGTGAGAACATATTCAGCAGATTGCAGAATCACTCTCTCAATGCCCTCCTCTCTTTATACAAATGTTGTCTCTATTTCACTCACACGCACACACACACACACATACACTACTACTGCCCAAACATAAATACATGTGGTTAAATTCTGTATCTCTGTCTCCGCTTCCTAGAATTTAGACATATTAGTAAAGACCCCACCCATTGCAGATTCACCTTGACCATGGGCAGTGAGACGGTGCTCCCAAGAGAAAGCCGCAGTGCACACGGCACATAACCTGATGACTCACTCCGTGTGCAGTTACCCACACACTACACACCCAGAGTCTTTGTGTACTTATGTATTAAATGAGCAGTCACTTAGCAGAAAGTAAGCCTGAAGACAAGTTTAATTATCTATACAGTGTTCACCTTAGTTTTCTCTTGCCAACTTAATAAATGGACATAAAACTGCTATATGTAGGAGGTAGAATAAATTCTAAGATCCTTAATCATTAACACAGTAAAATTGATGTTCTGCTGTAAAGATATATATTAACATGGTAGTTATATTTGCCATAAATCTCTGCACAATGAAGGCTCTGCAGAAAGAGCTGGAAGTCTTACTCTGAAAGATCAGTTCTCAGATATGCCACGAGAGTCTTATTGAAATGCATTGCTGTAATGTTTCTAACTCATTTGCCTCTTGGACCACTGATGTATTTCCAGAGTAAACAGATTTTCTTGCAATTTCAGAGGACTCATTCTTGGTTCATTGTCATACTGAAATAAGAAAGATAAGTTTTAACACATCAAAGCATTCATTTTACTGTTCAGTTTTTCAGTGAATGCAATGCCTAAAAATTCGCACAGGGGTTTTGGCCGTGGCTGTGGCATTAAACTGCACTTTGAGTGCCTATATAAGATGCAACGACATCATTACCTTGAATTAAAGTGCAAGAAGAACACTCTACTGGGAGCGTACAGTCTCCTACGCGAAGAAAATAATTCATGAGTACTCGTCATAAAATTAGCTTTATTTCTACATTTCTAGGACAAATGATAGACCATTCTAAAGAATATTTCCTAAATCAGTAGCAAGCTGCCCCTCCTAAATCTCAATAACTGTCTAGGGTAATCTGCGACAGCTGGGTGCAATTAGACTCTGTTCTAATGGTGACTATGTGGAACACGCTACCATGGGACTTATTGCCACTTACCCAGCAAGGACATGA
Organism: Desmodus rotundus; assembly: GCF_022682495.2. Classification (NCBI taxonomy): domain Eukaryota; kingdom Metazoa; phylum Chordata; class Mammalia; order Chiroptera; family Phyllostomidae; genus Desmodus; species Desmodus rotundus. The sequence continues at coordinate 9,724,380 of NC_071395.1, forward strand.
AATGAGGTGACATGGTAATGAGTTGATACAAATGACTTTTGTAACTTTCACACTGCTACCAGGCTGAGGCAGGCAATCAGAGGGAAACCACTGTCTGCCTTTCGTGATGGTTTTAATGCGTTCCATTTGATTTAATACTGCTGGTAGGCAAAACGTGAAAGGAAAGTAGGTCACTGCCTCTTTGCTTTGCTCAAATAACAGGGCAGTACTCACCTGGTTTATCCTAAGAGTTATATTTACTTTTGCTGATGACAAAGAGATATATTTTGAGCTAGGGCTTATGTTATCCATTGGAAGTATCGTTATCAAATACTGCTAATAGTAATTATTAAGAGATAAAAGAAAAATCCCATTTAGAAGTAATAAAAATGTATTAATGTAAAGGTGAATTCATCTGCTTCCATACTTGTAGAGAATAAAGGGCTCGCATATAGATAATCTGCATTTCAATTGACGAATTTCTTGTTAGCCATCTGACACAGTTTGTGAACATATGTAACCGACAGCCTTTTCATAAGTGCACCGTTATCACAGATTAAATTTCTAAATCAGAAAACCTGGTATGTGTGAACATAGCATTTGCTAAAATTTCAACTACATAAAATAAAAAGGATATTTTTCAGATAATCTTCCTGTTTTTCTAACTGTGCTTTCAATAAAAACCTATCTTGCAATAATTAAACTGGCAAATGTTTAAAGGCTGAACTCATTAGTAAAATATGTCACAACCATTGCCCTAATTCTCTCTCTGCTTACAGAGCTTTCATTGACTTTTATTATAAATGTCATTTTATATTAAAATAAGTAAAAATTTAAAAATCAAAATATTGGTTTAGATGTTTCTTTTTATTATATCTATTGGGGTGACACTTTAATAAAATCACATAGGTTTCAAGGACACAGTTCTATGATACATCATCTGTATATTGCATTGTGTTCTATATGTGCAAATACTATATTATAAAAGGGAACACTTACATTTTGCAGTAATTTCATATGTGTGTTGTTTTTTTGAGTGTCATAGCAACTTGATTAATTATAGGAAAATAGCTCAGATCATAATTTCTGTAATATTGGTAATTTTGAATGCACACAATCTTAATTAATGTAACCTGTGTCATTTAAATGATTTGTCTGTTTCTCCTCCTCCCTAGCACAGGAGAGGCAGGTCTGTGTGCGATGAATTAGCTAGCTGCTGCCTGCCATGTGCTCATTTGTGCAGGGAAAACCAGTTCCTGCCATCCGCTTAGATGTTACCGGGATGCTGCGGGCGAGCCTCTGAGTCTGTACCCTCCGCGGGAAGCAGCGAGTCAAAGCGAGCTCAGCCTGGGTGGGACAAATTGGGGCCAGTGCCTCCGCTGTTGCCCAGCAACTTCCCCAACCCGCTGCTCTCCTGCGGAGAAATTATCTTTCCTTAAAAAAAGAGCTTTTGCTATTTACCCTCCGTTGGCAGCTTCTCAGTCAGGGACGGCCAAGCTTTCTGCCTTCATCGTAATGAGAAAGACTTTTGTTTGATATAATGGCCTGGCGGGAGACTGGAGAGATGGAATGGAGGTGGAGGAGTTCAGTCCCCTTCACTTTTGTGTGAAGGACAATTGAAGCACCTTTGCTAGGATGAAAAAACAGGTAATTTTCTATGTGGTAAAACTTAGGATGAGAATTCATTTCCCGTGCAACAAGTATCTATGGAACATCTAGGTGAAAACCAACAGGTAAACTGCTGAAGCTATTAGAATGTGCTGTGCAAAAAGTAAGTTCTGAAGTCACCATTAATACGTTAAAAGAATGTGTTGTTTAAAAAAAAACAACTCAAGAATTTCAAACTAACCTCATCTTTAGGGGGATTTTAGGCACTCTGAAAATTGTTGGAGAGATTCTCTCCAGTTTTGGGGTGTAATGGAGATGATTTGACTTCAAAGAAGGCTCTGAGTTGTACTGAACTTTCACTTTGGGAGTGGAGGAACTTTGTATGCTGATCCAGGTGGAGGATGACATCCTCCAGAGAAAAGTTGTACAAAATGCCAGATGCAATCCTATTAGTAGTGAGTGGTGAGTCTACTTAATCACTCAGAACCCAGAATTTCAAAAATAAATTAGGTTAAAAGGAAAAGTGTATTACAGATGGTAGGTAAATGGAACTAGTATAATAAAAAAATAATAATAATAAAAGTGCATCAGGCATAGCAAAATTAATTACATTTCTTAAATTTTTTGGTTCAATTGTTTCTATGTGTTGTTGGTCATCGTTAGAATATACTTTTCTGTGGATAATGGTCAAATAAGTTTGAAAATCTTTGCTCCCAAGGAATAGAAATTGGAGTATAACAAGTAGCACGTTGACCTCTGGTAAACAGGGTCCGTGTACATGTGTTATTGGGGCCAAGGATGGAGAAGACAATTCCGGGGTTGAATGGGTGCCCCATGCTGAAGGTCACAAGTGTTCTGAATAGCCAGGCTTGACCTCAGATCTGGCTGCTGCTTCGGCTCCGTGTGCAGTGAAGGAAGGAGCTGTGGAGATCACTCCTTTTACCATCATAATTACTCCCCTGGGCAATGCACTGGAAAGTAGCTAGGATGAAATGTAGTGTTTTTTTTTCTCCCCTCAATACAGTGCATATTTATGGAACACTGCTCTGGGCTTAGCATTTAAGTTTAGACAATAATAGAGAAAATATTGTGTCTTAATCATTTTTCAGTAGCTTAAGACTCTATAATATATAAGGAGAATATTTATTGAACACTAGAGTTTCAGATCTATAGGTAACTATAAATTAACTGATAAATACAGAAACTATAATATAATGTGTTAAATAGAAATGCAGTATGTTTAAAAGCAAAGGGGAGGAATAAATCAGAGAAGCATTATAAAGTATCACTTGAAATAAATATGATAAAATTATTAGAATTTGAAAGATAAAATTGGAGAAGAAAATTGTAATAACTGAAAATGGTAAAGGCACTGAAGTATGAATATATTGGGAGAGCTTAGTACTTGACTACTTCAACTAATAATTGCATATGTGAATATATTAAAATTATTTATCTATTATGATATATCATTTACTATAAAATATTACCATTAAATCCAAAGAAAGCTTTCCAAAATAAGGGTGATTTTTACTTGATTTGTTCAGTGATTTCTTATCATATGCCAGGTGGTATGCAAGTAGTAACCCTCAACACCATCTCCCCGTTTTAAAGATGAGAAAACCGGGACCAGGTCATGTAACTCGCCCAGTGCCACTGAAGTAGTAAAATGTAAATCTAGCCTTGAGTATATAATCTAACTCAATTTGCTATTTTGTTCTTATTCAGGATCTGGTACATTTATCTTCATCACATGTTTCCTATACTTTACCTTTGTCAGTAAATATATTTGCAATTAGTTATGTACATTTAGACAATAGTAAGATATATTTCCATTATCTTCAAAAATAGGTGTCTGAGCAATTTAAATCCATGAAATTCTGAATGTCTGCTTTTGCAAGGCTTCATTGTCCCCAGGGAGACAGTGGATGCAGACTGAAGTGGATTGTGCATCAGCCAAGCCAGATACAGCACTTCAAAGTCTATGAACCAGTTTAAAAACCAATATGTGGACTGAATATCCAAAGCGTAGATCTGTAGTTTAATTTTATTCATAGCTGTCAAGTACCAAAGGCCACAGATAAAATAATAAATTCAAAAGAATATTAAAAATTAGATCTTAAATAGAGTATGAGGCAGATGACTACAAGATTAATAACAAGTTATTAAATTTCTGTGGAACAGTATAATGCAGGTACAGTGGTTCTAAATATAACAATATTTTTGTTATTTTTTTAATTTACAAATCATTTTTGGGCATTTTGATACAAGTAATTGAGTTCATAATCTTTTATCTAGTGCATCTGATTTCTTGTTATTTTTTTGTTCAGTATTTGAAATTTGAATTCTTCTGACCTCTCTTTTTTTCACTGTACACTAACTTTTCTTTTTCTTTCTTTTTCTTCTCTTTGTCCTTATCATGAATGAATTTACTTTTTTTATTGCCTCACATAAAAGTCTAGTTTAACCAAATTCATACACTCTGTAGATATACTCATATTATATCATTTACAATGGGTTATGTCTTAATTTTCCCCAATTTCCACCTTCTTCTACCTAAATATAGAGCATCTTCCCTTATTCCTCCTGTGCATCATGCAGTCAGCAGCTCTGCATTGCAGAAACCACACCCACATTTTTAATGACTTTTTGAAAATGTAATCTTTACTGGTTTTTTTCCACTACCGTTTAGTCCCCTTAAATCTCCTTCCCCACACCAACCCCCACACTGATGTCCACGCCATGAGTCCTTTTTCCTTTTTGCTCCATCCCTCCACCGCCTCACCTCCCTCCCCACCCAAATGAGCACCCATGATTCTCTGTAAAATCTGTGTCTAAGGTAACAAGATCTTTCAAACCATTTCTGAAGGAAAACAAATTTCACTCGTCTCAAATCATGTATCTTGTTTTTCAGTGCTATAGCTTTCTCTTATATGAATGGACAACAAAAATTCCATAACAATATTTGTGTTAATTAACAGAGCAGAAGACAGAAGGAATGGCGGCAGATTCTAAAAATATCCAGAATATTCCCAGAAAGTAGTGTAAATTTGGGGAGATTATGTCACAACACAGGACTTTTTAATTTATAAGACTTAAACACATGATCTTGAACTTTCTCTTATAAGTTCTATCACTTTGTCAACAAAAGGACCAGAATAGATGGGATATAGTTAAAGGTTAATATCTGCATATCACCCAGGTCACAAATAAATGTTTTACTTCTTTGGGAATCCTGATTTTTATTGCTATAAATAATTAATTACAAGCACTAGATGATAGTTGTTAAAGGTTATAATGCAAACAGGATTTTAACATTCCTGTGAGTAGAATTGTGCAGAAGACTTAGGAAAAACTACTCAAGCATGGGTGGTATACTAACAATAAACTAAAGAACGCTGAGGAGGGAAAGGTTTTTTTCCTTCTTTTTTGGCATCATGGGAATCCAGAAAACACTTCAAGCTCGCTCGCTTTCTTTCTTTCTTTCTTTCTCTTTCTTTCTTTCTTTCTTTCTTTCTTTCTTTCTTTCTTTCTTTCTTTCTTTCTTTCTTTCTTTCTTTTTGATACTCATGGCTTCATATGTGTAACATTTTTCAAACACTGTTTTTCTTGAATGTTCATTATTCTTTTTGCCCCTTTCCTTTGGAAGCACCGTCTTCACAGCCAGGGGCCTTCTGTCTGCCTCCTGTAGACACCTGGTTTCTAGTGTGTTCGCCCACACTCTAGCCTGCCTCCAGGAGTTAATGTAACGTTAAATTAAAATGTTAATGGTAAAAAATAAAGTTACCAGAAACTATGTGCGGTTTTTTTGTTTTTTTCTTTGCTCTTTACAACTCTAATGTGAATATTATATAGATCAGAATTGCTTTATGAAATAAATTTGTTTTCCAAAACAGAGTAGTGGTAGGAATTTGTAATTTTAGGCTCTTTATGAAAGGCTTAACTATTTAGTTTTGGACTAGGAAAAACAAGGTAGTACAGTTATAACTGTGAATATATAAATAGATATGATGACAATTATTTCTCATTTGTGAATTTAAAAGCATTGTCCAGCTTTGACATATCCTTTTATTTCAACTTTTTTTTGTCTAAGCTACTTCCCATCAGAACCCCAGCTGCAAAGTAATATGGTAGTGGAATTTTAAGTAAGGGACCTATTTAACTATCTATAATACATACATGTATATCTTTCTAAGAAAATTTAAAGTTAATCTTGATCTTTTCCCTCCTTCTCATTAAGGCAGTTAAGTTAAAACAATACAATTTACCTCTATCTACCTCCTAATTCTAACATGTGTAATGTAGTTGTCTGGAATTTTATTCTGCCTCTCATAGGTAAATATAATGGTATAGTCAATATCTAGTGATTAACCAGCACATTACAGTGATCAATTTTCTCACAATTGCTTCTTGCTTCAGTGCCCTCTCTGAGCTCAGTTTCATTCAAGATTATATATACTTTTCTTTAAGTCAAGATCCGGGGGTAGTGAGCTCATATATATTACCACATATAAAAACAGCTGTATTTTTAATCACTGTTCAGTGATGATTAAGTTAATATGCGGTATTTTTTCTAATCAGTTAAATCTATTATTCCCCTCATTTCTGCATCTGTTACTGCTAATTAGAATTGTGCTCTTTATGGTCATTTTTTCTAAAGAACCCAGTTTTCATTCCTGTTATATTAAAATTCTTTGTCTTTGAATTTTGTTTACATGTATGGCAAATATGTGATAAAGCAGATATATTTACATTTACAGTTGTAGTGACATAAAAATTTTACCAGGGACTCTATTTCTTAATTCAGTTTGAGAACCCATGATTTTCTTTAATTCTGAGAAATTCTTAGCCATTATTTTTTTAGATATTCTCTTAATTTTTCTATTTTCTCCTTTTATGACCATAAGTTGAATATCCTCCAGGTAGCCTTCATGATTCCTCATGTCCTTCTCATACAGTCCACCAGGCTCACTCTCTGTGCTTTATTATAATGACACAAGATTTCCTTCGAGTATGTGTTCCAATTTATCAATTTTCTCTTCTGTTCTGTTTTTCCCATTAATTTCAGTGAGCATATGTTTATTTGTAAACTTTCTATTATTTTTGTACCACATATTCTCTTTTGGAATAGCCTGTTTTCTCTTTGCTTCTGTTCATTTACCCCTTTGAACACTGTAAAATTACTTATTTTGAGGAAACTTGAATACTGTACTAGAATCTCAGATGCAGTATTGATCCTTTTCTGCCTACTCATTATATGTCATGATAGTTTACTTCCCCATGCAAATTGTATGTTTTATTTTACCTCCCAACTTGGGTATTTTTCTTCGGGAACAGGGAATGCTAGGAATTGTAGAGACTGCTACATGACAGCTTTGCACTTACGTCTGCCTGGATTCTATAGGATTCACTGATTGAAGGCCTTTTTTTATATTGATTGCCTCTTGGGTTTCCACTGATCGTCTTCTTGTGTAGTGACAATTTGAATCCGTATACATGAATAGTGCAGGCTTGGTTTTTTCTTTTCTCAGCCACTCATAATCCTATACAGTTAACCAATACAGTTGCCAAATCTCCAGGTTGGTCGCCATAATCATTTGAATCACTATTTCTAGGAGAGAAGCTTTTGATTTTTACAGGCTTATGTAGGAAGGTAGTTCCACACAGAAAAGGGCCCTTACTTTTCCTGTGAATGCCTTAAAATGCCAGTTTATGTTTGCATGGCCAACTCTGATGCCCCCGTGGGGATTATTTTCTCCCCACATGCAGAATCATAATACTCAGCCTAACGCAGCATCAGTCAGAGTCTGATATAAAGCCCACCACCAGATGCAGCTTAATTGTCACTGGCCACTCATTGACAGGGTTTTGATATGAGTCCGCAAGCAATTGATTTATTACAGTCTCTGTGCCGTCAAACCTCTCTGCTAAAGATAATATGTATTTGCAGCCACTCCCCAGTGCTAACATCACTGCCTCAGCTCCATCTCAGATCATCAGGCAGTAGAGTCTCATAAGAAGCATGCAACCTGGATCCCTCATGTACACAGCTCACAGTAGGGTTCACGATCCTCTGAGAATCTAATGCCGCCTCTGCCCTGACAGGAGGTGGAGCTCAGACAATAATGTGAGTGATGGGGAGTGGCTATAAATACAGATGAAGCTTCACTTGCTTGTCCCCTACACGTGCTCACCTCCTGCTATGTGGCCCGGTTCCTAATAGGCCAAGGACCGGTACCGATCTGAAGCCATGGGGTTTGGAACCCCTGCTTTAAATGTACCAATATCAGAGCTATACAATTAAGTGAACGAAGTCTAGATAGTTTTTAACTTCAACTGAATAGGTGATTATAGTAAGTCACTAGGGTTGAAAACCCTTCATTGACTACTATACTGTATTGTGGTATATAAATTGTACTGAAACAAAGATTCCTAAAAAAGTAGGAAATGTATACTAATATTTTGGAAACAGAGTACTACAAATTATCAGGAAAAAAATGCTACTTAAGAGGAAATGTGAATCAGCAATTCTAAAGAATACTACATTGACACTGGAAAACAGCAAAGATGCAGAAAAAGTCATTTTCATGAAAAAAATTATTACGGTTTCAAAATGTCCACAAAAGCTAATCATTACCTGTTTTTAGAAAGATTTGTACATTTCCAATGGGTAGACTTTCAGAAACATTTTTATTTGGGAAGATGACATGATGACTAACCAGGATTTTTCCAGCTGGTACACAGTATTTCTTTGTTTGAATTTTAGTCTTTACTGAAACACTCCTGTTGTGTTGATACGTGTTTATTTTCAATAGGATTAATAATGTTGTGTTAAATGATGACATAAAAAACCTAGGCTGCATTTCTGACGTTTACTTAGTTTGCCCATGAGCTATGGAATGATAGACCTGATGCGTGATAACACACTGACAAAACTGACTTCCGGAAATGTTGTTACTTAAATTATAAGTAAGTTTTATTGTTTCTTTAAAATTATATCTTTTTTTCTTTATAATTAGTTGACTGGAAAAGTAATACTTAAATATTCTTTGTAGTTTTGGAACTAAGGCAAAATAGAAAAATATATATCAATCTTCTAGATTCCAAACTCTTATATTCAAGTCTCATCTCACATCTGTGTGACCTTACCCAATTCTCTAAGCTTCAATTCCTACATCTACAAAATTAGATAAATACATTCCATATCTATTCAGTATTTACGATGATTAATTTTCAGAATTTCTTTTATAAAAGCAATCACATCACCTGCAAGCAAGTCCACTCATATCTGTATTCTAATATTAATATCACTTAATATTTTTATTACTTGATGTAATGGTTCATCTAACCACTGGCTCTCGTGCTCTCTTTCTCTTCAAAATCCATTTTCCCTTTGACTAGTCTCTGCACGTCACCAAACACCTTCTCCACCTACTGCTCCCTCTCTCCGGGGCGTCACAGCAGCCTGTTTAGTCTCTGCTGCCGTTCTTCCCTCTGCACGGTCTGTGTATTCCCACAAAGGCCAGGGTTGTAATTTTGTGTCCGTTGTTTTTCAAATCTATGTAATAACTATATTTATTATAATACTATGTATCATATAATATTATGTCATATTCTGTAATATTATGTCAGTTGATTTTTGAGCCTTTGTAAAGGCTTCCAATTACTTTTAGAACAAGTCCAATTTTATGTATCAATTTGTATATAGGTCATCCACTAATATAGCCAATAAATCCCTACATTATCTGACCATGACCTTTTCTCTATTTACTCTTCCTCTACTCCAGCCACACTGATATTCTTCCTTATTCTTCCTTATTCTCTGTTCCCTTTGTCTGTCATTTCCCCCGTATATTACTGTGACTTGCTTCTTCTATTTTCCTTTTCTCTTCTAAAATGTCACAGCCTTAGAGATGATTCCTTTCAATACTCAATCTGAAACATCATCACTCTGCCACTCTCTCACTACTCATTCCTATTTTTTTTTCTTGTAACACTTATTGCTCCTGGACATTGTACCTTTTTCTGTCTCTGCCTTAAGATATAACTTCAGTGAGTACAGAGATTTCTTTTATGTTCACTTACGTACCCTCTGGGGTACTTAAAACTGTACCATGTATGGTAGGTATGCAATAAATGTGTCAAATGAGTAAACTCATGCATTAGTAAGTTGGTGAAAACTTTCTGAACAATATTGACTAGTACTAGTGATAGCTTGTGTTTCAGTCACGCATTGCTGCATAGCCAACACCTAGTGGCTCAAAACAAAATCACAACCAATAAATTCAAATAACGATTAACAGTGTTGTGATTGCAGGAGGCAAAGGGATGGGTGGAGGTGGAAGAGGGTAAAAAAGGAATAAATAGTAATGAAAAAACACAATAAAACTCTGTCTAAAAGTAAAAAATAGAAACATAAAAACCAACATCACAAACCTAGGATTGGAGGAGGACCCAGCAGGGTCGTGGCTGCTTCACCTGGCATCAGCTCAGACAGCTTGAAGCCTGCAGGCTGGAACAGTCCAAAGGCTCACTGTAACCTCCCTGGTGGTTGAAGCTGTCAGCTTAAACATCAGCTGGGACCAGGGGCAGAACACCTGCATGTTGCCAGTTCATGTGGCTCCTTGGCTTCCATACAAAATGATAGCTGGCTTCCAAGTAAAATCATCACAAGAAAGAGAAGAGAGACAAGTAAAAGCTATATTGCCTTTTATCATGTTGCCTCGAAAGTCAAGCAATGTCATTTGTGCCCCATTCTATCCATCAAAATGTGTGGCTAAAGATGGCCCCTATACAAGGGGAAAGATATTAGACTGCAGTTTTTAATGGAAGGTGTGTTGAATAATTTGCTGACATACTTTAAAAAACTATTATAGAATGCATTGTTATTTTCATCCCCATTTTAATAGAATTGCCTCTAGGGTTTTCCTTTTCTGCTCAGTAATAGCAAAGACAAGATTGAAAGCCCAGCTTATTACAAAGGAATTAATAAATAACACTTATTTTAATACCACATCAAAGAAAAATTACACCTACATATCTATCCATGCATACATTGGTTAAAAATCTAATAGCATATTTTAAATATTTTGAAATACAGCGACACAAGCAACTTATTCAGCAAACTGTACAAAGTGTAACTAGTTCTTACGGCTTCATTGCATGCGTGCACCCCTCTCAGACACGCTGGCTTCTCTGTATCCGCCATTTTTATCGTCACCTTCGCAGCATCCATGATTTTATTGAGTGTATCAGGACTGGGAGTGTTTTCAGTGTGATGGCAAAATTCATACCTGAAAAAAAAAATGCCACGCTATTACTTGGCACTCCTTCACCAAAAGCCAACCTTTCTCTTAGCAAAGTAAACATGAACACATTTAAAGTTACTGGCATTTTTTAAGTAAAAAAGGAATGGCACTTTTACTTCTATCACTGAATATGGATTCATTCACATAAAATAGTTACATGCATTATTAATCGTCATGCAGAATCTCTTCTTTCCTTTCACAGTATTGACTTCCTTCTGTTACCAGCTGCTGTCTTTTTAACTTCGCTCAGCAACGCTGACAGATCCAGGTTTTTACAGAGAGGGGGTCACCTATGTGATTATACTTTGTGAATGAAAAGAAAGCTTGGGAATGTTACTTCTTTGTAGGAGGAGCAGATGGATTACATGAAAATATGATTACAGTCCATATTTTTCTCCTCATTACATAAGGAAAAATTACTCTTCAACAACGAAAATGTAATTATAAAATTAAACTTAGCAAATGAAGCACAATCAGCAATCTTAGCACAAGTCTGAGACTAACATTATTTCAACTATGGTGAAAATGGTAATGGGAATGTTTTAATATTTTTATATATATTTACATTTTATAGTATACCTAACACACAGCCAGAAAGAATACTTCACTGCCTTTCCATGATACTTCCTTGTTACATTCTCAAATAACGTTGGGAAATTTAGAATATTGACAGATTTGCTTCTCAAACTGAGAAACACGTGTTTTTCAGATTGAGGGACACGTGTTTTTTTCGGGGGGTGGTTAGAAGTAAACTGCCATTATATAAGAGAGATTCTTATGATTAAATTTTTAACAGACAAAGGATGTGTACGGCTTCAAAAAGCCAATGTGATTTTTGCTCCAAATTCCTTTTCTTCCTCAAATATTAAAGGTATTTGCAGATTCTTAGACCTGTTTGTCTACTTAGCCAAGTTAAATTAAAATGCAAGATGATAATATATTGTTAGATTATTTTTCCAATATTGACAATCAGTTCCCTTTGATAATGAACTTTTCTCTGCACTAGCTACTTCAAATCTCTTTCTCCTGTACCCACAGGATTGAACATGATTATGAAAGATAAACCTCAGTAATAAAAGATGAAAAGAGGTTATGACATTCTTATTAAACAGAAAAGGCAACTTCTTTTGATCCTAATCTTACAGGTACCAGCATTATTAGAAAGTGATCAGAAGTACAGGAAATAGGCATATTTATTCCTAAGTCCTACTCTCATAAATTATACTTTGTAAAGAGTAGAACTTTTATAAAGCTAGTATATTATCACGCTTCTTTTTGCTTTTTAAATGCACAATGTAAATTCTAGTTTTCTATAGAGAGAATGTAAACAGTATGAATATTTATTCAGAAATAAACTAAAATGTTGTTGGAAATCAATAATATCTTCAAGAAGATAAAGTAATAAAAAAGATTAATATTACTTGAGCTGTGTTTTCTAGAAATTTTAGTTTTTTCTATCTTTCCTGAGAAGACAAAGGAGAGATTGAGGAACTCATTTATAGATGGCAGAATCCAAACTGGCTAGTTTAACCAGAAAGGGATTTATTAAGTGGTGGATATAGCTCACCAAATCTCTGGAAGAGAAGAAGAGATTCCAGTCCTAGCTTCCTGGATTACAAAAATGGGCCACCATGGGTATAGTCATGATCCTCCCAAAGCAGGAAGCTGCTAATAATGTTGCAAAGTGCAGACAGGATCCCTTTCTGTAACCTACTTTAAGCCACCAACTTAGAAAATCTTTTGGACAATATGGAAGTCATCACTATAATCACCAGTCTAGAAGCATACTGCTGTGACTATATTACTCAGTTCTTTAAGAAACCCTTCATGAGTGAATTTAATTACAGGGCCCAAAAATCACATTTGGTCACCAGGTAATTTAGCAAATATACCTAGAGTCCAGACTTGTGTGCTTAAAGGGCATCAGAGTGGGTATTGAAAAGTTGTCAACTATATTCATTAAGGCCCCTTCCTCATGTTGGTTACTTGGCACCAGTAAAGATCTTCTTCTAAAATCTACAGTAGAGAAACAAATTATCTCAAAGCCGAACAGCTTCACACACGTAATTAACGTCTCTACAGACTGAATTATGACCAAGCAGTAGACTGTTGTAGAGCCTTAAGCAGAATAGTGAAGACTTACTGTTTGACCTGTTGGAGGAAAGCATAGCACTTCTTCTGTTCTTCTGATCAGTGGACTAGAGAAAAAATAAATCTGCACTTATTGCACTGTTGGATAGGGAATGGACATCAATAGCATTTCCCACTTTTATCCCCACAGGATAGCCATTTATAGTACATCCCAAAGATGCTGGCACTCCCTTTATCGCTGGTATTGTCGATGGTTTGTAAAGAAGCTATCCTCATCAGTAAGAGCTGTGACATGGGGACTATAGTTGATAACATTGTATTGCATAATTGAAATTTGGTAAGAGAGTAGAACTTAAATGTTCTCACCCCACCCGGCAAAAAGAGGCAAATATGTAAAATGATAGATGTACTAATTAATCCAATGTCAGAATTCTTTCACAATGTGTACATATATCAAATCATTATTTTTATACCTTAAATATTTTAGTTTTATTTGTCAGCCTTAATAAAACTCAAAGAATAAGGAAAGTTATCCTCAGAGCCAGCATAGTAAATAGAATGAATGCCATGTCTATTACATTATGGTACTAATATTATCCAGCATAACGACAATTGCAAGCTTGATTATGTGTAATTGTTTGCTCTGTAAAGAAGTTAAAAAATTATAAGCAATTAAAAAGGGAGTGAATATTTTAAACTTGATTCCAAAATGTAAATTTTAAATGTGGTGTATTTAATGTAAATAGCTCAACCTATCCACTTAGAGGAGCTGATTTTCCATATTTGACAATAAATTGATAATGTCTTTTAATAAATTTTAGTATTTAAACATTAATTTTAGAGCAGCCTTATTTGAGCTCTCTGACCAATGTCTTGCTTCTCACACAGGATGTTGCTTGAGTAGACGGGTTGTCTAGCACAGCAGCAGTACAGCGTCCCCGACGGTCAGGGGACTCTCCTGCTTGCCTCCTCCCTCTCATGGCACTCAAGAGCTGCCCAAGCATTCTCCCAGCAGTCCCAAAATAATATGGAGGTGAATTCCGATCTGGCAATCAGTTTTATCTGTGGTCCAAAAAGGTGCCACGATGGAGGTAAAGAAGGAAGTCGCTAGCTGTATTCTAAAAATGGCTCATGTCTTACATTAGTGAAAGCACATTAAGGTTCTATATAAAAAGGCTGCCACAATTAAAGAAATAGCTGAATGATTATCATCACTGTGTGACTGGCTCTGCACGCAAGGATTTCTGTATCAAAAAGAGATGGCAAATGAGAAGGGCCGGTGGCTGTAGGTAGGGTATTGTCATGTTGCACTTTTACCAGTTGCTTCTTTACTTCAGGAGGAAAATAGTTTGGATATAACGTTCACCCTTTCCTTAATGTTTGAATTTTCCATGTGACCATTAAAAACATAATTATCATGAAATTTCAGAGGCGGATAACTACTGAAAGACTAATGAAAATGTGACGGGAGAGGAACACAAATCATCTGTGACCTGTGCGCGGAGCACGCAGTTTGACTTCTATCGTGTCGATGTGTAGAAACGCTGCACAACTGGAAACGTCCAGCGCAGTGCTTTCTGCTCCATGGAAACCTCTCTGTTACTTCCGGTGAACTCGTCCACGCTCTCCCCACCAGCAGCGCACATTTAGTCGTTTATTTTGCTTATAATTCATCTAGGATGCTTTGCATTCTGCACTTCTTAAGTGTTCGGTAAGAAGCAGCTCTAGGACCTGTACCTCTAACCACGTACCCTGGTTCCATATTGTAGACATTTTAGCCTATTTTTAATTACGTTACTATTCTTGTATTTGTAGTAGATTTTATTTTAGGGAGTACATAAACAGTGAGTTCATTGTCCCACAGTGAAAATATCTGATGGCACAGACTTCCCTTTAGCAATTTGCAGGCTCTACTCTGGGCTGATCGAACACTGAGGGATTTATACCTGAATTTCAGAGTGAGGATGAGGTCTGGTCCCCGCTGTAGCAGCCAACTAATCTTAGAGTGAACACTTATTTCATTTTCTCACTAGACTTTATTTGGGTAGTAGAGGGAAAAAAACCTTTAATTTAAAAGTGTTCATAAACTGGATTTAAGCAAGAAAAGAGAGGACATAACCAGATGTTTGGACTTGAGATAATTACTGTGTAGAATTCTTTTTACTTTTTTTCATTTTCATCTTTTTTTTTAACTTGATATTTTACTTTTTTTTCTTCTATCTGAAATCTGCTTAGAAACATATTGGAGGGTAGCTACATATGCCAAAAAAGTTGTCATCAAAGTTATACCTGCTGTTTCTTTATGTTCCGATGCTGTTTATCCTCATCCATAATTCATTTTTTGAAAAAAAATATCAGAAGAAAGAAACAAAGTGGAGAATAAATAGTGCCAAAGATCCCTTGAGAGTCTGACATTAGAACACAATTCACTTTGCTCCTTATGATCATCTTGTCACAGAAACACACTTTTGCAGTGCTTCTTTATTCATTTTTTTTAAATCTAAAGAATTGGATTACTATTTTTGAAGGCAAGAGTGAAAACATTATTTTTACTCCTGTCATCATAGAAAAAATTAGAAAACCCTATATTATAGTTTTTATGCATATATGTAAGCCTAACTTAATGTTAAAATTGTTGAATAATACACGTTAAATTATAGGAAGGTAATCAGGAAACATGCATTTTCAAACAACAAATGCTGTGGGAGGCGAGAAAGCTCCATGAGGAAGTAGAGTATTTAGCTACAGTTTCTTTTCCTACAAGAATCCAGCACTCCTGAATGGGAGACAGACAAATGTATGCAAAGTGTGGAAACATGCAAGAAAATAATTTTCTGTTCATTTTGAGAAGAGATCTTACAATGCGATGACATACCACCAGAATGGTGGGACAGTGAACAGTCAGCAGAACAGCGACCCCTTTCCATTCATCCAAGTCTCCTTGTTGAGAGCCTTAGCCAGGGCAGGAAATGGGTTGTGTGGATTTTCCTCCATTTCTTGGACACATTTTCAAAAATCCACATAGATGAGCAAATAAAAGGGTAAAACATTAGTATTCTCAGTGTCCACAGAAGGTTTTAGAAAAATGTTGTAACTTTTCAAAGTCCATGAAACTGGCAGTGACAGAAGCTTTATCTACTGCAGTTACTTTTATGATAAAGACTTGAAGTCTGGAGAAAAATGAGCTACTTTCTATTCCAGATCTTCAACTTTAAATGACGTGTAGTGTTGATCAAATTAAACTGCTCTGTGCCCCAGTTTCCTCATTTAAGAAGAGCAAAGCATCACATCTACCTACTTATTGGGACCATTATGACTTAATGGGTGTGAAGTATTTAGAAGAGCACCAAGCCTTTATTAAATATGCATTTTGTTAATCTTGGCTGTTCTTTACTATTATCCTAATCGAACGTCTAATTATGCATAAAGTCTGAAATTGAAAGTTGTTGGCTATACCAAACACTAAAACAAAGAATAAACTCACAATGTATTTTCAACAAGATCATTTGTGGTGACATTGGTTAATAAAATTATATATGTTTCAAATGTACATTTCAATGATACATCATCTGTATGTTTCACTGTGTGGTCACCACCCAAAGTCACATCATCTCTCTCCTTGTGTTTGATCCCCTTCATCCTTATTTCCTCCCAACGCCCTTCCCTCTGGTAACCGCCGTGCTGTTGCTGTGTTTGTGAGGTTTCGTTTGTTCATTTGTTGCTTTCGGTTTATATCCTACATATGAGTAAAATCAAATGGTTCTTGACTTCTTTTTTCTGACTTAATTTTCAGAACATGATATTCTCGAGATCCATCTCTGTCGTCACAAATGGCAGTATTTCACCTTTTCTATGGCTGAGTAGTTGTCTGTTGTATTTATGTACCACATCTTTATCCAGCACTTTGGTTGTTTCCATGTCTTGGCACCATGAATAATGCTGCAGTACAAGTTTTCTCCATAAGATAAGATGATAAGAAGATACCAGAGGTTCTTAAGTGTTTATGTGAGAAGATCTCATTTGTGATCCAGTCTTAGAAACAGTCTCCTCCTGTTACAGTCTTTCTGTTACACTGCCCACCCAGTCTTTACCCTCACATATTCTTCTGATAAGCAAAAGGAGAACCTGCCATTATTTCAACATTGTAGTCCCAAAAGAAACTAAGCAAATGGCAAAAGAGAACCAAGAGTGTTTTCTCCCGGAAAGCATAAGTAAGATGAGCTACGTATGATGTAGCGAAGTAGGGGTTGGGGGGGAGTCATTATCTCTATATATTATAAAATAAAGTGATTTTACAAATATATGTTAGCTATAATAATTTAAGCGATCTGAGGTTTTATTTCCTTTAAATATATACTAATTATTCAAATTTTACAATGCCAATATTTGTTAAAGTTACACTATTTGAGGTGGGTTTATGTTTTTATTTGTTTAATGTCTTCCTAAATTAGCTTTAAAACTTTATGATAAGCCTTTAAGATAAATCCTAGAGAGAAGCAGCTGGATAAAATATATTGCAGTCCATTTTAATCTTGAGTTAGTATGTAGGGATCTGTAAAACAGGTATAGAAGCAAAAATATCAAATTTGATTCCAAGGAATTAGACTAAATAATTCCTTTGGTTTCAATCTAATGCGATTACTGTTATAGAAGCTCAGTTTAAACATTCACAAGGTTAAATTATTAGAGGAAAGAGAGATCCTTTTTCAGTGGATAAGAAGTCAATAATTTGGCATCATTTGTCATCAAAAAAACAAAACTGGACTATCAGTATAGCAAAATTAAATTAAAAAAATAAAGAGGTAAATTTCCCAATTTAACAATCTTATCACTCTGTAGAAGACCAAGCAATTGACTGTTTTAGTATGCATTAAAAAATTTGTAGAATGTTTTATGTGATTGTAAACCTAAAAATAAATCAAGATATATTTGTGAGGGTAAATAGTTTTTATTCTGTTTTAGAGGGTGTTAAGCACATGTAAGAGACTTATTGAATTTTGGAAATAGTGAAAATGTGGAGAATAATATATTTAGAAATATATGAATTTCATCCTCTAATTATGTCAAAGTAAAGTTCAATTTAATAGTAACTAAAATACATTATATGAATAACATTTTTACATATTTAAGCATGAAAAGGTGAGGTTTTTTGACAAATTAATGAATAGGTAATTTTTTTATATTTGTTTTAAAAGAAAGACTATTATTTTTGAAGGTTTCAAAATGAAAAAATAGTGGTATTTTAGCTTTCATTTTAGCTGTTAAATTGGTTCTTAAATTTATCATTAATAAATATAAAGCAAGCATAGTTACTAAGAGAAAATATTTTGAAAATGTAAATAAAAATTTTTAAATATTCTATTTTTTTACATTTAAAAATAAGAAAAATAAACTTTTCAGATTTTGTAATGAAAAGTTTTATATTGGGTATTTGAAAATAATTGTATAAATTAAAGAGCAAACTAATTTACAAAAGTGTAAAAACATAAAACCAATTTTGATGTTCAATCTTAAACCATGCATTATAATTTACTACATATTAAAATATACTATTTAAGAAAGATGTCATTGGAAAAAACATAATTGAAGAATTCTTTATTATGTTTAAATTTAATGATAATTAAGCATTATTGAGTGAAATATAAAGTCGATGTAGTTCATTAATAGAGATTATACTTTTGTAGCAAGGTTAGTATTTCTAATAGAGGTTATACTTTGGTGGCAGTATCAGTAATTAACTACTTTAATTTAGAAGTTTGTATATTTATCTTCTAAATTTTTCCTTGACCATTGTATTTCTATAATTGATTTTAAAAATGAATTCTTGGTATATTTTTTAAAAGATTTTATTTATTTATTTTTAGAGAGAGGGAAAGGGAGGGAGAAAAACATCAATGTGTGGTTACCTCTCATGTGGCCCACACTGGGGACCTGGCCTGCAACCCAAGCATGTGCCCTGACTGGGAATCGAACTGGTGGCCCTTTGGTTCGCAGGCTGATGCTCAATCCACTGAGCCACATAGTAGGGCGCTATGTATTTTTATTATATTAAAATACTTTCATGCTTCTGGAGACCAGTAGTGCCCGAATGACATGTCACGTGTAACAGACTGACTGTGTGGTGAGAATATGAGTTAAAAATAATGAGATGCATCGTGTCCAACAGTTACATGTAGAAAACAGTGATCTGTACAAACATGGGAATGATCCATTTGGTGCGGTTCTGAGTAGATTAATAGAGCAGTAAACAAATGGCATGCCCTGATGTCCCAGACCATGGGCCACCTCTCACTGTTACACACATGCCTCTTTTCAACTCACATCTATGGCCTCACGAAAGGTCCACTCTATCCAACTGGGAGAGAGAAACAAAGGCTGAGCACGAGTCACAAAGAGCTCTGCTCCTTGTAACTGCACAAGCCGAAAATGGGTGGTTAGTGCAGTCCAGTTCCACCTAGCAGACAGGAACCCTAAAGAGCAGTCGTGAGATCTTTCCCAGGGTCAGAGTTTCGTGTGGCACGTTTGGTTATTCCGGTTGTAAAGAATGGCCTGAGTTACCTGGATTTCCGGGCGGTGGCAAGTGGCATGGGTTGCAAGTCGGTCTTCGGAAGGACTAAGAATGGAAGAGCCAGGAGCAGGCTATCTGGAGAAGTGGCATGTGGACAGAGTAATGACCCTGTGCCCAGAGTGTGGGGACCTTTGTGTCACCAGAGACTATTCACTGCGAAGATGACTCTCCATAACTAGAGGATGACTTTCCTTATGTTGATCACCTCTGTACTCTGTTACCTCAGTGCTCGCTCAAGGGGCTCAGAGAGGGAATGGCCTTGGGGGCAGAAATAGAGGCTGTGGGTCTGCTCAGAAGCACGGGCTCTCTTTTACCAAGGCTGATCTACTTACATTCACTGCGAATATACACCTTGCCGAGTGCAGAGGCTGACACTTATCCTTGATATTGCATCATCCCTCAAGGTGACACATTCAGTGAGTTGCTGGCAGGTGTATTAGATTCCTTTCCCCTTTTGAGTAGTGACTTATCCTATTAATCCATAATTATTGCTGCCCACAGTGTTTCTGACATATAATAGCTCCGGAATACTTGATATAATCCCAAAATATCCTGCACATTGTCTCCAGACAAAAATTGTTTAATCGATAGCGGTAGAGTAATCCATACATTATTAATAAGTGTCTTCCTCTTAAGTCTTTTCTAAGATGAAACAGTTGTATGCAGCACAAAAACTTAAAGTGAGACACTTTGTCATTAGTGACTTAATTACATTGTATGTATTATATATTATACATGTATGATATATAATGTTATTTTTAATAATACTCATATTTTAGGTAAGAAATAATCACTTCTCTCTGTTATGCTCCTTTACCTTCTTCCACCTGTCTCCAGCCCCCTTCCCCTCTGGTCAGCAGTGTTGTCTCTTTATGATTTTTATTTTACTTGGTCCCTTTACATTTTTCATCCAGCACCCCCCACACCCTACCCTTCCAGCAGCTGTCAGTCTGTTCTCTGTACCCACGAGTCTGTTCCTGTTGTGTTCCTTAGTTCATTTGGTTCATTACATTACACATATAAGTGAAATCATATAATAAAGTCACTAATAATTTAAAATATAATTAAACATTTTAAAAATTAAAGTAAACAATTTAAAAACACTTAAAAAGTGTCTCACTTTGTCAGTGATAATTTTTAACTTCTTAAAAATTACATTTATCTGTGCCAAAAAGACTGCAGATGTGAGAAATCATTGCCATCTTAAGAAATAAAAAGAAAAGTGTGAAAAGGGAGGAGCTGAAAGTAAACATCATTTGGAGAAAAGTTTATCTCGGTATTGGTAAATTTTTAATTACTTACGACAGTGTGATATATATGTTATATATGTGTGTGTGTATATATATTCATATATATTCATCTATATATTCATATATATATAGTCATCCTAAGCCTACTCAAAAAGAACCCTCCAAAATGTATGCTGTTTTTTATCTACACTTACATCTGTACCTATGTCTTCTGTCTCTTCAATTTCTTATTTTTTACAAAATTAATACATAATAATTTAGAACAGTGATACATGAAAATATATATCCTACTATTTTGTAAATTTTACTACTTTGGCAGAAAAAATTATGATCGAGTTAAATTTACTCACAAATCTCTAAGTATTCCATAGTATTTAAGATTTAAATATTGCATAGCATTTAAAATTTAAATATTCCACAGTATTTAAGATTTAAAATTAGTAATACTATAATGCAGAATTAGTAAAATTTAGGCACAACACAAGATCCTGCATGCTACTTATTAACTAAGTAATCCTAAACAAGTTATTTAAACGATGAGACTTGGATTGTTCATTTGCATAATAATAAGAATAATAGCTGGGATATAAGGGGAAGGCAGTGTGAATTGTCAACACCTGCCAATCACCTAGCACACTGTGCTGAATATCAGATCATCAATATCAGACTTTCCTCTCCTACATTAGTTATCAGCCACTGTTTTCTCAAGTTTACCAACACTTTAGTTTTCAACTCCCTTTTACTACTACTATCACTAAAGCTTTATGTACCGATACAAGTCAGTCTTGAAATGACTTTCCCATTCATCTTTATAAATACAGTGCCCCTTAAGAAAATAGTAATATTATTAAGCTTTCTTTTCATAAGTCTTACCTTACCAAAAATGATCTTATGTCAAAATGCATATTACTAATTGCTCATATTTTAAATTTGTCTAAACTTCCTCAATGTGTTCACATGTATAGAATACCAATTCTGTGACTTTCAGCTCTAAGTCATTTTCACTTTTCATTTTGCATGCTGGCTACTAATTTATTTTTCTACCTCTACCTCAAGTGTGTTTCAAAACCTCTGCCATCCTTTAAACACAATGAAATGATACATAAAGTATAACAAAATATTTTACAGTATACATACAAGTTCACAACTCAGAATGGAAAATCTCCAGGGACCAGAAATGAAGGCGAAACTCAGATACACAGTATTTAACACTTATTAAATTCAAACAGTTCAGACTGGTATTAGAATTATTCCCTAAAGGCTGAGCTTCTTACACCAATACCACACTAGTATGAAGGTGAAAATGAAATCTCTGCCAAAAGCCACGAGTTCCAAAGGGCTGAGGGACCTCCTCGGATCACGAATGGAACAGTCGCTCGGAATAATTCAGGACCACAGGAATATGTTTTCCCCAGGTGAATGATCTGGATTCACACCACTCAGACTGCATGGGAACCTGTAGCTAGAAAGCTAACGAAAATCTCAATATCCTTAGAACTCACGTAAATGTGAAATTTCCTCATGGCGAGAGCAGGTACATGTGCATATGGAACTCTCACAGATTTAAAAAAAAATTGTTTCCAACCTCTTGGTCCCAGTTTAATTTTTAAAACACATAGGGAAGGAAACTGCCATAGAGACATACAAAACGCATAAAGATATTGTAAATTTAAAAACCAAGTTTTAGAAAATTATATCTGAAACAAAATTAACCAAAAGAACTTGGTAAAATGGTTGCTGTCAGACAAAGTAGATCTGTAGACGGAAATAAGTATTAAGAATAAAGAAAGTTATTACTTAAATAAAAAGGAAACATTACAAAGAAAATATAACAATTTTGAATCTCTATGTACTTAAAAATATATTCTCAAAATCCATAAAAATAGCCATCAACAGAATTATAATGCCAAGTCTATAAATTTTTAACCTTGGATCAACTTTTAATAATTCAGAAAATGACAGATAAAGCATATATATTATTTGAGCTGTACAGTCGGGAAAATGGATATAATGGCAATTTACCAATGTCAGAAATTTGTGTAAGTGTAAATGAAAATTCATTTTAACTCATACCAAGAGAAACTCTTGAGCATGTGTTAGCAAAAACACAAGTAAGTTGTTAGTTAAATCATTGTTAAAATTATACAAATCTATCTTTAAGTCAAGGAATGGGAAGTAAATTATGGTGTATTGTTGGAAAGCGTGCAGCATTTAAAATAAATAAATAAGTTTTACACTTAAAGTTTTTTTTTTACATGTTTATCTTACTATATCACAGAGGAAAGGGTGAAATGGGGACAAATGGTGATGGAAGGAGACTTGACTCGGGGCGGTGAACACACAATACAACACGCAGATGATGTATTGCATTGAACGTTTTGATTCTTAAAAACAGAACCTCAAAAACATAACAGTTAAAATAAGCTTTTAAAAATAGTTGTGTAATTTAATTACACCTAAAACATAAAAAAGCTCAATTTACAAGATATTGTTATTAATAGCTACAGGCATATGGCATACCCTCATAAAAGCAGGAACAGGGAAGGAATTCATCAACATGAATACATTGTCTGTGGAAAAAGTGGAGGCAAATGGAATACAATAGTGTAAGAGCATTATTATTTCTTAAAACTTAAGTAAGGCAAATATTAATATTTATTAATGTGGATAGTGAGTGTTATATTATTCTCCATACTTACCTTTACGTTTAAACCATTTCAAAACCTTCCAAAATAAAGTGTTTCAAAAAACATGGAATTCAATGCACATTTGCAACATACTTTTTCTGCTTTGCTGAATGGGTCAACTGTAGGTAGGTTGAGTGGTTGGTTTTAATTACTCATTCACTCAGTGCTTTGTCCAATGAGCAGCCAGTCTGCAACCTGGCACTGTAGTTAAGTGCTGGGTGATAGAACAGTAACTAAAAAGAAAGCATCCCTTTCTTCATACATTTCATTAGCAGAGGAAGTAGATAATTGCAAGAGTAAGGGGAGATGTCTATTGTAAGGGAAGCACTGTGTGCAATGAGAACATGTAGCAAAGCCGTACCTTCCAGGCAGGGAAGGGGGGTTTAAGCTAGTACTTAAAGAGTGGTTAAGATTTAGAAAGAAAATTGTTAAGAGTGTGGTTGTTTGGTAAGAAATAAACATAACTGTTCCAGCCCACGGAGGATTCTAAGACAAGTGAATCTAGCACCTCTGAGGTGCTGAATGCAATCTGGCATGACTAACACGTACCTGAATTTGAACAAACAATGAGCGGAGATGAAATGAGGTCTGATCAGATCAGCAGTTTTAGAGGTCTAGAGGGTCTCTCATTACGTGGTCAGAATGCTCAGTGGAGCTTCTAAAGGAAGAAGTCATATTATTAGATTTTATTTTAATTAATATGGCAGAAGTGTCTATTTGAAACAGGTGGATTGGCTGGTGTCCAAGAAATAAATGCTTATAGCGTCAACCAGAACAGAAAGTGTCAGGAAGAGATGGGAGAATAATTACCCCGTAAACATATTTAATAGAACTGATGGAACTTCATAGTTAAGCAATGATGTATTTATGGAGAATACAGTATTAATGACCCTACATTTATGAAGTGGGAAACTGGGTTGTCGGTGGTGTCCTGAATCAGGATAGGAAGCGTGGCAAAGAACAGAGTTTGGGGAGGGAGAGAGTGATGCTTGGTAAGCACGTTCCGAGCTTCCGTTGCAGGTGGCTCATTGGAACGCAGCTGTCTGGTGGGCGGTCTGAAGGTGCATCCAGCCCTGAGGAGAGGTTGGGCCTGTTGGGTGGTCAGCTTATGGGAGCCTTCACGGTGCTGTCATCATGCATGTGAATGGGATCAGTTAGGAAGATTGTATGGGTGCGACACACGAAAGAACACTGAGTGATGCCAATATTTAAGAAGTAGTTTTTGCCCTGCTGTTGTAGCTCAGTGGATTGAGTGTGGACCTGTGAACCAAAGGCTTGCTGGTTCAATTTCCAGTCAGGGCACATGCCTGGGTTGCGGGCCAGGCCTCCAGGAGAAGACACCCAAGAGACAACCACACATTGATGTTTCTTGTCCCTCTCTCCTTCCCTTTCTCTGCTCTCTGAAAATAAATAAATATTTTTAAAAAATAAAAATATATATTAAAAAATAAGTAGTTTTTGCAAAATCGGTTTTTTTTTTAAATTCTGCATAAGGAAACCACATTATATTGGGTTAATGAAAGCAGAAGACAGAGGAGAGTAGATGAAACTTCTTTTAAGACGTCTGTGATAATCTGAAGTAGACCAGCATGGTAACCGGCGTGCACATGAAAGAAAATTCTTTTGAGAGACTTGTATCTGTTTAAGAGGGTGATGCAAAACACAAACAAAAAAACCTCAAACTTTTTGTTTCTCTTCTTCAAGGGCCTCTGCCAGAGCTGTGCCTCCAATATGAAATATTCTACCAGAGAGGCCGTGGCAGGGATGTTTGTTTCCCCATTGCAATCCCAACTGAAATATGACTTCCTCAGAGTCTCCTCCTAAATCCCAAACTCAATATTCTGTCCGCTTCCACTGAAGCCCTGATCACATTCTCGCATCTGATCACACCACCCTATTTCATTTTAATCCACTTTGTTCCTTATTATAAACTTGTTTAGTTATTAAATTATTTTCTTCAAGTCATAATAAATTAAATGAATTGACTTTCCAATGCCATTTCATCTTTGCTTTCCTAGAAGAAATACAAAATTATATGATTATAACACATATATATATACTGCTTAATTTTGTTTGCTAATTTTGTTGATGATTTGAATTTATATTCTTGAGAAACTCTCTAATTATATTTATAAAGGCTTTGTCAGGTTTTGATATGGAGATTTCTATAAAAAGTTGGAAAGCACCTACTATTGCATTCTCCGGATTAGCTTGAGCAAGATTGGCGATCCCGATCCCTGACCTGTTTGCAAGCATCGGCGAAACCACCTAGTGATTCTTTCGTGGGTCATGTGTAAGTATATACTGAATACCTTCACTGCATATGAGACAAATCAGATTTTTCAGTTCTTCTTGGATCACTCTGGTAAACTGTGTTTATCTAGAGGTTTATTTTTAGTATAACTTTTACATTTTATTGCCATAAGCTTTTCCTCAACCGTTTATTATCTTTTCATGAGTGCAGGACAGAAAGTGACATCGCCTTTCTTCCGGTTTTTGATTCCTCTGACTTCTTGGTGTGCTTCCTCAGTTTTTCTAGGGGTTTTCAATTTTATTAGACTTCTCAAATGTCAACTTTGCCTTTTGAAATTTACTATTTTTCTCTATCACTTACTTCAGCTCTGAAGTATATTATGCTTGAGTAAATTTGATATTATTTTCTAATTTCTATGGTCACATACGTAGTTTATTCACTTTTATCCTTTTCTATTACATGAAAGTAGGCTAAATAATTCTCTTTGAGAAGAACTTTAATTACATCCCACAAACTTTAGGATTTATGTTTTTATTATCATTTGGTTCAAATTATTTTCTAATGTCCATCATAAATTCATGAATTCATAAGATACACCATGTTTAATTTTCAAATATTTGAAGACCCGCAGTTATTTCTGTTCTTGGATTCTAGCTTAATCTTCATGCAGTCAGAGAACATACCCTCTTTGATTTTTTGTCATGACATGTTTGTAGATGTTTATGGTCACATTTGTCCTGCTTTAAATAAGAGGAGAATACAACAAAAGGGTTCTCTTACAAAGAGTTCTTTTTTTCCCCAACCACACAGCACATTGAAGTATCCACAAACTAACAAGATCTGCTTTATGTATGTACTAAAATTACAGTATCAGTCCAGGGACCAGTAGCTTAGGCATAATAAAATAACTAGATGTGCAGAAAAATGCAGCAGGGAACTCTGACTCTCTGTACCGTGTTTCTTCTTGGTGATTGCTGGAAGGATGCCCACTCCAGGGAGCACCAAGTTCCAAATGGGCTCATCACTTTACCTGCATTATGTCCAGCCCGGGAGCAAATTTCAACAAGACCTAAACATTATTTGTTGTTATTTCCAATCTTCTTTCTACTTGTTCTTGTTTACTTACTGATAAATCCCCACACCCTGAATTGGTGAGAACATTATAGTTTAGGGAGAACAAGACTCATTATTTCCAGCTTTAGCTAGCCCACAAACATAGGACAGTTGAATATTCTTGACATTGGGATTTTTAAAATTTTTTTCTTTGGGTGGCTTTTAAATTAAATTTAGTGGGGTGTTTTTAGTTGATAAAATGATATAGGTTTCCAGTATACAAATTCTATAACAATTTATCATCTGTATATTGCATTGTGTGTTTGCCAAAGACATTAGGCTTTTAAAAAAAAATAATAGGGCTATGTACTTGAATACAGAAATGAGCAAGTAAGTAAAATCACCAAATATTTATCCCCCTAGACTTGGTCCCAATGGCTGATATGCCAAATTTCCTGATATCCTCCTCTCTGTGGTGCATATACCTGATGACAGATACAGCTGAAGAGATGACACTGTAAGAGGTTGGCTGCTGCTGACATTGATCATTTAGCTGATTTTTTAAAGTAAGAAGCCCGTGAGCTGGGTCCATTTTCAAGGCTAAGCCCTACAGCAGGCTTCTCTAAACTCCATATAATTACTCTATGTAGCTCCTGCAAGTTTTCAAATCGCAAGAGTGGCCTCTGGATCACTACCACGTGATCTCATATCTTATTAATGAGGAGTCAAGACATTTTTTCTATAGCTCTTCTTTTTTGCTTTAAGTTTTGCTTGTTAGAAATGATGCTTATTTTTTTATTGTCTCAGCTAATTTATCTTGTTTAATGAAACCAAGTTTAAATCACTGGGAGTAAATGAACTCCTTCCGTCATTTGTCACAATCCAATTAAAAGAATGATCTTATATTCCTTTATTACATTGCTTTGAATTTTATATAAAATTGCATAGACTCTTTATTCATTTCACAAGCATGACAATCACAAAAACATTGAATCACTTATACATGGTAATGCCATGTTTATTATTGCTTGTAGTGAGCCACTTTTGATGATGAAATGGATCAATAAAATAATTTAAAATATACATAGCTGAAATATTTATTGATCTATAAAATTTTTGTTTCATGTTTTTACCTAAAATACATTTTTATTTTCAAATTTAGAATTATCTCTTACATGTGAGATATGTATATATATATATAATGTTTATATACATATATAAAGCACATATAAGAAATCAAATTTAAAAATCTAGTTTATAACATTTTTCTGAATAGTAACATAAGCAAAATTACTATCTTCATATATAGTCTTTTATAATTAATCTTATATCTATATTTATCTATAATATGTTATCTCTAATATTTTTCTGGAGATAATTTTTTCAATAAATAGTGTCTCTTTTCAAAGTATTTTTTCTTGAAATATTCTTTAAAGTTTTATTTTATGATTAATTTGAAATCGTGGAATCTGTAGGTGACTCTTCTCTGTCTCACCATAATACTTTCAATTGGGAAAACAACTCACCATAAGCATTGAGGTGAACTTAGAGAAAATTCTTCTAATTGTTTTTAGATTTCTGTGTTTCTTTTTGTTTTCAGTATTGATATATATAAAAATTTTAGCCCAAATATTTTTAAGGGTATTGTCTTTTACTTTTATTCATCAAAACTTTTTCACAATTTTAATATATTTTTCACAATGAAAAACTCATTAAAACTCATGTCTATATTTAAGATATTTTTAATGTTTACCAAACTTAAATGCCATAAAATCATAGGCTTTCTCAATTTAATTTCATTCTGGTACAGACTATAAATACAGCCAGTGAAAATGGGTGTTGTATCCAAATATTCTTCCAACAAGTTACGATGTTAATTAGAAAAAACAACATATAATTCAAAAAGTAAATCTTGTGTATGGTTGCAGATTTTTCTCATTTTGCTTCTGGGTAAATAAATCTTAATGTCTTCTGTTGCAAGCTTTATTTTCAACAATGACGATTCTCTAAAGCTAATTTTTTTTTTTAATTTTTGGTGTTGCATTCATTAACTGTTTGGCTTTAATTTTCAAACTCATTTTGAATAAAATATCTACATTCAAAAGACATAAAAGATCAGTATCAGAGTAGTATATATACAAGTTTATTGAACATATAATTATTTGAAGCCTCAAAAGTTTCCAAAGTTCAACTGATGACAGCAAAGAGAAGAGGCATTTTTATGTTAAACTTCGGCTTCCTTCCAAAATTTGATACTTCACTTATCATGCCTATTTATAAATTATGTGAATATTTTTGGCTGCTGTAGCTTCAATATTGACTCTTGGAGTGTTGTACCTTTTTGAGGTCACATTTGTGTATGTATGACAAGCAATTCCAAGTATGTTTCTATTCCATAGATGTATTTTTTTTATTGTTGTTCAGTTACAGTTGTCCCGATTTTCCCCTGTTGCTCTCCCCTGCCCCTCCCACTCCTGCTGCCATGGTCAATCCTTACTCCGTTGTCCATACCCCTGGGTCATTTATACTTGTTCTTTAACTAGACCCTTACCCATCTTTCCTCCCTTATTCCCCTCCCCTCTCCCCTTTAGTCCCTGTCAGACTAATTCTTTGTTTCCAGACTCTTGTTCTATTTTGCTCATTTCTTTGTTTTGTTTATTAGGTTCCATTTATAGCTGAGATCATATGGTATTTGCCTACTGCTGCCTGGGTTATTTCACTTAGCTTAATACTCTCCAGTTCCATCCATGCTGTTGTGAAGCGTAGGAGTTCCTTCTTCCTTTCTGCTGTGTAGTATTCCATTGTGTAAATGTTCCCATTTTTAATCCTCTCATCTACTGGCACTTGGGCTGTTTCCATACCCTGCCTACTGTAAAGAATGCTTCTAAGAACATAGGGGTGCAAAGGTTCTTTTGAATTGGTGTTTCAGGGTCCTCCTTAAATGCTTGGTAAAATTCATAGATTTGTTAATTAAGTAACAACAGGGTTTTTACCATGAGGCTGCGCTCTAACAATATTTATTTTCTAATTATTACTCAAAGAAGTAATTTTGTCTTCAGTGTTAAACCTTTTACTTGAGGTTGCAATGATATTTCCAATAATAACAAATGCTTTACCTTTGAAGAATAAACTTCCAAAAGCTTTATGAGGATTCCTTAGTAATATCAAACCATTATAAATTAGATTAACTGATTTAGTTTTTGAAGCCTCTGTTGTATAACATGTTATAGAACTGGCAATATTTAGCTCTTCTGCTGAAAATACCAAGAAGTTAGGAGCTATTGTTTCACATTTCGTATGTGCACAGGAAGGTTTGGGATTAAAAAAGGGCAAAATTAATTGCAGCAGTCACGGAGGTATGGCATTTTGGTCTGCCTTCAGGAAAAAGGATATGCCTTTTTTTCACAGAGGAGTGCAGTTCGAGAACGGTCTCCACAGGCCGTTCGGTGTCTGCTGCCATATTTGAGCCAGACCCGGCTCTTCCACAGCCAATGCCTGAGCAGTGGCCCCCTCAGTGCCTGGCAATTTCTGCACAACTGGAGCCTCCTCTATGAGGCGCTCTGTTCTGGAGGATCGGTTCTACCGAGACTGTGTTGATCTGCATTGCGGTCTCTGTACTCTCTGCCAACTCTCTTCCTCTCCTGCTGTGGCCTTCACAATGGGTCCCCCAAATCCATATGTGAAGCCCTCCCCTCCCCTATCTTTCCTTGGATTCTGATTGTATGTTAGGATTGGGCCTTTAAAGAGGTGATTAACTGAAGATGGTCAGTGTCTGCTGCTAACGTGTAAAAAAAAATCTTTCATGCCTTAGCCTATGGATGGTTTTCCTCCTAATAATCAGCTGGGTCTTTGCAGGTTTCTCTGCTGTCGAGAGTGGGAGGGTAGTAAAACAACCATCTTCCCCCAGTTACCTTATATGATTAAATCTTTGCAAATGAAAGTTATTAACTTCTAACCATCTTGCCATTAATTAAATGAAATTGTCAATGTGTGCATCAATGTATACATAATTTTCCTATGAAAATATTTCCATTTTTTCTATTGTAGAAATAATGTGCAACTTTTTTACTAATTATGCAAATATCTGGCTGCCATTTTACTTATTGTTGAACAATTTCAGTGACTCACATTGTTTCTAAGAGAAGTTCTGGCACATGTATATATCACCATGTCATGGATAGATCTTTTTTTATATTCTTAGATATTTTTCAATAATATTACCTGTTCTTAAAATTTGATGGCTAAGAGAGACCCTGTTTTACAGAGTGGTCTCTACTTCGGACAAAGTTTAGTACAAAATATGGCAAACTATCAAGAAACATTGCACTCTAATTTCTTTTTTCCAACTAATTTGATAAAGAAAAATAAATCCATACTATGAATCATTTATATAATGTACTTATGTTTTAATTTTCTAAAGAGCCTTTGGCAAATGTGTAAATATACCTATTTTAGATGGTAACAACCTGGCACTTGGAGACCTGACTGAATTTCCTTCTACTCATCTCTTTAGGAGAAAGACCTAGAAACAAATTTAGGATTTCCAATTTTACACCCATGTGATGATCAAGGTCACAGTCAGGAGGTAGCAGTCAAAGTGTTGCACTAAGCTAAGGACAGATATAATGGGGTGTTTATCTATAAATGATTGTTAAGAAATAACAGTGATACAAAAGTACAGGAAACCTTCTTTATCTTTGATGAATAATTGGCATCACTGCCTTAGAGGAGCAGACATTAATGGTCTATTTAGTGGTTAAGAAATGTTCTTATCATTGTGGTTGTTAGTCCATCCACAGTCAAAGGATAACACGGCAGCAAGAGTAAGAACAATAAAGCTACTACTGCTTTCTTGCAAATTCTGGCATAGCCTCCTAATTCATTGGGAAATTGGGTAACCATTTCTGAGAGATAAGGTCAGACTGTCAGAGACAAACACCACATGAAGCTAATCTGGACATGCCTGGTGTTTTAGAAATGTTTTATGAAGAAATGACAGACAACATGCCCAGATTTACCAAACCTGCCAACCCCTAGCCCTTCCTGACTGGTGTAGGAACAATGATATTGCTAAAATGAGCCTGAAGTTTTATCTAGTAAACAGAATGTATTTATAGGGAGCACAGATGGTGTTTTTTATCTCATTTTCCCATGGAATAGTATGTCTTTGAAAGTGAGAGGAGTACAAGAAAAATGCAGCGTGGGTTAGGTGGATGATGGTGTTGAGGAAATTAGTTTGGTTTGGTAGACGTGGAAGGAATCGGAACTTCTCACACGGCCCAGGCAGAATGGATCTGGCAAGAGTCCGGCGATCTGATTAAAATGATTTTCAGATAAAATGGGGAGAGAAGGGAGAAAATGGGAAATTCAATATGAAGCTATTCTATGGTTAAGAATCAGAAGACTGTTGTGCCATTTGCCCATTAATTAGTCAAAGAGTTATTCAGAGAAGATTATGGAGAGGTAGCCTGTGATTTCAGTTGCTTATAAGCAATGACAAAAAATAAGAATCATAAATAATTTATAAATTTTGTAATCAGTTGAGACTGATTTAGTTAAAATATATACCAGTGTTTTACATACCAGTTATACACATGCACACTAAGGGAGCAAAAACATAAACACATTAAGTGAATATATATGTTGAAATATATACAGCGATTTTTAAAATGTTCCAGTGTTGAAAAATGTGGCATTTTTAAATCAAACAAATAGTTTTGTTAATAAAGTTACTATATATCAAATGTTTTTAGAATATTTTATATTCCTTATCTCAATATAATATTTCTGCATATTCTGTGCCGGGTTTGTTTTAACACCACATCTCTTACTTATTATGTAAATAAGGAATTATTTCTTATCTTGTCAGAGAAGAAGGGTTACATGCAAATTTGAGCTCCAACCTTATGGATGGGCCTTGAAAAATTTCCTTAAGTCTCATAGATTCTGCATATTTTTCTGTCCAATAGAATGCATACTCTATTTCATGTTGTCATGAGATAAGAAAATTATTAAATGGAAGCACAATGCACCAAAAGTCTTGAAGAGAAGTAAAGACTAAAATAAAATGTTCTATGTCCTTTCAATGGAATTGAGGGCTCTCTTGACTAGACCTCAAGGACATTCTCTTTCCATACCTTTAATTGCCCAGAGCTTGTCCAGCTCCTTGCAAGTCATTGGCCTCTGACTGCCTCATAGATGAAAGGGTGTGCTCAGTGGTTACACAGAAAAGCAACTGAATTCAGAGATGTAACTAACTTGTTTCTCTATTACAAGGCCCATCAGATACCATGATAGAATATTTAATGTTTATGGTTAAGTTGATGATTTTAGGGATTCACTCAAAATTAAGCTTTCCAGATGCAAGGGTCGGGAAATGTTTGCTAAGATTCACTATTGACATTGAGCAGAAAAACAAAATATGAGAAATAATTACTAAAGTTGCAACTAAAATTTTCAACTATTTATTCTACTTCCTCACCCTTAGTTTTAGTATCTGGAAACCCAAAGGTTCTTTTCTCTATTCTTTGAACATGTTGAAACTCACTCATTTATTCATGCATTTGTTACTTTGGATTCTTCAAAAAAATGCTTGTTCAATACTTGACTGTTATAAATACAAATAGGCATTATAGTATTTTTCATTTGTAATTCAATCATCCAAATAGTTGACTTAGATAATGATTTATTTTAATGGAATTGCAATGCATGTGAAGCTAAAAAGAAATATGAATAAAACTGTATTGTTAACTAACTCATGAGCAAAGGGTTCAGGCCCCACCAAATCATATTCTGTATAGTAAATTAACTCTATGTCAGTGAAACTTCTTCAGGTAGACAGGGTAATTTTAAACTGTTTTAAACATTTACATAAGTACAGGGACTTCTAACAAAATATCCTGAACAAATAAGGTTTAAAAACCTGCTGATCTCAATTGAGCAGAAAGACTGCCAAATTTAATATTCCTTTGCAAGGTGATTGAGGTTCCTGTTTTACTTATAGCCTCATGATAGATAAACCCTATTATCTTTCACATGTATCAAGAAGAAATACTTGTTCTATGTACTCGCTCATATAGTTCATAGAGTGAGTACAGTAAATCCAAAGGCATCAGAAACACTTAAAAGACATTTAAATAAAGATCATTTTTAACTTAGGAGAGAGACTTACTTGCTGAACATATGTGACATTATAATAAATTGGAAGTAATAAATTACTTTTCAGATTTATAAAATGCAAAAATACCACAATATAAAAAGTGGTCAACCTTATGGAATGAAGAATTAAAACTACATTCAACTAATAGACTTAAGCTTGGATTTATATTTAAATAGAACTCAATAAACACCAATTCAAAAGAATATCTGCATCTCAATGTTCATAGCAGCACAATTTACAATAGGCGAGTGTTGGAAGCAACCTAAGCACCCATCATTAAATGAGTGGATCAAAATACTATGCTACATTTATACAGTGGATACTGTACAGCAGAAAGAAAGAAGGAGTTCCTACTCCATAGATGGATCTGGAGAGCATTGTGCTAAGTAAAATAAGCCTGGCAGTGAAAGACAAATACCATATGATCTCACCTGTAAGTGGAGCCTAATCAACAAAATGAACAAGCAAGCAAAATAAACAGAGACATAGAAATTAAAAACAAAATGACAGTAAGCAGAGGGGATATGGGAGGGGAAAATATGGGGAAAAGGAGGAAGGGTCATCAAGGAACATGTATAAAGGACACATCCACAAAGCCAAAAGGGGTAGGATCAAGGGTGGGAGGTGGGTATGGCTGGGGTTGGGGTGAGTGGTGGGGAGAAAATGGAGACAACTGTACTTAAACAACAATAAAAAAAAAAGAGAAAAAACATTGAATACATGACATCAAAAGTTAAAATTATTTCACCATTTATAGACTATAAAAAATGCCAAGCAGACATCAATATTTGAAGCGACTTTGAAAGGGAACTAGTCTTTTATAAGCCACACAGCACTAACCAGGAAATCTGTGGCATTTGTAGCTCTAATAGTTTTCTGATTAACCATACATAGTACAACTCAGGTGAAACTATAAATGAGGCTTCATTCAATTTTCTTACTTGTTTGTGATTTTTATAACTCATTTAATATTATGTTGACTAAAGTTCTGTTTTCTTGCAGATCTATAATATTTGGAGGCCTAAATAGACTCATAGCAATTAGGATTAGTTGACCAAATTGATAATTAGGCAACTCTCCAAATTAGATCATTTAAGTATTTGAAATTGCTCTCAAAGTCTTGTCATCAAAGTAACTCAAGTTGAAGTGTAAACATGGCAGGCTTCCTTGTTTTCTCTAAATTCTTAAGTAAGTGTCCTTTTTTAAGGGAGAGAAAATGCACATTCCTATATATTCTGTTTGCTGTGAAGGGAGTACCAAGGTACCACAGGCCGCTGGCCCTTCCCTCAAAATCAAAACTGAAGAGAATCTAGAAGCAAGAGGGAAAATAAACATGAATTCCAGGAACCCCAGCAGCATCCAGAAACTTGAAATATCTCGGAGGATTTCAAAGTCTCTTTTGAATTAATATATGTGTGGGAATTGAGTTGTTGGAGCCCAGATAAGAGAGATTTCAGAGGCAGCTATAACAAAATTGATTGGAAGAAAACTTTAAAAATGTTTTCCTGGCCTTTCCCCGTGCTCCCTCTGACAAGCATCACTGGTTTCCTCCAGGTAATATCAATGCAGCACAGAATGTGTGCCTGGATGACAAGTGCAAGACAGCATTTAATGACCAGCTGCCCTCTGGCATGCACTGTCCCTGCTCCTGATGAAAGGCAGGACAGCCAGAATACACACCGTGGAGGCAGCCTCCTCCAATCGCCACTTCCCATCATGTGTCCAAAGATTTAAACAATCCTAGGATGGTACTGTCATGCATGATGCACCCATCCTTATACCTGTTCCAAACACGTCTCATCTCCTCCCTAGAGAACACATTAGAGACATCACAGCTCTCAGAAATGACCTCACTTCTCAATGGGCAGAATTCAGTGACATTTGCCCATGACCACATGTGGTTGCAAGAGAAAGAATATGTGTGTGTGTGTGTGTATTTGTTTTCCTTCTGGGTGAACATATGCCTTATAAAACATTTGAAGATTTAATTACCAAGGAAAAGCGGAACATATTTCATGGGGTACAACTGAAAGCTTCTTCCCTAGTCCAATCTATTCTCTCCCCAAGTCTTTCTGCATATCCCTATCATCTTTTTCAGAAACAGAAACTCTGCCACTCCACGTATGAAACAATGCAGGACTTCCTTCGTTTGCTGCATCCAGCTCAAGTTTCGGGATCTCCATTTCCAGGTTACCCGTGAACGTCTCAGGTTATCTTGGGGCAGGCATCACAAACCCAACAGTGTGCTGGTTACCGCAGTAAAGCTCCATTTGGAAATGGAAAGAAGGAAACATGTTGCAGTCTCTGGTCAGTAGCAAATTCCAGATCTTAGGGAATATCGGAGACTTTCTGGTCAACAAAAGAGAGTAAATATCTGGACTTGGTCATCTGGCTGTCACTAGTTTTATTTTCTGAAAGGTTCTTCTTGGACCTCTCCCTCCTAGGCCACATTAATGCCAGCCCAGGAGGGCACATGCTTCTGGGCTCTACAAGGCATCTCAGCTGACTGCTGCTGGTACTTCCACGACCTGAAATCAGAAAATGCTACAGACTAGGACTGGAGAAAGTGCTAACACACATTAAATGTAAAACTTTGTTATATCTCTCACCATTACATTGTGAATGGCACAAAAGTCTTGAGAAGATATGTTTCTATTATTTGAAAGCTACAGGTGAGGAGAGGGGGCTGCTAATGAGTGCAGGGTTACCTTTGAGAGTCATGAAATGTTCTCAAATTGTGATGATTGCATAACTGTGCAAATCTACTAAAAGTCACCGAATTATTTTAAAGAACTATAATCTCTTTCAGCGAAGAACGTATAAATGTGGTCAATCAACAAGTGATGTTCTAGCATGTGCCTTTGTTGCTTTACTTTCACCTTACTTCTAAAGAAAATATTGTTCCCATCAAAACTTTACTTGGTCATCAGGGGCAAATTTAGGTTATCTATGGATACAAAAGTTTGGCCAAAATCAACAACAGCGTTCTGTAAGAAATAGTTGACTATTTGGAATTATTAATACTGTATTTTGTATTTTACTACTATTGTAAGTGTGTGGTATACATCCTTAATATCAGATACATATATATATGTATATATATGTATATGTATGTATACATTTCTATATGTATATATAGAGAGATAGGTTAAACATTTATCAGCACACCACTGGCCATCACATTGGTATATAAAGGTACAGTTTAGGCATTCTGATACTCAAATTAGACAAAATGCATATTAGTGAAAGGAAGGTTATATACAATGTGATATTATTTACATAAATGCATATAAATATCCATAAGCATGATAGATATATAAGTACCTGTATTATTTTTGTAATAAATATTTGATATATGTATTTAATAGTACATGTGCGTTATTAAATGTTTACATAGGATTAACTACTATTTATTACAGTTTTTATTCAACTGATCTTTGGATAATAGGATTGAGACAGGCTAAAAATACTTCCAATATATTTTTGAAATATTTATGAAGGTGAGCAATAGGTGCCTGCATATGTACAATATTATTCCTTGTAGGTTATTGCATACCTGAAATATTTCATAATTTTAAACATTCTAAAATAAACCCTTAATGATATATTCGAATTATTGAAACAATAATGCGATACCAAGGTATAGTAACAGTTGGGACTTATTTGCACCTCTAATACTTAGAGGACTAGGAGAGAAAAGCAGGGGGAGAGAGAGAGAGAGAGAGAGAGAGAGAGCACCAGCATGTGAGAACTCTCTCTCTTTTGTAACGTTGACACAGTCAACACAAAAATATCTGAAATGATTGGAGTTAGAGAAGCAAATACCTGACACCCTTCCATTCCATGGCTCTGCTGCCAGGCGCTCTGTGTGTGGGCACAGAATAATAAACCTGGAAGCAAGGCAATCTGCTGGTGAGGCAAATAAGGGTCAACAGTCAGTCACAGAACCAGGTGCAGAAAGCAGAGAATGATTTTAGAGTAGCAAACGGAAGTTAGGCTTCTCGGTCCTGGTTTTTGTCGGACAGAAAATATACACTGGGTGAAAATGTTGTATTTCCAACACGGAGACTACAACAAATCTCATAGAGCTTCCACATCCTGGTGGGTGTTCCTCACATGAAATAGTAAATGAAAAAGAGAACAGAGCAACATAAACCATAGGTACTGTAACTGAACATAGGGCTAGACTCATATTCATAACTTTGTTTTCACCACACACTCTGTTTCCTTAACCCTCTCCCAGCACTAGGACAGACCTGGGTTTTATCGAGCTGAATGAGTCAAACTACTTTAAGACTTCAGTCTGTGTTGGCATCGTCTTTACGTAATTTCCGTGCTTTTCCATTATCAAAGACTTATTGTGCAGGAGACTGTTAGAGGTGCCTGAGTCAACCTTCTTCATCGCCCCTGTGGTCCACTTGGAATCAGAGCAGAGCAGAGCAGATTAGCTCCTTTTATGCTTAGGAATCAGAAACAAGCGGCCCCCACTCAATCGAAGGATCTTCTTCTATTCATTGGTTCAGTGGCATGAGGAACCTATAATGGCCAGAGAGTTGTCTCAGCTTCCAGATGAATGAGTTTGTCGCCCCACGCCATAGGGGAAGCACTTCTCCCTCACACAATAGAGCATTCAAACTGGTGTTGTCTAGTGAGTTACTGGATATAGTTGTAAGAATGGCCATTCCCACCCTACATTCTTTGGCTTGTGAATCTATGTTTCTGGCTATGGAAGAGACAATACCATATATGGCTACTGGTTATGTTATAAAGTGAATTACTTAGGAAGCACTCCAATCTTGTAGGCGGTCGTCTGCCAGCTGGCACGGAAACTGAGAATTCTGTGGGTTATAACATAATTCTGTCAACCTGGCTGCTTTTGGACTACAGATTACATGGTAAAAAATATTCTGCGGTGTGACTCCTTCTCTCTGCTCTCTGTCAAACAGTCACTCCCTTCCCCAGGGGTGATCTTTAAAGGAAGACCGTGGCAAGGGGTAGGACCTCAGGCAAAAGCCCTGTGGGCAGAGCTTGAAATGTTCTTGCATGAGGTGTCTTTCTCCCATGTTTTTCTGTAAAAAGAATTTTGTTATTTTTGTATTATTGCCCCTTAAGGAAACAGCAGCCATTAAAATGCTATTTTTAAGACCATTATTATTAATGTTTTCTAATCCTCAACTGAATATATGTTTATTGATTTTAAAAGAGGAAGTGAGACACACACACACACACACACACAGAGCGATGGAGACAGAGGAAGAGAGAGGTAGAAAAAGTGATTGATCATCCTGACCAGGGTTGAATCTGCAACCTTTCGGTGTACAGGGCAACCAACTAAGCTACTTGGCCATGGCTTAAGCCATTATTTTATTTTTAGCTGTATTTAAGAGATATTTTTCAATCTAAAGTCAATGAATGTTGTTATGTCAAATGCTGAAAATCAGGAAGTGAAGCAATCTGCCAGCCCATCACTTGTTTACACACCAGAACTGGAATTTCTGGTGTCAAGCCATACACAGAAGAGTAAAAAGGGCTGTGAAAACCTCAGCACCACAGGTTATTCCTAAAGACTGTCTCGAGGTTCTGGTTAATTCTATTGATTTGCCCTTTTGCCATTTGTAAGACTGGACTAATGTCCAATCTATTTTTTAAAAGAAAAATGCAGTATAGTCCTTTGAAGGTGTTCTACTTAATGTGGTCTAAGATATACAAATTCAGTACTGTGAATTTATTTTATTGTCTTCAGGTATTACCAGTTTATCACTATTCTTACATTGAGTGGACTATTGGCTGTTATTTTCCTAATTGAATTTGTTGGGGAGACATTGGTGAATATCATTACATAGATTTCAAGTGTATAATGTTAAGTATATTTTATTGATTATGCTATTACCATTGTCCCCTTCTTTTTATCCCCTTTACCCCCTCTGCCTGATACCCCCATTCCCTCCAGCACTCTCCCTCCTTAGTTAATATCCATGGGTCATACATATAAGTTCTTTGGCTTCTCCATTTCTAATACTATTCTTAACCTCCCCTGTCTATTTTCTACCTACTTCTTAATCCCTGTAACTTTTTTCTTAACCCCAGTACCTTAACCTCCCCCTGATCTTAATTGACTGGATATCTTAACAATTTTGGTTGGAACTAAAGCAGAATTAAGTGTTTTCATTGGAAAAGAAGCAGCAGCCAATCATGTCAGATGAAAGGGAAAGATGTTTGGTTATTTCGTGGCTGCATAATATAATCACAATTTCCCATGCTCAGATACAATTGTGATATAGCCTTTTTTTTTTTAGTTTTTGTATTTCTTTATCATGTTCATAGAGTGATCTTGCCTGATATTATTGATATTCTTAATTTTTTTCTGTTCAATAGAGAATATAACTGTTGGTTTAGCTGTCACCTGAATGGAAAATTTTTTTCAATCTCACCTGCAGATAATACACTTGCATATAATTCTGTTTTACTGATGGTATTGTGCCCACTTTTTCTCTGATCATTGAAAATTACCACCTTTCACATATTACTTTGGGCTTGCAATTTTCCTCTGATATCATGGAACGGAATCTTATTGTAGTATCCCCTACAGTAACAAATTCTCCTAAACCGTAAATCCCCTTCACAGTTTTTCAAAAGGCAGAAGCTTATTCATTCGCTGAACAATTAATTTATTCACAACTTGGTGAAATATGTTTCCCATGCCCTCCCAGAATATGGTTAGGGTGGCTGATCAA
Organism: Desmodus rotundus; assembly: GCF_022682495.2. Classification (NCBI taxonomy): domain Eukaryota; kingdom Metazoa; phylum Chordata; class Mammalia; order Chiroptera; family Phyllostomidae; genus Desmodus; species Desmodus rotundus. The sequence goes on from NC_071395.1 coordinate 9,765,071, forward strand.
ACTAAATATCATCGTCTAATAAGCATCCCTGCATTCCTGAACCTTTGGACTGTTTCATAGCTGAGCCAGGACAACTCATGGACACTGGGCCACTTTTGAGTCTAGATTATAATTAGCCAACCTAGCAGATTATCTACCATTCTTTTGTACATGACATAATATATTAAATCCTGAATTCCAAGTCAATAGATGTAGCATAAATCAAGATTACATTTTGTCCTTCTTTGTCTAATGCTCCTAGAATTCAATCCAAGGCAACCATCCCAGACTCCCATTGACACATAGTAATAAAGTTCATGGATATTTCTCTGTAGATTCTATCTATTTCAGTGTTGGCCCTGAATGTCTGTTCTATGTTAGGAGCTACTACTGTACGTTGAGACTCTTGTTAGGATGTTAGAAACAAAGCCAATGGTAGGTTTAGGTCTTTATGAGTGTCTGAACCCCCTGGAGAGGGAACTGCATTTGAAAATGCAACAAAAAGCTTTTTATATGGGTGCAAGCTACCTTGTTCGGGAGAGGTGGGATGTGTTACCTGCACTGGCAAGGCAGGTTAAAAGAGGTTTGCAGTTCTTATTCTAATATATGGAAATCCAAATATCCTCCACCAGTTCTGTGACTGCTGCCGCTACTGCCACTACTAAGGAACTCACTTTAGAGTGAAGGGCTTAAGGTGCCAACGCTTTTATTTCACAGCCCTTAAGCCAGGCCCTGGATTTGATCCATTGACAATAGCAGACAAGAGACTCCTTGAAATATGCCACAGAAGGCTGCTCATTTTCATTTGTGTTTTCGAGTCAGAAATCCAGCCTGCAGTTTATCTTTTATTCAGGTATATTAATGGATATCATCAAAAGAAGTTATTCGACAATATAACCTGTGTAGTCTCTGTTTTCCCTCTAACAACAAAGTATCACAGGTCCTCGACCACCAAAGGTTTTTTTGCTTTATCACACTTTATTCCATCCCACTACTGCTGATCATTTGAATAACTCACACCCCTCTGTACAATGGATTATTAAGGCCATTTCCTTCTTGGGAAGTGAAACATACCAGTACTCTTCAAACATATCAGCTGAAATATGCCCTAGAATGACATTTCAAGAAGATATCCAGTATAGTCAGTAAAAGTAGGGAAAATATAATGAGAAGAACTGTAGAAAATAAAAAGTGGGCAAAACAAATTAAAATAAAATGAACTCTGCATACCAATTACTTAGCTGACTATGCAGGCAACACTCCTCTCTGTAGGCACCTCTTTAAAAAGAAGGAGGGCCTGGGACTGGTGAAAATGCAGACCAGGCTCTACACTGTGCAAAGACGGAAATCGGGGAAAAAGATGGAAAAGAGGGTTTATAGAAAAATATTTTTAAAAACACACATACTAGGAGATTTCAATGAAAATAAAGTGGGAGTCACAGAAATGCAATACAGACTTTATGGGAAAAAAATACTAAATAAAACCAAGGGAAGAAAGGTTGTGGAGGTTCAAAAAGAAAACAGAATTAAGGAAGACGATGGAACACATATAATATCAATTAATAAAGAAAATTGGCACCTAAATTTATACAACAAAATCCTAACACAGAAGATGTATTTTTTAAATCTCAAACAGCATGAATGCAACCAGACAATTATAGTAAAAAGTGTTTATACAACTTTCAAACTGTCTGATAAAACAGACTAAAAATAGAACAAAAATGTATGGCATGTAATAGGCATAATCTATTTAAACTTCTAGGGAATAATTGTTTTCTTTTATACATGAAGCATTTGAAAATTTAAAATTTACTTATCACAAAGAAATCATTAGTAAGTTACCCTAAATAACAATGTATAGGCTATAATTTCTGATTGTGATATAATTATGCTAGAAGTCATTAATAATAATTTTAAACATAACCACAAAAATTATTTTCATGACAAGTAAGTTTTTCCTAAATAACTATTTAACAGAAATATATTGTAAATTACATTATAAAAATTAAGAAATATTACCAAAGAGAATATTTAAATTATCTAGAAAGTAATTAAGTGGAAGATAGGAAAACCTAAGGAAAGTGCTCAGTTTGCTTCTAGAGAAAATACAAATATTTAAATGCCTTTGATAATTTTAATAAATAATCAGAATAAATAAACTGTTACTACTACATGGTAACAACCACAAATTAAACATTTTTAGTAAAATTTAATAAAACAGGAAATAATATGTTTATTATTCAACACATAATTATAAAACCTTTAATTGATTCAGCAAATTTTCCTGGAGTGTTGACTGGCAGGAGCTCTTCTGGGGTTTGGGGAACAGCTTTAATGAAAGTAAAAAAAACTACCCTCATAGAGATTACATTTTAGAGAGTAACAATTGTTTTTCATGAATTAAATAGGAAAGAAGATTAGGAAGAGTAGGGTTGCGATTTGGGGAAAAAAAGATGGTCAGTGACTATCTCAAGAAGTAGAATATAATAGGGTAAAATCGAACTATTCGAAATGCGCCAAGCAATTATCTGGATAAATGCATTCCATCAATAATCAGTGTTTTTAAGAATAATAGCAAGCTAATTCTTTCAATGGACTTTTTAAATTTCAAGTGATGACTTTGAAGAATCATTAAGATGTTTAAAATTGAAGACAGAAAGCAACATAAAATAACTCAGAATTAGAACAAAAGATATAATCACTCCTAAAGAAAATATAATGAATTAAAAATCAGTAAGTTTCTAGCAGGTTACAAAGCACATACACTGATTCAATAAGAGTAGAAAATAAATAGAGCAATAAACAGAAGGTATCATACAGTGGAAGTTCTGCCAATGTTGCAGAAATGCAAAAGACTCAGATACTTAGTGCTTGGGTTTTTCTCACCTTAAAAAAAATACTTTATATTAAAATATTTTTTAGTTATTTAAAAATTTGATTTATGCTAATAAAAATAAAGTATTCTAGAAAGGTAGGGTGATATAAAGAGCATGAAATTCAAATAGGAAAATTTTAAAAATCATTAGGTCAAATGAAGACACAAGAAAGAGGAAGTGATTCATATTTTGACTAGGAAATATAGGTTGGGAAATGGACACTTTTGTGTACATTTGATGAATGTTTAAATAAATACAATCATCTATTTTTTTTAATTTGTAGTGTTTATCAACATTCAAAATGTGCCCATGTCCTTCTAGGAACTTATTCCTCAGCAATACTTGTCCCTTATCCGAACCACAAAAATGTTTATGGCAGTACCCCAAAGTGGCAAAAATATGTGTTTGTTACAAAGTTTAAATTGAAAACTTGTTTACCTATATGAAATTGCAGAAAAATAAGCAATTTAACCATGGTGATATTTCTAACACCTTTTAAGTGATTATATACTACTCATAGGAAATTATAGATACTAACTTAAATAGAAATAAACTAACATGTATTTATAAATGAACTCTTAAAATGTCTTAAATTTCTGGAAGGTTTACAAAAATTAAATAAAGTATAGCTTAGCTGAGGTGGTGGTGGAGGTAAAAGGACTTTTAAGGCTTCATTTTTTAAATTTTACTTTCAGAATGAGAATTAGTTATCTAACTGAGATAAACAATAATTTTTAAATACAAAAATAAACTATAGCCTAATGCAAATAACTTAAATGTCAAGAATACGCCATTCTACTTTGCTAAATACAATCAAATGAATAATCTCCTCATGGAAGCCTTGTGCTCTTAAATAGCTCTTTGATAAATAGATTGCTATTTATTTTAAAACTACTGGCATGAATATTCCAGCTTTAGTTAAACTTGTTAAGAAAGGTCACGACTGTCCAAATGAGCAAGATGGGCTAATGAATGCCAAGCATGACTCGGAATAACTGCTTAGCGTGTGCCATCCTCACATATGAGGAAGCAGTTGCGCAGTAACAAGTGATAGTGTTAATGTGTCATTAAGGTAATGCTTGAATTTTAGAGCTTATTGAAATGTGTTGTTCCTTTTGTTTTTTACATTTGCAAATGACTTTATTTTCATTTGATATGAAAATGAAACTAACACCAACAGTGGATTTTTTCAAAAAGATTTTATTTATTTATTTTAGAGAGAGGGGAAGGGAAGGAGAAAGAGAGGGAGAGAAACATCAATGTGTAGTTGCCCACCGTGCACCACCCCCCATGGGGACCTGGTCCACAACCCAGGCATGGGAATCCAACCAGGGACCCTTTGCTTCGCAGGCCAGCGCTCAGTCCACTGAGCCACACCAGCCAGGGCCCAACAGTGGATTTTTAAAGGGAATTGTAAAAGCCTGTGTGAGAGTTAAGACATCAAAATTTATTGTTATCAAATGGAACACCAATGTTCACTACCAGCATTCAATTTTTCAAATGATTTTATTCCTATGGACATCAATACGCAAATTAGATCATGTCTGTTATTATTTGAGATTTAGGCCTGGTTTCTGTGACAAAAAAACAAGCAAACAAAATACAGTAGGAGATGGAAATTTCATTAGGACCTCTTTCTCCTGTATAGCATGGTTAGGGATGGGGGTGCGTGGTGATAAAGGACCGTTGATAATGAACTCAGACTCGTTCTAATTAATCTGCTGCTCTGATTCACATGGTCGATGGTGATGTCTTAAGTCAAGGGGAAAGGGAAAATACGGAGCTAGAAGAGTGTATGCTCTTTCCCATCAAAGGCACCTAGCCAACCTCAAGCATCTTCACATCCCATTGGTCAAATGTGCTCACAGGGATTAGTCACAACAGAGCAGGCTGCGTGAGAGGCTGAAAATGTAGTCTCTAGTGGAGGCTTCAGGTGCCCAGCAACTTTTCAGTTATTTTATTTTGGAAAAAAATGGTAGAAGAGATATTGGGAATAGTGTAGTCTCCAAAAGCTTTAAAAAACTGTTACACATCACACAAGAGGAAGATTTATAGTACTACTGAGATGATGATGGATATGTTAAATTAGTAGACTTCAGATAAAATACAAATAGAGTAGCAAAGTAGAATTCAGTACTGTGAATAAAATGTACAGAAACCATAGCTCCTTCTTGCCTCTTTCTTCCTAGTTATCCCTTTGCTTTCCCTACTTCCAACTCTTTTAATCTAAACATTTTCTACTAGTGTGCTGCTGAGATAAGTAGGCAGACTGCACTATTACAGTAAAGCCCAATCTGTTAGTTTATCAGGAAAAAAACCCTAGATCTTTTATTGTTCCTTTCCCTTTTTAATCTCAAGAAAGTAAACCTACATTTAAAGATGAATACTTAAATTTAGAAAATAACTCTTCTTTATAAAGTATTTATCCCGAAAAGAGTTCTGCATGGCCTTTGCATCCTGTGTCTGATGCTTGTATCAACATCGAAAGTAGTGACTTTAAGGAAGGATCTCTGGGGCTAAAACCAATAAACAACACCATTTAATAAATATCATCTTCCAGTTTCCTTTGGGCTTCCACTGACTTAAAGTTCCAGATTAGCTTAACTCAGTCAATTTTTATCAAAGAAGTATTTGAGATAAGCAGAGGAACTTGATTTTTATTGTTACTGGGTAGAATGTTCCATAAGTAGACATTAGGTCAAATTGATTGTTAGGTTTCTTCAAGGTTTTATTTCCTTGTTGATTTCCATTTTATTATTCTTAAATTATTGATATATTACTTTAAATATATATCACAATTTACTGCAATGTTAAATTTCAAATAAGTTTTTCTATAAAAATCAAATTAAAATTTTTATACTTTTTTAGTGTAACAAATTTTAATCCCATGTTTTTCTATATATTAGTCATATTTTTACAATGTCATTTGACTTTGTAAAACTAAATTGTATTATTTGATGCTGCACAGTTTTACTTTTATACTTTGAAAAGTTGTTTTAGTTCACCTTTGCACATAAACACACAAAAGTTCTATTTTTATTTTATTTATAACTCATGGCTTAATTATTTTATATCTTTATCTTATTTGCCTATGTTTCTCTTTTAATAAACATGTGAATAAGGTAAATTTGTTTTTTTAATCTATCTCAAGAGACATAGTAAAACAAACGAGCCAATAAAAGTAAAAACACAATAAGCTCCAGAGTCACTCAGCAAGATTGGTGAGAAACAGTGAGGATGGCTGTGGATGGAGCAGGAAAGCTGCAAACCCAGAAAGAGTGATGGTCATTGTCACCATAAGAGAATGAGAACCAGCCTTGCAATCCTTCCCCTTCCTCAGTGGGAGTCAGAGAGGTACCCTTTTACGTCACACGTCCTAACTTTTAAACACTCATATATTGATCATTATTTGCTGTACAACCCTCCTCTTCAGTGAATTATTCTACAAGCCTCCAGATTTTGACTTTGTTGTACATGTGTGTTTGTATACATTTCTCTTGTTGTGGTTTTCTTAAATTGATATTGTGTAATTTAGAAGAATATAACTACAGCAAGATGCTATGCTGCTAAAAGATAACTGCGCAACATAATTTCAGAAATTGGCCAACGTTACCCCCTCATTTATTGTTTAGTTACTACTAGTATCATCGCTCTTTCAAGAGCTGCTAAGATTTATGTAGTATCAAGTAATTGTAAATCTAATGCACTCAGTTACTATATTGACAGATTAAAATGATTATTCCTCAGATTGGAACATAATTTCCTTGTGTCTCTTTACTAATTTCAACATGTTGTTATATTACCAACTAGCAGTCAAGATATTCCATCAAGATACAAAACAAAAATTCTGCTAATTGTGCAGCAACGGTGTGTCTCTACATCGCTGACCTTTTCGAAACTTTCTTTTCGTCAGTGCTTCATAAAGCATTTCTGCAGATAAAACATAAACAACAAAAGGTCACTGTTTTAGGCTATTTTTCATAAATGACTAAGGGAAAGAAGAAGCTGTCTTAGTTCTGTATTTTTGCATTATTTTACGAATGATTTTTTTCAGTTAAATGTTTTTTAAATTTTTTGTATTAAGTGTAAAACTAATTAAATATACAGAATAACAGTAGCTCAATTCTGACGCCCTTCGGATCAGCCACTAGGATAACATGAACAATTGATGGGTTTGCGTGTTAAAATAAATCTTCCCTTTCTTTTGATGTGAGGTTTCTATTTTCTAAACAGATTTTTGCACTTTGTCTTATGGGTTTGGTGAACTGTGTATGAATATTTTTATGCAAGTTTATAAAAAGCAAAATGTTTTGTTAATTTTATAGGTTGGTTTATTATAAAATATATGTTCATCTCATAAGCATTTAAACATACCCTTTCCTATGTAAAATCCTAGATTCAATACATTTTTATTGAATTTCTGTCAACTGATAGGCAGACAGAGTTCCTGGCACTGGAGACCCTGTGCCGAGTGGAGAAACAGACAGATGTACCAGCATGAGAATCCGTCCCAGTGCTGGGGACAGAGCATATATGCCATTAAAAATATGCAATCCCAGAGGGAAGACGACATTTCAGACAGAGTAAACAACAGTCAGCAATACTCTACCAGAGGTGTCCAACGTTTTGGCATCTCTGGGCCACACTGGAAGAAGAGTTGTCTTGGGCCACATGTTAACTACATGACAACATGTAATCACACACACACAGACAATCTCATAATGTTTTAAGTAAATTTACAGTTTTGTGTTGGGCTGCATTCATAGCCATCCTGAGCCACATGTGACCTGTGGGAAGCAGGTTGGACACCTCTGCTTAGCAAAGGGGACACACCTGGAATGTTCCAGAAGCAGGGAAATGGATAATAGGGGCCAGATTACATAAAATCTTGTAATTCATGGAAAGAACTTGGATTTCTGTTTGAATAATCTAATCTGATTTACATCTTAACAAAATCGTCTGTATTGTTGTGTGGGAAATCCACACAAAGCAATGAGGGGTAGAGACGGCATGCAGGTGAGGAGGTGATCACGTCACAGAACAGGGTGATGAAACTGTGGTTTGGCCAGGACAGCTCCAGGTGTACGCGTGAGCATAGCCAGCAGGCTTTAAATTCAGACAAGGGAACAGGGAAGTAGCTTCATGTAGAGACCTGGGGAAAGTGTTCAAGCAGAGGGTTTACAGTTGAGGTGGGGATATTCCTGGAGCCCAGAGAGAGTAGGGAAGCCAATGTCCTGGGGCAGAGTGAAGATCGGGAGCTCAGGAGGACGTGATGTCAGAAACAGCAGGGGCCAGGTCATGCAGGGCAGAGTATGGTGCCGGAGAGAAGAGGAGACATCGAGGAGAGCAACAAGGCCTGAAGACCCCAGTAACAACGAGAACTGAGTTGGTTACGAACTGAAATGGGTAAGGCTGGAGCGGGTATTGGTTTGGAGATGAATGTCAGCTTCGTCGGGTGCAGGCGAAGTTTGAAATGTGGAAGAGTCACCCATGGCAGTAGACATTCTGGTACGAAGTTTCCCTAAGGAAGAACTTGTCAGACGGGATAAAAATATGAGTTCCCAGCATTCAGAGGAGATCACAGATGGAGTGAGATAGAAAGAGAGGTAGTCCCCAGACTGAACCCTGGGCTGTTCATTATTCAGAAAATGAGAAAAAGAGGAGACGGTAAAAAGCCTGATGGAACCCTGATCCATTCAGTGAAGCCAGTATTGCCAGATTACCCCCTATTTCAAAGGCTTTGATTTATTTTTAACTGAGATCCTGGACATATTATGTATGTTAATGTACAGATTTCCATATGATTCCATAAAGTGTTTTAGGACATATTAAATATTTAAGTAATAATTTAAGTATAATTTTTTCTTACATTTTTCTGAAGTTTAAGTGAGAAAGTAATGAAAAAAGGTGAATCGATAAGGTTGGGCAAGTAGTTGGGAAATGGGGAATGGTGCAGGACTTCTCAGTGGATACATTTTTAACATTGTTTTTGAATTTTTTTTAAGTAGAAATATATTATACTTTCAAAAATAAAACAAAAAAATTAGAACCATGATTATATTCTTAATGTTAACAATAGCTGATCTTTCAGAACTTGATTTCCTAGTAGTTTTACTGAAAAAAACAATGAGCAATTCTATTTGAGACACATTTATGAATTTAAAAGACCATCTGCCTAAATTAATAAAGTTAATTTCAATTTTAAACTATTTCTCAGGTTTTTCTATCCTATCCTATATCTTCAGCATTTAAAAGTATTCTAACAAATAGTTTCACTCTGGACAAAGAATGATCCCATTTTCTTTTCCAGTCACGTACTTCCTGTTAGTTTTGGTTTCTTTGGGGCAGGAGAAACCCATTGTGAATGGCCTTTTCTGTGTGAGGTGTTTAAGGGACTTACCTCTTCTCTTTAGCAAGTGTTCCCCATTGATAAGCTTACTGCTAACTATTGTGTTGTTTAAATGAAAGACTGTGCTAACAATTAAATAGAGGCCCATGCACGCTTCACTGCCATGTCCTATTAACTTCAACATGAGAAGAAGCAGAGGCTGAAACTACTGCTTTTAACCCGCTTCTGGGTGCCCTGCTTCTGCCTACCAAGGACCCATAAATGGTTATGAGGTTAAGGGCCAGGACAGGTCTCACTGGATAGGTAATTCTGGGTGTGGGGGATGGGAAGAACAAAGGTAAAAAGGTTGGAAAGCACACTCTAGAGTTATTTGTTTTATCTCTAGTCTGAGCAGAGGGCAGTATTTGTTAACAAATGCTTTACCAGAATACAGTTTCAAAAACATAGTGTGTAGACAGTATACCCTCAGGATAAGTGTGACAATGAGAAATAGATTTATATAACTAGCCAAAATATGTGTTTATTACTACTACGAACAAATAACTGATCAATATATTTTTACTTACCTTGCAATAGAGCAAACCCATTTTCAAGCTATTTCATTGTAAGGGGAAAAAGCATAAAATATTTAAACATTAAAATGCACTTTCTTTATTTTCTATATTTTTATATAGAGTATATGTTTCAGTTAGTGTGTGATTTGCATCCATGTAATTTTGATATGGTATTTCTAATTAGTCATTCTCAATAAATTATTGTGTTTATTTGAGAAAATTAGTGAACAGCTTTTTATTTTCTCATATCTGCTCAGACAACTGGAGGGAGTGAGCTACACTTGATTAATAAAAATAAAAAATTTTCTCTTGAAAAGGAAACACTCATCTGCTGCTGCTATTGTTTATCAAATAGCTATTCCTTTGTGCGGCACGACAATGTACTACATTGTGCACGTGTGCAGAATAATAAACCCCACTGAAGTGCTTGGGTTTCGGAGTTATGATGAACTCTCACTCCTGGTCGCACTGTTTACTACTTGTCTAACCTCTAGAAATTAGATCCCTGCAGCTGGATTTCCTCATCTGTGTAATAAGAAGAGTAGAATTTCCTAAGTAACTTGTAATGTTTGGATAAGATGACAATTTTGCATCACTGAGAAAATGGTCTGCTATAAGTAATAAGTGAATATATTTACAAAATAACTCTACATACAAAAAGGTTTTAACTTAAGAACACTGAATAGATGTGTGTTTGTTGCTAAGGTTATCAGACATATTTCACTTTCCTCTACCTAGACATACTGTCATACATCAATTCTAGAGAAATATTTTGTTGTGTGATGTCAGTTGCTTGGGAAGGAGCTCATCTGGGGCGTGGAAAGGAGTGTCTGGTTGCATGTCACGGCTGACCCCCATTGACGGCTACGTCAGGTCCCCCTTCATTCTCTCAAGGCCATTCCTTCCAGTTGTGCGTTCTACTTAATATTCAGGCCAGCAAGTCATCCTTTGAAGTTGCACACTTGTCTTCTTCCTGCTAGATCCGAAGCTTCTTTTAAACTGGAGTGAAGTTTGTGTAACAGTTGTAATCACCAAAGAAGTCCTTCCAAAGAGTATGACTCCATCCTACATTTTGTAGGTGTTATATTATCTCAGAAGGGAAAATAGAAGGCTTTGAAAAATGTATTACTTATATGAAACTTTAGGTACATTTACAGACCCCTGATCATTCTAGTCATTTTTAAATAAGGTTTTGGTAGGAAAATAGAAAAATAAACCCATGGTATCAAGATGATTTTCAATATTCAACAGCAGAAAATAAATTACCTATATTTATTTGTTTGTCAGATATAAAGAACGTTTCAAAATACTTTTTTTGCATACCATTAAGGAAATTAACTTTTCCTATAATTTTTGTGCTCTCCTAAAAACACTCATGAGAAAATCCTGTGTCAACTTCTGTTTTTAGTTTTCATTGCATCTATGCAAGCCAGAAAAGTCTTCAAAATAGCATTATAGGATGGAATTTTAGAGCATGAATCATTTTTGAGTTATTTTGAGTTTCAGCCACTTCAATTTATGGGACAGAATGCCAGAAGCTTATCAATGGTCATATTAGTTCTATGTGCCACTTTTTTTCTTTCACAGGAAGCAACATAATCAATACATTATATTCCATGTTGCTTTTCTACTTAACAAAATGTATAAATATATAATGCATCCTAGAAATGACTGCCTGTCAGTTCACAAAGGGTGTCATTGGTACACCTGCATTGTACCTTCTTTTAAATGAACTCTTATTTATGTTTATCTGCATATTGTGTATATTTATTCCCACCACCAATGAATGGTCATATAAGAGATTTCCAGAGGTTAGCTATTACACATGATGTCACCATTTAAAAAAACAGCCCTGTGGATATGTTATTTTATATGTGTAGAGGTGATTCTTCAGGGCAAATAACTAGGAATCAGATTTTATTTTGTTCCCTACACAGGAAAAAAAAAAAAAAAGCCTTTTACAGAAAGAAAATCCATTAGCCTATAGCAGTGATTTTCAACCTTTTTCATCTCTGGTGCACATAAACTAATTACTAAAATCGTGCAGCACACCACAAATATATGTTTCTGCTGATCTGATGAAAAAATAGATATAATTTTGATTGTTCACACCTGACAGCTATTGTTGTGTTGGTCATTATCATATTTTTATTGGAAAATCGAAGGAAAAATCAGTCAGCATCCCTGACTAAATAGTCAGGTATTGCATGTTATAAAACTTCGTGCAGCACACACATATGTTGAAAATCGCTGGCTCATGGTGTCTCACCTGCATCTTCCCCCAAATGAACTCTGGTGGCCACAGGAACCCCTTTGAGAATGGTTTTCACTTCTGCTGAACGTGTTTCACAGAGGCTACAGTCAGCACTACTTGAATCATCTGAGTAAGGATTTGCCATCTCAAACATCTTAGTTATTTATCTCTAAACATGAAATCCATGTAGGAAGAAAAATTATTATTAACCTGCACATGAAAAAATATATGAAAAAAATTCAGTATTTTCTGATGACAACAAAAGTATGTTTGCTTATTGACAAACTAGTGATGAACTATAAGGAGTAACTCTGGCCTGGTTCAATAAAACTAAACCTATCCACAGTCATCATAATCCTCTTAAGTTCCTTGATAATAGCTTCTGACATTGACATTCACGGTTTTATAACTCTCATCTTGAAGGTTCCAAAAAGCTTAGTAATATTTTTAAGCATGTTCTGAAAGACAAACCAAACAAAGGGATTACTTCTACACACTCAGAAATAAAAATGCTTAACCCTACACAACTGTACATGACAGAAAGTAAAGAAGCATGCAACATCCAATTGAAACCACATTAAAAATTTAGGTGAACAGGATTACCTAGCTGGGAATGCAGCCAGGAGAAGGATAAAGAATTTAGAGTTATCATAGAGGAATAATGTCCCAATGCGAACTGCTAACACAAACCATCAACTTCTGTTATTAAAATAACCTTCTGACAATGAGGGTCAATTTTTATATTATTATTATAATATATGTCTATGTTATTTTAACACGATATTATGAAGGATTTACTTATTACTTGTTATCACAACTGTAACCACAAATAATAAACATTTCATACAAAAAGACACAATGTACAGCTACTCAGATTGTGCTGAGGTTTTTTCCTTCTAGTTCAACTGATTTTATTTCTTTCATAACAAATAAGTTTAAAATTGGATGACACAAATTTTATTATAAAAGTTACAAAAATGGCATGTAGTGACTTTTTAAAATTGATCATGCATGATATCATTACCCTAATAAATTATTTAATTGCAAATGTTCTTATATGTAGTTATGAGTATATCATTTAAAGTATATAGTAAAATATAACTTTCAATCTGAATATATTTTTCTTTAAATATTCTTCATATGACTTTCAGTAGGGACCCTGGACTTCAATTTAGCAGAATCTAAACACCTAATGTGTTCAGATTTTGAGAGATTTTTTATATTACTTTTCATATGACCTCTAATAAAGAAGATCTATAATGTTTATTTATCTAAATTCAAAATTTTAAATGATAAATCAAGATCCCAGACTGACACAGATTGTCCAAGATAGAAAACCAAGCCTCAGAGGAACTGATATGCATAGAGCTGGCTGTGGACAAAGTCAGGACTTGAACTCAAACCATTTGCAAGTGTTTAATCCATTCTAACACACTTTCTAAAGGAAAAAAAAAAAGTTAAATGACTGTTATCCATTGAAAGATTAGGATACACTTTTATATAAGAGAAAGACTTTAAACAATTGCCAGTTATTTTACATCAGCAGCCACATCAACTAGTTACACTAATTACTAAACTCACTAGAAAACTGATGTCACATCCATATTATGTTCTTTCCTTCAATTAAGGCTGCCAATAAAGATAATGTTTCTGGATTTATACATGTCATTCTCAAAGATCAAGCAGAATGAATATTAAAGAAATACAAAAATATAATCTTTGAGCAAATTATAAATCATTGAAACAGCTAAACAGCATTGCAGTTCAATCTGATTATGCAATACAATATTCACATAGTATTTTGTAGTTAAAAGTGTTGTTCATATTATCTCAAGTTTGTGGTTGTTCTTAAAGAGAAGAGTCGGGAGAATTACAAAGGGCAGAGTAGCCCATTGTTATCATTCATGAAATTTAGCCTCCTGAGGCTGAATGCTGCAGGGAGCGGGTGGAGTGTGGAGGACTGCCATCCACAGCATTTAGCCGATAAATCCCAACTGTGATAATTTTGTGCAGTAATTATAATCCATCTGTGAGATGACATCAGGCCACCTACTTTATTAGAAAGAAGCATTATATCATATGAGCTTCTGTGGGTTTTCTATCAGTATATTATAATTCAAAAAGACATTCATGGTCAAATAAATTGCAAAAATGTTCTTGTGAAACAGCCATAATAAATAGATTTAGAAGATGATAATATATGCCTTTTCCCAACCCAGAAACAATCTAGTTCTTTATTTACAAAGCTCTCCTGTTGGTACACTGTGTGTTTCGGATCTTACTCTTGTTTAGTTCTTTATAATAATGTCCGTGAAAGGTCAATGCCGTCTGTAGACCATATACAATGTCAAATCCAGTACAGAAGGAGGAGCAGCAGTTCTCTTTTAGCCTTCACGTGGAAAGATTTAGAGTAGACTATTAGAGAAAGTAGGTTTTGTGGGCTATTCAAAACTATGTTTTTCATTAGTGTGGATTTTAGGAAATTATTACAAAAACTCCAACATTCTTTCTTGGCAGCTTAAGTCAACATAATTTTGTTGACATAATGAGAAAAATCTTGCTTTTACTGGTCACGTTTTAAAACCTAGTACTATAGGGCTCAGTTGGAAAAAATGGTTCCTCATATAGCTGTTGTTAAAACATTATGTGAGAATGGAAATAGTGACTAAAAACTATGTGATTAGTAACAAGCAGTAGATTACTAAATAGAGCATCGAGAACATAGACATATCGAAAAATGCATTTTCCATCAAAGCAGTGATACAGCGGATTGGGTCTCCATTTGTGCGAGCTAATCGGGTCCTGGCACGGGTCTGCCCTGTGAAAGGTAGAGCTCTGTGTTATTCCAGTAACCTACCAGGGAGCAGAGGGAAAGAAAGGGAAATTAGAATCCACATTTCTTTTTTTAGAATTCACATTCTTAAATGAAATATTTTATTAGGGAAAATATAACTTCTACAAGGTAATTTTATGACTTATAAAGAAAGCTATTTAGTTATGTTTTGGTGCTTGTTTTAATTTCTTGACATAACTGTACAAGCAGGAAAAATGTTTACTGTTAATTTCCACTACTTTGTACATACTGGTATTTAATTATCTTTTACCATTCGATTATCTGTTGCTTTGTGTTGATCTCATTCTTCGTACAGTTGGGTGTGTGTTTAGTAGCATACTTTCTCAGCGTGCTCAGAAATTTCTGCTTTTCCTCATTGAACAGATCTACATCCTCATACCTGTAGAACTGAACTACAGAGATGATCACACAGGGTGGCTGATGCCCATTTTTCTTGACATGTCCTCCACAAATGATCATGCATAACATTAAGTTAATTGCTTTTTAATTACCCTGTCACTTCACTAAGCAGGCTAAGAATTTCTCTCAATGCCCAACTCTAATAAAGCAATCTTATAAAATCTACAGAGAAATACACTTGTGAAACACAATTGCTGGGCTAAAAACCTGGACTGGGATCTCTAGCTTAACAGGTAGGGAAAGTAGGAGCTAGTGTCTACTCTATGCCAAGTAGTGCTCACTCTTCCAGGTAGGATTTGCATGCTGTAGGCCCCTTCATGCCCCGCCAATTCAGGACTGGCTGTGACAGAAAGCAATATAAATCAGGACCCTTACATACAGAATGCTTCTATGGCATAGTCCCTACTAATAAATGCGACACTGTACACCTCTTTGGATGTTCCAGATATAACTTAGGAGTTACTAATCATTAACAACATACCAGTACAAAAGCAATAACACATATAATGCTTAATATTGACCCAGGCCTTTACTTACTTCATGAAGTTGTTGTAAAATAAACTGAGTTCTTTAGAGACTTCAAAATATTTTAAAATATAAAGTCTACCTATTTTAAAAGTTCTGTGTCTCTGAAATTTGCACATTTCACTTTTTGCCACTTTCCCTTCTTGTCGGGACTCCTTGCAGTGTTTCAAAAAGGCTGCACTTTAAATTCTGTGCTCCAAGAGATCTTTAAAGTGTCTTCTGTTGCACAAGTATAAATGTACAGTGCAGAAGGTTTACAAGACCTGAAGGAATTTTAAAACCACCGCACCCACAGTTGAGTGAGATGTAAAGTATACCAGCTGCCTTTAAGCCACTAATAAAAGAACAAAACATTTTTACTTAGTTTACATAGGTGCCCTCATTCGAGGAAAATTCATCAGGCTTAAAAATGAGCAGACCTGTCAAAGGTGCCATAGCAGCCAGAAATATAGAGAAATGCTCGCAGGAAGGCCCGGGACCCCCTTCGGCTCCCAGTTCATTCTCCTCACTCTCTCCTGCAGGGCTTCCTCTGCGTGTCCAATTTTCATTCACCACCTACTCATTACTGGAAAAGGAAAGGAAAACAATAAATATGCAGAACAAAGTGAAATATTCAACTGGCAGATTCCTCTTAATTTTATCCCATATGTTAACCTATAACCCAATTTATGATAATTGCTGAAGAAAATAAATATAGCGATGATTTGAAGGGATAATTTTCTTTGTCTATATTCATTGTTTGACTGATAGGTGAATTAGTCAAATTAAGCCTACCATATGAAGGGTATATCAGCATAGTTCTGACAGCTCAATAGAGAAAAAATGTAATGAAAATATTTGTTGCAACATGAGTTTACATTTCTATTAACACACTAATTACATATTTGAATACATTAAATGTTTTATTGCAAAGACTTCTTTTAAAAGAGAACAAAGAAAAATCAATAAAGAAAAATTTGGTGCAAAATATTCTCAGTGATATGTTGGAACATTGAGACAATCTCTCTCCCACCATAAATAGGTATTTTTGGTATATGCTAGTGTTCTTTTAGTTTAAGAAAAAAAAATTTGAAATGCACATAGAATCTCTAATCAAATGGAAAGCTGAACAATTAGGCACAGAGAAAGAACAAAATGAAGCTTTCGGAAAGACTCTGTACAGCCCCTTACAACAGCTGTGCCTGTGAGGAGCGCGCATGCAGTTCACCAAGGACTGCATGGTGACTGCATGCAAGGCCTAAGGACTCTGATACACAGGCGACTTTTCCCCTGCAACAGAACAGGAGCGGAGTAATGAAACAGAGTGACGTGCGGCAGGGAAGACCGCATGAGCACAGGAGTGCCTTTCCTGTAGGAACAGGTGAGCACCCTCCCGATGCGCCAGTCTCCGTCCATCCCTCCGCCTCCCACGCACACGTCCCACGCACACGTCGGAATGGGACTCGGGCTGGTCACTGCACACCCACACCCGTATAGACACCGTCAGCACCGACCTGCCTTGCTGTAGTTACAGAGTTGCCATGTTTTCACTGCCTTCCATTCTACTGGAGATGCTTGCCTGGTCAAGTTTATCTCGTGAAGTGTTGATTATTGTTTGTGTTGGCCTGGCTTCAAAAGTCATATGGCTTTAATTCAGCTGCTCCAGCTCTGTCTCCATGGTGTCCCATACACTCTGTCATTTTAGCACAAAGGTTTGGGACAGCTTGACGTTTTTAAGACTCTCTAGAAGGAGCACAGTCTTTCTGACGCCTTGATTTCAGTCGCTGGCTTTCAGAATTGTGAGAGAATAAGGTTCTATTTGCTTAAAACATTAAAATTTACAAGACGGCATATCAGAATTGCCTATGTAAACCAGGACGTGGTAAAACAGCCAGAATGATAGTCCTTCCATGTACCCTGGAGTGGAAGGGCCTTTCCCAAAAGGAATTCAGGGAGAACTTATAAACCAGATAATGAAGAAATACTGGAAAAATGAAATAAGAAAAGAGATTTGCTTATTAGACACAAGAGATTTCTTGAATTTAGTAAAATAAGCTATTTATAAGTTTTGATGATTAGGACTTGAAAAATTAACATGATTTTAGATATGCCCTTCAGAAACATCTTCTTCAAAACATATAACAAAAACTAGTAATAAATATGACCACATTCTTAATATCTGTACCGTTATTTTAAAAGTAACAGTTCGATGTTATTTTAATCAAGAGTTACTAAAAACTATTTTATTATATTTAGTAGCATATTTTAATGATGTTTCTTGATATCAATTGGTATTTTCTGACCCAAAAGATTTGACATCTCTACAATATCAGGTTTCTTCAAACCCACCATTATATTCTTTGACTCACAGTTCAAGGCAGCTGTATGAGGTTAAACTTTAAGGAAGCTTCAAACAATTTATATTGCTTTTGTTGATTTTGATGTTCATGTGTTTCTTATAATCAACAATTGTCTCTCAGTTGCAAAAAAATGCTAGTGATAGATGTTAAATATCACTATAAGAATAATATTTTCCCATCTTCTTCCACATTTTCTGGCAAGACAAACATCAAGGTTAGAATCATTTGTGTCTCCTAATTTAAAAAATCTTTAAAAGAATAAAAGTGCCCTCATTACTGTTTTTTATTGAACTTATTGGGGTGATAATTGTTCATAAAACCATGCAGGTTTCAAGTGTACTGCCCAACAAAACGTCATCTGCACCCTACATCATGCGCGCATCGTCCCAAAGTCTCTTTCCACCCCCATTTTCCCCATGTTTTGCTTAATCCCTTCACCTTCTTCCATCCAGCCTCCTAACACTCCTCCCCTGTCCCTCTGGCAGCTGGCAGCCTTTTCCATGTATCCATGCCTCTGTTTCTATTTTGTTCATTATACACCACAAGTAAGTGAGAACATATGGTAGTTGTGTTTCTCTGACTGGCTCATTTCACTCTATCAATTACCACTCACTAATCATCTAATAACTATAGTTGGGGTCATGCCATAATATTCTTAATGTCACGGGTGGTATGGAAAACTTAGAGTATGTTTATCTGTCAAACCTGGCAAATATTTCAGGATATTTTTAATTTTTCTTGTGTTAAACACTTTATTTCCAATGTACATTGAACTTCTTCTTTTGAATATGTAAGTATAGGTGTTACAAACCTAAAGCCTCCTAAAATATACACATGGGTGGGCAAAAAGTAGGTTTACAGTTGTTTGTATGGAAAAAGACATGGAGGTTATGATTATTATAATAGCTTTATTTACTCTGTATTTCACATATCACAACTTTAAACCTACACTTGTTCACCCCTGTGTTTATTTTTAAACCTAAAAAAGTAAGTAGTAATTATTGAAATGTTTAAAAAAAACAAAACTATTTTTGAAACTAACCAGAATGTAGGAAATCATACTTAATTTTTAAAAGCACATTTTAAAGAATTACTTTCATTAGAAATGATAGAATTGCCAACCCATGAAGTTAAAAACCCAGAAATATGTACCATTTTGTGGTGCCAAACTGTTGAATGATCAGGACTCATGTTGCCTTTGAAAAGACAGCATCCAGTGACTCGAACTGTGTCTCCCTCCCCCCACTTCTCTGGATCAGCTCTCGCTCTCCCTCGCCCTCTCTGCATTTCGTGTTGACATATGTCTAATCCATATCGTCCATCTGTTCTGTTGAAACTGAGGTTTCTACATTTCACAGAAAGAGAGGACCACGAGCAATTCTGTGGTTAAATCTTCACTCTCTTACTCTTTCACAATCAGAGCGGAATAAGAAGTATTCCTACTAGTCTTGGTGAATGCCTACAGGAATCTGGCGGAGTCTGGTTGCACTGGCTTGTCCATCTTTGTGTGGCAAAATGTGAGTGTCGGGACTCTGCCATAGCTTCAGCGTGCGCCGTTCACCCCCCTTTGTGACTGGAGGTCAGGAATGGCGTTTCTTCCACTAAAAGGGGCCCAGTGATAGACACATAAATATTTGGCAATTATGTCTTGGAACACTACCAAGATTCTTATGATAAGCAAGTCAAAACTTTATTTTAGTGTGCTTTGATGAAAAATTGCTTCAGAAATTCACTTACTCAAAGGAACAGAAAACTGTTTTGAATTTTTATTTTTTTAATGAGGGTACTCTTGGCAAAGCCTTAGATATGTTGATTCCCTTTGGCATATATTTTTGAAATTTATTTTAAATTAATGATGTTAGGTAAATAAATACAGACTTAGTTGGTTTTTCTTTACATTCAAGGATATCTCTTTAAATACAGGGGCAGGTAATGGATTTGTACAAAGCTATTTTTAGAGCAGATCATATCTGTATAGATTAGACCCATTAAAGAAGAGTTATTATTGGTTGGATCACAGTAAATGACAAATAAAAATTTTCTTCCCTGACCATATATTTTAATGCTAGGTAATAATCAGTTTCCCCTAGAATCCTCACTCTTATTCTCATTCATTTCTTTCTTCACACTCTACCTTCTAAGCTTCTCTGTATAACATTTAGTTAACATTAGTTGCTACTATTTTTTCTCTAGTGGTAGGAAAAGTCTCCTTTCACAGTAAAAAAGAACCAATTCGTCACTCTCTTTCAGACTGAGGTCAATAGGAAAATGTGACTCCGATTAGGCTTCTAAAAACATCACTTTAAAAATCAGGTTTTTTTTAAAAAGTTATTTTCCTTTCACCAAGTACAAAGTAGGAATAGTACCTTCTTCTGATTGCTAGGTTAACAGTTTTACTCACCTTATCTTCATTATCCTCTTAAAGACTAGATTTTTAAACAATTTTACAAGTACACCTGCTGGGTAAAGCCTTTTCCTTTTTTTGAATTTGATTCTGAAGTCATATCTTGAGTTTCAACACTGAACAATAGAGAGTTGATGGTGGGAGAAGATGAGAGCATCCTGGAAAGATTTTAAGGAATTGACCGTGTCTGTAAGAGGAGCCTTTTACCCAGCAGCAGACGAGTACGATTCAGAGATGGAGACACAGAAAGAGAAGGTGGAGGGGAAGGTGAAGTGGAGTCACGCATTCAAAAAATGAGAAGAACAACTCGGAATAAATGCTCCTCATCTACAGTTTCTGAAATTTCCGATTAGTTAAGTGTTAGTGTAAGTATATATTTTGTTTTTCTCAGCATCTACAACTGCTCAGATAAACATGATTGACCAGTACTCGAATAATTGTCAATTCTTTTTAATCATGGATTGAGCTAATAATCTATTACCCTAATTAGCTTTTGTTCACATTTTTCAAATGTGGGATATTATTTTAGTGAAATCGAAGCTATTAACAGCATATACAAAATTTTATTACAAGAGTTGGGGTAATGTAAGGGTTTTTACTGTAACTGACTTGGATGCTTATTTTTTAAAGCCATACACTTTATTCTCATATTTAATATCTTTGTGAGCTTATTTTTGCTAAGCTAAAGTTGATCATTGTTTGGTTTAAAGCAAGCAAAAATGTAACTCCATCCAAGTAGGGAGGAGGAGTGGAGAGACACATGGCAAAAAAAAGCGCCTTATAGTAAAGGTAATAATTGTTTAATTAATTCTGAAAAATTCTTTTGAGGAAACTTGCTGCCCTAAAAAATAAGTTTACCATTCTTATACATTTTTACTTTCTTTGGCAAGGGCCAAGACACTACATGACTCCACCTATATGATTTTCTTAAACAGTCAAACTTATGGAGACAGAGGACTGATGAGTAGTTGCAGGTTTAGTAGACGCGAGGAGATCTTAGTCATGTCTATCAAAGGGAGGCACCTGTAGTGGAATTATTCTGTATCACCTTGT
Organism: Desmodus rotundus; assembly: GCF_022682495.2. Lineage (NCBI taxonomy): Eukaryota > Metazoa > Chordata > Mammalia > Chiroptera > Phyllostomidae > Desmodus > Desmodus rotundus. Next base: position 9,786,657 of record NC_071395.1, read on the forward strand.
GATGGTGTTCCCATGCATCTATGCAGAAAATTGCATAGAATTATACACACATACAGATGCACACATACACCTAAATGCGTGTAAAACTGGTGAAATCTGAGTAAGGTTAGTAGACAGTATCCACGTCTACTGTCTGTGATTATTATCTATAGTTTTACACTATGTTACTATTGGGAGAAACTTGAAGGTATATGACATCTCTCTGTATTATTTCCTCTAATTGCATGTTTATCTGAACATCTCAAAATAAACATTTGAGGAAACAAAAATGAGTTGTTTACAGACTTGTTTATGATTCATGAAAAATATTGCAGTTTAGGTTGCCCAGGAACTCATGAATGTTTTAGCTTATTGGAGTAACAGCAACAACAAGAGCAATGAAATATATGTTGTAAAATATATAAAATCTTTGGAACAGTCCATTAGCCAGGCTATTATATTCCGTGGTAGATTAGGAAATTGTTTCTCAAATATTGTTCGCTTCCTCTTACCTCTATGGACTTTGTCCATGTGACTTATTTTGACAAATGGATTGATAGTAGAAATGTGGGGAGAGGCTTGAAATGTCCTCGTGCAGTTGGTCTCGCCATGGTCTCCTGTCATTGCCACAAGAAGAGCACACCCCAGGGAACCCACCGGGCCCAGGAGAATGAGAAACCCACGAACAGACTGAACCAAACCCATGGTCAAGAATTGATCACAGCCTTACATCAATGATCTCCAGTCAAACCATAGGCATGACTGAGAAATCAGATTGGTTTGCATGCCACTTCATTGGGAGTAGTTTGTTATAGAGACGTGTTGTGGCTAGAGCTGACTAACATAGAACAAATAACTAATGAGAAAATTCCAGGACACTCTTACTGAGACTGAGGTTTAGGTAAAACAGAACGTGGTGTTGAAACATGTATCACAACTGAACTATCAAACATCTACCTTCTCAGGGCATGACATAGTTTAAATTGAGTACAGATCTTGATCGTTTTTATTTTTCCCTCCCCTAAATTCATAGTGTTTTAAACTTTTGTAATGGAACTAAGGTTACATTTTGATTTTTCACTGAAAGTGAATGAGTGGTTAGTAAATTAATAATCTCTCCCCCCAACAATTTGATCTTGCTTTTCCCACTAATGTAAGTGCCATGAGAAAAATAACTTTGTTTACTGCTGACTCACTAATACTTAATCATTTAGTAAATATAAATATGTATTGAATAACTTCAACTTCAACCTCCTTAATTTCCTAGTTCCCTATAAATGTGTTCACTGAATTGTTTCTAGTATATCATTCTATGTTTCCGTAGCAGACAATATTAATAATAGGAAACCTGCCTAAAATTTCCTGATAATTGTTTTGAACTTCCTTGAAGTAAATTTTTGGATTATGATCATACTTTCTGTTTATTCTTGGCCAGAGTGTATTTTTTAATATATATTCAGAATTAATTAAACTATTTTAAAACCTTAACCTCATGAATTAAAATAAATAGGCAATTTAATAGTTTTACTTAGTGTAATTTATATTGTCACTTATTCAAGGTCACATTTTAGAAGCTCACATTTTCCTCTGCCATCACCCTTGTTTAGATCCTCACTCCCACTCACCTGGGTGACTGCACCACTTTTCTACTCACTCCAGTCATCCCACAGTCTCCCCACAACGATCATCCCACAGTCTCCCCACAACAGCCATCCCACAGTCTCCCCACAACGATCATCCCACAGTCTCCCCACAACAGCCATCCCACAGTCTCCCCACAACAATCATCCCTCTCCCCACAACAGTCATCATACAGTCTCCCCACAACAGTCATCATACAGTCTGCACACAACAGCCATCCCATAGTCTCCTCACAACAGACAGCCCCTTAAGGAAACCAGATCCAAATACGTGGTGATGGCAGACGGTCTGACTTTGGGTGGTGGGCACACAATGACATATACAGATCCTCTATCCGAAAAACCCACACCTGAAATTCATGCATATGCAAGTATGTGACAGCTTTCATATTTGAAACATGAAAAGTGAAACCGCAGTGAGACATGATGACAACTCCTATGTAGGCCTGTAATACTCTGCTCCTTCCCAATTCCCACATCCATTCCAAACCCCCACATTCCCAAGCTTATCTTAAAAGCATTTTATTCATTTTAGAAATATCATAATAATTTATTTGCCTTAAAGATATTATTTTTTAGTCTTCCCAAAGAAGGTAAGTTCCCTGACGATGTAACAGCCATTTCTGTGCACGTGAAGCCCAGCCTAAGACACACTGTAGGTCCTCAGTATTTCTTAGGAGCATAAAGGCATTGCATTGACGAAATAATCATTTCAGAAAGTTCAATAACTCTAGAGTTTGCTTTATTTTTAAATATTTTTATTTGGTGAAAAATATTTTATTTTAGTTAAATGAAATAACAGTAATTAAAATGATGCTTCTTACATATTTAGTGGCATGACAATTACTACTATTGAGAATTCAATTGGACTCATATTCCTGGATGACAAAACTAGCTAGAGTAAATGCTATGGATGTTTTTTCTTTGTTTCTTTTATTGTTGGATAAAACCATGCTATTGCCTCATAACAAATACTTATGTTCTTTCATGTAAACATTGAGAGAAATTGCCACACAGGTGATTATACAAGGTAGCACAATGAACAGAATTTACAACCTCATGATCTCAACTATAAAGTGAACTATAAAAATATAATGTTTTAAAATACTGGCTGCATTTAATTGCATCTAAAAGGTGCGCAGCTTTAAAAGACACCATGTGTGCTGCTGATATATTCATTAGGGGCAGTCAGCCTGATGAATACAGCAGCACCCAAATGAGTGGAAACAGACACTTTTGTGCTTTATGTGCACATTAGTCAACATTTCCCGTTTTGGTTTTTTCTTTTTATTACATTTAAGCAAAGATCAGCACCATTTTAAATGTATCTCAGGGTTCCCTGAGATCTCAACATCACTCTTAAGGATAATTTGTTGAATCAAATGATGTTTATCATCACCTGAGTGACTCTCTTATATTTAAAATGTATTCGAGTTGTTACACATAAATTTTATATCATTTTATTGAATAAGTAATATATGGTTCTTACTTTCCATCACTGATGTTGAAGTCACCATTTTATCGTCCGGTACCTGTAGATTGACCCCTTTTGTTATTTGGACATTCACAGTTCGTTGACAGTATACATTAGTGACTGAATGTGTGTTCTTGGTTTTCTCAATGACTGATACATAAAGTAGCTCAGAAACCCTTGGGATATCAAATTGAACTAATGAATTTTTCATTAAAGGTCCTATTATAAACTTTTTACCTCCTGAGTAAATACCTAAGTTAAAATCTAGCATTCGCCAAGCAGCCTACTGTTCGTTCTTATGTTAATGAGGAGGCTAATTGCAAATTTCCCTGGGTAATCTCTGAGTCAATTATTCATGAACCGCTGACAACAGACTTGACATTTCGGAATGACAGCTCTCAATCCTTCTGCTTATAAGTTTTAATATCTGCAAGATGATTTAAAAGACTTTAAACATAAAAGTTTCCAAAAGTAATTTGAAAAGAAAAAAGAAAGAAGAGGAGCCTTTGAAACTTGAACACCTGTATGTTAGTTTTGAATTTATTTAAAGCTAACATATTTTAGAATTTGAAAAGTTTTAAGGGAATAAAATAAATCTTTATTTCAAACTTTTCTTTAAATTACATTGTTGAATTGGTGTTCTTGAATAGAAAACATGCCATTCCGAAAAGAGATACATATGTATGTGTGTGTATATGTATGTGTGTGTGTGTGTTTATATACACACACATATATGTGTATATAAAATGACAGCTTTTCTCTGAAGCACCAATAAGATTACATTACAATACAAATTAATACATGAACATGAATGAAACTTGGCTGTATAATATTTAACATTTTTTTGTATAGCTGTCTTTTTCTATAGTCGACGACTTCTGAATGCTTCTGTTTGTGGTATCTGGCTGCCATGCTGGTGTATACAGTTCATGGTCTGTCATTTGGAAGGTGAGCTTGTTTTCAACAGTAGTTGTTTTTCCAAGTTCTTGCATTCTTGTGAGGCAGTCTTAGGTTTGCCACCGTCCCTCAGGTCTCTTGGTTTCTCACCCTATTTAAAAATAATCTGATGGCTTAGAATCTTGTTGGCATTGAGTTTAATACTTGTACTCCACACTCTTGCACTTTGATGGGTCAGGTTCTTTTCTTTTTTTTAGAACATTCGCAGATTGGGACAGTTTTTCTGTTCTGCATTTCAGGCAGATGAGTTTGCAGGAACATGATTTTGACTTGAACTTTTACCCTACCGTATATATTACTATTAATTTAACCAGCATTTGTATGGCTGTGTGCGTTACTGAACAAAAGAGGGACTTTCATTTTCCTGCTACCACAAAAGCCAACCTCATGAGGCAGTTAGTGATGAAAAAGATGAGGTTTCACGCAGATGCTGTGTGATCTGGGAGAGTGGCAGACTCTTGTCTAAAAGCCCATTTCCTGTTACTGAGACCAAACCTAAAGTCAGTGTCCGGAGTTTCTGTGACAATTTATAATTCAGTCATTCGGAACCCACGGGTGGCTGTGATGCAGTCATCCCTGTAGCTTAGCTTGTTCCCGGCTGCTGTCCCTCTCAGGTTCCCTTCTGGATCACACAAATGTACCAGCCAGAATGGTCACCACGTGGGCAAGAGAGTGAGAGAGTCTCTCTTCTGGAGGCCATGGCCATGTGGCTGCCAAGGATAGGTGGCCTATGGAGAGAACAGGCAAGCACACCATGCAAGTCCAGGTCACAAGCAAGAGCGAGGAACAAGAGAGAGTGTTTATTTGTTCCCCTTGGACTGTATTAGTTTGGGTGTGGAATGGACCATGTGCTCTCCCAAAAGAACCAATTAACTTCCCAAATCTTTGCATGCTCTGGGTGGGTCTGCCTCCCCACCAATCCCTTCTTTCCCCAGGCTTGACTGATAGGCCTCTCTGGTCCAGCACTGCCCCCTGAACCGTTTTGATGTCTGTGGCACATGTGCCTGCCTTCCCCTGGTCCCACCCCCAATCTCGTATCAGAGTGGAGTGGGAAAGGGATTTTCGCACGCTCAGTGTAAGAGCCTCCCCCTGCTGCCATCCCAGCTTATGGGGGAGACTCCCTGGCACCCCATCTAACCACCCACCAATAACATGTATGTACAGTAATGTGTTCCCCCAAACTTATCTGCTATAGTGATTAAAAATATAAATAATATTAAAAAGTTATGTACTGTCCTCTATAAAGACAACTAAAGCAGGCACCACATTATAATGAAGATCTCATTGGTCCTCTGCAATGAGATCGTTCGGCTCTAGGGGCACAGTGCTTTTGCTTCCCTAGGGGACACTAAGCACTGCCCGGTACCCCTCCTGTAGAGCAAGCAGGGGAGACAGGGAAAGGCACAAGAGCAGGGCCTGACCTGCCCAGCTCTTCCATAGCCATCCCTGCGATTTATTTCCATGGTGACAGCCCTTCGCTGTCTTACTTCTAACTCTGATATATAGGTATTTCAACTTGAGGTGTCTCAGGTCAACCAGAAAGACCAAAGTCTGCAGGTTCTGTATGCTTCCTTGGAATTTTTCTTGAATGTATAAATATATATGCATGCATACATACATATATACATAATACCTACATGCATATACATAGAAATCTTTCATGCTACTCTGGACTGTGGAGTCTTTCACAGACCCATAATGACCTTTGCTTCCCTTGTGGCCTTCCAGATTCTTGGTTATTATGAAATCACTCCTTTTGGATATCTCTGTTGCTATTTCAAAGGGATTTGGTAGGGGGGGGGGCACACTCTCTGTTGTCACTTATGGTCTGTATGCTTCCTGCCTGGCCCCAAAGCAGGAATTAGAAGGCCTTTTTCCTGGTTGTTCTCTTTATATACCTTTGTTTAAATCAAAAGAACAGAATGTAGCATTTATAAATGTAAGCCTCAATTATTTCTGCTACTCAGCCTTCTTAAGTAGGTGAAGACAAAAATATGATCTGATGACATCATTGAATTATGTCTGTCCCGACTGGCATAAGTCCCAGTAAGCAATACACACACACATACACATTCGTGTGTTTTAAATATATATTTTGGAAAAAAGAAATATATTATGGTGGAAAGTACATGTGTTATTGTCGTGGGAATGGGCAGTGATTGGAGAGACCTACCCCATTGCACTGTCTTAAGTGGGAGTCATCCCACCAAGGTAGGCCTCAACCTCCATTAGAAATTAACAAAATAACAAAATCCTACATTTAAATAGCTAATTTAATTACCCCAATCTAGCATTTCAACATAGTACCATTTTACTATAGCCATACCAAACTACTGATAATTTCTCATCCATGGCATGATGTTTCCCATTCTTGAGATTTATGTCTAAGAACCTTCCACGGAAAGACTATTTGGCCCTCTTGTGTTTGTTTGAAAAGAGACAACAGCTCAAAATGGAGTCACCTGTGCTGAGCCCCCATATCACCAAACCTCAGGTTCACGCCGACCTTGTTATCGTTTCAGCATCCCTCAGGAATGGAACCTGGGACTAGTCACCCTGGAGATTCCTGGTCAGCACCACTGTGGGAATCAGCCTTATAAACACCTCCCATCAGCCATAAGAAGGCGGACTTGCCTGAAACCATCCACCTTATGCTATAAACTCCCTTTCCTACCCCCTTCTGCCTATAAAACCTTCTATTTTGTACAAGTCTTAGACTCTACTTTCTATCTGCTGGATGAGTTGCTGCCCAACTCATAAATCAATGAATAAAGCCAATTAGATCCTCAAAATACTCAGTTTGAACAGATCTAATTTAATTCTTCCTAAAACTTCTGGAATGTCACCAAAAATAGACCTAATCCCCACACACAAAAAAAATGTACATAGCTATCCATAACCTATCTAAAGCATATTGGTGTGTTTCCTGAAATTGCCTGATTTTTTTTTTTCTGATTTGTATTCTGCTAGATAGAAAGGTCCATCCATATCTTGATTGATTTTTCAGCCCCATCCCCCACAGGGTGCTTCATACGCAGTAAGTCTTCAATTAGTTTGTGTTGAATGAGTACATCAATTGTGCTCTTACTCTTTATCTTCATTTCCATTTGGATGCCTGTCTGCAGACTCCTGCAGTCTTTGCCACTCACTTATTCTTGTTATCTCATGCGCCTCATGTCTACATTTGCCAACCACGTGATAAATCCAGTGACGATACTAATGCTGTAACATCCATCTAGCACTCTCCTGCTTCTCTCTGTCTCTTGTCTCAGTGTTACACGTTCACTTTGCTCAACTGTTCATTAATAATGCTCAGGGCTTTGGGGAATTTAACCTTTGGCCAGGGAACCACAGCTTTAATTACCTCACTTCTCACATTAATGGTCTTCCAGGGAGTGTTCGATGACCACAGAGCTACAAGACCTTGTACGTTTCAGTTTGCACTTTTCAGTTTGTATACTCATCTGGATTTATGAGACACCTGGCTACTCAGCCCAGAAGTTGAAAGGGCCACTATGGTGAGTGTAGTTTCTATGATAAAAATGTATTGAAACAAAAAAGATTCAGGTGAGAAGTAAGACAGTTTTTCATCCAAGTTTTCCCATCTTCTTTCTCCTTCGAAACTGAAGCACAAGCCTATCCACACACAGAAGCACACTAATTTCCTCTACTGCACTTTGAATAAAGAAGTAAAACAAGTGAATGAAGTTTGTTTTTGAACATGTCTTTGTTGTTACTGTTTAATAACGAAGGGGAATGTGTGAAGAAGACTAATGGACTCTTTTTCTGATTGCCACACCCTCTGCTCTCTCAGAAATTCGGGTCTACCATCCCACTCTTCCAAGTTACTGACGAGGTGTGTTAAATAACTAGTTATTTATCACATTAACAGTAGTATTAAGCCCTTTACCTCTTTCTTTTACAATGAGTCTGAGTTACAGTGCATTATTAGCTTGGTAAACTAAAGTTGGTGCAAATTAATGCATTTTGGTGGTTAAGTGCATGGCTAAGGGTCCAGACAGACCTTAATTCAAACATTGACTCATGCTTCAGTATGTATCCCTGGAAAAATTTTACTGAACTCGACCTCTGTTTCTTCATCTGACAAACTGAGATGATTGGATTGTAATAGCGATCTTCACATAAGATAATCCTATGAAAACGTGAAGCCATCCCAAAGGAAACTTACCAGGAATTCTTTCAAAGAAAGCAATTTCTTTGAAATTCAAAGAAAAACCAGATGCTGACACCTGGAAATCAACTTTCCTAAAATTGACCTGACCTGAAAAGTGAGTAAAAGCATTATTGTTTACTCATCTATCAATACCATTTAACAAGAAAGAGCCCATGAGGTTTGAATCGTGCCACATCCATGTCTGTGGACTGCAGAGAGTGTGTAATCAGATCAGCACCTAAGGGAGTCAGAAAGATGAAAACGCACCCTCACCCCAAGGTGACTAGATTGTTCTGTCCCATCATCCAGGTTTACTGAGAATTCATACAGTCGATCTGATGAATTCAGTCATTCCAGGTTGTGTCTAAAAACATTCTCTCCTAAACAATCTCAGTGTCACAACTTTTATCTATTATTTTATTCTTCTTTTTTATTATGGCAGAATCATAAAGCTTTTCTAATGTTCTTAGATAGTTCTGCATAAGAGTTTTTGAAACTACCTCCAAGTAACCAAATGTACTAAGAGAACGAGTCTGAAGTTACTTAAGAGGAAGATCGTGCAGAAGATAATCAAATCATATGTGGATCCACATAGTGTAAATTAATGAAAGCACTAATATTAACTTTGATTCTGCTCAGTTATCGTATTGATAAAATGGGACTTTTAAGTTGACACTTTCAAAGAAAAAAATTGGGGGGGAGAGTGAAAAAGTATGTGTGTAAATATTAACTTTCATACATGATAAGAATGTTGTAAATGTAGTAACACCATTACCAACAAAGCATGTCAGGAGAAAACAATAGCAAATGTCTTTTTGTTACAATCAAATGTGGCAAATGTTTTACAATTTTCTACCAAGCAATGACCTTAAGTTTGCTGTTAACATATTCTTCAAACTTTCGTAACTACCTGAATATTGTATGAATGAACTTCACCAATAAAAAAATGTTACAGCGTATTTAGCAGAAACCAAGGAAAAAAATGTGAGAAAAAAGATTTGTTCAAATTATCATTTGAAATTAAAATTATCTCTACTCAATTAAACATGACCGACCAAAACAAAACTGTTGTCTAATTGGAAAGGTTGGATATAAAGAATCACCCTTAACTGGAAAAGATTGCAGATTGCATTGGTTTATTCTAAAGAGAAATTAATCAAACTGGAATAAAAACACACATTAAAAATGCATCTGCTTTTTTTGGAGGATTTAACAGTCAACTTCTAAAGTACCTTCTAGAGTGATGTGTTTTATGATTCGAGATAGAATATATAAAAGCACACTAATCTACAGCATAATTTTTCTCATTTACTGCCTTTGTAAATCCAGATGAATAAAATTATTTTTCTGAACTGAATCCATTTCAACAAAAAATGGATAACTATGTAGATAAAAACTACTAACACTGCCAATCAAGTAAGAAAATTTGCAGCCACAATCCCATTCTTTTAGTAATAAACAGAAATGTAAAATAAAATGTGTGAATTATGAGTAAGCAGAAAGCAATGCATAAAAATGATTCATTTCTTTCTCCTTCAGAGTTTCCAAACTTTTGTGAAAGCCATGCAAGGTGCTGAATAACATTATCACAATCTCTACAACTTACATTCTGAAATTGTAAAACAAAAATTGAGCGATATTTCTTAAAAAAGATGATTTGACACACACAATTATATTTAACATGAAACAAGTGTGCAGACCATGCATTTTTACTGGGAATAATATGAAGTATTTAGGCCTCGAATTACATTTTAAAAATTCTGCTACCTATACTAAACATCTGCTATTTTTCTTATCTCATATGCAGTTTGAAGTACTCTTTATAATGTATTGTTTGACAATATTCCATAACATTTTGCTTAAAAAATACGATATCCTGAATATGATATCTAGAACAACAATGGCAATGTTCTTGTGAGATATAAAAAACTTAATAAAAGAAACAATAGATACGGAATTCAACATTGCTAAAGAAAGATTTATCTTCAGAACTTGACCTGACTAATAATCTCCCACTATGTGAAGAACTGATTATCACAAGAGGATTAGAATTAATTTCATATAATGCTACATGTTAAAATTCTAGGAAGAGCCTTTTGCGGGTCGAGAATCTTGGAATCACAGCTACAAAGTTATCATGAATTTGCAGTCTCAGTTACTATGTTTGAGGAAAAACACATTTCTCCCAGTTTGCTAGGACCAATATAACAAAAGTAGCCCAGACCAGGTGGCTTAAACAACAAAAACTTATTTTTTATATTTCTGAAGACTAGAAGTCCAAAATCCAGGAGCCTGGGTTTCTCCTAGACGTGCAGATGACTGTCTCCTCACTGTGTCCTCACTCGGTCTTCCTTCTGTGCAAGGTGCCCCTGGTCTTGTCTATTCCAATGTGCTCTTCTTATAAAGACAAAAGACAGACTGCATTAGGGCCCACCTAATGACCTCACTTATCCTAGTCCCCTCTTTAAGGGCCCTCTCTTCAAATACAAGCACTTTTGGGGGGTGTAAGTTTGGGGGACACCATTCCCCTCACTTCAACATCCTGTGGTGTTTGCATTAAGGAAATGCAAACGACCTCCATTGTTACCTTGCAACCTGTTGGACCTCTCAACCTGTGCGGACAGAAGGGAAATAGGACAGGCAGGGATGTTTGCAAGAATCTTTAAAGAGTATTTAAGTTACTGTACCTTTTGTTTAGAAGATCTGATCTCTTGTTTACATATATTATTTTAATAGGACACAGAATAAAGGGGGCACTAGAAATAAGCCAGCTAAGCTTTATGGTAAGAGGCAATGACGAACCAACTCCCCACTCCTTCCAGCAGATGGGTCTGTAACTCTCTTCTGCACTTCAGAGTTCAGGCGTGTCTGGAATTTCCCTGGACTGCGTTAGATGTTTGATTTAATTGGACAATTGGGAAAGGGCTGTTAGAAAGAGTGAAGTTTGAACATTACTATTAACTTATAAAGATTGTACTTAAACAGCATTTTCACCTCTTACCTATTTGCAACACAGGGCAAAAGGCAGAGAGAGACAGAGAGAGCAAGATAGAAAGAGAGAGAGAAGAGCAGGCCCAGCTGAGGACTGTCCCCAGCCTAAACACCAGCTTCGTGCCCATACATGACAACGTCCAGGTGAAGCCAGGAAGGAAACTACCCAACCATCCCTCAGAATCCTCAGAAACAGTAAGTCATTATAGAGCCTGAAGTTTTCAGGTGGTCTGTTATCAGCTATTGATAACTAAAACAATCACTTTTAAAAGAATTAGAGATTTTAATAAAATAGCAAAATAATATCTAGGCATGATTTCAATAAAGATAATGTGAGTTATATTTTATAATTCCACTTTAAGGTCTACATTTTTATTTCCACATCTTGGAAGTAACTACACTAGGGTGATTGAGGGAGTTAATGAAGAAGATATTTTATTCCATGTTCATTTCCATAGTCACCCACTTATGGGATTATTAAAACTTAAGTACCAATAACCTATAATTTTGCTGTTAGCAAGCTAAGTATGTGGAACTTTGAAAATAGAGGAGAAAGTATATGTATATATGTATACATATATTTATACATGTATATGTATATGCTACTAAAAGAGTTGAAATTGTTTTTACAAAAACTATTGTGATTATTTGAAAATTGTAGAGAAATGTTATTTATATAAAATTTTAAGTATTGTCAGTACTTAAGGCTTTAAACTTATTAAATTATATATTGTAAACTAGTTCTAGTGAAGAATTTTTAAGAACCTCCATTTTGATTTAAATTAAGCTAACAGTATAGTTTTAATTATATCAAAATAATTTACTCATGATGTATGAAAAGTAAAAAATTACAACAGAGAAATAACTGATTTGTAGCAAGGAATGAGACAAAAATAATACTGAGTAATCAGAAATAATTATTATCCCCTCATTCTACATTGCCTTGTGTTTTATACCCTCATCTAACATGAGTTCAAAAAATGTTAAATGATTAAAAATTTGAAAATGGTTTACAATGCATTTCATAACCAAAAGTAATTGGAGTATTTAGAGAAATGTATTATTTACTTACAGCATGGAATATCACCTTTGTATTTTTGGATATAAAATATGACTAGCACATGCTTTTTAAAATATTGCTTACCAGATCAAAATGAAGCAATTTCAGAACAGTGTTGAAATTTATACTTCTTCAATGAATTGACTAAAATACAAAACAATCTTTTAATTACATGTATTATTAAAATGATTTCTTTCATTGTGTTTGGAAATAAGTACATACAAAGAACTTAATAATGTCAAATACTTAAATATATTTAGTTAATTAAGCCATACTAATGAGCGAACATCTAGTGTGCCTGCTGTCATCTTACAGAGTAGCAGACCTGTTTAAACTACTTCCCACTAAGAGAACCTATTTGTTTCCCCTCTAGAAAAAATAAAAACAAAGGAAATCTTATTTTAACATGGTATATTATTTGCTTCATGTTTATAATCTGTGTATATAAATGTAAAATCTTATTTGTGTGTATATATAATCCTGTATATATAACGTCTACAACATTTAATCATGTAATAATTTATATGTGATATATTTATCATGTACATATGGTATTTTATAATGTATATACAGATACATAAATATACATATATCCCTGTGCAATTGTTAGGTACAATTGATTAGTCTCATACAACTTACTCCAATAATCCTCTATAAACATATACTTTAAATATGTATATTTTGACACATTATCCCCTAACCCTCAAAAACATTATATGCATACATGCACCTATATATAGAGATTATAAATTTCAAACTATACTCGGTTGGCTATTTTTGAGTTTATATTGTTTGATGTCATTTATTATTTTCCTATTTATTATATAATTTACTAGTACTCTCATAACAACAAAAGTTTGATTCTTTTTATTTCCATGACCAAAGCAGAACAGCAACTTTCTAGGCACGTGAAACCAGTTCTTCCACACATTAGAATTTTCAACCTTAAAGCACAAAAAGCACAAATCTATATGAATACTTAAGTGAAATATATGTGATAGCAGTCAGTGCAAGAGGATTGTGCCGTGAAATGTACCAACAGCTTGTTTTTACCATGAAAATGGAGGAAGATTCCAAGTAGAAGGGAAATAAACAAATATTTACAACCTGGAAAAGGAGCAGTGGAAATAAATTTTAAGGATGATGAAATTGGGTTGAATGTTAAATCTATTAATATTTGCAAAGCACTCAGAATAGTGCCTGATGCATATAAAATGCTATATACACATTTTTAAATAATAAATTAATTCCACAATAATGAGAGAATGAAAGGATTAAGAAACCTATTCTTGCTGTTATGTAAAAGGAAGATTAAGCAAGAACCTGTAAGCACAAAGACTGTTCTATAATCCATTCATGAGGTAAAATAGAATATATTCAATCAGATAATAACCCTTATTATAAAAAGCTACCTGAAAGCTCCACTAGAATTATTTAGAATTCACTAATCTAGTAAATTCAATTTAACTGAAACTATTCTAAGTAAATGTTAGAATGAAGAATGACTTTTGAATTATGAAGAGAAAATTGAACAATAGGTAAAAAAATATTAAATCATGCAAAAAGCTACTAAAATTAAGATACTGTTAATTAAATGTAATTGATTTGATGACTAGGATGTCAATAGTTGTAAAACCAGAAGACAGGGACAGCCTGTTTATTAAGGGTAAACCAAATTACAGTGCACCAGTTGTTAAAACTCATGCAAACAATGATAACTGTGTTATTATTTGAAAAGTTTGTTTTAAGATTTAAAAATCACATAACAGGAAGCACAGATGGAGAGAGCAATAACATGCAAACATTTCCACTTGAAACAGAATACTTTGGAGAATGATACTGAGCCTCTAATTATAGGAGCACACTCTCTCACCTGCACAGGGGGCCTGCATCCCCCAGTGATAAAAGCCCTGAGTGTGTGTTCCGTTGCATCCTGTCTCAGAGGTGGGCTGGGTGTAATGATTTGGAAATAAATGGAAACCTTTTTAAATACATAGCTGGAAGTAAATAGCAATTGGTAATCTTCCCTAGTTATTCTATTTTATTTGAACATGTACTTATGCCCTGGCTGGTGTGGCTCAGTGGACTGAGTGCTGGCCTGTGAACCAAGGGGCTGCTGGTTCCATTCCCAGTCAGGGCCCAAGCTGGGTTGCAGGCCAGGTGCCCTGTAGGGGACACACGAGAGGCAACCACACATTGTTTCTCTCCCTCTCTTTCTCCCTCCTTTCCCCTCTGTCTAAAAATAAATAAATAAAATCTTTAAAAATAAAAAAAACAATTAAAAAAATAAAATTGTACTTATAATCAATGATGCTTAGGCGGACATACCAGCATAACCTCAAAAACAGTAGGAGTCACTAATCAAATGAGCATTTTTGATTAAATGTTAGTGTTTCAAACATTATATTTATATTTAAAGTACTTTTAGCTGGTAAAGTAGAGCAAAATATATTGAAAATGTTAGGTCAAAATTGGATTTAACCAGAACAGAAATCTGAGACAAATAATATTATGAATGACTTTTCATATAAGTAGCATTTGAAATATGCTTCTAGCTGCATATAGTGGTTGCAATAACATGGAGGGCAGAAAGCTACTCACCAATTATTTAAGATACAAAACTTATGGAAATATAATATCATAAAGTAAGGCACTTATATTAAGAATAAATTATGAGTACTAAATATTAACCTAAATTACAGTTATGTTCTGTTAGAGGCTATGTCCTGTCCTCTGAAATTTATTGCTTCCACTGCTCTTTTACATGAAACCAATTTGAATAAAAACACATATTTAATTGTGCAGTTAATTATATGAAAATGACCATCAGTCAAGCAACAGCAAATGGCTATTTTCCAAGTAAACAATGCTTTAGTGAATTTGACTATCTTTTTTTCACTACAGTTAGATGTAGACAGTTCTGTAATTGTTGTGCTTGACGTATGTTCAAAATATAATCTTTATATAATCTAAAAGTGGAAATAAATGTTCACTTTTCTTGCTACTGAAGTATAGTCAGTGAACAGTATGTACTTCACAAGTACCATACCAGGCTCAAAATAGGTGTTTCATAAAGCAATATCCAATTTTGGAAAACACTTGATATTGTCAATACCTGCTGTCTAAGACTTTACATCTTTAGAGAGGTACAGACTACTTAAATTTTAAGAAAGTGCATTTTACTTCAACACATAAAGTCAAAAATATTTAAAATATATGTCTATAAGTCTTGTACCCAGCTAGATAAATAACTACTGTTGAGAGAAATTACAGTTACACACTTGAGCAAGTGCAAAAGTCCACATGCAGGCAATTCAGGTGGGTCCCTCACCCATCACCCTGGAGCAACTGGCCTTGTGTAACATTGGAACAGCCCTAAGGGGCCCCATTACAAAGCCAGCCCTGCGCGTGATGATCACGTGAAGTTGTGTGCTCTTTTATGAGATGTATGTTTTATTCTTATATGCATTTCATGTCACTTGTGTACACTATATGTTATATATGTCATTGAACTACAGATCTAGATATTAAGGGGTGAGAGATAAAGCAGTTCATCTCATTTTCACCCCTATCTACCCACTCGGAAAACCGGTTTACACATCTCCATTCGCACAGGAGGAGCTGTTTCACCAGAGGACACAACAGTTTTCCTTCACCTGGAAACAAAAACTACCATCTGGCTTCTTTGGGCTGCACATCCCTCTGACCCCCTAGAATGGGGTTGCTCTATTGACTTGGTGAATTGTCCTAATTTACGAGTGGAAATCCATTGCTCCTTCATAATGGAGGCAGCAGTGGGTAAATTTGAAATCTGGGGGCATCCTCTGAGTTGCTTCTTAGCACTCCCGTTGTTAGTAAAGGTACTGGAAAACTAAAAACAACTCAAAACAGGCAGAACCACTAATGCATGGAGACTTCAGGAATTAAAAAATATAGTTTATCTCATAAGTTAAAGACCTATATGTAGGTTAGGAGCTGGCTGAGTACAAAGGGAAATGAGAACTATGGTGGACACAGAAATATTACCAGTAAGTGCAATACAAGTACAGAAATCAGAACTTCTGCATTTATGCATATTATCTCCATAGCTCTGATATATATACATATAAAAGCTCATATGTGTTAATATATTAATTATATATTTGTATAATACATGCATATGTAAATTTGTATATTCTAATATACTTTCTGTGTATATATATGCTAACTATATATGCACTTACATATAATACATATACTTATTTTACATAAACAGTATATAATAATATTTTACTGTATTATGTATCATCATTACTAATACATACACATGCATTAATAACATATTATGTGTAGATTTGTTTGTATCAGTATTACTACTTTCTAAGGCTGTTATAAAAATTATTATCATAGCTAATCAGTAGAAAGGAGGGAATAGTCTCCTGTTTTGAATGGTAGAGAAAATAGTCACATTTACACATCTCAGTTTATGTGACTATGGAGTACTCCCTATAATATATGAACAAGTAGTCATATAAAATCACAGTTTACATAAGGATGCTATGTTTATGTTTGTTTAAATAATTATTTTAAAATACACGTAAACATTTCATTTCTTTTAAGACTTTGTTTCATGCGTTAGTGGTGATAAGGTATGAAACAAACAGAGTTCTGGCATCCTGTTAACACCCCCATCCGAGGTATTGGGAAGCTTTTCTGACATTGGATGTTGAGCCTTATGCAACCACTGAAAAGAGAGGACAAGCATACTCTTAATCTGGCACGGGGAATGTCAGGCAGGCAATTTTTTAAGTACATGAATTCAATCCCAACAAAATAAATGCACTGGAAAAATGGGACGTGTTAAAAACATGATGGTTCTTTTTCTTATTTGTGAAAATGGTAGTAATTTGCTATTTTTCCCTTTTGTGTTTCTGGTCAAAAAATGTTTATTTTTATACTTTGTTTTCACTTATTGAACATACTTACACTATTTTTAAAGAATCTAAGATTTTGTATTCTTCTTAACTATCAGTAACAATAATATCTTAAAACATATATTGTGATTTCATGCAGATTACACATACTTACTAAGGCACTACTATAAAATTGCAGATAATTTTGGAGTAAATAAAATCATTCATTGTGAAATAACAATTAGCTTGGAAATCATAGTTTAGATAGTACTGATTTCTTGCTTTTGAAATGCATTTGAGTTTCCTTTGATGATGCCTTGTTACATTCATTTTTTTGCATGGTCATAGGTGTTCTCTTTCTTTAAAAGGTTTACCTGACTATTGCTTATCTCATGATTAGTATACTAATGTTCTTTGCCAAAGTGACTGAACAAGTGTCCTGCTTCAGTACCTTTAACACATTTCATATAGGGGAGTTTAACACAGCAAACATTTATTTAATGCTGATGAATAACTGGATGTGTACCAGGTACTGTATTGAAGTGTGGGTATGCCAAAATGGGAAACACCTTTCTCCTGTAGGAGATGTTTGAAATAATGAAGATATTACCAAAGGAAGAGTGTATAAAAATAGGAAAAAGAGCTCATCTATAGCAGCTTTCTTTTAGAAAGTCATTTATATATAAGCCTATAAAGTTATTAACATATTAGTCAGTGATAGTGAACAGACCAAGTATTTGTTTTGTCAATATGAGCTAAGAAAAAAAATCACCAGAATTGGCATTCAAAAAAAGTATTTCTTGAAGAAAAACTTATTTTCATAATAATGAAGGTCATGCTGAGTGCCAATAAGTGTTAATGAAAAGAACTGATCTTAGAATTACTGAAAAATTTTCTGAACCTCAAAGTTAAAAGGTAAATACGGCATAGAGATACCCATACTGGGAAGAGAAATACAAGAAGAACTTTGACCTACAAGTGAAAATAGAATCAGAATTTCATCATACTTTTTTCTACAACACTGATTGCTAATACCCAAGAACAAAAGTTCGGATATCCAAGGGAAAGAATTCTGGGGCAAGAAAAAATAGTGCTAGGTGAAGATATATTCCTTGTTTAGTACCTGTTTATTATTTTAATAAATAAGTTTATAATATTTAAGTGAATGCTTTAGAAATAAGATGTCACCAAAAATATTTCAGTGTGTCTTAGAAATGTATGAAGACTTTCAGTTCCCCCCCACATGACATGATATTTTCTGTTGGACTAGGCCTCCTAAAAAATCTATAAAAACTGAGGCAGCTTGTATTGTTACCGTAGATAGTTAGTTAATTATTAATAAGGAAGGAAGCGAAGGAAGTTGGACAGTGTTGAACATAATTAACCAGGGAGCATATTTGTTTTGGCCTTGCTAAAGACATGGATGGAGTTTTTGCATAGTGAGGAGGATGGAGATGGGACACGGGCAGCTTTCCGCCCGGATAAGCCTTGCCACACAACAGTCTCCCTTGTGTGGGTGGGGGAAATGCTGTTCTCTCGATCCCATGAAAGATCCCCACTTCCACTGACATCATCTGTACCAGCTTCTAATACAAAGAACTGAAGCACCTTGCCCTTTTCCTTCTCTGAACATTATTTTTCTTCACGTGTATTTTTCATAACTTCAGAATATTTTCATTTGAATCCATTTTGCAACACATCACCCAGTTGTTGTCATTGGGAAATTTATAGAGCACATTTTATTAATTAGCCAAGTAGGTAGTACATGAATCCTTACAGAGTAGCTGTGAAAGTTTACAATACATATAACTAAATAAAATAAATACATGTTTTATAGTGACTTTGGTCTTTTGTTAACTTCATAAAATTATAGAAAAATAAGAGACATGTATTAAAAAGCTCTAGTCACCTCAAAAGGATAGATCTGTACTGTCATATATGTTTCAGAAATTTCTACCATAAGACATATCAAAAGGAGAAGTGTTGATTGCTTCCCAGAACATAATATGCTTTCCAATAGCCTTTAAGAGGTAGCAATTCAATCATTAATTGAAATTTCTTATAATGCTATTGTTCCATAATGCCTACCATTGCCTCTGTTCTAAATAACATGCTTTAATCAGATAAATGTAAATCTTACATATCAGAAAAGGAAAACCTAGAATTTTACATATCAGAAAAAGAAAACTAGATTTCTAACTGAGAATATTTGTTTAAACACTTTCGCTTATCATTTCTTCCACAGCAATAGACACAATACCTACAGAATACACAATCATCAAGTACTGTTATGAGAATACATTTGTGAATGAGGAAAATACAGAATACATTAGCAGTATTTCAAAGCAATTAACTGAGAACACTAAACAACCAAAGCAAGTCCATTATGTAATCATCCAGCCATTTAGAGCTGATCTGTGTGGAGAAATGACATCAGATCCCTGGTAAGGAAATGAAGAAAGAGAAAGAGGTGTGGATTGACAAATATTATCATGTCGCAGTGCAATTTGGTTTAATAATGGGATCTCTCACTAACTCTCATTAAAAATTAAAATCATTGGGTAAATGTTGAACAGCATTGCCTGCATGAATATAATGGGGAGCCAGAAAGGAAACATCAGTTAGTAGATATTATAATTGGGAAAGGAAAAATCTACAGTGTCACCGGGGACATGGTGCACAGTGGGGCTGGGAGAGAACGTCCTCTGAATAGGGGACAATGCAATTAAATGATGTCAAGCTTTTCACGTTGTGGGGTAAACAGAGCCACTGTGGAGAAGCAGCCAAACCCAGGGAACATCCGCCCAGCACTCTTGTCTACTTTGGTTACAGATGCCTCCTCATCCCAACATGACTTTTATGCACTTTATTTACTACCCTAATTATGAAAATGTCTCTTTCTTGAAATTATATATTAAAGTAATTGCTACATCTTAAATTTACGTAGTTATGTGTCAGTTATATATCAATAAAATAAATTTAAAATAATTGGAAAAAGAAAAAAATGTTGGAGAAAATGTCTTTCAAATTTGGCCTGAACACTAATTTTCTCCAAAAAGCCACTAGAATAATTTTATAAATATTAAAATTTTAACTGGTATTTATTGACACATGTAGAGTTCAATTTACTTCTGAAACTATTTACCAATATTCTTTACCTTACAGTAAGCTTTGTACTTCTCTTATAGTAACAGCTTAATTAAATATGGCTGAAAATTAACTACTCTTGGTGCATTTTACTGATACATTTGCCTCTATTGTCAATGATGCATTGCACTTGTAAATATAGTTCAAATTCGGTTGCCCATTTTCTGCCGTTATCAAACTAAGTCCTTCTGTCTTGTTAACATTGACAGCTGAAACATTACATGAGAGCACGCCAGACCCCCCATGGTGTAATCCAGGAAACACGAACTAGTAATGATTTCACAGAGCAGGAGCTAAAACATAAAAAGAAAACAAGTTTAGAAGGACCTAATAGTTCCTTCTTAAACATTCATTACCATTAGCTATTCTTCTTTGCATTAAAAAATTCAATGGAATGTCAATATGGTGCTTTCAATGTTTCATTATTTTTTTCTTTTTCTCTAATTTCTTTTCCCTTTGATGATAAAATGGGTATTTTAATTAGGATGCAATGGGAATAAATTCAGAATTAGCATATGTTGGTGTGCAGGAAATGCAGTTTTTAATGTAGCCTTTTCCTGTTTGTTTCAAAGATTAGGGAATAATCAGAGGCAAAGCAAGTGTATCTAAACATTTTATATTTAATGATATACTACCTTGGACTTAATTTTGATGCATGTTTGTATATTTTTAATTTTAAGAACCTGTTTATCCTTCTAGATGGGGAGAAGAATAAAATTATACATAGAATCCCTCTTCATTGTTTTACATGGATGGGAACTTGGATCCTCTACCTGGCCTTTGGCAGCTCAATTCGGTTGCATGAAAAAACCCTCGAATGAGTTGGTTGGCTGCCCAGGCACAGACCACAGCAGACAAAACATCCAGGCTACCTATAGAACTCAAATACTCTAACTGACTGTATTTACCTAATGACTCAGAGCTGTCTCTGCAGGTCACCTAAACTACTAGGATTTCGAAAATTCTTTTCTTTGACATTTCACTGAAGAAAATGAAGTGAGTCCAAGCATTTCCATGAGTTATAGAATAACTCTAGGAAGTATTTTCTTTACAATTTTGAAAGGCAGAATTGAGGTTAGCAATGGCAGAAACATGTCTGCTTATTAAGACATGCACATTCTAGTTTATCGACTTAAAATCTCACATGCATTGTCTCTGGATATTTATATGTAGAAAGCTATGCTGTGTTGGCTATATGTTTTCTGTTTCAAAATGCATCTAGGTTTTTCTCTTTTATTTCCCAAATAATTTTAGTTATTTTACGTTGTCTGATCTCCAAATATTTTTATGGGGGTCATGTTTGATTTTATTGATAATGAGGGGAAGCTGCAGGCCATTTAAATATTAGAACAGTTTTACATAAGCCATGACAAATTAAACGGAACAAAGTTTTGGTTTCACCCAATTACACTGTGTATTAAAAATATAGGTTCAATTTCTCTATCTGTAGACGTACTGGGGAAAATAATTGACATTTAAATTATATGAAGTCATGAAGAAATACAAATCTCCCCATATGATTTATGCTTCTAATTGTATTCATAGATTGCATGATTGGATCTCAGGATGCCTGGCATAGAGGCGGCATTGTGTTAGATATGGTTTCCAGGTTTCTCAGTTTGGCAATTTATCAACAAAGTGGACAAAATGTCACATATTGCAACTAAAACTGGAAAAAAGGAAACACAGTATTTATAAAAAATTGCAATGGAACTAAGAAAATAGCAGTTTAGTAGATATAAAGAAACACAGTTAAATTCAATGTTGTTGAAAGTTTTGGAGAGGACTCTCTATGTTCTCTCAGAGTCACAGAAGTGATGATATGATGATCCCTTTATAAGATTTCATTGAGCTAAAATTAAGGTCTATCTCTAAAACTGCCCCAAAATGTGTTTATCATGATCTCTATATTTTTAACATTCTTATATACACATTTGTTTGATGGTAAGGAGAAAAATAATTATAGAATGTGTGAGTCACACTTCCCTGAGGTGTCTGCAGGGGTCGAACTCACAGAAGCAGAGGGTGGAAGGGTGGCTGAGGGGCTGGAGGAGCCTGACGGAGGAGCTGCTGTTCGGTGGGTTTGGAAGGTCAGTCAGTCTGCAAGACAGAGAAGCTGTGAAGTTGTGTTAAACAGTGTTGTGCATATAGGTGACAATACTCAGTATGAACTTATAAATTCGTTAAGAGATTAGAAGTATTTTTATCACAATGAAACAGTATACTTGGATAATTTTAGTTATTTCCCTCACTCTTCATTATTAAATAATAAATTCCTAGAATAATTTTATTTGTACTGATTCTAGGAAATGTAAATTATGTGTATTGATTATGATATTTAAATAAATGTCAAGCACTTTTATTCTATAACAGATGTTTTATTACTAAAATTTTTGTTTTGCTAAAAAATCGGTTTCTTTGTTTTTGCTTATAGAATTTAGTTCATGTCCATGACAAGTTTATGCTAATGCAAATTTTTAATGATTTCTTCTTTATCAATTGAATATTTTATCACTGTAGACTTGAGATTACTTAATTAGCCTGATGATGTTCCTGTCCATGGACACTGTATAGAGACTAGCTCTATCACAAGACAAGAGATTGAAGTATAACATTAAGTCTTCCAGGTAATCATAGTACCATTGTGCTCAGCATCCCTTGAAAATCTTGAGAAATTTGATCCCCTGTGCCGTGTTTTCTAACTAATCTCAATGTTATGATATGAACATGCTACCAACAGTGTATACAGAAGACAAGTGTTTCATTCTGATACTATTTTCAATAATGTTAATATTTTAAAACATATTTATAGTAAATCAATTTAAATTCATAGTTGTGTTACTGCACTTAAATTTATTTAAGTAGCACTTACTGAGAACCTACTATATTCAAACAGTATTTTTGTTGCGGGTTGTACAGTGGTGAATGGGTGAGACAGGATAGCCACCCTCTTAGGTTATAGAGACCAATGGCGCAGAGTAGAAGTCGAGACTGTGCGCTTGACCATTACTCTATAGGAACAAACGTAAACATGTTTAGTCTGAAGATTTTAAGAAGGTAGTGTAATTTAGTGGAGAAAAAAATGAGTAATGAATTAAATAACTCATGTTCTAGTCATTATACATTAGTAGGCAATTTTGTGATCTTTGGAGACCAACTCCGTTGATCTAGTTAATTATTTGGATATCAGTTCTTTTAATTATAAAATAAGGCATTTATTTAGATTATCTCTAAGGTGACTTCTAATATTATGGTTTTGTGAGGCTATAACATAAAGATCCTAGGACATAAACATTGTCTACTAAGATAACAGAATTCGGCAATGAGAAGACTGTCAGCTACAACATTTATCCACGCACAATTTCTCCTGAGAATTACTTTGATTGTGAACAGGGTGATCTTATAGTAATAAATAGTAATAAAATTCCTCTCTTTCCTAAGTATGGTTCAAAGTTATAATAACTTAAATGAATTAACCAGCTTTGGAAAGGTCACTTTTCCAATAAACGGCAAATAAAAAAAAAAGGTTAACAAAATGAGCCAGACTCATAAATTGTTACTTACAAGGGTTATTCTGCTTAACATGTACATGTGCATAATTATAGCCAAAGCTCTAAAATTGTGCAAAGCTTTTTGCCATTTTTCCCCCACTCAGCAGAGTGAAGATTATATCCAACGGCTGCATTTTCACGTGTTTAAAAGTAACCTCACTCCTCATAAGTGTGCAGCTGTTCTGACCGGAAACAGTGCTAGATGTTTTCTTCCTGGAGATGTGTGACAGGTAGAGAGAATGAAAAATCTAGAGTGGTTGTCATATAAGAAGGAGGGTCCAGCCTGGGGTTGAGAGTGTGATGCTGGAATTAAAAGCCTCTCATAATAGCCAAAATGAAACAGAGGATGATTCATATCAGGGCTTGTATACACACACAACATTCAGAATCTGATTCAAAGAACAGAGAAATAGATGTTGCCTGTGACCTGTGTCCTTCTGTTTCTCACCACCTGGGTGTTTGCATGAAGGGCTAGGTCAGCAACAAGAATTACATTAATGGGAAATTCCATTATAATTCTTAGGAATTCCCTGGCATTTACTTTGAAGGGACTCCTCAGTTTAAATTCTACACACACACACACACACACACACACACACACACACACACACACACACAGAGTTCCTATCTTGAAAGGAGCTGTATTTAGGATTTGTCTATTTTTTGTAAACCCCAAAATTGGTACAAAAGGTCTGTCTGGAGGCTTTTTGTGTAGAAGTCTTATTAGTTACATGAAGACTCTTCATCTTCGGGAAGCAAAAATGTAAGGTATATGATTTAGGTACAAGAAAAGGCCTCACAGGCAGAGTGGAGGTACAGACTTGAACATAACCTAGTTTCAGCCATCTTGTTCTCCTACCAGGTAGTTGGAGAGGTGGCAACAGAAAGAGATGGAGATAAAGCTAACACATCTTATACACATTTTAATTTCTTTTTTTAAATTGTTTTATCATTGTTCGATTACAGTTGCCTTCATTTTACCCCCCACCAGTCCCCCAACACCCCAGCCATCCCTACCTCCCTCCCCTGCTTCAGCCCCCCTTGGTTTTGTCTATGGGTCCTTTATAGTTGTTCCTGTAAGCCCTTCCCCCCTTTTCCGCCATTATGCCCTCCCACCTCCCTTCTGGTTACTGTCAGATTGTTCTTAATTTCAATGCCTTTGGTTATTTTTTGCTTGCTTGTTTGTTTTGTTGATTAGGTTCCAGCTAAAGGTGAGATCATATGGTATTTATCTTTCACCACCTGGCTTATTTCACTTAGCATAATGCTCTCCAGTTCCATCCATGCTGTTGTGAAGGGTAGGAGCTCCTTCTTTCTTTCTGCTGTATAGTATTCTATTGTGTATATGAACCACAGATTTTTGATCCATTCATTTACTGATAGGCACTTAGGTTGCTTCCAGCACTTGGCTATTGTAAATTGCAGTGCTATGAACATTGGGGTACATGTGAATTGGGGTTCTTATGAATTGGTGTTTCAGGGTTTGTAGGATATAATCCCAGCAGTGGAATTGTTGAGTCAAAAGACAGTTCCATTTATAGTGTTCTGAGGAAATCCCATTCTGTTTCCACCATGGCTGTGTCAGTCTGCATTCCCACCAATAGTGCACTAGGGTCCCCTTTTCTCCACATCCTCTCCAACGCCTGCTGTTTGTTGATTTGTTTATGATGGCCATACTTACTGGTGTGGTTTTAATTTGCTTCTCTCTGATGGCTAATGATACTGAGCCTCTTTTCATATGTTTCTGGGCCTCACATTTTAATTTCTTTATCTCCATATTACTTTCTGTTATACAAGGTCTGTTGGGAAAAAGTCCAGCCTTTGTTAATATAACAAAAACAGTTTGTGCAACATTGATGTAAACTAGCAGCAAAAGAGAGTGGACTGGAATGCACATGCGTGAATAATGAAAATTTCTCTGTACTAGTCAGTGGGGGTGGTAAACACCACTGAGTGAGCATGTGTACTATGTGGCTGTTGCATTCAAAATGACTGAGTGAATAGAGCAATGAATCTGCATCAGATTTTGTGTTAAATTGAACATTCCTCCACAGTAACTATTCAGATATATCAGCAGACTTTCAGGGACGATGCCATGAGTGCAGCAAAATAAAAGTGTGACACAGAAGCTTCAAAGATGGTTGTGACTCTGTTGAGAGCAATCCACATTCTGGAAGGCCTGCAGCAAGCAGAACACCTGAGAATGTTGAACGTGTACGGGCTGCACTCAACAAAGATCGGTGAGTGTCGGTGCAAGAACTAGAAGCTGATCTGGGGATTCCAAAAAGTATTGCGTCCAAGATTTTGATGCAAGGTCTTGGCATGAAATGTGTCATGGCATTCTGTGGCTTCTGCTATCAGAGCAGGAGGAACATCATGCTGCAGTTGCTAGTGACTTGATTCAAACAGCTACCAATGAACCAGATTTCCTCTGGAAGGTTATGACTGGAGATGAACCGTGTGTCTACAGCTGTGATCCAGACAGAAAGGCCCAGTCCTCCCAATGGAAGTTGCCTGGTTCTCCTTGCTGAAAGAAGGCACAGCAAAGTCACAGTAAGATCAAGACTTCATTAACTGTGTTTTTTTTTTTATCAGGAAGGTGTTACCCATGACTAGTACACCTCTCTAGGCTGAACAATTAGTAGGGAATACTACCCAAATGTTCTTTGCTGGTTGAATGTTGCAGTATGACAAAAATGGTTGCAGCTATGGGCAACTGGTGATTGACAGCATTATCACAATAACATGTCTGCTCATGCATCACATCTCATGCAGTTTTTTGACAAAACATCAGATCACACAGGTGACTCAGCCCCCTACAACCCAGATGTGGCACCCTTTGACTTCTGCCTTTTCCCCAAACTACAATCACCTTTGAAAGGGAAGAGATTTCAGACATTCCATCAAAAGGAAAATACTATAGGGCAGCTGATGGCAATTCTAACAAAGGATTTTGCAGTGTTTTGAACAGTGAAAGAGATGCTGGGAGAACTGTGTGAGGTCCCATGATGCCTACTTTGAAGGGAAGTGAGGCATCATTTTCCTATGTATAATGTTTCTTGTATTTTCAATAAATGTCTATTTGTCATAATATGTGGCTGGATATTTTCCAGACAAACCTGTATATTTGTATGTCATAAATATATGAAGAGAAATTGTTCACACATCTAGATTTTATGGTTTCTTCCTCTGCCTGGTGTGGTTCAGTGGACTGAGTGCCAACCTGTGAACCAAAGGGTTGCAGGTTTGATTCCCAGATCAGGGCACATGCCTGGGTTATGGGCCAGGTCCCCAGTAGGGGGTGCGTGAGGGGCAACCACACATTGATGTTTCCCTCTCTCTTTCTCCCTCCCTTCCCCTTTAACAATAAATAAAATACTTGAAATAAATTAATTTAAAATAAGTAAATAAATAAATTTTATGGTCTCTACTGATGGCCTGCTATGTCAATATCTTATGGAGAGCAGATAGATAGGTTGTTTCACTGATATTTGTTACTATTTGGGTGGAAAATGTTATTTCTAAAAGAGGTTGCATTATCTATATAAAGCACGTCTTTTTTTTTAGTTAGTCTAAATTATCTTTTGGCTACTGGCACTGAACTCTGTAAAATATAAATTTTTGCAGCAAGGTTTTGCAAGTGTGTTAGGCAAATGAAAACAGTTTCAGTGGAAGTAGCAGACCTTTATTTTGGACACCAAGAGCCTTCTTCTGTGGTCTTCAGACTGTCAATTAGCACTCATCTAGATGAAAGTTTAAAAGTTTATGAACCAATTGAACCAGATTTCTTCAAGAAGGTCTTCATTTTGAAGGGGACTAAGGTGTCATTTTCCTATGTCCAATGTTTCCTGTATCTTGTGTCTTCTTCAGTAAATATCTCTATTTTTCTATTAGATGACTGAATACTTTCTGGACAGATCTCGTGTGTGTGTGTGTGTGTGTGTGTGTGTGTAAAGAGAGAGAAAGAGAGAGAGAGAGATTGATCGAGAGAAACTAACACCTTTCAAATTCTATTTTGTCTAGTAGGAACAGGGAATCAAAGGTGAATAGGACCGAGGCTCTCAGATATACACTGGATACTAACTATGTAAGACAGATAAATGAATAGGATAAACAAATAGTGGGGAACTCAATCCAGGCTCGTGTGACATTCGCATGATTTCTGAAAGGTGAACGAGAGTTATTCAGCTAAAACAAGAAGAAGTATTTCTGGATTAAAATAGTGAGTTAAAACTTCCAGTGGAATGTCCTTCCTCTTTCCCCAATAGCTAATTAATAGCAACTACACAAGAAAACGGAAATGATTTCTGTTAGTAAGTAAGAAAAGATATGAAGGATTATCTAGCTGAGAATAGAGAAGAAAGGAACAGCTCTAGTCATTTCCATACATCAGAGTCTCTCCTGACAAGTCAAAACAATATTCAGATCTCACCTATACCCCCAATATGGTAAATGTGAAATCTGAGCAGTTATTTATATTGCTTATTCCTCACATAGGAGAAGTAAGAAAAGCACTAGGGAGAAATAAATGAAACAGAGAAATAGAGAACGTGGGCAATGGAGATAATTCTAGAGTTACAGAATGAAATGATAAAATGATTTTGGCCCCCAAATTATTCACCTACCCACTAAATAATTAGAGAAATATCTGGACAAAACCTTAATGAAATCTCCAGAGAGAGAGCAGAACTAAGGAACAGTGGACACTACTTCCCCTAAGATTTTTCCTCAGGCAACAGAAAGTGGACAGGGTGGGAAGATGCCGTTCGTCAGTCACAACTTGTGGGTAGCTGCCGGGGCATTCTCAGATGCCGAAGTGAAGGTTAAACCTGAGCAAAATGAATCAAACAGCTTGACCGCTAGGCACACACTCTTCAGGAAGAAGTAAACTCCCCTGCACGTAATCATTCAAGAATGAAGCATAGACAAAAGTATAACTCAGCATAGAGAAGATAATTCTGCATCCTTGCACGATACAAAGACCACTTAATTAGAACTTTACCTTAATATAAAGAGCAATTAGAGGAAAAGATAAAAGAGCAGGTTGAGATAAAGAGGGGGATTGCAAAGAGAACAAATTGAGGGCCCAAACAGCAGGACTGTACAATTATCTAGGAAGTTGAAAACATGCTGGAATTTAATCGCATAGGAAAAGATTAAGATAATAATAGCATACCCATGCAAGAGACAAAACCGGCAAAGCACTGAGAGACACCATCCGACGTAAACATAATCACCGCCCTGTGTTAGGGAATCCACGAATGGAACAGAGATCTGCTCAGAGAATGCCAGAGAATTTACAGGGTGTACGGAAGCAACGAGTTTGCAGATGATAATGCCAAAATAAACAGAGATATGCACACTAATTAACCTATTAATTTTTTTTAATTAAAGACTAATTCCTCTGATACATGTATTTAAAAAATGTGTGTGTGGTGGCGATGACATGATAGAAAGATTTCAGCTTCATTAAACTTTCTGAACGACATATAATGAAAGCACACGTCAGAGGGCCTGGAAATTATGAAGCAACCTGTGGCTGCAGTGTGGTGGCGTGCGTGAGAGCATCTGTCACTCCTGACCGCCATGAAGCCCTTCCCTCTGCACCAACGCTAGTTTCTCTAAGTGGGTCCGAGCTATCCCTCCTTTGAGTAAGAGAGCCAGCGATGCCGTGCTGGATTTGGACTTAGCCTACGTAAGGGCTGTTACTTGCTTCCCTCTTTGAGTCCATGCTGCCTGGTGCATAGAGAGACAGGGCGGAGCGACATTAAGGCACCAGCTATGGGACTATAAAGCCATGTCAGATGTTCTGCCCTCGGCAGTGAGAATCACCCCAGAGAAGCCCCAGATTCCATGCAGCAGGGACAAACGCTTCCGCCAGACTCTCTGTATGCCTGGTGCAGGGAATGTTGAGAAAAAAAATATATGTGTTTACTGTTTTAAGTCACTAAGTTTCAGGGCTTTTTATACAAGAAAGGTGCTTAGAAGAGTTTATGTATTCACAATGTATTTTAAAATAGGATAAATAAACAGAGATTTTCAAATATTTCTTTTTAAATGAAAGAATGCAGTACCTATTAATAACACTCAGTTAGATCATTACTCAATCAAGATTGATTTAAGCATTTAGAAATGGAAAAATACTGATAAAAAAGATTAGTTGTGAGCATTTTATTCCCTCAGAAACAGCAATGCTACTAAAATTTTTCTGATATAAACAGAATTTAAATTTTGTGAGTTTGAACAATGTTAAAATAATAATATAACTAAGCAAAGTGATAATGAGGGTAGAGGGACTTGGAGAATTACAGAGTTGTTATTATCATCATTTTTCTTGGTAGGGAGTCATGCCTTTCAAACATTCTTAACCTTTGTGAGATTTGTCAGAAAGTGGTATTCTTTATTTAACAGATACATTTATATGAATATCAACAATTCTCCCCTTTTCATTTTAGCAAATGTAAAGTCTAATATTCAAAATAGCATCTATAGCATTTCTTAGAAGTTCTATTTTCTTTACATGTGCAATATACATTGAATAATGCCTATAGCTGTGCTGTCCAACATGGTAAAAATAAGACACATTTCCCTATATAAATTAAAACTAATGAAAACAAATAAACTTAGAAGTGCAGATGATAATTTTTACTAGCCACAACTCAAGGGCTCCAGAGTCACACATGGACGGCGGCTACTACGTTAGCAGTACGGAAATAAAGCTAGGTTACTCAATGCTAACAATAGGTACTTTTACTGCAATTCAGCGAGTTATCTTATGTTTTACTTTTGTATGTATATTTTCTAAACTGTTTGAATAATTTTGGTGACTTTGTGTCATGTTTTTACACAAAGAAAAGAGAAACTAAAATCATTTTTATTTTAAAAGGACCAGAGGAAAATAAGGCAATAGTAACCAATTTTAATTCTGGGTGGTACAGAAGGGAAAGATTGTGATTTTTATTTTTTCTATTTTTAGCATTTGAAACATGTTTAACAATACAAAGTGGAATAATAGCAACTCTCTGTACTCTCTGCTCAATTCTGCTGTAAACTTAGACCTATGTTTTTCATCTACCTTCTTTTGCTTGGCATGATATCTTCAGGGTCCATCCACATTGTTGTAAATGGCAGTGTTTCATTATTTCTTATGGCTGACTAGTCTTCCACCAAAAAATAAATTAATAAAACCCCCTCACCAACACAGACTACAGTACGGTGGTGAGCAGAGGAGAAGTGGGGTGGAGGGAGGTAGAAGAAGGTCAAGGGGAGTTGGAAGACTTTGGGTGGTAAGCGCACGATATATACCAATACTGTACACTTATAAATCTTATTAACCAACACCACCCCGATAAAGTTAATATAATTGGTCAAAAACTACTCTAAAAATAAAACCTATTGAACATAGAGAGTGAAAATGTTGAGAAAGTATTCTTGTTAAAAGCGGCAGCATGTGATACTTGAATACAAGGAAGATCACGGTGTATGCGGCCACTTACAAGTAGTTTTGTATGCATGCGCTCTTGAATACGATTAGACAGAAGTAAGACTCAAGCGGTAGGCAAAAATTCTTCAAGAATTCGATGAATTGCTAAAATATTTGGATTTTATCTTAAGTGTGTGAAAGGAATGAGTGAAACATAATGACCAAATTATTTTTCTTGAGAGTTTGGGCGCATGGCAGAGCCCAGAATACTTTATGGATTTTTCAATTGTTCTAAAGAGTTCAATTCCACCTTAGTTTAACAATAATATCACTTTAGAGATTTGCTTTACCAAATCAGCACATTTTCAATGCAGTGTCTGGCTAGCACCGCTTCTCCTCAGAAGCAGAAGCAGCAGCTGCTGCAGCAGTCGGAGACACAAGCTCTGTGAGCACCAGGGATCTTGGCATCGAGTCCCCTCATGCCGCAAGAAAAGAAGGGCAGAAAAATAGTGAGTGTCATGTACTCAGAGGTCTGATCGGGACTCTCATTACAACGCCAGGGAGGGTAGGCCAGAAACGGGGTCAGTGGTATATGCTGAAGAATGGCTGTCAGGCCTGTAGAATTTGGGGTGACAAAGAGAAAGCAGTGCTTTCTGTACTTGTAGTGCGCCCGTGCAATTTACCTCCAGGGTTATACAGCATGAAGAGCACACAAGCTACATAAAAGCGTTTGTAATTTAAAATTTAATTTTTTGAAATAATTGTGGCAAGATGGAGATGACAATGAGTTTTCTTTTTAAACCATTACACATGAAAGAGTCTAGATTCTCTTGATTCTCTGCTCCACTAGCCTCCCTTGGGCGGCCCAGTGTTTCTCTGTAGGGGATTTCAGACCCTATTGGACCACAGTAAGGGAGTAAGAAGCCATTTCACTTTGAGGTAGCCTAGGTATTTCCTGTCTCTGACCCCTAGCGCACCCCCCAACACGAACATGATCTGCAATTTTCCAAGTGATGATTCTGGCCAAGCGGCGATACTGTCCAGTTGATTACGCCTCCGTCTTTGATGCCTTCTCCTCACTGAGTTTCTCTGTGCACAGTAGATTCTCTCCAAAAGCAGCCTCTCTGCTGTTAGATGCTGCTTACCCGATCATTCTTTCATGATGCTGATTTCTTACACTCATTATTATTATCCCTCTTACAGGTTTTTTCTTGTGAAGGACAATGTTGTTTGGAGAGGAGTAGAGTTCATACATAGCATTTTTGTCCATAACTTTTCTCATGGGACTATGCTTATTAATGTTGTCAGCAGTATTATTTTTGAATACAAAATATGAGCTGCATCATTTTAGTGAGTTTGCATGTGTACTTCTGGTGCTGCTAGATTAAAAATCGCTGGTCATTACGAGTGTGCTGGCATCAAGCACGTTATTTTAGTATATGAGCGATAACACTAATAATGATAATAACGACGACTGTGTGCAAGGTAACTTTAAAGACAGAAAAGGAAGTACAATGTAGCAACTGTCAAAATTCCCTTTACTAGCAATTAAAAGTCATTTGGAAAAGGGAAAGAAGCCAAGGAAAGTTAGATTCAGAATACTGAGAGAGTCTGTTAAAAAAAAAGTAATAATTTACAATGTTAGCATCATGAAATACTTTTAAATCTCTAATTAACCTACTGTCATGCACACTTATTTTTATGTGACTGATACAACAAAACCCACAATCTTTATATTTGTGTTGCATTACAACCACATATGTGGCACTAGAACTGGATACTTTTATAAGCTTGATCTAGTTTTATAAAATGTTTTAAACTCTTTAGAATTAATATTGATTCTTGGAACTCAGCCAATCTCTGAAAAGAATCTTGTTAAAAAATAGTGAATTGAAAAATAAGTATTTTTCTTCAACTTAATATCTGCTCCTGTAGTTCTGAATAAAAGAGCAGCGTTCAAGAGTGACTCAGAATTAAATGTTTAAGATTTCATTTATCTTGCATGCTCTTTAATATTAGCAGTAAATTCAACCTGCCCATGACTCCAAATAAAATGCCAGCAAGGGAAATCTTAAAGGTTGTAACTGGGAAATATAGACCTTCTTTATATCTATTAGAAAACGGCAAATCTTCCATTTTGGTTTGATTATGCTACCTTTAACTTCAGTTTTGCATTAATTCAGGATAACTGTAGTGAGTGTTGCCAAGTCCAATCTCGGTACTTGCCTGGTGTGCAGCAATGTGGCTAAGTGTGAAGAACAGGGGACAGACTGCAGAATTACGGAGACACACACTTGCTCTTCTGTCCTCCTCAGAGAGAGTGAGAAGTAAATGACGGATTTGTCCGAGCTGTGTGCAAACCCCACCTCTGCTGCCACAGTGCCTCCTAACCTGAGACGAGATCTTCTATCTTCATCACTTTCTTCCTTTTATTAAAAAAATGGAAAGTTGTGAAAAGATTTATATAAATTCTCTTTAACTTGCCACTAATCATGTAAATTAGAATACTCTTTTTTGAACCCTAAGGTCCCATTGAGCAAAGAATGGAATGTATGCATTACTTAGAATTCTCTCAACCTTTATTATAGCTCAGAAGACAGATAGACTTCACCTTCATCAACTCTGCTCCAATGATAGACATTGCTAAAAAAAGTACAGTGAGGAAAATCGTGAGGCCACAGCTCTTTTTAAGTTCAGCAGGAGAGCCTAGGATGATTAATTAGTGATGTCGAAGGGTCCAGTAGGTTTGCACATTTGGTAGCTTTGTAAACCATCAATCACGGCTGAGACATGATTTTTTACAGACAGCATATGATTTCTGTTGATATGATGAGTTCTAGAAAGACACAGTGAGAAAAAAAAATGATCTAAAGTAGAAGGCTTGGGTCCCAGGGACAATATGCTCTTACTAGCTCTTTCATTTTGGATATGTTTGAATTCCACTTGGATCTATTGATTCGTTTCTAAAATTATTTCAAAATACCTATTGATAATACTGTTGTAAGACATAAATAATTTATGTTAAAGTGCTATTTTAATTACATTAATTTGACATTACATATTCATTCTTTTATTACATATATCATATGTATACTGTATAGTTAGTTATATTTAATATGAGACCTAAACTTGAATTGGATTTTTTTCCTACCTGATAAATGTACACTATTTCAGTGGGTGGCAACATTTTTACTTTAGTTCTTTAAAATAACTTATCAAGCCATTATAGCCTTTTGATGAAAATCACTCTGCATTAAAATTAATAGGGAGAAATCATTACTCTGGGTTAGAATCGTGATGATGGTGAGGCACAAATACTATTTAAAGGATAAGTCAGATATTCACATTTGCATGCTCTCATCTATATCTGAATACTCTTTATAATGCAATCAATGTATTTTTCTTGTTTTTTTAATTATCAAAAATATGAAGTTTGCCTTCATGTTTAGATAATTTTCAAGTTTCTTAACTTCACGAGTTAAGAAATCAAATATATTCATTAAGGGAATCAAATATATTCTTTATGTGAAAACCTGTGCCCAATGTCTCCAAGTTCATATAACAAAAACACATTTTAAATCTCTTGTTTAAAAATATGGGAAATTGTACCAGTACTTAAAGTTTTCTTTTTCTTTTTCCTGTGTCACTTAGGATTGCCCCCCTCTCTTTTGTCCTCTAAATGCAATTTATTAACAAACAACAATTGTTTACCTCCCAAATATCTCTCCAATTCAGTTCCACATTTAGTACCTGTGTGCCAGTCTCCAAAGGACTGCTCTTTCTTTCCTGGACTGTTGCAATAATCTCCAAAGGGGTTATCAGTATTCCCCCTGGTGACTTCCCTAATCCATTTTCCATGGTGAAGTCCGATTAATCATTCAAATACATCAGATCTGATCCTGGCATACTTCCCTGCTGAAAATGGCATTTTTGCTCTCCCTCACCCAGTCCCACACTTCTCCCTGGCTCTTTCCCCTCCAGCTACCCTGGTCTTTATTTACGTCCTCATCCTTCTTCCGCTCAGCACAGTGGCTTTGCTCCCCCACCTCACTCCTGTCTGGAACGTGTTTCCATCTCTCTTTATCAAGTTAAATTCTCAGGCCAGTCCTATTTTTCCTCAGAGAAGCATTTTTGAACTTCAATTAATTGTCCCCTCACCCCAGCATAAGCTTCCATAGAACTATGCTCTCTTTTTGCTATTTTTCTACAATAAAATGTTATATCCACATGTGCAAATATGTTATTATCACATGACCTACAGTACATATGGGCTGGACTTACTCAGTACCCATTCGTCATTGGATACCCATCCCTGAGAACAACCTAAGACAAAACTAATATGTAATTATGTTCTGCACTGTAGATGTGTTATTTTATTTAATGCTCATGATAAGCCTATAAACTGAGTGTAGGTATTATTATTATCATTTTTAAAATGGGGAACTGGAGGCAAAAAGTAAGAAAGTAAATTATGGAGCCACATATCTGTTAAATGGAAGAACTTAATTTTTGAACCACAATTTTGCAGGACTCTGCTCCAGAAGCCAGCTAAGAAACTCAATGTGCTACCTTAAAGGGGAGGCAGTTACTGAGTGTGGGTAGCCATAAACCATGATGACATAAATGTGTGTTCCTACCCAGACATTCAAAACTTGAATTTTGAATAACCTATTCAATATAGAGTTTAAGTTTAACAATATCATATACAGACTCCAAATTCAATGACATTCATTTGGTGTTTTTTCTGGGATATAGCCAGACAGACAGAAGAAATGTAATGGTGTTTTCATGTGTTATGTCTAAAGCTGTGCAGCTTCTGTATGTACACTACTATCTGCAAACAGGTATCTGACAGTTTTCTTTCCGAGTAAATAATATTCCTATGTTTAGGAAAGGATTTTGAAGATGTTCCCTCAACATCTTATTCAGACCAACATTTAACTTGGTAATGCATTTGTTGATTAATGGAAGGTGATCAAGTTTTATGCTGTTAAGCCCTTTCTTTAGAACATGATATCTTTCTCCATA
This sequence comes from Desmodus rotundus, assembly GCF_022682495.2. Taxonomy (NCBI): domain Eukaryota; kingdom Metazoa; phylum Chordata; class Mammalia; order Chiroptera; family Phyllostomidae; genus Desmodus; species Desmodus rotundus. The sequence continues at coordinate 9,822,973 of NC_071395.1, forward strand.
TGAACGGAGTCCACCTGCTTTGTGATAAGCACCTATCATATTTAAATATGGAAATGCTATAGTATCTGTAAATTTGGTCTATTGGGAGAAACAGAAAATATGACAATGTAATTTGATAGTGTGTAAAATAAAGAGTAGTGTAAAATTCATAGAAACATTTCAGGACCAATAAGTGTTAACCAACTGAATATTGGAAAGAAGGATTATTTTTCTTCTTTTGTAAAATCAGAGAATTGTAAAAGTTTTCATTCAGACCCCCACAAGGCTGTTTGTTACGACTCTAGGGTGGGATGTTTCACAGTCAGGTGAGATGGTCATGGAGACAGTGGAAAAGGAAGCTAAACGTGTTGGTGTTGGGCAGACCGTGAAGGAGCTTGATGTGAAGGGCTGGCGACTTTTTCCTGCATGTTATTGACATAAAACTGTGTAGCAGAAAAGGGGTATATTTATATTATCATTTAAATAAAGTCATCTCTGGGAAGACTGTGTAGATAGGGAATGAAGGGGGAATTTTTTCTAGTAGAAGTAGCAGGTAGAAGAAGGGTGTTTTGGTAAATAGAAAATTATGGATGCTGAACTAAGATTGTTGTATTAGAACTTAAAACAAGTGGAAGAGTAAAACTAATATTTAAAATGAATAATGAAGGAAAGGAAGAAGCAAAGATTAAACCAGATCTTGAACTTCCACAATGGACAGAGTGGGGATGTGATATTTTTCTGTCTTTTGCCCCGTGGAAATGATGTTAGAATTTGTACATGTTAGCACCTCTCTTTGTGTAGAGGATTTAGGCTTTTGGTTGTTGTTGTTGTTGCCTAGATGATTCAATTTTAAAATTTCAAAGTAAGTAAAACATTAGAACATGAGGCACATAACAGGTCCATTTTTAAGTAAGAATGTTTAGGAATAAAGTGACTTTGGGGAGTTATATGGCTAATAAGAGGTGAATCCGGATCCATCACGCTCCCTGGGAATCAATCACTCTCACTTGTTTGTTGTGTGAAAGATGAAATGCATCAAACAATTAAGGAGATGATTTTATTCAGGCTATTACAGTCGGAGGCACTCTTGATATTAAATGTCATTTCAAAGACAAGGAGGGAGGGCTGGATGTACAGAGCAGATAAACTAGGGAGTCACAGAGAGACCGAGGGAGTAATGAAGAATGAAGAATGGCAAGCCTTACCTGAAGGGTGGAGGCAATTAATAACAGAAGTCGAGGGCAAGACGGTCCTTCGTGATCAGCTGTTTTCCAGAACATGAAAGGGTCGGGGAGCGGTTTCTTGACCACCACCGCTTCCCAGAAACATCAGGCTCAGGTAGAATTCAACATGTCATCTGTTACTCAATAAAATGACTTGTTAAAGTGATAAAGCTTTGTAGTAGAGTAATTTAGCAGTTCAATACTAAGTAGAGGGTAACATTTTTTAGTGACTTTAATTAGGGTTCCTCTGTGTAACATAATGGATATGCACATATTAGAGAGTTTATTCCAAAATATTCCTAGTTTTTTTTCCTAATTTTATTTTCCTTCATCTCCAAAACTTGTTTCCTGCTATGTGCTCGATGTTTCCATATTTATATTCTCTGGAAACTTAAGGTCCCCAATGCTCAAAACCTAACTTATTATCATCTTTTCTAAAATATGCGTATTCTTTATTCCAAATATCTACCAACATTCACACTAGAAACTTCAGAGTGACCCAAAATTCCTCCCAATCTTTTGCCCCACGCAGAAAATCAGTATTGAAAATCTCATTAATTTTATAGCCTAAACTGTTCTATAGTTTATTCCTTTGCTTATATCTCCACTGCAATTGCAATAATTACTTATTTGAATATTTGCCTTATCTTACTCTTGTCTCAGTCCTGGACATCCTGTGGCACCCATTCTTTTCCCAGTTAGGTAGGTAAAAATAGAAAATGGTTCTTACTTGTTAAGAAAAAAAGAAAGCAAGAATGAATAATCTTCTTTCTCATACTAGGATTTTGAGGTTTAACCAATATACTGTTATACGTAAGCATAGACCAAAAAGACTTTTATGCCATAGCACTGAACGGTTTTCCGAGCCTCCTCTGCTTTCAATTGATATCATTTTTTGGCCTTTAAACTGACATCTGATATACACGCACTTTTGCCTTCCCCGGTATATCTCCCTATCCGGGCATCAAATGCCCTCTTGTGCATGTGGGGAATACCTGCGCATCCTGTGAGATCTGCCTCTCAGTCAGTTTTCACTCCTGTGCCTGGCTCTCCTGGCCTTCCATGCTCACCTGGAATGCAATGCTCAGAGACCTTCTCACTTGAGACAATTTTTGCCTCCCAGTGTTTCTCTCAGTAAACACTGCTGCCATAGACCTGGGGTGGATCCTAATGGCTTTTGTCTTCCCCCCCCCGTATTTATGCATTTATGCAATGGCAACCAAAACGGAATCATGTTGAGACATTGATGGAATGATAACCTTCATAAGCACGGTCTACCTGGAGACCATTATTGATTTAGCAATAATTTTGATTATTGCTGGCTAGGTTTGAATAACAGAAGTAAAAGAATATCAAAGCAGAAGGAAAATTCTATCAATTTATGAAATTAGGAGGTCTTATTAGAAAGAACCTCAATTTGGAGAGTATGAAACAAGTGACTAGCCCTCACTGAGGCCCAAAGTAACTTCAGAAAAATGTTGAGTGCTGCAACAGCTGGTGACTTTAGAAAAAAATCGATCCTTTAGCTTGCATGATTAATGATGGAACTGAAGATGCAAAGTGCTTAGCCAAGTTTACAAAAGGATAAAGTGAGGAAAAGGAGCCAGATATCCTAATTTCCAAAGTTTTTTTTTTTTCTTCAGTCTCAAGTAAACTTTTCAAGTGTTTCTTCCTGCGTCACACCCTCACTGATAAACTTAGAGGTGTGAAATGCTTATGGTATTTTCAGCTACATTAACACTGAATAAACATTTTAACCAAATGCAATGTTTACTTGCAAAACTCTTTACATATTCTACCACATAGATTAGTGTCAAATAAGTTATATAGGCACAAATGTTTAATTATTGATTTCATTGAAATTATAATCAGATTGTCTGGATATATGTCTGTTTGGTGGGAGAACTCATAAAATTTTCATGAAAATATTCATGCTGCTCCAACTAGACTCTTTTCTACCTTCAACTGTTATGCACAATCTACATTGCTAATTTGTTCACATAAAATTTTCAGAAAATAACCATTCCCAAATGACCACTTTCTTTTTCAAATAAACTTTGTGAATATATATGAGATCTATCTGGAAAGTGTACAACCATTGTTACTATAACAAGAACAGTGTGTGCAACATTGTTGGAATCTGACAGCCAAGGAGAGTGGACTGGAACACACATGTGTGAACAATGACGACTTCACTGTACTAGTCAGTAGGGGCAGTAGATGCCATTGAGTGAGCATGTGTACTGTGTGGCCACTGCATTCAAAATTACTGAGCAAGTAAAGGGATAAATCTGCATCAGATTTTGTGTTAAACTTGAACATTCCTCTATGGAAACTATTCGGATGATTCCAAAGGCTATGGCTATGGGCAACTGGTGACTGGCAGCTTCATCATGACAACACACCCACTCATGCATCACGTCTCGTGCAGAGTTTTTTGGTGAAACATCAAATCACCCAGGTGACTCAGCTCCCCTACAGCCCATATTTGGTGCCCTGTGACCCCTGCTTTTTCCCAAAACTAAAATCACCTTTGAAAAGGAAGAGATTTCAGACCATTGGTGAAATTCAGGAAAATATGACAGAGCAGCTGTGGTGACTGAGAGAACTGTGTGAAATTCCAGGGTGAGTACTTTAAAGGGAACTGAGGTGTATTGTCCTATGTACAATGTTTCTTGTGTCTTGTATCTTCTTTGATAAATGTCTCTATTTTCATATTACATGGCTGGATACTTTCTAGACAGATTTTGTATTTTTTATATTTATTTTTTTAAATTGCCCTTAGAAAAGTGACATTAGAAGTTGATCAACTAGATATTTCCATTAGCTCTCTAAATTTCTTATTTGTTACAGCATCTCTATATTTTATTTTAAAATATTTTATGTATTAAAATCTTCCTTCTAATGTCTGCTATTAGTGCCTTGTTCACAAAGACTTTACCATCTAAAGAAAACATCCTATTTCACAGAAGTTTTTCCCAATGGCTTCTGAAAAGTTTTTTTTTGTATTTAAAATTACAGTGGAATAATGTTAAATACCTCAAGACTTCTTCCCTCAACATATGAAATTATAAACTAATTATGGGAGTTTTTTCTATTTAAATATACCATCTTTATTTAATGTTTAGCATATTTATGGGACACTGAATTCTTACATAAAATTATTACCATTTTTTAAATTTTATTTTCCATTACACTTAGTTGTCTGTCTATTCTTCCTCTTTACCACTTTGTTTTAGGATTTTACTCTCCTCGCTATACTTTCTGTGCACCTCAAACTGAACATGCCCCAGGTCAAATTCAGTCGACTCCCTGCGTACACCCTGCACTTAGCAGAGCCTTCCACTCTCTCAGCTAGATGGTGGCTCCCAGCACAGAGCTACGGTGTTTGACGCAAATTTCTAGTCTGCAAAGAAAGACTCTTACAGACTTCATTCCTCACACACACATCTCTCCTTCACCTCCCAGACCTAACCCACTACCAGCCACCCTAAAAGGAGCGCTAAATGGTCTCCATATCTCTTCTTCTCCACTGTGAAGTCAAACATCATCACTTACTGACTTACTGCGATGGCCTCCTACCTGGGTCTCTGACCATGTCATGACTTCCTCCAAACTAGCACCATCCAGTGGTCTTTTCAAAATGCAAAATTGAGCATCACGAATGCTTTTTTAAAGTTCTACATTGCCCTCAGGATAAAGACCAAGCTAATTCACCAGTAATTTTGAGGCCCCATAGGCTCTGTACCTTACTAAACTTGCAAGTTTCCTGGCCCATATCTAAACTGTGTTTTTCAATCCTCTTTTATTTTGATTGAACCACATGATCGAGTTGTATCAGATAGAATGCAATTACAAAGGATATACTACATTTTTTGGCTTAGAAAAATTTTCCTGTGAGTGACTCTCCATTCCCTGTCACAGGCCATGCCATTAAAGATGGGGGTACCAAAGATGGAAGGAGCCTGATCCTGTTAACCTAAGAATGAAAGGCAAAAGTGAGAAGAAAAAAGCATTTATCTGAGATCAAAAAGGAAGCATGAGGAAACAGGGATTTGGGCAGGAACTCTAATAGTGTCAAGGGTGAAGGCAAGGGTTTTCTTTATGAGAGAGGGGAACAATTAGATGAATAGAATGCATTTCTGTTGGTGTTAATAACTCAAAAAGGGGATGTCTATAGGTGCAAATAAACTGTTATTTCTTAGCTTTACACAGTAGTGTTAATTCTAAAGGATGTTAATTTTCAGTCTGGTAGTCAGAATGTCTGCTTTCCTGTTAGCTTTGCAGTTATTTGAAATACAATGTGGCTTTGGCTGGTCCACAGGCTAGTTTGCCTGAGTTTGAGTAAGATGTTCAAGGCCATTGCTCTGAGATGGCAGCTCTGACTCCATTTGGAAGTGTCTCTGTTTATATTATTTTTCACGGTCCCTGAATTCCTGCATGGAAAGTCACTTGACGTACATCAGGCAAAGTTTTTTGTAAAACTATTACCCATGATATTTGGAAAGGCAAACCTAAAGATTACTAAACTGGCAGATCTAGAGAAAGTGATGAGGACTGACAGAAAGCAAGGAGGAATAGGTGTTTGAATACATGGAGAGACATTTTCCAGTTCAGCTTGAACGTTTCACATACAAGGTTCAGAGTATGTAGAAAACTAAGCAACGTGCACACATACAGTCCATAACTTCAGTGTAAGCAAATGGGTTTCCAAGAATGGAAACACAATCTTCTTTTACTGTGTGGCTCAGCTGTGAGCAGAATTTGCAGGGTTATAATTATATAAGCAATGGATATTTATTTGATTAGACATTTCAATGTAGCAATAATCAAAATATGTGGGGAGGAGAACTGTGTGTGTGAGAGAGAGAGAGCAAAAGTGTGAGAAAGATAGCAAGAGGTCAACATAAACAAGCCAACCTGGGGGAATAAAAATAGCAGAGAAAGTGCATAGCACATATTTTAGAAATGTGAAAGCAAATAGTAGAATAAAGAGCAAAAATAAATGCTGGTAGTTATCAAGTACTAAGAATGAGCAGGCAAGAGGTAAAGTGAACATTTACTATTTGACTTTTTATACATAAATAAAATATATGTATCATTTTATACAAATATAATTAAACAAAACAGAATCAAATATGGCATTAATACTAAATTAAAGTGATGAATAAACAGACTCACTCTTAGATTTTAAGGAATTTAGAACTCCCAAATTGATCATGTACACAAGTGTACTGAAAAAAATTATTTCTTCATGTTTTCCAAAAGTGTGATTTATAACATCTAAGTATGTGGCTTTAATGAAAAGGGGATTTTGTATGAAATTACTATATTTCCCTCTTGAGAGTCACAACTCATATCAATGCATTTAGATGATTTTAGAAGTCCATGAGGATAAAATCAGTTCAATTTTGTTTGATCTATTTTTTTTCCCACTAACACAATTGTGCCTACAACAGTTTTTCTTCAGCTTAAAAATTATCTTGTCAAACAGCACTTTGGGATACTGTATTGGAAACCCTGCTATTTTTCTTATGTGTGTTCCTATTAAACCTATTACACAATATACTGCAATAATTTTACATATGATGTTTTATAAAAATCTGTCTTGAATATGAAGAATCGTTTCTTAAGTTTCTGTAAATCCATAATTCTATTGCATTTCTTATATTGCCTAGAGACAGATATAATAATGTTTATAAACAGAGTCTGCTGGAAATACTAATTTTATAAGCATTATTTCAATGGAATTTTATGTCACTAGTAATGGAGAACATGTTTGGGGGAGTGAACTATGCAACATGAGCACCAAATACAGTGGATAAGGAAGTTCTGGTCCAGACTAAAATGACAATAAAACCAGTGCCTCGTTTGTATCAAGCCTACCGAGGGAAGAAGAGAGTCAATGAGTTCACCTGTCAAAGCATTAATACCAAAGGAAGGCAAATAGTTATTATGGAAATGAGACCTACATTCCAATAGATACCCCATCCTACATTTCAGAGTTGGCATATGCAGTGTGTAGCTTTTCCTGAAAACATGATATCAAGTTTGTAATGTACATTAGTATCATTTTGCTTTTTATACTTTCATTTTAACAGTTTTATTGAGATAATAATTTAGATACCATATAGCACATCTATTTACAGTATATAGTACAGCCCTGGCTGGTGTGGCTCAGTGGATTGAGTGCCTGTCTATGAACCGAGAAGTCACCAGTTCAATTCCTAGTCAGGGCACGTGCCTGAGTTGCAGGCCAGGTCCCCAGGTGGGGGTGTATGAGAAGCAACCAATGGATGTATCTCTTGCACATCGATGTTTCTCTCCCTCTCTTTATCCCTTCCTTCCTTTCTCTCTTAGGTAAATAAATAAAATCTTTAAAAATATAAAGTATAGAGTACAATTTTTTAAAAATTATATTCATAGTCAACCCCAACAACTAATTTAAGAACATTTTCCTCATTCCAAAATGAATCTCTGTATACATTAGCAGAAACTTCACATTCTCATACACACTCCGAACCCCCAGGTCCAGGCAACCGATAATCTGCTTTCTGTCTCCATAGACATAGAGTTGCCTATTCTGGACTTTTCACATAAATGGAACCATAACATATCTGCTTTTGTGGGGGGGCTTTCTTTCATTTAGCATAATACTTTCAAGGTTCATCCATGTTGTGGTCCTTTTTCCTATTGTTCAGTTAATTCAAAAATTTCAGAAGTGTTCAAGTTTAGTTGCTTTGCTAACATTTTCATTATTTTTGTGGGAAGGAGGGGGCCTGTCTGAGAGAAATCTTTATTTTTATCCCTCTGGATGTCAATCTTCTCATTTTGTTTTTGAAACAAAATATTTTTGCAAGTTTAAAACATCATCTATCTTGGGTACCATTTTGAAGTAGTCTATCAACACATAATATTGCTGTCTTTTTAGCCTTTGAATTATATAAAAACCAGTAAATAACTAAATAACTCACTAAATAAATAAAAACAGACCCGCAAAAATAGAAGGCAGAGGTATGGCTCACATAAAAAAAAAGACACATCTTAACAAAATAGCATGTACTCCAGTCATAGGGTATTTTTGAAACTGCTTATGGTCTTACAAACTGCAAAGGAAAACTGCTGTGGTCTTAGAAAATGAGCAGGATTTTGGACAGGTTCCCTATGGTTTTCTCTTAAAGCTCTGGGATTTTTTAAAGGTCAGCAACCAACTGGTTTGTCATTTGATACATAGGTGACTTGAAATAAATCAAAACAAAGAATAGAAAAATATTTTTAAATGAGAATTGTATAGTGGATATCCAACAGAGAAGCCTTTGTACACTTCAGATCCCTGAAAATATAAGGGGAGGACAATTTTTTTGAAAAATAACAGTAGGGCGCTCAGAGACAATCAAGTACAAAAGTATAATTTGTAAAATATTACTCAAAAGATTGATGTAGTATTCATAATGTAGATCTTTATCTTATGAGCAATTATTCAATGCCTGGGGCATTGCTCAAAAAGGAGTGTGGCCGCATAACGGGCCTCCTGTGGAGGTATTTGAGAAGAAAACTCCACAAGGACCAAGAAATGAAAGAACAAAGCTACTTTCATTCGGAATCTTGAAAACATCAATTTACTTCCTAGATTAAATTTAACCTTTTTTTGTGCCTATGTGGTATGGATGTGAAGATTTTAAGAGAACTGCTTTAATAGTAACTAACTTCACCAACAAGGAGGATGAATGTATGCCAGGCATATGTCATTCATTGTTCTCAATTAAAACATTTAAAAATATGTTGAAGCCCTAACACCATGCTGGATGCTGGGGTGGCAAATTTGAAATGTCCGTTTATATCACACAGGGTGCTACAGTAAAAAAAAAAAAACTAATGCATATTTGCAAAATAAACTGTTTAAATATAAGTATTGCAAATACAATATTCTAATTGGTATGAAGCATTATGGAGTTTGCTCCGACGCCTGGGGACTCAGTGAAGAAATGGAGTCCACAGCATTTCCTCCTCGTGGAGCAGCTCAGCTCCTGCAGACTTGTGCCTCGGGCTTCTGTTACAAAGACAATCCTTCTTGTATTTGGTCTTCCTCTTCTGCTGCCCTCTATTCTCCCAGCATTGTTGTCTTTTCCAAAGCTCCCTACTTTCTCCTGAACTGCTCCAAGTAGAACAGCTTCTGTTTTGTCATTTTTACCTCCACTGATGTTTCAGGCTTAATTTGCTCTAGAACCACTTGATCAAGTCCCAAAAGAGATAAGACTCTAAAGTTAACATTATTTGATTGGATATATATAGGTTTAGGAATACATACTGTTACTGTATTTTGATTATAAGATCATTATTAAAGGCTTCATGTTATAATTATATATAATAATGTTATAATTATATATGCATTGCCTTATTTTAAGTAGTGCTGGGTCCCCTGAGATATTTTCTAATGGAAATCCTTCCCTGAAAGCCTAGCCTCACCAGCTGAACAAATGCAGTATTCCTCTGTGTGAGGTACTGATTGGATGGCTGACCTCGCAGGCCAGGGGCTAAGTGTGCTTTGTCCCTCCTGACCGAGTTTTGTGGGGATGCTCTATTCTCCTTTCAGCCGTTTAATTTTGTTCAGGATGCATTTTGGTCAACCAGGAAGGTTTCTAATTAATACAAACGCATTTTCGTGATTTCCCTTCTCTGTATATCTCCTTGTTTGTTTTGATTGTCTCCTGGGAAATGTGAAGAAGGACATCTTTCTTTAGTACTCTAAACACTGAGGGCTAAGGACTTCGACTCTAATTATGGTACAGTAGTTACCATTGAATGCTCCAGTCTTCTTAGTCACTCTGATATAGTAATAAACCAAAAATTATTTGTTGCATTTTCTTTGAAGATCATTTCTTGAACTGTGCTTCTTAAGCAAGTTATAAGTAATATAAATCCTGGATATTTTTAGTCATGTAACAAATTTCTTGATGACATCGACATTCTGTACACAGAAATTTAATGTTTTAAGCAATATTGTTTTTCTTTATGTAACTTGACACGCCATCAAAACAACTGAGTGAGGGACAGAGCTGGAAAGAATTTGTCATAAACCAAATACCATTATAAATCACTGCATAGCATTCCTACCTGTCAAGGTGATTCATTAGTTATTATTCCATTTTCAGTTCTGAACCATTGACATATAATCAAGAACCCAGCAGAGGGACTGGAGAGTTTGGAAAGCTACGAACCCACCAACCATACAGTCTTGTCAGGGAAGAGGCAGTTTTAAGAATGACAATACTTTCTTGCAGATGAGCATTTATTGAAAACTGCAGACTGGAAAGTTTAATTTAAAACATCCATTTAATAAACTGTAAAGACAGTGCCCTGCCATTATCTTTGCTCCCATATTTCCTCCAGTTTAACTTATAGACCCTCATCAAATATTTAAATCCCTAGTGCCAACAGTTTATTACAGTAAAACAAAATTCTGCTAACAACGTCCTTACTAACTCCTTTTAAATCATTCCTTTCCAAATCGGAGTTATCTGAGCTAGTTCTACTTTGTATTTCTATGGCATGGGTCTTAAATATATTCCTTTCTGACCCTGAATTTTTGGAGGAGGGGCTAAACTTTAGTTTGAAAATTCTTCATATGTCATTTCTATGATTTGTCTAAATTGAAACCAGGTTTTTTTGTATTTCAAACTAGCCAATTATTCCCAACAAGAACCATTTAAAATGGAATATTATTATTCATATTTTCACTTTAACAGATTATTCTCTTGTTTTATTTTCACTAAATGCTTAGGAATTTAAGCTGCTCTGTTTTATAGTCCCGCCAGCGATTTATGAGGGTTCTAATTTCTCCACATCTACTCTAACGCACGTTATTTGATCACAGTTATTCTAGTGGGTACAGACCGTTTCCTCGTTGTGGTTTTGACTTGCATTTCCCCGAGATTCCTGATTCGCGTGACTTCTCATGTGGTTATGGATACTTGCATGTTTTTTCTGGCCCAATATCTCTTCAGATCACTTTCCCACTTTTTTTTTTTAAATTGAAGGTTTTTTGTGTTTTTACTTGTTAGTTGTTTTTACAATCTAGATTAGATACAAGTTCCTTAGCAGATACGTGACTTGCTGATAATTTGTCAAAGTCTGTGGGTTGTTCTTTGACTTTTTTGATGGTATTTTTTGGAGCACAGAACTTCTTCATTTTCTGGAAGCCCAATTGTGCTTTTGTGTCTTAATTTTTTTCCATTTCATTTTTCAGTAGGGTTCTTAAACATGGAATCTTTTTGTTGCAGTGTCTTTTTTCCCTATTACCGACAGTCTTGTTTGTAAATAATTTCTTGAAAAGTCCTCCTGCTTTCAGTAAATATAATAAAATTAATCTTTAGTTTTCTTAAAAGAATGATGAAAAATTCCTTTTTATTTTCTATAGTTAGTAAAATCTCTTATTTTAATCCAAGGATAATCATAATATTATATTAGCATTTGTATTTTACGCCAAATCTTGTAAAGTGTCACCACTGAATAGAATAATCAACAGAAATTCTCTCATTTCAAGCTTAGTGAGTAGAATATACTGCATTGAGGAAAACCAAAATAAATAATATAAATTTTACTACATTAAATTATAGTCAACATATTTAAAAATATTCCTAGCATTGGCATAACACCTCATAATATTTCATGGCCCTTAAACAGACATTGAGACATTTGACAATCACGAACACACAGGCAGTTAACACTGTAAACAGTTACAATAAAGAACCTGCATTTCAGAGAGATGGAGAGTGAGAGATGTTATTTTAATTTGCTGTGAGTGCTTTACAGTATACAGAGCGATTGTACTGACTGTCTGTCTGGGGCCCGTCACTGGCCCTGTGAGGTGCTTGTAGAGTGTTTCAATTTCTAGGGCAACCTAAGGGTTATTTGGTTGGCAATCAAGTGCTCAGGCATGTAAATAAATCGATGTCAAACAAAATTTTATCTGGAGTTTCTAAACAAATGTAGAGTATTATTTTCATCACAAATTAAATAAACCAGAAGGTAATAAAGATGATAGTCAGTTTCCAGAATATTGAATCACCAAATAGGAACTATTATCTGGATAGAACATCATTCCTATAAATATTTCAAGTGCTTGTTTACTTGTGTAATAAAAAACAATAGTTACCGTTTCTTAAATGTAGAGAATCTAACTGACCTAAACCCATTTACAAAAAATAAATTTCAAATGCATGCTCCTGGTTAATGCTGCTGTACCCTGACTTGGTCCTGGTCCCCGGCCATCCGAGGGGTTGAAGGTTTTGCCGGTGCCTTCTGAGTGTTTCCCTCTTCGTCCACTCGGGCTTTGCATTTCACTGTTGCATGTTTAACTGTTTAATTTCCTACTGTTTACACTGTATTTGGTCATCACAGCTAACTTCCTGAGTGATCCATCTAAAGTTTTTATTTTATATTCTCATGTCTTAGACTCCAAGATACTCTAAATACCTCTTTGCCTACTCTTTTCCCACTAGAAAACTTTCTGACAGTTACAAAAGGTATTTTTCTTTAAACTGATTTACTATCATACTGGAATCCCACCTTTAAAAATAAGAATGTAATGGTCCTTCTTAATTATAGAAAAAATACACAAACTTGTGTTCACTAGACATGTTTCATTGTTAATATACCCTTGTGACAGCATCATGAACCCCCAAAAATAATTTAGTAGTATTGAAGAGGTAGAAAATGCAAAGTAACAGAGCCGCAATACAGATAAAAGATGGTCTCTTCCACTTAAAAGAAGTCCAGAGGTGGACAAGCCAAGTGTGATCTACTGGCTTGTCTCCATAGACTCTGTAGGAGCCAGGCAACTTCCAATTCTCCAATCTACAGGCCCTGCAATATGGCTGCTACCCTTCCCGTCCAAGATGACTGCTGGAGGACCAGCCAGCATAACTGCCATGTGCTTGAAGTTGGAAGCAGAGGTGAAGAGCATGGACCTTCTTCAGGGGCTCCCCCAGGAAACTGCACAATGCCTTTTCACTTCCATGGGGCAGCTGAACCTGACAACATGGACGGAACACTGCCGCTAGGAAACCAAGAGAAAGTCATGTTTCCCTTGGGCAGCGATTTTGTAACCTAACAGTCGAAGTCCTTATTACTGAAGAAAACCAAAGGAGTCACTTCAAGGAGCGGCGCCTCTGCCACAGTAGGGCGGCGCTGTTCATTGTGAATTATTGGACTACATGGCCTTGTTCATATTTTTGCAACATGCACTCCATTTCCTGGTAAATTTTGAATAAATTATGACTCTAATCTATATTTTAGTACTTATCTGCTTCTCATCTCATCATATTTGTATGAATATTTCTGCAATATATTTCTAATCAGAGAGAATCTGCTATCACTTATATAAAAACCTAAACACTTTCACATGCTGCTTTCCCCCTTGCAAATTCTACTATATGGGTTGCCTTTTTTTTTTCTTTTTCTAGATGTGTTTATATTAAGGAACTCATCTTAAGGAACTCTCTTAGTTAAATCCACCAAAAAAGTATAATGACCATTTTCTTCATTGTATGTCCTACCTCACAGAGCATTTACAACTTTTGTTGCCATCTTATGTTGTAGGTCTGTTTCCACTGAAATTCCCTTTCCATTTCAAAGGCATCAAATCTGCCACCTGGAGGATTTTTGAGCTGAATGTGTTCCCCACCCCCAGATTAATACGTGGAAGCCCTCGCCCCAGAAGCTCAGAATGTGACTGCTGTTGGAGTTAGGACCTTTAGCAAGGTGATCACGTGAAATGAAGCTGCTAGGGTGGACTCTGATCTAATCTGACAAGTGTCCTTAAAATAAAAGGAAATTTGAACATAGAGAAAGAGACCAGAGCCCCTCACACACAGAGGAAAGATGATATGAGCACATAGCAAGAAACAAGCCATTTGCAAGCCAAGGGCAGCATCCTCAGGAGAGAACAAACCCCCTGGCACCTTGACCTTGGGTTTTGAGCCTCCAAATCTGTGAGAAAATAGGTTTCTATTGTTTAAATCATTTAGTCTTAGTATTTTTATGACAAACCTAACAAATTAATATAAAAATTATTTAATAAAAATTTAGTTAATAAAATGCTTTTTAAAATTCCTTACTTGCGAAGAGAGGATATATCAAAAAGTAAAGTAAGCTTGTGTATGTGACAGGAAAAAAAATCAGGATACCTTCTGTAAATGTATCACTACTCAGTCAGAACGATCCAAGAATCTGTAATATATGCTTTCATAAAAGTTCAGTTCCTAGGTTATAAAACATTAATTTCTATCTTACCTAATGGGCAATATTCAATACATGAATCCCTTGTTATCCTTTAGCCATTAAATGATTACCTTTGACTATATTGCTTGATCAATACATTTTAAAACTTAAGCATATCAAAGCCAGGCAGAACTAGCTACAAAATGTTAGGGACCCACTAAATGAAAGTGAAGGGGCCCACATTTAAAAAGCGTTCAGAATTTCGAGATGGTCACAGTGGGGCGGTGGGGCAAGCACAGGTCCCTCTGAGCCCGGAGCCTCATGGCATGGCCCCCCTCACACACCTGTGAAGCTGGCACTGAGCTTCATGATTATGGACTAGAACAGACGTGATCTGGTTTATTATCAGTCAATGCACATTCCTTTCCTCTGGACCTTCCATAGCCTGCTGATGGCTGGGACCAGCTCCCTCCAAGGTGTCTTTTCCCAGTATAAGTGTCCTTCAACCCCTTTCTAAATAAACTGGAACGTGTGTCCCTTCAAAAAGAGCTGCATCCTATTTCTCCAGGCTTTTCCAGACACACAAGTTACGCAGATTTCATGCACCATAGGGAATGTGTGAGAGTGTGTATATAAACTACAGACAACTATGTGCTATACAAATATAAATAAATTAGGGGGAATATAGAACACCTCATAATAACATAAATTCTGTTTCAAAAAAACCAATGTTCTAGATTTCATCTGTGTTCTGAATATTCGGCAACATGTTAAATTAATTTGAAATCAGAAAACTATTACACCAATTTGCATTTTTAACTCAATGTAAACCTCTGCCAAGTGCAATGCTGTCTTTTCTCAAAGGTTCAGGGTTCTGCATGAGTCATTGCCAATCTCTCATAAGCTGCCTCAAAATCGAAAATCCTCCCAGAGTTCCACCAAGAGTCTCCTTAATGCTCTGATTATGAAATAGGAACACCTTAAAGTGTTTACCTCAACAAAGAACAAAAAGAAAGGGAGACGTAGTGACTTTGCACACAATTTTCCAAAATAAATTATCTGGCAGTGCTGCCAAGCTTCTCTAAAAGCTGCTTTCTCCTAGTCATTAGATTTTCCGCACCCAACTACAATGGAAATAAGAGACTCTCCACCATGGGAACTGAGGTAAAGTGGTATTTTGTGAAAGTAGGGTTTTTTTCTTATTTTTAAATTATAGCTTATAACAATAGACCTAAAAGTGACATTTTAAAGATGTATTCTATTGCACAATATAAACATTTCTACTACTGTAGTTAGAATACTTACAACCCTCCTATTGCACTCTGAGAAAAATGTCAAACTTGAATCAAACTGGCTTTTAAAAATAAGGGGATTGATTGTTTTATTTCAAATATGTCTATGGATAAAACTGGCCTCAGGTACAGCAAATTAGGGCTTGGTTGTGGTTTTCCATGATCTCTGGGTTTGCCTTTGTCCGAGGGTACTGTGAGACAGCATCACACAAACACACCAGGGCTTCCTGCTTAGAACAAAGAAACTTTTCCCGGGATATTCCAGCAGAGCTGCTGATGGGAATCAGACCTGGATTCACAAAGCAATCACTGCTAAGTTAAAGCTAATTCTTTGGAGTGGACTCTCCATCAGGCTACTTACTCCAGGGTATGTTGCAGTTTAAATTCACAGTCTTACTGGTGCACCAATAGAAAACTTATTATTATTATTATTATTATTATTATTTTTACTTTGAATAGCCATCCTGATTCACTGTTAGCTCGGCCTCACATCATCTGCAGCTGGGCCCAAACCTGGAGGAGCAACTTCTCCATGAGAAATGGCAGAGAAAGAACCACATACTGACTCCTAAGCCAGAAGTGTGCCCTTCTCTTCTCTTCACTCTTTATTGTGTAAATAAAGCATGTCACACGTCCAAATGTGACTTTCATGGGGCAGGGAATGAGGCTACCTCAGAGAGAGGCCCTGTAAAAGGGCCTCGTGGGAAAGGACAATTCATATTTTGACCACAAGGCAAAAGACCACAGGGAGGAAATTAGCTTATGTTCTTCATCACTGGGATGTCCTTGTTACTCATTGTTGCTCTTCGGTACCATTGCTTTCTGCGGGACACAATTCAGTAAGAGGGATAACTTGAAGTCTACTTAGAAACCATTAAAATAGTCTAATAAGTTAATACTTTTTGTGAAAATGTAGGTAAAAAAGATGTTTTTACCTCTGACCCCAGTATGGCAACTAGATCTATTTATAACTTTTTATTTCTCAAATTCTTTAATGTCTGCATGTATTTTCTTTAGTTGTAAGCTTTGAATGAAATCATTGTTTCTTGATTTTTTGTTTAAATAAAATCATGGTAGATGTCTAATTTTCCTTTAGACAGCCATGTCATATTAGTTGTTAAACGTAATTAAAAGTATTAAAAAAGCAAGACTTATCTTACACCCTGCCTACCAAAGTTATGTACATTTTCTTTTCCATGCAATTCTTTTCATTGAATTTTATATTTATTTCTACTAAGAGATATGCTTTTGAATATTAAGCCATCTAACTCTCTTTCATACTTAAAATATCAACTTTTTATAGATATGTGTAGCATCAAAACTGAGAAAGAAATGAAACCCTTATATTTTGATGACAATTTAATTATTTAGTAACCACAAGGTAGATACAAAATCAAAAACATGAAAATGACTGCAAACTATGAGAGAATTTAGCAAGATTTTTGTGGAATAACGAAAAGCTGAGTATGTGTCTTTGAAGTTTTAGCTTAGGCATCATCTTTGACTTTCAGCAAACTCGTGGTCTGGCTTCATTCCTGCTTTCACACCACTTGCTTAGGGTGCCAGTAAACATCAGACAGTGTTTTCCTGAGAACTGTTGTGGCAAGTGCTGTGTTTGTCGCCCAGTCAGAATCCGCTGCGTGATAGGACAGACGCAGCCTGAAAGAAATTAAAAGGAGAGAAGATGAAAGCAGAGGGTGTTTTGCAATGATGACCCTCCACTGAGTGGGTTTTAGTCCTTTTCAGCCTCTGTGAGTGGCGGAGATTCTTGAATATCCCCTAACTGATGTAAGCAATGTACTCAGTGTACTCATTTTTTTAAAAGGAGGGAGTATCTCAGGACTAGAGTTACAGAATAAACCTCAAGACATCATATGTATTCATTTTCCCCAAATGTTATGATTTGTTTTCAATTTTACTTATTATTTTCAATTTTAAACTAATTAGATTTTGTGAGTGTTTAGGTCAGAGAATTTTGTTTCATGAAATATCTCTCTTGCTGGGAAATTTATAGTACTAACAAGTTTTCACCCCAAGTAAGGGAAGGGATTACAGTAGGTCTCATACAAACTTTAGATGGGGAAAGAGGAAGATGAGAAAGCAAATTTGCTCATTTTTTCTCACTCCTCGTGCAAGTTTCTTTCCTTTGTTTCTCTTTCCATAACTTCTTTCTTGGCAAATGTACCTGACTATTTTGATATTACAAAGTATGCTTGAAAATGTAGCTTTAGACCTAAGTCTATGAAATTTGTTCAGTGTAGAACTTACAGCATTCAGACTCACTTTTGTCATCTGCCAACTTCATCTCCATCTGAGAGGGAATCACCCAGGCAGGAACAGCAGTCTCTCTCTCTTCTAAACTGTGGCTGAAGGACAGAGTGGGTTCATGCTTGTAACCTCACCTGCCCTCTCTGCTAAATGAGGTGGGGGTTAACCTGAACCAGCAAGCTAGTTGAAAAAAAAAAAATGCTCAAGCCATTGAGGAGTATGAAGAGCATAGAGTCCCCACCTTTATACTGGTAAAAAGAAGAATAAAAACATTATTGTTCTGCCCAGGAAAATATATTCAAGAGCATTTGAGAACTCCTATATGCCATGGAAAATGTATAGAATAGTGTTTCTTTTCGTTATTTCTTACATGAACATTTTCATGTAAAAAATCAGGGGCTACCTTCTCGGTACTTAAATTGCTACAATACATAGAGATAACATACATTTTCACAAAGACCACTGTAGATTTACTTTATATTTCAGTTATGTATTGCATTTATCATATTTTAAGACTGGCATTTCTGCATGCTTTTCTTGAGAAAATCAATTAGTTATCATTAAGGGAATGAGACAAAGAGAATTAACCCCGTGTACTAAGCTAGTACTTGCTGTCTATGAAATTAAAAGTTAAACACACACACACACACACACACACACACACATACAGAACAGCGTCAGCCTGCAAGCTGCAGCATGTCTGAAGGTCAAATGATAATTGAATTTCATGGGTTTTAACTTTTTCTTGGATGACAAATATTCCATACTCAAAAATAATAATTATAAAGTAAACGAAGTAATTACCA
Organism: Desmodus rotundus; assembly: GCF_022682495.2. Taxonomy (NCBI): domain Eukaryota; kingdom Metazoa; phylum Chordata; class Mammalia; order Chiroptera; family Phyllostomidae; genus Desmodus; species Desmodus rotundus. The sequence goes on from NC_071395.1 coordinate 9,841,762, forward strand.
AAGCTAAGAAGAATATATTGATATAATTCCCTTTTGGCTCAAATAAATATGCCAGTGCATATTGCTTTATGGAAAAGAAATTTTTAAAAATAGCATGTTGTTATGTTTCATAATAAAAATATTAGAATGATTTTAAGAAAAAGTGAACTCAATTTTTGTGATGTTTTATTTCTTTGTAGTCTGTATTAAATAGGATTTAAGATGAAAATAATACAAAGTTTTCATTGAGAAGTTTTGCTTGTTAATGCTTTTTACAGAAGATCTTAGTAAGATTTTTAAGATAGGAGCTAGACTCAGTTTTACAAAATTTCAAAAAACAATTAAAGTGTTTTACTTTATGGAGATGATGACCTATTATACATTGCTGTTGTCACACTCTGAGCTTCATTTCTATATTTCGATGCCATCTAAACATGTTCAGGGAGATCTGTTACCATTGTCTTAAAAACTAAGCTTGTGATATTTACCCTCAAAAAGCTGACTTTCTGTCCCTTCATATAAACTTGAGTTGAACATTCAATATAATCAATGATATGTATTCATACTTGTTTTAAACTTTTTTGTCTTCTATTTCTATTAATACCTATACAAACATATTAAATGATTACCCTTATTTTATGTCTAGTGATGAATGTTATAATCATCTGGAATAAACTATTTTGTTTAGAGACAATTTTTCAAGTGCCAGAGAAAAAGTTAAAAAATAAAAATTATAAAATCCTTTTATGTATTTGGGATTCTCTGCCATTCTGGGTTTATGTAATTAACTAGAACAGTTATAGCCAGATGAAAATATTTTTACCCTGAAAATATGGAAGTTATGCTTCAGGGTCTTATTTGAGGATGTTCACATATCCTCATTGTCTACTTCTAAACCTCAGTCCTGGAGAATTCTGACATTTAAGAAGTGACATGTATCACAATGTACAACGCTTACAACTGACTTTGGAGATGTAGGTTTACTGTGATGAGAACACTCTCCAGGCTGCTGCTGAATGTGGTAACATTCACTGTCAAAAATGCAGTGGCGAGACTAATGATATTTCATATGAAAGATATACTTGTGGGAGGTAAACCAATCAAGCTTCTAGAAAAAGCATAATAGAATATTTTCATAATCTTAGTACAGAACACACAAAGCATTAACTATAAAAGAAAAGTTTAATAAATCAAAACTTATTAAAGTGAGACTTCAAAAAGAATTGTCTCTGCATATATATAACAAAATATTTATATCCAGAAAGCATGAACTCCTACAAACCAGTAAGAAAACCACAAAGACAAGCCAACTGAAAATTGCCACAAATGTTATTTGTCAACATATTAACACAGATTAAACCACAGAAAAATGTTAGTAGATACCTATCAGGATGGCTAGAAGTGACAAAGACCATACGAACATTGAGGTGAATAAGGAAAAACTGTAACTCTCAAATATTTTGGTGAGAGCGTACATTGAAACAATCACTTCAGGCCCTGGCTGGTATAGCTCAGTGGATTGAGTGTGGGCCTGCAAACCAAAGGGTTGCTGGTTGGATTCCCAGTCAGGGCACATGCCTAGGTTGTAGGCCAGGCCCCCCAGTAGGGGGTGCTCGAAAGGCAACCACACATTGATGTTTCTCTCCCTCTCTTTCTTCTTCCTTCCCCTATCTCTAAAAATAAGTAAATAAAATATTTTTTAAAAAGCAAGAAATGATCACTTCAGGAAATGGCGTTATTAATTTCTAAAAACCAATGGTACTTTATAACACACGGAAAAAGCCATTTAGTAGGTTAGAGGATCCAAGGAAAGTAAGCAGACTATAACAAAAGTTTACTTCCCCCACTGACCAGAACAATGAAGTCATCATTGTTCACACATGCACATTCCAGTCCACTCTCCTTGGCTGCCAGGTTACAACAAAGTCTTGCAAACCGTTCTCATTATAGTAACAATGCTTGTACTTTTTCTGGACAGACCTTGTATTAATGTAAGGTAATAGAAGTGATCAATGTCAAAAAATTGCACTTAAATAATAATCTGTCTACGAAATCTATGTAGAATCACATGATTTGTTATTGACTCCCGCAGAATTGTTGTAGCCAAGGTCGTCCGGAGCAGGATGTCTCCATTATTGAAATGTTTACCTAGTAGCTTGTCATCTTTGAATAGATGAACATTAGACCTTGGCCTTTTCAACCCTTACAACAAAACACCTTTAATGCCATACTCTTTTCTTTTGAAAAAGTAGAACTCCCACCATCTTCATATGTTTCTTCCTTTCTTATGCAGTTGCTTCATTTGGCAGGAAATGAGCTCACATTTCCCTCTGCTGAAGAAAGCAATCTGTGAATCAAGTACAGTTTGAGGAAAGCATCACCTTATTCAAAAGATAAATCATATGATATTGTTATGCTGAATGAATAAGAAACCAGGGATTGAGAATAGATTAGATGATTGCATTATAAAGCCATCAAAGTAAACTGATCTGAAGGGTGCACTATGAATGAACTGAAATTCAAAGATATTACATTGGTACCTAAGTCTATGGGAAACTAATGAACAAATACTGATTTTTAATTCTAGACTTTCAGAAGACTGAGCATTAATGTGAACACCATTTTAGAAAGTTGATTGTATTTATTACCCTTATTACATATGAAGTAATATGCTCAACTAAATTACTTTCTTTTTTTTAAGATTTTATTATTTATTTTTAGACAGAGGGGAAGGGAAAGAGAAAGAGAGGGAGAGAAACATCAGTGCGTGGTTGCCTTACACACATCCCCTAACTGGGGACCTGGCCTGCAACCCAGGCATGTGCCCTGACTGGGAATCGAACCAGCGACCCTTCGGTTCACAGGCCAGCACTCAGTCCACTGGGCCACACCAGCCAGGGCTCAACTAAATTACTTTCGCTAGGCAACACTATATTTTTAAAAACTTCTCACCTTATCCATTAATTGATTGAATAAAAATTATTGTATTTTTACTACTTAAATATCACATTGTTTTCTAGATCCACAGTGTACAGTACCAAAAACTGGCTTAGAACAAGATTAATGTAACAGTTTTGGAGAGCAGAAGTTAAGATCAAGACATCAGCAGCAACTAGGGAAGGACCTTTTTCAGGCTTCTCCTAATTTGTAGGAGTCCCCTGGCCTGTGGCAGTGTGGCTCCAATCTGCAATGAGTTCTCCATGTGTGGTTCTTTGTATCTCTTTCCAGAGCTTTTCCTTTTTATAAGGACACCAGGCCAATTGGACTAGAGCTCACCCTCAGGATCTCATTTTAACTAAATTAATTCTGTAAAATTCCTATCTCCAAATGAAGTCCCATTCTGAGGCACTGAGCATCACTAACTGCATGTGTCCTTCCAAAAGTCCTATGCAGAAACCTAATCCCTGATGTGATGACGCTTGGAGATGGGACCTTTTGAGATGGAGACAATGAATCTGGTGGTGCCTTGATCTTGGACTTCCAGACCCCAGAAGAGTAAGAAACAAATCTCTGTTGTTTATAAGCCACTCAGTCTATGGTGTTATGTTATAGCAGCCTGAATAGACTAGGATAGCACTTCAACATACTTGTTTTGGGGGGAGACAATTCAACTCAAACAAGTATTGTGTTTTCTTTCTCATTATCCCATTGTAATTGCTCTCAAATCGATCATGGCAACCATTATCAAGTCTGTTCTATTTTTTTTAATTAAAATTTTAATGAATTCACCAAAGACCCTGATTAATTTGGCATCTTTGGTATATTGACTTTTGCTTTTCACATTCTTTCTGCATATTCATTCTATGGCTTCTGTAACTACAGATAAAATATCTGCCTTAAAGAAGTAAAAAAAAAATTTTAAAAAGTGAGAACCAATTTATTTTATTGAAAAAGCAAAATCCTTCCCAGAGCCTCCCAAAATAATTTCCTCTGAAGTACTATTGCCAGGATCTAGCAAAGAGGCCAAAACCATTTGGAGAGACTAGAAATCACAAGCCATTTCCTGCTATTGAGCACACTGACGCCTAAAATTAGTTAGATAGCTGATAGATAGATAGATAGATAGATAGATAGATAGATAGATAGATGACAATAGATGGATGGATGGATGGATAGATAGATAGATAGATAGATAGGTAGATAGATAGATGACGATAGATGGATGGATGGATGGATGGATGGATAGATAGATAGATAGATAGATAGATAGATAGATAGATGATAGATGGATAGATAGATGATAGATGGATAGATAGATGATAGATGGATGGATAGATGATAGATGGATGGATAGATGATAGATAGATGACGATAGATGGATGGATGGATGGATGGATGGATGGATGGATGGATAGATGATAGATGGATAGATGACAGGTGGATACCATAGTCTGAATAAAAAGAAAGCATGTCCAATGTATCTGTTGGGTCAGCAGCTCAGATTGACACTCTGTGGAAAACCTGTAACAATGAGAACTAGATGGAGTCTAATGAAATTCCTGATCCTTTCGTTTTCTGTATCTCAACTTAATCAAAAATGAGATTTAAGAAATGAACACAAAAATAAGACACTGAAGACCTGAGGCTGCCACACTAGTTTTGTAATATAGTTCATTTTGTCATTATAATCAATCTGTTATCTCACTAGTTAACATATTGTACATTATAGTGAGATTTAACAAAATGCACAGTAGAATGTGAGGATGCTGATACTTAAAAAAGCATACTTTTTCTCCAAGTATATTATTATGAGTGGAAACATATTTTCTCCTAACTATATTTTAACATCTCATTTATTTTAATATATAGGAAATATACTTGTTTCCATATTACCCAGAAAAACAAAATGCCCTAAGAAGAAATAAATTGAATTTATCATTTAATAGGGCTCTTGAATGTTACCAGTCTAGTTCCTACTCTTACTTATGAATAAACAGAGATAATTTTTGTATGCCTTAAGAATCTTTTCTACTAATAATTACAAATAAAATGAAATTGTACATTGACATTTCTTTATACCACACAGCTTTTTTTTTCTTGCAGTATACTTTTGTAAAATTTTCTAGAAGATAAAACATATTTATGTTTACTTTTTTTGTCAAGTTAGAACTGGAAGAAAAAGCCCCATGTTTCTTCTGTAAAGGTAAAAAATAACTGTCAGGTGACTATATGCCAGGTACCAACTAGAATCGAATCCCTTCAGAGCAGACAGAAGTAAAAATAAATGGCATTAAAGTTAAGCACTATTGCTGAAAAGAGAACTTAATGAAAGCAGTGAATCAAATATAAGATGTCTTGAGGGTAGTAAAATGTCTAGAATAACTTAGGGCTTGTAACTTTGGCTTATATTATTTTATATATATCATATAAATGGCACTGCCTGTTCCTAGGAAAACAGTAAGTAATATTTACCAAAAATAATATTTTTCAAGAAAGTCATTGTCTAGCTAGATGATTCAGCAATTCCATAAAATTGATTGGAAGTAATTCGAAGCAAGATGTATCAGACAAAATAATTCACAACTAGAAATAATCTTCACAAAGCATTGCCTCAAATATAGATTTGTCAGTGTTCAGTAAAATATCTACTTAAAATTTTAACTGTAAACACTCACAATTAGAGTTAAAGTGAACTATTTCATGAGATGTGAAGTGTCATAAATCTTCAATAATTTCTCCTATTTACAGAAATGCAACATTATATTCAGACAGCTAAAGCCAACCTTATCATTTAAGTTGAAAAATGTATAACTGTAAAACATCAGGAGAATTTTACCTCCAGACATGAGACGTAATTTTAATGTTTATTTTTGTTCGAATACAGACATACATGATATTCAAGGAAAACTTTAAACCATAAAAACATAGACATTCATTGAAAAATTCTGAAATGCAAAATATGTATAATGGGTTTATTGGGGAGTTTCAACTTAGTGAGATATCATGAAAATGCCATTTTTCCTAAACCATCCCTTTCCTATGTTATATTAAAAGCCTCATCTGTATCAAGAAGCGGTCCTCTTAATATTGAAATTCCATTACTTTCTGGTTATTTTGTTTATTAAAACAGTCTGGTCTGGTTGAAAAATTCCAATTTCAAATCCGTTTCAGAGTTTACTTACTTCCACATGCGCATCTCTGGACGGGAGCCAGAGAGGGGTCTTGCCTGGTAGGGAGACACCAGCTCTACTCTGATCCCCTGGTGTAAAATTCTCTGGATGTGTTCCAGTAAGGCGTTTCTTTTGACTAAAGGATGTTGTGAGGCAGAACGAGATGCAAATCGAGGCTCGGATCCTCTCCAGCAAACAGGGCCAGTCATATCTCTCTGGGGTCCTCACTTTCCCTCCGTGGGGCCGGCTGCCTCTCTGGATGGTGGGGGTTCCCTGGAAGCAAGACTCATGCCCCTGAGGCGCAAAAGGAGATTACTTCGCGAGGTGCAAGTGTGAACTAACATTGTCTCTGCTATTCCCCCCAGATATTTTCAGTAGGGGCATTTCATCCCTGATCCCAGATGGTTCTTCTTGTTGTTTCCTGGCCTGCCCCACGGAGGACAGGACGGGCAGTGGGCAGTGCAGTGGATAAAGACACTGGGTCCTCCAGCTGCTTTGCAGGAGCATGAGGGGGTGAGGGGCTGGATTCCGCTCTCCCTTTTGAAAGTTCCTCCGCATCTCTTTTGAAGCCGTGAGTATGAATTGTCCTCGTCTCTGACTTGGGTCATAGCTGCAATTCCAGGATTGGTGGGTACTTCTTACTTTCACACGTAAGTGAGTTCCTTTCGTATTCTACTTAGGGACGGCAAAAGGAACGTGATTCTGTTTTCTTCCGTTTCTCTCACTACATAGCCCACTACACTTTTCCATCATCAGCTTATTCCAAAAGGTGCTATGAGAGTTTTCAAACAAACTCAAAAGTGGAGTAAACTTAAAATTCAGTTCTGTTTCATAGTCTCATCGCACATGTTGGAAAAGGGGTTTGTCTACATCCTCTTTTTATGAATTTGCCTTGAAATTCTCCATGATAAATTCTTATGTAGAGAACTATAATTAGTAAAACTATCAGGGAGCACTATAATCATCTTTATTCCATGTTTTTATAGCCACCTAATTGATATGCTTCATTACTTTTAATACCATCTAAAATTAGGGTGCAATCAAATGGTTATAAGGTATTTAGAAAATACACCACACAGAGCATTATTTTTCAAGCCTGTTTACTGATGTTTCTAGGTTAGCTGTCTTCTCACACCTCTTTATATTTTATGTTTTAAAGGAAATATATTCAGTGAATCCCCATCCTTGCCCCCTCTGTGGTTGGCATGGAGGAGAACATCGCCTGAAACATTTTCAGTGCCCGATCCCCTGCTATGAGACAGAAAGAGATAAAAGAAAGGCAAATATCTTTCATAACACGATCATACATCCACTATATTTCAACCACAATGTGCCAAACCTTTAACTAGTTCTCTCCTTTAGTTCTGGAAATTCCCTCTCACATCAGTTTGTTGGGGCCTCGACTCAGAGACATGTCATGAATATATATTTTTCCAGAACCCATTTATGAATGGTGTCATTTGTATGTGTTTTTCAACATTTATTTTTAATTATAGGCAGCATACAATATATTAGTTTCGGGTGTGTAACATAGTTAGCAAACATTTGTGTACAGTATGAAGTGATCACACAATAAGTCTACTACCATTTGTCATGAGTGCGGCTATTTTGAGACTCTTATTCTATTACAGGTAGGTTGCCTGAATTAAAAAGTTAAAAATTATTTCTTGAGACACCTCAAATAATGTTATTATTCAGTATTATTTACATATTATATTATACAGTATATGTATATCATTATAATTTACATCATATTTTATTAATATAACAATAAAAGTAAGCCATGCTTTAAAGGAAAAATTTTGATAATACACAATTCAGAGCAGGCAACATCTCAAATGTTTAGAAAAAAATAGAACTTACTTCAAATTCTGGCATTGGCAATTTACTACCAATATGATCCTGGCAAAGTTAACATCATTGTAAATATCATATGGTAAAAATGTAAAATTACAATAATACCTGTCTTATAAAGTAAGTGCCATAAGTGAACTTAGATTATTTATATAAAGTTTTTCATAAAATACTTGCATAATAAAAGAGGCTTAATGATATTATATTTTAAAATTGTTATTTTAAATTAAGGAAAAATGAAATTTTTAAATAAAGTTATAAAATAATTGTATAAGAACTATTATAAGCCAAATTCAAGGCAAAGTTCACATGCAAAAGTGTGGATTATCAATGCTTGTAAAAAAATATAAGTATCTTCCTTAATTACTGTATATTAATATTATATTTCAACTAACAATAAACATTTCTTAATTTCTGTGACATAATTTTAAAGTATTCACTGTGAATTAATCATGCAGTTGGAAAAGTGAGCTCAGTGCCTAGCAAATAGCACAATTTTAAAATTCCTAATGATATATGAACCATCGAAACTTGTTAAAAATAACTTCACATCCTATTTGTGTACTTCACTTTTAGTACTATCAGTAAGTATAGCTGTATTGTCTGGCAACGAATCTGCTAAAAACAATGTAATAAAACATTTATATTGACTATCTGCCCATCTGAGTTTACTAGGCTATAAATCTGCAAGTAAAAATCTGTTGAGTATTAGAGCATCTTTTTATGACAGTTATTTTTATCATAACTTTTATTAAATTTTACCAAGTACTTGATGCCTATAAATATTAATATGAAGTTTATTTACACTTTTAAGAGATTCTTATAGTGAATTATATTGTTTTAGACAGACTTCTCAAGACATTAATTTTAAAGTTTTTAATGTGGGTAGATATTGAGGTTAATATATGCTATTCAAAGAAAATCCTCACTGAGAATCATTAGGGAAATAAATAAATAAAATTAAGTAGATTTTTAAAGTATAACACACAAAATATGGCCCTGAACTGAAAGGAGAGGGAGAGGGATGATTAAGATGAGAGCACTCAGGAAACATCCCAGAGCTATAACTCTGTTCATTCCTGAATATGGGGAGAGGAGCAACATAAAGGAAGTTCAACATTTAGAGAATGAATAACCTTATTAGAGGCCAGAGTCATGGACAGGCAAGGTATGGAAGTAGTAAAAAACCAACCAACAAACAAAAAACTAACATTTGACTTCACCGAAGCAATACAACCATAATAGAAGGGATGTAGTTTCAACAGCACGTTAGCAAAGACGAAAATCTGCTTTACAATGATATTAAATAAGGTGTCCTATTTTTAAGCAGTCTTTGAGGACTTACAAATACAGAAATATTTATCAACATAATAATGCCTCTATTATTTGTAGTTTTACAGTCATGCTTAACTTAAACAGATAGCAATATTTATAGTACTATTTACATGTCTTTCTTCCAACAGCAATAAAAGTGAGCACATACTATGTGCTAGCAGAACCCTGTTAAAATTAAGAAAAATAAAATGTGGCCCTCAACTCTCAAGGGCTTCATAGATTATTAAACTGTCTACTTTTTATGTGCTGTTTAACCATCCACTCTCAATAATTCTGCAGTTACCTTATTAAAATTGGAGATTAAGAACCATCTTCAGGGGGTTGGAACTAAAATAACAACAGAACATCAAGGAGTTAATGAAATCACCATTGCCTTTGCTTCTCCCATCTGCTTACTCTCCAGAGGTTACCAATACCTCAGGTTGATTTTTTTTTCACTTGCATACATGTTTTTATTTGTTCACTCATTTACTTTTTACCTATTACTATTTGCCTCAACAGGAAAACATTGAGATACTGATCACAAACAAAGTTTCCTTACATGTTTTCAATACATCATTGGTACCCACAAAACATGACCACCTACAGCTTACTAGGTATGTTCTGAACATACTAAACAAAGAAGTTTCTCACCTAAAAGAAGTTTAAACTATATTTTATATCACATCCCCATTATAGTAAAAGACAATAAATATGTAAATTTATAAAACAATAAGCAAATAATTCAATATGACTAATTCAAGAAGTGACTATGAAGATAACAAAAGGGGTGTGGCAAGGTTATATCTCAATATTTATTGTGCTGTTAATGTGCTTCTCTCCCTCCTTGTGCCTACACTCCTGTAAGAGACAAATACTTGAAGGTGCCTTTGACTAAACTGTGTGTCAAGAAGATTCTGGTGGCAGCCATCAGAATGAATTTCCAACTCCTCAAAGCTGGATAAGACTGGAAATAGTGTTTGGGCCGTGGTGACGGGGTAGGACTCACGCCAGGAAGGAGGAAAGGAGGTACAGTTGCCTTCCCTGGAAGAGCAAAGATAGATTTCAAGCCCTGACCAGTGTGGATCAGTGGGTGGGGCATCATTCCGCAAAGCAATAGGTCTCTGGTTCAATTCCCATTGTCTGGCCTGAGTTGCAGGTTCTATCCCTGGTCCCCAGCTGGGGCATGTACAAGAGACAACCAATTGATGTTTATCTCTCACATTCATGTTTCTCTCCATCTCTTTCTCCCTCAGTCCCTCTCTCTAAAAATAAAAATCTTTAAAAGAAAAGATGGATTTCAGTACTGAGCCTAGGGCTTAGGGCTTTGGGAAATTCAGTGATAAAGGCCGCTAGTGCCAGGCAGCCCTTCAATCTTTGAACACCCAGTTACTTCATATTCTGCTTAGCAGCCCTGCTCAGTGACCATTCCCACAACCTTCTATTGATGCTGAAGGACTTGGACAAAATTTGTACCAAAAAGGGTATGTAAGCAGGTTCTCTCCTGTAATAAGGGAGTTAAGGACCATGCAGAAAGGTGACAATCTGCCCTAAATCTGTATATGTGTGACACTCCATCAAACCCTAGTGACAGAGCAGGCCTTTAGCAGAGGCCGACCGCTAGCTTCTGGCCATTGTGTAAGAAACCCAATTCTGAAGAAACAGGGGACTAATGGGATATATGGCAGGGGAATGTGTCTGAGAAAAGGGGGACAGAGGATAAAGATGTAAGTACTGTGCATAACAGAAAGCATCTTAACCTGTGGGACACCTGTTTCAGTACCTGTCGTCCCATTGCTGCTCAGCTGTCCTGATATGAACCTGGCCTTTCAATGAAAACTGAAAAGTTCCCATTGTAGTATGCGAGTTGCTGTGCAGTCACAGGCAAAACAGAGCGAGTGACTACAGAGGCTGACTGGGGACCAGGGGCAGGCAGCATCTATGAATCAGAAGCCAGAGTCTCACACTGCAGTGTGGTCCACGAACTTAACAGAAACTCAAGACAAGCACAATGGTAAAAACGCATTCCTGAGCACCCCTTATGGTTGTGAGTTTTAGCTTTCAAGGAAGTGAAACTGGTTGGTTACTTTTGGTAAAATATTCAGGCTTATATTTTAAAGAGCTGTAACAATGGTGATTCTTAAAGACTAAGGAAATGAGAAGGGACTGTATTTAGGCCATTGTATTTAAAACAATTAAATCTCTCTGCAACACTACCTCTATTGAAAAAAAAAATACCTGTTTACAACATTTATTATAAGTAGTATAAATAAGTATATTAAAATATATGGACAATACATTCACTAGTTACACCTCTTCAGGTGCTTCTTTTGTGATTGGGAATCATCTTCTTAAGAAGAGTCATCTCTAGTATATTTTTGAAAACTTATAGAATATATTCTCATAGTTTAAATAGCTTCCTTAATAATGTAAAATTCTTAAAAATAATATTGCAGGTATTATATAACAGAACAAATCATTAAGAAACTATAGAAAGGCTACAAAATGAAAGATTTTTGAGGGCAGGAGGAAGATTTTTGCAAAACTGGAAACTAAATTCCACTAATATTCTTCCCCAAAACTGTAGAGGAAACAGTGGAGGAAACTAAGTGGAAACTTAACAAACGCTGTCTAATCATTACAAACTGGTGAGCTGGGGTCCCAAGCAGGGAGGGAGGGACCAGAGGCTCCCAGGGCGAATGTCGGCCTGGCTTTGATGAGTGATAGGAAACATTTATTCAGTGTTTGCTTTGTGCAAAATGTTTTTCTAAATGTTTTACCTGTATTAAGTCATTAATCTTTCTATTATTCCTTTAAAGTAATGGCTATTATTATTTTCATTATGAAAAGTATGGAATTCATTCACAAAGAGATAAGACAACTAGCCTTAGACCACATAGCAAATAAGTGATGAAAATACGGAGGCATTAAATATGTTAAAAAGAATCACACTGGATTAAAAATAAGATGCTGCCTTGATTGTGTAAAACACAGTATTCCTGTTTCATTGCAGTGGAAAAGTGAAGCAAGCTTATACATATATGATTAAAATTTCCAGCAATTTAGGTGGTATTGGCTATGGAGGATAATTCAATGTAGAAAGAGGAAAGAACTGCCCATTTTGGGGGTCCTAATGTTATTGAGAAAATGACATATGAGGAAGGGAAACCAATGGACTGATACCAGATTTTAGATTTGAAGTGTTAAATCTGTATATCTACACAAGTGACTTACTGAGAAACATTTTCTAAAGACAGGGAGTGAGGGTGGAGCTACTGCTCCTTAGAGTAAATGCTTGTTCTGGCTCTTTGGAAACTCTAGGGGGTATTGAGATCCCTCCCTTGCAGCCTCAGTGCTGTGATATGATCACTCGAGGATTTTTTTCCGAACCAAATATCCTGTGATTTATACACTGCTATAGGCCTTCTCTGCTTAAGGGTATGATTGCAAGTTAATACATTATATGATAGAAACTTGCCATCATGTAGTGATTATAAATTTTTCAGGTTTCTGTTCATAAATAAAGATTGATGAGCAAGAATTACATTTTTCTTTTCTTTCATGTCTAAATTAGCCTTAGGATTTTATGAATAATTCAGTATGAAAAATATCATCTTTCAAAGTAATGGTAAATAGTAAACTTGTGTGTGATTTTATGCAAGCGCGTCTCTGTATGGCTAAAGAACCCAAGGTCTAACATGTACACAAATTAGGAAAGCTTACTTAATGTTTTATAAACTTTTGCATATGTTCTTAAAATGCACCTGAGACCTGTATAATTTTGTTAACCAGTGTCAACCCAATAAATTCAAATGAATGGAAAAATTAATAAAATAAATAAATAGAAGTAAATCAATTTTCAAAAAAGTATTACATGTCAAATATATCTTGTAGTCTTAAAAGACCACATATAGTGTAAAGATGATTCGTGAAGTAAACATTTTAATTACTTGCAATATTTAAATAATGATTTACATGGTATATATCTGTTTGCATGTATTTTACAATTTGGAGAAAATAAGCACAAACATTTTAAACTAACATTTTCAGTTTAAGTTAAGGCTTCATCCTTTGAGGTACTGATTCAACATATTGCCCATTCAATTGAAATAAAAAGAATGTTAAGGTATGCAAGGCATTGGAAATCAACCCAATCAATCTAATATCGCCCTTAAAATTATTTTTGACTTGTAAGGTAACATGTTCAAATTTAGATCAGATCTGGAATACATTTGAAATATTTATATAATGTAATAACTTCCTTACCTTTTAACAACCACTCCTATTTTGTCCAAAATTCCTACTAAGTATATAAAATATTTTACACAAATTTATAACATTTTACTAGAAGATGAAAAATATTAGAGAGCATGTTTTTAATTTTGATTTATTCTCTGTTCTAGTTACCTTCAATAATGAACATTTCTTATTTTTAGGAAATATTACAAAATACTGTTGCAATGAATTTTTGCATCAGCATTTCAAGCAGAGTGAGCTTTTGTAGCCCCCCAGGACTGTTTTGAGATTCTTCCTCTTGGTACTAATAACATTTCTGAGCTCAATTTCTTCATCTATAAAACGTAGATAACAAGAGTACTCATCTTGTTGGGTGACCTAAGGAAAAATGAGTCAATGGACATGTGTTGCTTTGCATGGTGGCACTAAATAATTACCAAATACTTAATATTAAAAATTAAATAATCAGTATTACTACTACTATTATTATTGTTATTATCTTTTTTTCTGGAAAAACTAGCTAAGTAAATTTTGTAGATACTGCTGAAAAAGAAAGAGTAAATTGATATTCTTAAACATGTCTCCTTGATAATTTTTTTCATTTTTAATTGAGATATAATTGACATAAAACATTTTAGTTTAAGTTGCACAAATAGTAATTTGAGATAGAGAGAGCCACAATAAGTTTAGTTGACATCCATCACCTCACAGTTATAATTTTTTCCTGTGGTGAGAACTTTTTCTTTAATTAATTAATTTATTTTTATTCAGTTACAATTGTCTGCATTTTCTCCTCTTCCCTCCACCCCACCCCAGCCAGTCCCACCTCCCTCCCCCACCTCCACCCTCCCCCTTGATTCTGTCCTTGTGTCCTTCATAGTAGCTCCTGTAGGCCCCTCTCCCCACTATCCCCTCCCCACTCCCCTGTGGCTATTGTTACAATGTTCTTAATTTCAATGTCTCTGGTTATATTTTGTTTGCTTTTTTCTTTTGTTGATTATGTTCCAGTTAAAGGTGAGATCATATGGTATTTGTCCCTCACCACCTGGCTTATTTCACTTAGCATAATGCTCTCCAGTTCCATCCATGCCATTGCAAAGGGTATAAGCTCCTTCTTTCTCTCTGCTGTGTAGAATTCCATTGTGTAAATGTACCATAATTTTTTGATCCACTCATTAGCTGATGGGCACTTAGGTTGCTTCCAGGACTTGGCTATTGTAAATTGTGCTGCTATGAACATTAGGGTGCATAGGTTCTTTTGCATGGGTGTTTCAGGGTTCTTAGGGTATAATCCCAGCAGCGGAATTGCTGGGTCAAAGGGCAGTTCCATTTTTAGTTTTCTGAGGAAATTCCATACTGTTTTCCACAGTGGCCACACCAGTCTGCATTCCCACCAACAGTGCACTAGGGTTCCCTTTTCTCTGCATCCTCTCCAACATTTGTTTGTTGATTTGTTTATGTTGGCCACTCTAACTGGTGTGAGATGGTACCTCATTGTGGTTTTAATTTGCATCTCTCTGATGGCTAGTGATGCTGAACATCTTTTCATATGTCTCTGGGCCCTCTGTATGTCTTCCTTGGAGAAGTGTCTGTTCAAGTCCTCTGCCCATTTTTTAATTGGGTTGTTTGTCTTCCTGGAGTAGAGTTGTGTGAGTTCTTTCTATATTTTGGAGATCAGGCCCTTGTCTGGCTATCATTGGTGAATATGTTTTCCCATACTGTTGGTTCTCTTTCTATTTTAGTGCTGTTTTCTTTAGCCATGCAGAAGCCTTTTATTTTGATGAGGTCCCATTTGTTTATTCTTTCCTTTATGTTCCTTGCTTTAGGGGACATGTCTGTGAGGATATTGCTGCGTGGAATGTCTGAGATCTTCCTGCCAATGTTTTCCTCTAGGACTTTTATGGTGTTACGACTTATATTTAAGTCTTTTATCCATCTTGAATTTATTTTTGTGTATGGTGTAAGTTGGTGATCGAGTTTCATTTTTTTGCATGTAGCTGTCCAGATCTCCCAAGACCATTTGTTGAAGAGTCTATTTTTGCTCCATTTTATGCTTCTGCCTCCTTTGTCAAATATTAATTGACCATAAAGACTTGGGTTTATTTCTGGGCTCTCTATTCTGTTCCATTGGTCTATGTGCCTGTTTTTATGCCAGTACCAGGCTGTTTTGATTACCATGGCCTTGTAATACAGTTTGATATCAGGTATTGTGATCCCTCCTGCTTTGTTCTTTTTCCTCAAAATTGCTGCAGCTCTTCGGGGTCGTTTATGGTTCTATATAAATTTCTGAAATGTTTGTTCTATATCTGTGAAATATGTCATAAGTACTTTAACAGGGATTGCACTGAATCTATAAATTGCTTTGGGTAGTATGGCCATTTTGATGATGTCAATTCTTCCAATCCATGAGCATGGTACATGCTTCCATTTGTTTGTGTCTTCCTTAATTTCTTTCTTCAGTGTTGTGTAGTTTTCTGAGTACAGGTCTTTTATCTCTTGGTTAGGTTTATTCCTAGGTACTTTATTTTTCTTGTTGCTATATCAAATGGGATTTTTTTCCTGATTTCTGTTTCTGCAGTTTCGTTGTTGGTGTACAGGAATGCCTTTGATTTCTGAGTATTGACTTTGTATCCAGCTTTTTTGCCAAATTCATTTATTAGGTCAAGTAGTTTTTTGGTGGAGTCTATAGGATTTTCCATGTACACTATCATGTCATCTGCAAACAGTGACAGTTTCATTTCCTCCTTTCCAATTTGGATGCCTTTTATTTCTTTTTCTTGTCTGATTGCTGTGGCTAGGACTTCCAGTACTATGTTGAATAGGAGTGGTGAGAGAGGGCATCCTTGTCTTGTTCCTGATCTTAGTGGGAAAGCTCTAAGTTTTTGTCCATTGAGTATGATGTTGGCTGTAAGTCTCTCATATATGGCCTTTATTATGTTGAGGAATGCTCCCTCTATTCCCACTTTGTTGAGGGTTTTTATCATAAATGGGTGCTGTTCTTTTAGCAACTTTCAGGCAAGTAATCATTTTTTACTAATATAAGAATAATATTTAATAAATCAGTGACAACATTTAATATTTATTAAACAATTAGTGTGGAAAAGCATACTACCTATCTTTTTTAAAAAGATGTTATTTATTTATTTTTAGAGAGGGGAAGGAAGGGAGAAAGAGAAGGAGAGAAACATCAATGTGTGGTTTCCTCTCAAGCGCCCCCTACTGGGGACCTGTCCCACAACCCAGGCATGTGCCCTGACTGGGAATCAAGTGGTGACCCATTGGTTTGCAGTTTGACACTCAATCCACTGAGTCACACCAGCCAGGGCTTACCTACCTTTTTTCACTGACTCATTATAGTCAACTTTTGCAGTAAATTATATTAATATATCCATGTTACATATAAGACTAAAGAAATTTAGAGATAAAATCCTAGAAGAGAAAGGAACTAGATTCAAAACCATAGGACGTCTCCCTATAGTACTTGGTTTTAATCACTGTACTATTCTGCTCCCCCCACCACTGGGAGCATGTGCCCCTGTACACGCATGCACCCAGCAGTGTGGACTCTAAAGTGATTACGTGGCAGACTGAGAGAGCGGGGAGTTTTGCATGAAGGTTTTTATTGATGGTTACCTGTATGACTCCCTCATTTCACCTAATAGCCTCCCCCACCCAGCACCTTACCTCCCATTCCAGTGGTAAATGTTTCAATAGCCTGGAGGTGGGGTGTGAAAAGGGAGCCCTGATTTGTACTTTTGCTAATTTCCAATATCTGTGGTGTAAAACACTGTCAACATGGCTACTTCAAGCCACCGATGGTGGAAACAGCTTGCCAACTTCCTGAAACCATAATAATCAATTAACAAACCATTCTAGAGAACTGGTATGAACCAGCTTCAAACTGCTGCTGCATTACTCTGCTTTATTTTTTCATTATAACACTTGCTGTCACCTAACATATTTTATATTTAAAGGTTAATTTTTAAAAATTGTATCTCCACACCTGCCCCTTACTAAGATTTAAGTTCAATGAAAATAAAGATTTCAGTAGATTTCTTCTTTTTCTCCAAAGTTTGCAAAATAATGATTAATTTACCCATTAAATACTGCCCCTAAATGTCTGCAAGTCGGTAATGAATTTTTATAATAACAATGTTTTATATTGAAAATTTTTATCACTGCATGTTCACAGAGGTAAGAAAGAGGCCATTTAAACTAGGTTGATTCCATTTACAATAGATCCATTAACTCTAATGGTAAACACACAAAATATTCTAACATTTTAGTACTATTGGTACCATGAGAACAACTATCCAAATAAATGAATGTCTTTAAAAGTCTATTTAATTATTCTTGAGCATTGAATTCATACCTCCTATTAGGGCTCTCAACCTGTCTCAAGGGGGTTGTTGGCTTAAATGAGGATTCCTGGACCAACGCTCGATCCCTCTTCAGTAAGTGGGAGACGACTTCACGAAATTGTATTTCTAACCAGCTCCCTGCCCACCTCCCCACGCACCAGAGATTATGCTGCAGGAAATTACTGGCCACAGCGCACACTTTGGAAAACACTGCCATCCTCCACTGAAAGCCGTTGTGCGGCAGGACCAGGACGGCTGTCCTGGATGAGTAGCCAAATCGTTTTAAGGGAAATTTCCTTGGAGATTTTACATTTGTATCAGTGTGAAGACCATTTTGTATGTCACCATAGAGAGACAGAAAATGAGGATAATATGTGAAATCTCAAAGTAAATGAACATCAAGGCTTGGAAATTTGTTTTATTAGATGCAAATTAGCATCTATAATGGACTTAGAAGATGACCAATTCACATTCTGTAGAGCTGGAAAGAGAACCCTATAATGTTAATTATTTCAAAATATTTTTGCAAGCCTGTATACTACACATGAGACACAATTATTTTGTAACTTAAATCGTAATTTATATAGGCTATAATAAGTCTGCATAATGCAAAAGTAAATGACAGATTGTTAACATAAATACTTAAGTAGGATTTGGAATGAATGAAATTAAAAAACATGGATCTTTTACTTTGCAATTATCTTTTCCTTCGTAAGTGAGGTTCGGTGTTCTTTTTAAAAAGCTGCCTCCCATTGTGTTAGTTTATCTTATGGGCAGAAATCAGGTATTTTTATAAGAAATGATGTATCTTGTCCTTGTTGTGATTAAATAGAGCTATCATGGAGCCATTTCTCTCAAGGTGTCTGTGTGGATGAATAGCGTTGCTGTGCTATGTAATGGCTCTTCCTATCAGCAGAGCAAATTTTAGCTACAAAATAGAAGTAAATTCATGCCAGTGCTTAAGTACATAAAACTGTTATTAGCAAACTATCCAGTTTTCCCTTCTCCACTTGAGATCATTGTTTTTCTTTTACAGTAAATTTACTTTTCAAGGGGCAGAATGTATAAATTCAATACAACTATATGTCAAACTTTATAAAATTTCCAAATGAAAACAGTGAAGGCCAATGAAAAACATGCTTGTAGATCAGAGAATTAAGATTATATCATTTCCATTTTTGAAAACTGAACCCATTAAAGTATAATCACTTAGAAAATAGTTTATTTATAATCTCTTAAAGCAGAATGGACAAAGCCCTGAAATAAAAATCACTTAAAAATTACTGTGTATTATACAATTCTATTTGAACATAAACTTTTTTTTTGAGTGAAGGAGTTTCCCCAAAATAATGGTACATCTGCCTCCACAATATTCTGTCATTTGGATGCAGCTTGAAAAAGTTTTCATTGTTTTTGTTTCTTTTTTCAGACAGAGATATTCAGTAAATTTCATTGTCCCTCAAAATAGTCTCTCGTCCCTCTGCTGTCCTCCCTGGCAATTAGTCATGCTTAGCTTATAGAATTAGGGTAAGCAGGAATTCAAAAATCTACAAATACTGTTATGTAGGTTGATGAAAGATAAAAATAAAGAAGAGCACAATAATTGCGCATGCAGTCTCCGTACTGTGAAATGTCAACAACACAGGAGGAAATTCTTCCCGTAAGGCTTTGTATAGGTGTGGGTAGCAGGCCTCATTACAAGACGACTTTATGAAAATGCATACTTACAAAAGTATTCTTATGAAAATGTAAAATATGAACTTTCATAATCTAGCCAGTAAGAAATGACCTGAAAGCTTGTGGTTGGGGTACATTTATGAACACTGAGTATCACTGATCTTTAGGAAACAAGCAGAAGGTGAGGAAACTTCGAGTAGTCGGAGGAAGTTTCATCAGAGAAAAAAGAGGAAAATAGTTGTCAAAGGATGGAAAACAGAAGAAAACAGGAAAGATTTTAAGGATGAGAATACTTGGTGGAGGTGAAATGATTCAAAGAAGGTTGCAAACCTATAAAATTTAATTTTGCAATAAATAAGAGATCATTGGTGACTTCTGCCCAAGAGTTATCAGGAGAAAGCTAATGTTGACAGTAAAATTTCATGGAGTGATGAAAAAAAGTGAGAATTAAAAACATACCTATTTTATCACTATTTTTGGTCATAGCGAGAAGACAGATCATACCTATGGGGAGGTGGAAAAAGATGCAGAAAACTTTACAATTGAGGAGAAATGCTGGTTCAATAATTCTAAGAAGGAGACTCAGTGAAAAGCAAGAGATTAGAGTGCTATTTACTTATTTATTTTTGTTTTGCTCAGTTCCTTGGAAACCACTTGATGACGCTTAGTCATTTGATGTTGCTAGGGATTGCACAGTTAGACCAAAAAATATTTGTTTATCTGCGGGCAATCCTCTTTGAATCCCGGGCACCTCCACATTGCCATCATTAGGGATTTTGACCTTCTCCCGGGAAGCCACATGGTTTATAGTCTTCCCCATTATAAGACCCTAACAGTACTAGCAAAAGAGATGATTTAGAGAAGTCACTACAAAAGAAGAAAGTAGAAACACATGATGTACTACCAAAATAATATGTTTTATTCTTCAGGAGGAAAAATACACATACTCGTTTGTAATTTGTAATGGCTCAGTTGAATAAAAGACAAAGTTCACAATTTTTGTGCCAAAGGAGAAAAGTTTCAGTGAAATGTCACAACTTTGATCATCTATATGATAAAAGAAGTAACAGGGCATTCCTCACCTGAGAAACGTTACTAATCATACTCCTAAAGCATGGCCGTATTCATTCAGCATCAGCAAAATGTGTGTTGCCCTTCTTTTCCACTCCAGGTTGTGTGACAGAGATTTTCCACTGCAGAAATGAAAAATAAACCAGTTTATGTAATATTTAACTATTATTTTATATTATATTTAGTAGAAAATGAAAATAATTTTGTTAGATAAAATCTAATGTAACCTAAACAGTGTTTACTGTTCTTTTGGTATAGTCCACATTTTGCTTTATTTACATAATACCAAACTTATCAAGTAGGTCTTTGCAAAAAGAAGGCAATTGCCCTGGTACTTTGGCAACATTATTCTGAAAGTAACTTCTAATACATGTCAGAGCTAAAGAAAAATAATGTGAGCACTCTTCAAAGTGAACTAACATTGGTGCCTCTACTTTCTTCCTGGTACTTACTGACTTAGAGACGTGAATATAAACTTTATCCTTTTTGATCAGTTGTTTTCAGCTTAAATCCTCATATACTAATTCATTTATTCATTCATTCATTCATTCATCTTATGGAGCACCCACTATGTAACTACTCTTCTGATCATCATGTGTAGAGATAGGAAGAAGTATTAAATTCAAAAAGAAAGTTCAAGACCAGATCACGTATGAACTTGTAGGTCATGAGCAGTGTTATGCATCTTCTCTAAATGGGATGGTTTAGCATTGAAGGACTTTAAGAATGAAGTGATTTGATTTTTTTAAGAAATGAGTGTTGATGGAGTAAATAGTGTGTTAGTTTCCAGGGATGCATAAAAAGTGCCACACACTGGGTGGTTTAAAGCAATAGATACGTGTTCTGTCACAGGACAGGAAGTTAGATGTCCCAAATTAAGGTGGCAAGCGGTTGACACCTTCTGAGGACTCTGAAGAAGAAACTGTGCCGTGCCTGGCTTCCAGTGTCTTGAGGTACCTGCAATCTTTGAAGGTCCTTGGCTTGCAGATCATCACTCCAATCTCTGGCTCCATCTTCATCCTCACTTCTTTTTTGTGTGTTTCTTTCCTTCTCTGTCACAAACATCTGTCATTGGATTGCAAAATCCGGGAAAATTTAATCTCGAGATTTTCCACTAGTTACATAGGAAAAGACCCTTTTTACAACTTAGATGCCATCCTGAGGTTCTGAGTGGACACATATTGGGGGAGGCACTATTCAACCCACTAAAAGTCATAGAGAAAAATATGGTCAGGTAAGAGACCATTTTAACAATCCAAGTAAAATGTGTGATGGTGCCTTGGACTGTAAGGTGGAAAGTAAGAATTGTTTATATTGAGGGAATTTAGAGCTGGTAGAATTCCCTGAAGCAGCGAGAAAAATCAAGAGGGAATGCAATCTGAGGCCTGCCTCTGGGATAATTTGCAGTGAAATTTACTGGGATGGGGAAACTAAGAAAGAGGTAAGTTTTCAAGAAAATTGATTGACATTTCCACTTCAGTTATGTTACGTTTGTGATATGTATTAGACCACTTAAGTTGAAATATTAAGTGCAAAGTTTAATGTGAGAAAGTCTGCTGTCATATTTATTATTAGAACAAAACTTTGAAAATAAAAACTCCAGAGATTGATTAATTTCACCTGTAGAATCGTGACTAAAGATACTTTTTTCTTTTTCTATCGTTACACAATTAGCATGCCTTGTCCCTTGGCATGTCCCGTTCAGAGTCCACAGCACTGTGCGTATGTTCGTCTTTACTGCCATGTAACACACTTCCTTCCTCTTTATGTGAGACCAAGAAAGGCCCTCATTTTCTGAAGGCAACTCTCAGGCCACTCGATGCCAAGGGAAGAATGAACTAGAATTTATCAGAACCAGGCAGTCGTCTGGCCTGCGCTCTATTCCCACTGCACCATTTACCCAGTGTGTGGTTTTGAAAAAGTCAGTCTTTTCAGAAGCATCCACACCCTCGTATTAAAATGTAGACTGTAATGATACCTACTTATCAGAAAGATTACATATACGATCATGGGCAGATGGTAGGTATTTATGAATGTGTGTTCCTGGCCTATCTTCCAAGAGCTTTTTTAATAATTTCACATACCTTACTTATACATTATATATATATATACATTTAAAATAAACAAAATTAAATAAAATGTTTATTCAGCAGAGATGAAAGTAACATGTCGAGGAGCATGAGGAACAATTTTTACTAGTTTTCACGTATAAAAGTTCCACCTAGGAGATGGAAATTTATTGATTTCAGGCTAATAATGTTTACATGGAGACAAAAAAGAATGCTGTGATTGAAATCCTTAGCGTGCTCTTCTGCATTAGGTCACGAATGTTGTGGTTTGCCAATTGAATGTTTTCATTTCATAGCTTCCCTGAATAATTAAAAGTGAGACAGTGAGGTTATACAAATAACTTATCAATACAGACCTTAACATCTCCCCCTTCTAACTGCAAAACAACGTCTCAACATATCTACCACATTTCAGAGCTCACCACCTTTAGCTTTCTGCAGTTTTACCCATGATCTCAGCTGCTGCCACGTAAATGTCCAACTTCATTCAAGAACCTAACATAATGCATACAACTGTTCCATAAAAGTAAGTAAAAGATCTGCTAAAGAAGAAGATGAAAATAAGTAAAATTAATAAGCCAAAAATAAAGATGGTGCAGGGAAGATCAAATAAATGTTTCCTTTGGCCAAGTGGATGTAGAAGAAGCAGGTGAAAGGGAACTGAAGGGACTAACATTTACTGAGCAACCACTAAACGCCAAGCATCTTAGAGCATTTCATTTCAGCATTGCCACTCAGCAATGCAGTACGGTAGCATTTTCTCACTCCACAAGTTAAAGATGTCAAACCTATGTGTTGGTGAGATTAAGTAGAGGAAGGTGTTAAACTTTGAGAAGTGGAGCTGAGAGTCAAACCCCAAATTATCTGACCTTGGTTCAAATGTACAGCTTACTTCGCTAAATTGAAAAGTGGTTAAAGGAGAAATAACATGTCACCAATATCAGACATAATAGAATATACGCCCCAACTATTACTGCTTTTTGTGGGGGAAAAGCATGAATAAGTGGTCAGGAATAAGTAGACTTTAGCTGCACATTACTGAGAACAATTTATTGATCAGTTTCTAATGGATCTAATGTTCATCCTCTTTTTCCTCACAGGAAATTTTGCATCACTTAGAAAACTACTGCTCTACTCATCATTACTTTATAATTCTTTTCTCTATCTTATTTGTCCTAGATTATGGGGTAGATTTTTTATGACCTCTTTATAAGTGTATATAGCATAAAGATAGATTTAGTATGTTAATATATTACAGATGACACCCTAAATAATTATGTTTGGCCATGTGGGTTGCACTAACAGTATTTTTCTGCAAAAATCTTCATAGCGATTTGTATTTTCATGCTTTTCAGGCAATAATATTGTATGCAGCAAATGTCATAATAATTTCTGTAAGTGCATGTTTATTTTTGTTGTAAAATATGCTTCATTCCACTGATGAAAAAGGCTACCTGAGAAACTCCAAACATGTGGAAAGTAGATAAAGAATTCTGAAAAGGATTCTGTACTGCCCAGGGAACTGTACTGCAGTAGGTCCTTCCTTACAGAACTGGAGTAAGAATACCTGAGAGAGTTAAATCTCACCTGAGATCCAGGCGGTATGAGTGAAGTAATTAAAGGAGAAAGAGGCTGTAGAAAAGAAACTACTTTAGTTCATTATTATCCTGTAGAAGTGAGAAAGGACTAATAAAATCTTGAGTCTTAGTAGAGCTTCCTTTAAAAATAATATTTTAATTATCTCTATATGTGAGGACATATTGCAATTATAAGAAATAATAACCACACAATTATATTTATAATATTGTTTATTTATATTCAATATTTAGAATTAAGGTATAAAAATAGCAGTGAATTATGGATACCCTAACACAAAATAACTACAATTTGACAATGCAAAAATAACGATAGATGTAACAAACTGGGTGAGTTAGAGGGTATGAGTTCTGGAAAAATGATTCCCTTGTCTTTCACATTACGTCTACCAGGTAGCAGCGTATTGGCAACGCTTCCAATGTAGGAGATACCAGAAAATTCGGAACACTCATATTTTGTAAAATATAAAATTGAAAAAAATTATTTTGAAAACTTTCTAGTATTTGATGATTTTATCATCTGTCAACCCCTCCTAAGTACATGAAATTTTAGTCACCTTTTAATTATTTTTTTAGAAATAAGGGTTAACAGAAGTTGAGCCCTTATAAGGACCAAGTACTGTTCTAAGTACTATACATGTAAAAACTCTTTTAACCTTGACATCAGAACTCGAAATAGGTACTGTTGTCATCCCACTTTGGAGTTGAGGAAACAGAGGCACACACAGACGTGTCACCTCTTTCAACATTAAGCAAATGTGTCTGAAGGCCAATGTTTTGAACACATGAAGCTAGATTCCAGGGCATATACTGCTAACCAAGATGCCATTTTCTGCTATTTATTATGGTAAGGAAATTTATAAATTCATGTAAGTAAGCAAAAATAAAGGAAAGTGCATTGAAACTGACCATTGGGAGTTTTAGTGGGAAAACCATTCAAAATGTATGATCTTTTAAACCATTATTTTTTATTTTGTGTGGTTCCACTACTTTACTTTCAGCATAACTTGTTATCACTGTGATACATAGTGCAAGATATTGTACAATCATGACATACTATGTTTAGGCCATGCAGTGTCGCACTAACTTTTACTCACATTTTCATGCTGATTTTTTTTGTTTTGTTATTTGCTACTACTGTTCGTTGCTTATTTTCAAACACTTCATTACTTTTTCAAATATTTTATAGATATGTGTCTTTTATAAAGACATACATTTGGGTTTGTTACTTAATTTAAAGTCACTCAATTAATGTTCTTTGTTTTTACAAATGTAATCCATGTATGTTATAACTGGTATTTTTGTTTTTAACTGTTTTAAATATATATTTACACTTTTGCAAATTGGGAAGATTTAGTACTTGTATTTTGCTTCACATAAGAGATACATATGCTGCCCAGTTTTTGGCTTTATTATGTTTGAAATATTTACACATACTTGCACTTTCCCCGGCAGGTGAAGAATGAATGTAGTAATACTGGGATGGTAGGAATAAGGCTCATGAAAATCCAAGAGGAGGGACTTTAATATTATGCCAGTAGAAAAAATATAGATTTTTATATATTTGTACAAAAACTAACAGTAAACTTAATAATTATTATATATTAACTTATTTAATTTATCTAATAGCCCAGCATGGAATCTCCATTTAACAAATGAAGAAGAGAAAGATGGTCATTAGCCAAGCACGCATACAAACATTTGGAAGAGCCAGGATTCAACCCAGAGCCCTTGTAGGGCACCACTAGGCTATTCGGCCTCTCAGTAAAGGATGAAAGGGCACATGACCCAGGAAATGAGGTTTTTCCTCTGAAATAATATGGGTGAGGTTTTTCCCTGATAGTTTATGACTTGTGTTTGAGCATCTCAGAATTCTAATTAATAATGTCTATGTTCTTAATTTACTTTAGTTAAGACAGTCAAATATCTGACATCTACCTAGGTGAGTTAAATATATATTCCCTTCTGACTTTAAAAGAGTTTGCTAAACACTTTGACTTTTATATCATATTTGAAACCTTTGCTACTTCTTACATATATTGAAATTTTCCTTTTTTAAATAGTGAGTTACAATCCTCGAGTCATTTGATATGATATCATTTATCTACTATGTGTTGTGTTGTGGATGTGGAAATATTTAGCCTAAAAGTATGTTAGGTAAAATGTGCTTTCTCAGATATAGTGTCTTTTTATTTCTCCTGACATTAAAATAATATATCATTATATTGAGCCTTTGCGTTGTACATGGAGCAATACTACTGTAAGTTGGTAATCTTAAACCCTCTGATTGACATAGCCCAGAATGATTACGGTGTAAATTAGATTGAAATGAGAGGGCAGCATGATTTGGGTGTAAAACACTGTATTTGCGCACAGCAGGCCCGCTTTGTCTCCCTGATGTTACTTCACCATTGTGAACCATCGGCGTCACCACAGCGCTTCCACTTCCAGTGTCCCAGCAACTTAGGATGCTTAGCATTACATGCCCTGGCAGACCATTTGTACACGTTTCAAACAGATGGTTTTATATCAGAAATTTTTATAAAGACAGAACAAATAAAAGTATTTATGGCCAAACTGTCTTTCACTAGATGAATTTCTGTGAACTCCAGCAGATTGAGTGTATTTCTCTCTGACATTCCATTTTATGACATGTCTATATGTCAGTTTCAAAGACTATAATACATTGCACATTTCAAAAAGTTGCAAATTTTATGATAACCTAATTGTTAGCACATTTTGCACAAATTTTCAGGATAATTGCTCATGTTAAATGTAGGCTTCAGGAATTTCCTTCACGGAGGGATTCACTGAGCAAGGCCTACTCTTCTATGACTGAATTGTAAGAGGCTCTGCGAGGAAAATGGGTTCTTCCCAGCCTTGTGGGACTTGAGTTTTGTGCTCAGTACACCGCATGTACAGGTGCGTGTCACCTGTGGTCAGATTACTCCAGTGAAGTGCTATCATGAAATCAGAAACTTTGCATACTTATGGAGGACTATCTAATTATAACATTATATAATTAAGCCAGGAAAATTAAGGTCTTGTTTACATCATAAACAAATAACTTTACAACATTACAATCTTACTCATCTCTAAAATACAAGAATTAAGCTAAAAACATGCTAACTATTTATCAGCTGTAATTTCCCAAGATTTCTAAGAAATTAATAAATGTAGAAAACTTTTTTGCTTGTTGGAAGCACCCACCCTGTCTTATAAAATGCTTCCACATTTTTTTCAAAGTAAATATTGACAAGATGTCTCAAAAAACACTTACAAATAGTGGTCTCCTGTAAACATAATTGAGATATAATAATAAAAACCTTTCATCATAAAGAGAGTTTACAATGAAATAGAAACTACAAAGCTTTTATGCAATGTTTAGATGAAAATAACATAACGTACTGAATGGAATATTTTATTTTTCTATCATCTCTTCAGTATTATAAGCTCTTTTGTATAATAAATGGGTAAGAAATATGTAAAGACTTACAAAAATCCATGAAAAAATATTTGTGTAGACTTTCTATATACCTGATTTCTACTGATATGCTCTCGGACACAATGCCTACATATGCATGTGCTTGTGCATTTTTTCTCTCACAGATGCAATAGATATTTTGTATTATCAGAGTTGGTTCCATAAACTCAAAAGCTTATCAAACAATGGGTGGATAGAAAGAAACTAAGTTTATTTGGCCTTCTTAGCATTGGACTAGCAAGGTATGGCCCTGTGTTACAGGCCAAGTGACTGTGTCAAGGGGATTGTTTTGTGTGTTAACAGCAAAAATTATGATGTTTATAGTATGAACCGAGAAGATGCCTATGTGTATGAAAAGATAATGTCAATACCAGAATAACACATAAACCCTCACAATGAAAAAGGAGCCCATAATATTTTTATTCTAATTTGACACCAAGGACATTGTCAAATCATCTAGCATCTTACCCTCCTAAAATTGTTCATTACATTTAATATCGTACTTTCAAATGTTTGCAATAGAAGACTAAATAATTTAGATCTAATATATAAAATATTATACTTCATAGTTTCTTTCCCCTTTAAAAATTCCATTTTGGGATGTTGTCTACAATTGGCTGAATAAAACATGGAATATCATAAACTTATCGATCAATGTAAACAATTTGGCTCCAAACCATTCAGCTAGCATCTATATTCATGAAACTCTGTTTGGTAATGTACTAGAGAAAGATGCTATCAACTTTCCAGAAAAGTCTCCATGAAAAAAAATGTGTAATTTATTTACAGATAAAAACTAAATATATATGGATTTTCAGAAGAGTTTATATAGAGAAGAAAGAAAAATATGGATAGTTTAGAAATATTCACAATTAGTGTCTGGTAATTTATTGGTGCTGGAGCACATATGACTTTTAAATGTGCTCATCCAAATGTGTGATATACTCTGAAGTAACAACTTAGGGTTTTCAGAGGCGCATTATCTGGGTACACAACAAAAAGCAATTATTGGTTTAATTAGAGCCCTGGCTAGGGACCCTCCTTAGTTTGAGAACCCTTCATACCTAGGGGTATATTAATTTCAGATAAACTATTTGAGGAAGGGAATAATATATGCAAATAATTGAGTGATTAAAACATCTCACTTTATCTCATGTAGAAATTATCTTCAAAAAACTTGCAAATCACTAAAACTTGAGGAGCATGAATGCCAAAACTGTCTTTTAGAGTTCAGTCTTGAAAGGTGGCCAAATATGAACTATTAAGTCATCAAAGTTATGAGATGCTAACCAAGCAGATAACAATATAGGTAGGTGTATAGTCCATTGTAAAAATTTAAAAAGCTGAGTATTATAGTTTATAACATCCAATAAGTCACATAAAACTCTGACATTCCTTGTCTGTCTCCTATATTAAGAATAAAAAAGGAATGTGGTGTTATTGTTAGTGTTATAAATAGGAAAAATGGTTATTGTGGAAAATCAATGCAGATAAATAATGTCACTAGAAACTTTATCATAAAAAGATAAATATTAAATAATAAAAATTTGTAAAACTTTGAATTTATCTGTTTGAAGACACCAGTGTACTATATCTAAACCAGAATTGTTGAATGATGTAGGGTCAGAAATAGGATTAATGGTCTTGCATGATAAACAAGTTAAATATTTATTTAATGAAAGTCCTAATATCTTACTGCTTTTGTATATTTATTTTTTAAAGATTTTATTTATTTACTTTTAGAGAGAGGGAAAAGGAGGGAGAGGGAGATAAGCATAGATGTGCAAGAGAAACATCAGTCGGCTGCCTCTCACATGCCCCCAACCAGGGACCTGGCCCACACCCCAGGCATGTGCGGTGACCAGGAATCGAATAGGTGCCCCTTCAGTTTGTAGGACGACATTCAAACCAGTGAGACACAGCAGTCGGGGTGAATTTTTAATAATATAAACTCAGGTATGTAAAATATACTATGGTTAATTCAAAAAGGTTTTGAAGATCAACACATTTTAATATCCCTAGGTCTTCCCAGAAAATTACATGAGTAGAGAAATTAACCTTCAAATGCATACATATCACATGACACAAATAAGTTTTAAGAAAAAAAATCAAGACAAAGATACTCTCTGACATAAACATTTCAATATGAGAAGTCTTCCATGACATTGATTTTTTTTTTTTTAAATCAAGCCACGCTGGGCGCTCTGCGAAGTAGGCCACCGTTTCAGCACAGGGAGAGTTGTATGTAGTGGAGCTTTCACCAGCACAGCAGTTCATTCAAGAAGACTGCTTCAAGACTTCATTTAAAATGATCAGGGGCGCATTATCTGGGTACACAACAAGAAGCAATTATTGGTTTAATTAGCTGGCATTCACCACACCGCCCTCTTTCTCTTTGTTCCATTGCCAGGCAATTTTCTACAATCATTAAGCAAGGGAACTATAATTCCACAATGACCTAATTTACAGTTTCTTCTTATCACATTGGAGTATTTTAAAGTTATTTATGACTGTCCTCAATAAGAACTAAGTCCATGGGGCAGGAAACACTTGGGGCTTAAAATTTCAATATTCGTTGCCATATTATAAATCTTAATTATATTTATCATCTATGTTTTATTTTAGATAGATATGTGCCATGAATATGTGATGGAAAGGGAATATATATGATATCTTTCACATGTTAAAATTCTCCAAGTAACTTGTATATCTTTTACAAGTATATTACTATCGTGGAAAATATGCAACTAAATGTTTACAAGTTAAGAAACTTTAACATATAACTTACTGAAAGCAAAAAATATAGCCAAACAGACCTATTCTAAGATGTTGTTATCAGTCATACTCTTGCAAGTGGTGAAGTGAAATTATTTTCCTGCAGTGGTAATCACTGATTTAGGTGAATTCCTAAAATTTTAATCTTAGTGGAAACATTCTACTCTGGCATTAGAAAGCAGGAGTAGGTTCAAAGGTATAAACTTCTTTCCTCTGTGAGGCCACTGTTAAGACAAGTGTCTCTTTATTACACAGGCATCTAGTAAAGATTTAGAAGCAGAAAAAGTGAAGTTCTAGATAAGTTTTTGAAATATTTGCCCTAGATCTGTGAAATATGCTGTTGGTATTTTAATGGGAATTGTGTTGAAGCTATAGATTGCTTTGGGTAGTATGGACATCGTAATGATGCTAATTCTTCCAATCCGTGAACACTGGATATGCTTCCATTAATTTGTTTCTTCCTCATATCTTCAATGTTCTATAGTTTGCTGAGTACAGGTTTTTTAGGTCCTTGGCAATCTTGAGAAAGAAGAACAAAGCTGGAGGGATCACAATACCCAATATCAAACTATACTACAAGGCCACTATAATCAAAACATTCTGGTACTGGCATAAAAACAGACACAAGAACAGAATAGAGAGCCCAGGAATAAACCCATGTCTCCATGGTGAATTAATAATATTTGACAAAGGCCGCATGACCATGCAATGAAGTAAAGGTGGTCTCTTCAACAAATGGTGTTGGGAGAACTAGACTGGTACATACGAAAAAAGTAAAACTAGACCACCAATTTACACCATACCGCAGAATAAAGTCAAAATGGATAAAAAAAAAAAAAAACCATATACCATGGTACCATAAAAGGCCTAGAGGAAAACATAGGCAGTAATATTTCAGATATCCCATGCAGTAATATTTTTGCTGATACATCTCCTAGAACAAAGGAAATAAATGGAAAAATAAACAAATGGGACTGTATCAAATTAAAAACCTTCTGCATGGCTAAAGAAACCATCAGTAAAATCAAAAGGTAACCAACTATATAGGAGAATATATTTGCCAATGATACATTGGATTAGGGTTTAATTTCCAAAATATATAAAGAACTCATACGACTCAACACCAGGAAGACAAATATTCCAATTAAAAAATGGTCAAATGACCTGAGTAAACATTTCTCCAAGGAGGACATACAGAGGGCCCATAGGCATATGAAAGGGTGCTCAACATCACTAGCCATCAGAGAGATGCAAATTCAAACCAGAATTAGATACCACCTCACACTTGTCAGAATTACCATCATTAACAAATAAGCAAATAACAAGTGCTGACAAGGTTGTGGAGAAAAGAGAAACCTAGCACACTGTTGGTGGGAATGCAGACTCCGGCAACCACTGGGGAAAACAGTGTGGATACAAATGTAGTTAACATGTCACATCTCCCATCACTATGGCTTGGGGGGATTTAATGTCATTACACATAAATGATAACATTTCCAAATTATGTCTCTATTGAAAGTAGTTCCCTTAAAATGTCCATATTTTAAAATGTCTTTTTTCCCATCTCTTACTCATTCATGTTGGTCATTTTGCTGTCCATTTGTACACTCATTCATTCACAAAAGACTTATAGAATGCTAACATCTCATGTGTCTATAGAGATTTTGTGACTAAAACAGTCTACATAATCAATAATATATCTTTTATAATTACATGCAACATCTGTCTGGAAAAAGTCTAGCCATTACTAATGTAACAAGAATGATTTGCATGACATCTATGTAACCTGGCAGCCAAGGAGAGTGGACTGGAATGTGCATGGGTGAACAATGGTGACTTCACTGTACTAGTCAGTGGGGTGGTAGACGCCATTGAGGGAGCATGTGTACTGTGTGCCCATCACATTCAAATGTCTGAGTGAGTAGAGCAATGAATCTGCATCAAATTTTGCATTAAGCTTGAGCATTCCTTCATGGAAACTATTTGGATGACTCGGAAGGCTGCAGCTATGGGCAACTGGTGATCAGCAGCTTCATCATGACAATGGGCCGCTCAGGCATCAGGTCCTTGTGCAGAGTTTTTTGGCAAAACATCAAATCACCCAGGTAACTCAGCATTACTACTTAATTTTTATTTTTTTCATAAATTAAATTAGTATTGCTCTAGAAAGGAAGATTAGTATTTAAAAACAATATATACAATGAAACACTTATTATTTACCTACTGGATTTGGGAAACGGTTCCATTCTCATGTATGCAAGCAAACTGACTCTTGCCTTTCCCCTGACATTTGATATTTACAGCGGTATGTGCAAGAGTAAGGTCCAACCTCACACATGGCACCAGCAGACTGCCGAAGTATGTGAAACATACAAAGTCTCTCTTGCTCCATCTATTTCCATTTTGTTTCCCCACCAGCATTCTTCAAGCTGTACAATGTTTTGAAACTTATTCTGCTTCTTGATCTAATCTTGTTTTTTCATCTTCCTTAGGAGACTAACCACCTTTTAATTTTAATTTACAAAGCTAGCAACTTCCTTTCTTCCTTTATATTTATTTCTTTTATTTAAAAAAGCTTAATGTATTTTTATTGATTATGCTATTACAGTTGCCCCATTTTCACCCCTTTATTCCCCTCCGCCCTGTACACCCCCTCCCACCTGCATTTCCCCCCTCCCACCTGCATTTCCCCCCTCCTTAGTTCCTGTCCATGGGTTGTACATATAAGTTCTTTGGCTTCTACATTTCCTGTACTATTCTTAACCTCCCCCTGTATATTTTCTACCTACCGTTTATGCTACTTATTCCCTGTACCTTTTCCCCCATTCCCCCCCTCCCCTTCTCCATGTGATCTCCATTTCTGTGATTCTGTTTCTCTTCTAGTTGTTTGCTTAGTTTGCTTTTGTTTTGGGGGGTTTTTATTAGGTTTGGTTGTTGATAGTTGTGAGTTCGTTGTCATTTTACTGTTCATATTTTTTATCTTCTTTTTCTTAGATAAGTCCCTTTAACACTTCATATAGTAAGGGTTTGGTAATGATGAACTTTAACTTGACCTTACCTGGGAAGCACTTTATCTGCCCTTCCATTCTAAATGATAGATTTGCTGGATAGACTCATCTTGGATGAAGGTACTTGCCTTTCATGACTTTGAAGACTACTTTCCAGCCCCTTGCCTGTAAGGTCTCTTTTGAGAAATCAGCTAATAGTCTTATGGATGAGTTTGTGCACATTCTAGGCCCCTGTGGGTCTCTCCAACAAACTCTCCTGTGAGGCTGGGAGTTTCTCCCACCACCTCAACACGCACAGATTTTTTCAGTTAGAGGTTTTGAGGCTTTCTTTCCCCATGCTGGAACTCTGGGTTGCGAGGTTTGTCTCTCTCCCCAGTTGTTCCTCCCAGTTTATCCGCACACAAATATGGGGCCACCTGCTCTGCCAGCTACCTCCTTGCCAAGAGTCCTCTCTGCCCTGCTGACTTGTCTCCACCACTCCTACTGGTCTGGATGAATGTTTCTTTTTTAACTCCTTGGTTGTTGGGACTTCCATACAGCTCAATTTTCTGGCAGCTCTGGTTGTTTGTTTTTGGTTTTAAATTTGTCATTGTCCTTCTTTTAGTTGTGCAAGGAGGCACAGTGGATCTTCCAATGCCTCCATCTTGGCTGGAAGTCCAACGCCAACAACTTTCTAATTTATTAAAATGATGTGAGGTAGTCCCTCAATGGAACAAGATTAGTTCACTATCCTTTCTTCCTCCTAGTCAATTTATACACTTTTAAAAGTGAGTTTATTATTTATAATTTCCATTGGAAATTTTTTAAAAGCTCAAAAAATTAACCAAGGACAAGCAAGGAATGCTTAGTTTGGCACAGCCGTTCAGGTGCCTTCAAATCACATCACATAGATAACTCTCCCTCCATCTTTTGTTGTCATAATTCCAACATAGCTTTTAGCAGGTCATATACAGCTTGATAAAATAAAAGAAAATTGTGTGAACTATGATTAGGACAGATGCTTAAATACCTGTAAGTCCTACTTCTTTCCATGTTTTGTTTCTAGATAAAATAGGTTGTATCAAGGCTAATTTTAGTGTTTTTTAATAAGTTACTATTGTGGTGTGAAAACTTAAGCATTTATATTTATTGTGGCATCTCATAGTTACCTGGGTGCTGTATCATGTGTAATTTTGAACTTATTTTGAAAGTATTTTTGGTATATCATACCTTGTCCATTTTAGTGGTGCAGTTAGAAGCTCTCCAAGTCATTAGCTTTTTACTGTGATCACTTGATTCACTTCAGAAATTCATACATTTTTCAGTGTGTGGTTGAAGTTTGTGTTACTATGCTCTAGATGCTGTCACTTTTTATCCGGTATATTCAGTAGACTTTGCCAAATATATTGACTTGGATTTAATTTATTATATTTCTGATTAGAAATGTTATATTTGCAGTGTATAATTTTATATGAATTAGTGGATGATGATTTAAGTTCTGTAGAGACTTTATTAAATTTATTGTATGTAGACCTTAATTCAATATTTGATACAGAAAGCAATAGAGATTTCAGTAGTTAGCATATTCATGAGAGTTGATATTCATGAGTGGTTACTGATGTGTATATCTATATATATGTATATATGTAATTTATATGTATATATGCATATATGAATAACAACTGTTTTAAAATAGAAAATCAATTTCAGTGAAAATAATCACTTTACATTTTACTTTGAATTACAAACATATTTTGATATCTTCACAATATTTATTACATAACTTTTCATGTAGTGAAGACCTAATAGATTTGATTCAATCTAAAGAATCATATTATGTTCCTCAGGTACCATTTGTTAAAAGTTATCTAAGAAAATAACTTGATAGCAACTAAGAGTTTTTCAGAACCATACACATTAGTCATTTTTTTTTCATTTCAGTGAAGACCTAGAATTACCTTTTAGAAAGGAACTGAATCTTAAAATAGGTAATAATCTAGTCACCGTTGTTGAGATCTCTAATTAGATGTACAGGAGTCCTCCCTTATCTGCAGTTTTAATTTTTGCAGTCTCAGTGACCTGCAGTCAACCACAGTCTGAAAATATTGAATAGAACATTCCAGAAATAGACAATTCATAACTTTTAAATTGCATGCCATTCTGAGTAGTGTGATGGAATCTCATGCCCTCTTGCTCCACACCACTCAGCAAGGGAGTACTCCATTTATCCAGCATCTCCCCGTATAGTTTCCCCACCGGTTAGGTAGTGGCCATCCCAGTTATCTGATCAACTGCCGTGGTATCGTAGTGCTTGTCTCTATGTGTTCAAGTCACCCTTATTTTACCTAGTAACGGCCCCAAAGCACAAGGGTTGTAACAGTGGCAATTCAGATATTCCAGAGAGAGGTCATGAAGTACTTTCTTTAAGTGAAAAGGTAAAAATTCTCAAATTATTTTTTCTGTTTTATTAGTTATTATTACTAATGTTTTACTGTGCTTCATTGTAAATTAAACTTTATCATAGGTATGTACATACAGAAGAAAAACAGCATATATAGGATTCACTACTATCTGTGGTTTCAGGCATCCACTGGAGTCTTCTGTGGATAAGGGAAGGTTACTGTGCTCTGAATTTGAAGTTCCTTGACTTAGTCTTCTCTGTTCTCAGTCAGATCTAAATGTTTCTATATGCCATCTCCTGCCAGATTTTGTGATGAAAGTTTGTACCTATGCTAATCAAATCTTCTTGTCTCTATCAGTCAGGATTCAACTAGAGTAGAGCCAGTAAAACTACAGTTACATAAATATAATTGGTTATATTTATATATAAAATTATGTCTACATAGGGGTTTATTATAAGAAACTGGCTTGTGCAATTGTGGATTTGAGAGGCTAGCTAATCAAGTCAAAAGTCAAAAGGGAAGATCATCAGGAAGGACAGATCATGAACAGCAGGGACGCCCACAAGAGAGGGCCAAAGCTGGTGTACCCAGGTGGTCTTTTTCTCAAAATGCCTTGGCCCTGTATTAAGACCATTCAATCGGTTAAGTCAGGCCCACCAAAGATATGATCCTTATTTCAAGTCAACTGTTTAGAGACTTTAATGAATGCACAAACCCCCTCACAGTTACACCTCGGTTAGTGGTTGATTGACTGCCAGGGAACTCCAGCCTAACCAAGTCCATCCATCTCAAGCATCACAATGCCCATGAAAGAGCCCATTAAACTTGACTTTACCTCTAATTTTCTAGCCTGTGGAAGTGTGAAAGACTATTAGTGAATTGCTCTTTGGAAGAAGTAGGTAACTGTTCCATTGTCTTGCCCACATTCCCATGCATTTGGGCTCTTTTTGGATATCTAGATCAAACACAAACCGAGACATTTGGGAGTGATATTTTAAGCTGTCAAGTGACAATTTGTTTCTTGGTCATTGAGTGTTTCCTCCTGTAGCTCAACCATCATTCTACTGTAGCACAGGGGTGACAAATGAGTGTACTTAGACCACTGAGGATGCACAGACCATTGAAGATACAAAGACACTTCAGTAACTGTTGTGATAGTCAACTAAATTAATTTGGAATAAGCTACAGCTCTCTAAGTCTAGTGAGGACATAACAAGGAATTGATAAGAAACCCTTAAACCTAGCTACAGGCAGAACAGAGAGGCTGAATAAATGTTAGCAAATGGGATTTCGATTGGGATTTTGTCAAATCCATGATCAGTCTGGGGAGAACTAACATCAATAATATGGAGTCTCTTGACCAATGAACAAGATATATTTCTCCATTTATGTAGGTCTTGTTTAATTTCTCCTAATTGTTATATTGTTGAAAGTGTACCCTCATTCATCTTTTGTTGTATTTCCCTAAGTACTTTTCTTTTGAGGGACTGCTGTAAATGCTATTTTCTTCACTTACTTTAATTGCTGATTGTTCATTGCTAGCAAATAGAAATACAATTAATAATTGAATATTTATCTCATATTATTGAAATTTAATAAATTCACTAATGAAATCTGGTAGCTTTTTTTAGGTCTTCAGATTGTTTAATAGGTGGTTATGTTGTCTACAGATAAAAAACAATATTACTCATTTGTGTCCAATCTGAATAACTTATTCCTTTTCATTGTCAGATTGCAATGACTAGAATTTCAGTACAACGTTGAATAGAAGTAATAAGTGTGATCATCCTTGCCTTGCTCCTGACCTTAGGAAGAAATAATTCATTTTTTACTTTTTTGTATGATGTCAACTACAGGTTTTTCCTAGATGTTCTCTTCAGATTTAATAAATACCCTTCCGTTTCTATTTTGATGAGAGCTACTTTTCTTTTTCTTTTTCTTTTTCTTTTTTTAATCAGGAATGAATGTTGGATTTTGTTGAATATTTTTGACAAATAAGACAGCTATATGACACAGACACCAGCCCGCAGTGTCCATGGTGTTGTGGCTGAGACCAGACAAGTTCACATGGACTACGGAGTCCTGTGGAGGATAAGGGAAGGCACAGCCACTCTCTCAAGGGGAGAGGGCCCCAACCCCTGCCTTGACAGGCTTTTATTGCTTTTCTGGGCACAGTACATTGAGGATGATCCTCATTTACTATGCAGAGGTTCGCTTTAGGTGGTTACAGAAAACAGAGGAGAGGGTGTTGCTAATTACATCAGAAGAGAGGGATATTTGCAAATGTAAAGGGAAAAGTGGTTGAACTGGTTACAGTCCTTGGGAGGATTAGCATAGATTTTAGGAAGTTACTTTAAAGATACGCAGTAAACATTTGCTGCCTCAATTCAGGGTGAGGGACTTTTAGCAAAAAAAAATCTCAAAACGGCCTAGCTACAATGCAGGCCTGATTCCTCACTGGAGAACCTATCCGTGGGTGTGGGTCCTGTGTCCCAGACCTCGCCCCCCACTGGCTTTTCCGAGTGGGAGCTGGGTCCATGCCACACAGAACAGTCTCCTATAGTTATATATATTTCCTATTTTAGTTTGTTAATAAGGAAAATAAAATTTTTGTTGTAAAAGGTCAAGCTCCCTTTGTAGGAAAGACCTCACTTAGTAGTTTCTTTTATTTTCTTTTAGAAAACATGTAGGAGAAAATATAAGAAACCAATTCTATGAGCTTAGGAAGGTAGGCCAATAATTATTATTCAGAACAAATAAAACATCAAAAATTAAAAGTTTGATAAGTGAAGGATTTCTATTTTTCAAAATATACCATCATTAGAATTGAAAAGATAACTCAGACTGAGAATAAAAAAATCTGTGCTACTTTTCATCCAAGGATTTTTCTCTTGTATAAATAAAACTGTGAATCAATAATTATAAGACAAAAAACTCAATTTAAAAATGGACCAAAAATCCAAATGGGAACTTCATTAATAAATAGCAAATGGTTGGTATCCAAGTTGCTCAGCAAAATGCAATCATGTTGACATATTAACCAGAAAATTTTAGGAACTAATAATACCAAGTATTGACAAGAATGCCAAATACCTATAAAACTTACAAGGTTTTGTTATCTATCTATCTCTGGAAATAAATGCAAATGGTTAGCACTAAAAACCAAAACAAGCAAACAAACAAAAAAAGCCATACAAGACTGTTCACAGTAGCTATCTTCAAAATATTTCCACAAAGAACTGAATTACTCTTCAAAAATAGAATCAGTAATAGAACTGTGGTATAGTCATATAATCAAATATATGTTTAGTAATAAAAAGAAACATAGTAATAAAAAGAAACAACTACTGCTGTACAGAACAACGTGATGAAGTTCTTATGCAAAACAATGAAGAAAACGTCACGAGCACAGAAGACATATTCTCGGATTTTGTCTTATGACGTTTAACAGACAAAGCTACTATAGGTGATAGGAGCTGGAATAGTGGTTATTGAAGTAATTAAACCTCAAATAAAATTATATGCCTTATTAAAATATAGATCTATATTCCTACAATTAGAGTCTTGGGTGGGAAAATGCTAGATGCTTGATATAATGCTTTAGAGAACAATATAAAATTTGAGGAAGTAATTAAGGAGAAAGATTAAAGATGCATCTTCTGTGTCTGAATCTGCTTTATCTCTTAAAATGCTGAGAAGTTAAGAATAGAATGCATGTTTCTGGATGGAACTAAAGCAAACTATTTAACAATTTTGCTTTTCATGACCACAATTGCTTTTGAAAAATGGAAAATTGCCCTTTAGGTATAATGTATTAAAATGATTTTAAACTGTTGAAGGAGAAATGATTCACCTTTGAGTGACTTTAACATTTGTCTACTTAATTAGCCTTAATAAATATAAATAAACTATCATTTAGTTTTTTGAGGTTGCAAGATATTTCCTGAAATAAATAATTAAACTTACATTCTAATATACTATAGTGTTTAATGCCATAGGAAAATCATATATTTATTTTCTCATTTATGAAGAATATATATGAACTACTTATTAACTAGGTAAAAAACAAACAAGTACTTGGTAAGTTTATGACTAATAAAAATAATTAAAATTTAAATATATTTAGTTAATATATATCCACTATATTTTGTATTAAAATGTTTTCATGTTTTAGAAGTGAAAAACAGATGTAAACTTTCACTTAATATATGAGGCAAAATACTGGTACGAATCTCTTCCCTTAACCCCACACTACTACAGCAGAAGACCAAATATCCCTTCTACCATAAAAAAATTAATTTAAAATGAAGTAATCATTTCTGAGTTATGGAAAAAAAAGGTCATTTAATCTATGCTTCTCTACTAGTTAAGTTCAATTTAAGGATTTAAGAGAGTGGAGAAAAAAGGAATTCTTTTTATACCTTGCCTATTATTTACTAGAAAATAGAAATGAGTTGCATTTTACATAATATACTAGATATAGCTTTACTATTCTCAAAATTGATAAATCACTAATAAATGAAAATAGCTGAAAGCTTATCATAACCTGCTATTAGGGCATACTTAAAATAGATGGTACCCCGCTGGTTCGCATGGGTTCCAATGTATTTCCAGTAATTCAGAGTAAGAGATTTGGTAGAAATGCTAATTGCATACATGAAACTAGGTCACATAATTTGCCGTTCAACTAATAATATAAATACAAATGTATTGTGCCACACTTTGTATTTTAACAATTTTCTTCTTTGTTATGACATTTTATTTTTACTCGAAGATTTTCAAAAAATTAAAATTATTTTTCAGAACAAAATTCTAAAAGATATTTTTCACACATAAAATTTACACCTCTCCCTTTGCCTTTTAAAAAATAATACATATAGAGAGATGTGAAAGTTAAAGCTAACTTTTAGTCAGTATTAGGGAAATGATATTATTATTATTATTATGACAGATGGAGAAATGTTAATTTAAGATGGTTTTAAGACCATAAGAGACATCATTATATAAACCAATTTCCACCTTTAATTTGAGAAATAAACTCAATGTATGTCTGATAGAAGACAATTACATTTACCAAAAAAATTTTTTTTTAAATATTCAGAACCATGAGAAAGTCAGTACTATGTGCTCTCAAGTCATGTTCTGTAAGTACGTTACTTCTACATGAATACCGTTGGGTCAATTCTGTCTCGACAAAGCACTATCTAACTTTCAATTATTATGGCAATTTGAATAATGCCATAGGATTAAAAAATGGTATAAATTACAACTGTATCTACTTTATTAAATAGCAATCAATGTGCCTTATATAATCTGACTAAAACTGTGCAAATTATTTCTTATCGCTTTT
Organism: Desmodus rotundus; assembly: GCF_022682495.2. Classification (NCBI taxonomy): domain Eukaryota; kingdom Metazoa; phylum Chordata; class Mammalia; order Chiroptera; family Phyllostomidae; genus Desmodus; species Desmodus rotundus. Next base: position 9,883,026 of record NC_071395.1, read on the forward strand.
AATACCAAATGTTTTCTTGAATGTGACTGCATGTGCGTGTACGTGTTACCACATTAGTCTCTAGTTTTCATATAAAGTGGTAAAATCAAGACTCCTAATTTATTTAAGGTTAAAAATAATTTCATGGGAAAGCTACATCACTAGGTTGTCAGTCATCCAGAATAGAAGCTTCACTTCAGACCTACGTATTACCTTTGTTCCTTCATAAGACTACCCGCTCAAAATGGTACTATATAGTACTTATCCTATTTCAATTATCAACTTTCTCTTTCACTACAGTTATCTCATCTCCACTCTAAGTAATCCAATTTTCCCTCTTTATGGACAGTTCCGATCAGGACACATATGCTTAGAATTTTCCCATAAAAACCAATAATACAGCATTCTGTACTTCACACCTCTTTTCAGATGCTGCCCTATTTCTCCCCAACCTTGAAAATGACCCACTGAAATACTATTATTAATAAAAATACCTATCATTTGTGAGTGTTTACAGCAGAGTCTAAGTACAGCTTTGTTACTTCTCACCCTGACTCATTTGTCTACATTTGCTCTTGCCCTTCCTTACATCTCCTTTGCTCTTGAACCTACTGTTATCAGGCTTATTCCCAGGCATGCTATCGATCTGCTTTTATCACTGCTGCCAGTGCTCCCCATCCCAATGTGTATTGGGTCTGGCCTTCACTTCACACCCAGGCAGCCTTTATTACCATTGAGTATTTTCTCCTTTTTGAGACTCTTTCTGCACTAGGCTTCTGGGGCACCACACAGGCTCCTAGTTTTCCTTACGTCTTACCAGCTATTTACCAGCTGGTTTTCTGAATAATTTGTAACTTCTCTTTTCTCAGTTGTAAAGGAGAGAGTACCTGGAAGTGTCTTTGCCCCATTTTTCTGTCTACATTCGCTACCTGGATAATCATTTACTACCATATCTTTAAATCATATTTATACATCTATATATCCCACTTCTATATTGTTAATCCTAACCACAACCCTGTTCCAAGTTTCTGCATCCAACTGTCTACTATATAATTTCATTTGGGTACTTAAGAGGCATCTGCGGTAGATGTTTCCAGTGGATTCCCAGTATCCTTCTACGCACTGGGAAGACGGCACTTCCTAGACCTCTTGCATTTTGGCAAGTCTATGTGAGGACTGCTAGCCAGTGGTCTGAGGGCAGAAATGTGTGACCTTCTGGCTTAAGCACAGAGGAATGACAGTGAAGTCTCCACATACTCATTTCTCTTGCTTTAAGGAACAAAATGGCCTTGGCGAGATGCTCTGGATATAAAAGGTGATGTCTGATTCAGCCTCTGTGGGCAAAGCCCTATTTTGATTGGCTAATTCCTGTGAGAGAAATTTACCATTCTGTGGGCATAAAATAATCACTGAATTGTAACTCAGAATACTTCTGTAGTATATGTAGACATGTGTGTTGTGTGTGTTCTATGTTATTTGCCCAGCTTGGTTCCCTGACGTCTTTGAACTTATATGCTTGGCACTTCTTTTTTCATCTTCTTCTTCCTTTTTTGTGTTTGTTTTTGTTCTTGTTCTTTGGGGATTTTTTTGTTTGTTTGTTTATTTTTGGAAAACCCCTAGCCATTTTCACTTCAATATTTTTTCTGCATGTTCTCCGTCTCTTTGTTTCTAAGATTTCTTCTGTCCTTCTGGGATTCCAAATACAAATTTGTTAGATCATTAATATTTTGTCCCATAGTCTTTCAGTGTTCCATTCTTTTTGCTTGTTTATTTGTTTCACTTTTATTTATCTATGTTTTTCAGTTTTGGTAATTTACATTGACCTATTTTTCAATTCACAAATTATTTTCTTAGCTCTTTCAGGTCTACTGATGAATATGTCATAATTATTCTTCACTTTTAATATGTTACTTTGTAACATTTCAAATTGACTCTTCCTTAAGTGTTTCATCTCTCTTCTTGAAAATCACCATCAGTCTGTGCGCAGCATTTAACGTATTAATAATAGTTCTACGTGTTTTCTCTGATATTTCCAACATCTGGGTTACATGTGGCTTTTTCTTGTCTCTGACTGTTTGTTGTTGTTTGTCTTGTGTGTGTGGGGGTGCATTTTTCTTTCTTATTTTTTGGTGGAGAAGCAGGCATCATAGGCAGGATACTTGAGACAGAGGTAAATAGTGGTTTTCCTGTAAACTATTATAACTTTTCTTCTCTGAGCCCTTACTATGTGAAAGTCCAATTGTGTTGTTGTTACCTTCGGTACTTCTACTGATGAAATTCCTGTAGTGTTC